>NC_079460.1:785000-1469362 GCF_026250575.1 Diorhabda carinulata | reverse complement strand
ACTTACTCCTCAATCAATACTCAGACCACCAATCCTAAATTTGACGTACCCTGATTCGTAATCACACCTTCTAAAACCTATAAAATGCCCGAATTTAACACCATACATCTAGATATTCTTATATAATACACAATTTTACTTTATTCAACTCTAACCACGAACCATTACCCAAGTCCAAGTACCCGTTAAAGGAACCCAAGGAACCATCATACTTTTAAACCAATAGATAAAAGAAGCCATTCTTATACAAACTTTAACTACAGCGGCGAATTGTTAAACATGGACAGAACTTGTCAATTCTTCGGACGAGCCTATACAAATAGCACTAACAGATCCAGTTAAAAGCTTAGAATTCCATTTACTCGACTTCCATCTACTTAGGGTCGAAATTATTCCTCAAGAATACCAGAAGACAGATATCGAACCTTTCACCAACCAAATCAAACAACATCAAAACAACAGATGAAGTTCCGACCTACACCAAATACCGTTACCCACACATTCACAAAGAAGAGATACAGAAACGAATAATATCAATGTTAGAACAAGGAATCATTAGACCTAGTCAGTCGCCATGGTCTTCAACGATTTGGATTTTCCCCGAAATTCTCGATGCCTCGAAAAAATCAAATTAGAAATCGTAGACTACCTCAATGTCAACGAAAAAACAGTCGATGATAGATACCCGATTAAAAAAATCACAGATATCCTGTATAAACTAGGAAGATGCTAGTTTTTCTATAGTCTCGACCTTGAGAGAGGGTTCCACCAGATAGAAATAACGCAGAAAGATATCCCAAAAACTGCATTCATTGTCCAAAACGATCACTATGAACTATGAATACTTCAGAATGCCGTTTGGACTCAAAAACGCCCCGCAACATTCCAGAGAGTGATGGACAATATTCTCAAAGGATGGCAAGGAGAAATTTATCTGTTATATATGGATGACATAATTATCTTCTTCACATCCCTACACGAACATCTTGTCAATCTAGCAAAAATCTTCAAGAGACCCAGAGAAACGGGATTTAAAATTCAAGCGGATAAATGTGAATTTCTGAAAAAAGAAGTTAGCTTCCTAGGTCACACTGTTACTCCAGAAGTGGGATTTATGGATCAGATGTAAACAGTGGCTTCTCCAGTATCACAGTAAGAAAGGGGGACACAACAGATCCTTCAACAGTCGAAAATGAGACTATTTTAAATTGTGATTACAATTTTTAGGTTCAGAATTTGTGACGAGATACCCAAGGATTTGAGAAGAATTATGGCGATTAGAGATGATTAATTTGTTATACCTTAAGAGAATATGAAGTTATGAGAAAAATGGGCATCACATTTTTTAGATTGTATTACACGGTATAGCATATAGTAAGAGAAAGAGTAGAAAAAATTAAGTTGTTCAGACAAATTTTGAATTTGTTAAAGTTACAATATGAGAAAATAGTGGATTGGACTGTAATTTAGACTTGGAACCATCTGTAGAGTATATATCGTTATTTCTATTTATTTAAAATATTAGATATTTCCCTAAATAGCTCACAGAAATTATCATGAATTCCTATACGCACTCAACATATCCTTTTTAAATCAGAAAGTGTTTCAATTTAAAAATATTAAAAAATCTTAGATATTATTTAAATAGTTTGTTTTACAGTTACATGTTATAATGCACACACAATTATAAATCCAGTAATGTGAGAAAAAAAAGAGTCATATCACTTAGAGAAATCTACCTTATCTTTGATTCATTATGCCCAATTCAGTATCACCTTGTATCAAATGATATCAATCATTTCAAATGTTTGACATATGAATTCCACACAAAGCTCTGGTATCCATAATTATTTGGAATAAGATTTTTAGCTAATGTATAAACCAAAAGCAAAAATGAAAAATCTCTGATAATGATTCCGTATAAAAGGGACTGTTTTTTGGCGTATTATCTAGTGATCATGTTTATTGCGCAGAATCAAAAATGAGAGCAGCCTCAAGATCTGTGAACGGGATCGTCGGAGTTTGAAGAAATAATATATTTTTAACAAATGTTTAAGAAAAATTTTTTGTTTCGAACGTTCATATGATGACTAAACCGAACACAACGAAAGTGATCTATAAAGTTGAAGCACAGATGGCGTAGAATATAGGTGTAGTAATACGTATTGAAAACTTCAGAACCTCATGTGGTACTGATAAATATTGGTAGAGGAAAGAATATGGGTTAGTAAATCAAGATAAGATTATGAAAAAAACGAACAAATACTTAACAATGAGAAACGATTTTAATATAATAAAGAAATCAATTTATGGAAAGAAATCCTTTAAACGTTGAAATTTCACGATTATTGAATGAAAAATATTAATTTCGGCTCTGGAGATTATTATGAATAATTATTTAGTTAGTATATCCCAGCATATTCGAAACTAAGCAAATATCAGTATAAAATTATTTGAACTTAATTCACTTTTAGTAAAGTAACTAGCGAATTTATTTTTAGGATATGTAAGTACCCTGGAGCTTTTATATACAGAGGTAAGATGAAATTTTCAGTATAAATTGAGTATCAGAAAATACACTAAAATATAGAATAAGAATATTAAGCTTAAAATAATTATTGGAACGATACCCATTGAAAATTAATAAATGAAATGAAAAAGTAACCCAGCATTGAACAATGTCTATTGTAGATGAACCAATTTAATCATAAGTAGTACTTAGTAACTAAATTAAAGTACACATATTGGATACATTTAAATGAAACCATAAATAAACAATTCAATAAACAAGATACCAACTAAATTATAACTTTCGGAGTATAAAACAAATGATGAAACAAGAAATAGGGTTGAACGGAATTGTATGAATTATATGGTCTTGAACATAAAAAGACGTACTCGTATATGGGATAACGTAAGTGAATAAATTTATCGCTAGATGCGTAAGTTCAAAAAACAAAGGTCGATATGCGATAGAACATGAACTATAATCTCCAATATTGCATTAATTACAAAAACCAAGAATACTTGGATTTTCATCATTAGTAATGGAACAATTAAGTACAGTACAACAGTGTTTTCTTATTAAATATTACCAGAAAAAATCAATTAAATTTTAATTAAGTTATGTGTTAAGTTTTTCTTTGGTATTGTTTTGATTTCGTTACAGCTCCCGCATATATTTTTTGGTATTGCAATGATTGACTTCTTCTTTTGTGATTTCAAATACTTCGAAAAGCAATTTCTGAGAAACTTCACGGAAACTTGTGGACCTAAAATAACAAACATCTAAGAGATTCAATACATCCGTAAATTTAATTTAAAGTTGAACTTTATATAGTATAGTTATATACTTCCTCGGAAATTTATCGAAAATAACTCTAGAAATTCGGGAATGAGTGCCTTTCCAAGACTCAAGTGTATGAATGGTGTTCTATTTTCCGATAGGCCGAGAAGTGGTGGCAAACTTAGGTTAGCGCTATAGAAAAACTCATTTTGGCAGACCGATGCAGTATTTTACGCGATATTGCCAAAGAATTGAGCAATCAGCGTAGGTAGTATTGAGCAAATCACCCATTAACGGATTGGTTACCGCAAAATTTCAGCCAAATGACTGAAAACAATTATGAATTTTAAACAGAAATTCGCACGATGAGAAGTTTCCATGTGTCTCCTGCAGCGGTATAAAAAAGTTGAAAATTTTTTGCACCGAATATTCACCACAGATAAGACACTCCTATTTTTAGGCGAGAAAACACTGAATGGTAGTGTGAGTAGTGTGTTTAGTATATCTGTTCTCCGTATCTTATAAAAAGGAAAGATATAAATCCTGCACAAATAATTCAGCTTTCTAAATTTTATTATATACTTATAACGAACAATTATTCGCCAATGATCTATAATTTGAGATAAATTATTGGACAAATCCTAATATCATATAGTGGAACTGTTTAATGTGTATTTTTGTCAATTCAATTGAACTACCACACGACTACATATCTTTATAGTTTATAATTTTTTCAAATATAGTTTGTACCATTTCCATGTAAAGCATAGAAACGATTTGATAGATATTAATTGAAATAGAAATTAGCAATGTAAGAGAATTCGAAAATGATATTAGTATCATAAGTTGATATAAAATATTCAATGATTGAATCTTTCAGGAATTTTGAGTTAACCGTTAATTTTATTCGCCCCAAATGATATACAAGTCATCAAATTAAATCATATGATTGAGAAACCATTGTGTGATATTTTGAACAAAACGTAATTTACCTATTAATATTGGCTTTCATAAGTTAGTAGAACTTCTACCGTGAAAATAGTGTATATTCTAGTAAGGACTGAAGTTTAAACTACGACTAATCAATATAAGTATAAGGGCCAAAATTACATATTTACGTAGATAACTGTTATATACATACCTAACTGAATTGATAGTGTTTAGAAACATTCCATACATTACATATGAACTATTTATTTTAAATATATATATATATATATATATATATATATATATATATATATATTATACATTTTTGAAATTTCTTTTCATGGGAGAATCCAAAATTTGAACATTTATCATGTTGTTCGAATACAAGAATTAGGTGTGACACCATAGAGAGGAAGGGGAAAGGTAATATGAGAAAATTGAGTTTCGACTTACTGTTCCAGATTCATATCGCTTTGATACTTTCCATTAAAATACTCAATTTTTTTATTACTTCAATGACAAAATTAAAGAGGAATAGTTTCCGAAACTTCAATGACAAAATTAAAGAGGAATAATTTCCGAAACTCCTTTTAAAAACACTTTTTAATGGCTAACATGGATTTGAAGGAAAAATTGACGAGATATCAAAGTGATATAAGTTTCCCATCTTATAATTAGAATTTTGGTATGAGACTTAAGACGTACATAATAGAATGAGCCCTCACTTAACGTATTTTCAAAGTTTTCCACGTGAAAAAAAAACTATTTTTATGATGAATCGTTAAAAAAATAAATGTGCCATTTCTATCATGAATTATTTGTGATAAAATTGATTGTTTTATTCATAATATATTTCTTCATTTAGGAAAACTTCTTACTGTGCCACATGGAACCAACTCGAATAAGCTTATTGTCCTAAACAAGCTGAATTATGAAATACAATAATGACTTGCCCTTGCAATCAAATAGGGTAGCTTCATATGCAGTTCATGACACCAATTACCATCCCGCCGAATACCGCGATAGTGATTACCGCAATAGTGCGTACCGTTATGAATCGAAAGAGACTGCTGATACTCCTGCTGCTCGCCCTAATCCATACCATGAGATGGTAGTTAATGCTTCGGGGGATACTAGTGTTATTCGTTCGTCGCAAGTTCAGCAACGCCCAGCTGCACATGCAGAACGGAACTCTGGGTTAGAATGGTGTATAAGTTCTCCTTCAAATACTGCAAGGAACTCATTTTTTGTGACATGGTGCAGACCTACGATCTTGTTACTGTTTCTATTACTGCTCGTGGTTATTTTCGTATTGGTTTCTGGAATTCTGCTCTACCATAACTGTAGGTCTAAGAAATTGATTCTGTTATGCGTTAGATGTGTCTTATGGTTTTGGCATGCATTAGTTTTTTGTTGCTTTTTTAGTAGATGTCATATTGAAATAGCTTCGAATAAGTACAACTTATTAATAAATTGGAAACCATATTAGTACGCACCAATCATAAATACATATATAATGTGTGTTACATATATGTCTTCTAATTTCAAATAAACATCATGGAGAATGATTTTTATCTCAATTTTGTCCCAAATTCCAATGCTAAAATCAGTTTTATTCAATGCAAAATTTTATATATTTGTAAATATTTTTTGGCACAATTCCTATTTACTATTTAAGTATTAATATTTGAGAAAAAATTATGTAGGAAATGAGAAAGAAATTCTGTATGACTAGCAATTTTATTATAGATAGAAGAAACATACTGATAAAGAGATATCCATACTTACTATCACTGAAAACCTAGAATATCTTTTTGTTTTTTTCCTTTTTGCTCCAGATTTCTTGGCTAGTTTATCAATTTCTATTAGATCTTGTTCCATTAATTCCATCGACACTTTCGCCATGTTATATTTTTATGAAATTTTCAATAAAATTCAATACATTGGTATTATTGTCTTTAGTAGTCTCCCTTTTCCCGAAAACTATCTGTTTTTAACCTTTTTATATTCTCCTTTCATCATTATTACATTATTATAGTTCCTAGACATCGACTTGTATATGATATATTCCTGTTATGGTTTCATAGTAAATTGGTAGATTATCCTCTATCACAGCGGGTACATTTGTTGTGTGTTGTTTACCATTTTTTTCTTTAGTCTTTATTCGTTCCAGTTAACTTAAATAAATTGAACACTTCTCTAATATAGTTATTCTTAAACATATCTGGTCCAGAATATTTGTATCTGTTATTCACTTCTTATTTCTGTCATTCTTCGTAATTCCATAACTAGTTAATGTTATTACAGTTAGTCTTTAGATTTTTTCTATCTCTTCTTTCAAATTATTAGGCGTTTAATTCAATCCAATGATTCTAGCGTAACAAGTCTGTCTTATACACGTACTGTTATAACCTATATAGACAAAAGTATAATTTAGCAGTCGACAAAGAATTTACTTTAGTAGGTAGTTTTCATGTTGATGAAACTTCGAAAAAACTAGTTTTTACTCTAAAAAAAAGTTTCAAATCACGACAAAAATTTGGGAAGATCGTACTATTAATTTGAATTTACTAATGCAATTTCCTGGTAAAAGTTTTATTCCAAATATCTATAAAGATCTCTTAAAGTTTGACATATAGACATATATGGGCTGAACTCATTTTCAGTCCAAGATGACTTGCTGTCTTACACGTGAACTAGCACGATTGCTTGGTCTTATCATATTTAAATGGCATGCTTAACTGTATAGTATTATAATAAAAATTATTCAATAGAATTCATTAAAACAGTCTCTTTTTCCAGATTTAGTGCACAAACCACGACAGACTGCTTCTGCTGAAGGTGAGTTTTACTATTATCGAACTAAGTAAATAAAGAGGTTTATTATCACTGTGACAAAAAATGTTTCGAGGCGGAGGTGGTTATTAAGATGGTTTGTTCACTTGAGTTATTTCAAATATGTGCTAATTATGACAAAATCGAGATTGATATGAGACTGGCCTAATACGCCCAGGGCTTGGAGTCACTCTACTGCTTTCCCCCATCTATTTTTGTTCAAGGCTGCTTCACGTCAGTTCTCTATTCCTATTGTTTCTAAATCTTCTCTACATGCTTCTATCCATTTTTCCCATCGACGCCCTCTTTTCCTTTCCGCTCCTTCTCCCCGTAACAAGGATCTTTTCTACCAACTATCTTAGTCCATTCTAGCTATATTCCCCATACAACGGAGTCCATTTGTTCTGACCACATATCCCATCTCAGCTTTGCCATACAGTTGATCTCTCCTCCGAAAATCCTCCCTACTACCATTCTGATCCAAATGTGTATTTTTCTTCCTTCTTTTTTGTTCATGATCCAATACTTACTGTCATACAACACCGTTGGTTTTATAACTGTCTTGTAAATTCGTAACTTGGCGGCTTCTATTTTAACTTTAGTTCTCTTTTCTATCAATCTGATCACATATGAAAATGGCTCAAAATGCTTCTTATTGTTCGTTTAATAACTTAATGAAAAAATTTCAAATACTATAGAAAATTCTGGAGAAATTTTGTTCTATTTTCATTATTTGTGTCCTAATAAATGATGATTTTCCTCAATACAGATAAATTTTGTAACGGGATTAATGAGAACCTGAAATAATTATTTGGTACTACATTCTTTAGATTCCCTAAAATCGAATGCCTATTTTTCTTTTCTGTTGTTCATTATTTGATTAATGCTGAATTAGAATATTTTGTAAATATCATGTGTGATAGGAAATCTGCTTGTAGTTCACTATTAGAGAGTTAATTACTTTTCAATATTTTCTGCCTGTTACCCAATTTTGTCATCAGTTAGGGTGTTTTAAGCTAATCTGGATCGTTCTTAATGCCATTTGCATCAAGCAATCCTCTAATATATATTTGACGATTTTCTCCCACTGTTTCAACATATACATTGGAGCCAAGAATTCATTTCATATAAATTTGCTTGTTTATAAACACAATATTAAATATATGAACACCGTACCTGCTCCTTTATTAATTTCTCAATTTTCACTACACACATAAAATGTAATTTATTTTATCAATCAGTTTTTATCTTACTCGTTCATTAACAGTGTACGTTTTTGTGAGAATAAAAAAGGAATAATTCATACGAAAGTTCGTTTGTTTAAAGAAATATCAAGAAAACATTGCAATAACTTCATAAATGTTCAAGATTAATATCGTTTTACGGCTCTTTTCATAAAATTAATTTTCATTTTTACGACTACACTCTTTCTTTTGCTTTTAAAAATAATAAAAAATTAGTGTAAATTCATTTATCTAATGTTATTTAATCATTCAAATTCTTTGTTACTATGTTAATAGTGATCAATTTTTTCTTACTATTTTGGTTAGTGTACTATACTTTGTTTCGAAAAATGAAATGTCTGCTCAAGTCGACAAATATATAAAAAATAATGATTGTGAAAAGGAACAATATTTAAGTATGCGCTGGAGATGGATAAAAGTGGGTGAAGTTTACGGTTCATGTGTGAATAGGTTTGTCAAGTAATTTGCCCAAGAATAATTGGATGCAAACTGAAAAAAAGTGAAAATGTGGAATAATATTTCACTAACTATAGATACTTGTTATATACTGACTTCAAATATGGAGGTTTATGCCGTGAATTTATATGAAAAGGATGAATATTACGATAAAATGGCAAGGACAGAAAAAAACTTGTGGGATAGAAGAGGTTTAACTACATATTGGAGTAGTTTGGAATGTTTTTAATTCATTGTCCGTTGTGTCTCACTTGATATCCTCTATTAAAACGATTTCTATGTTTGAGTTGAACATATATAAGATTGAAAACATATCATATTCTTGCTTCAATTTAAAAATACTTTCGAAGAGTAATATGTAAGACTATTGATAATAAAAACCGCATTTTCAAGAAATACATAATCTCATTTGCATGTCTCTCTACATTATTTTAAACTCAAAATTCAACTTCTGCCTCATTTTCTCAAAAAAAAATCAATTTCAATAGCGTTTGTAGAACAAAAATTATACGAATCTATTCCTTATTTAAAGATCTTACATACCTATATAACCAATTTACACATATTTGCTAAAGCAAATACGCCATCCACAGTTTCACACTTCACCTTATATACACAGTGATTAATTGATAAATGCAAAAACTTTCTAAGGAAAATTATCAGCTTAAAATTTTAATGTTCGAATAAAACCACTTGAATAATATATCAATCTGCTCTGAGTTTAAAAGTCATTATATAAACATTGGTTTTAGTCATTTCTTCAAGTCTATTGAACATTTTCATAGTAAAGAAATCAGCCATATATAATATAAACATAAAATTTTTTCAAATTGTACTATTCGCTCGTTGCTAAAGCAGTAGGAGAGCTAAAGTTTTTGATTCCCTAATGATTTTTATGTAAAAAACATTGTTCAAACTTAATGTGTAATTCACAGTAGAATTTCTTTGTCACCATAATAGGGTATTTTAAGAATGAATAAATACTGTAGATCCCTAATTGAGGCTTAATATAACATTTCAAACATTTGAAATCACAAAATCATTTTGGTATAACACGAAGTGTGGTTATTAGATTTCGGAAAGAAGATTTAATCGTATCTCTATAAATAGAAACATCGCGTCACTTCGTCCACATTTGTCTAGCGAATAAGCTTCCTTTTCCAGTCCAAGTTGGTAGAAAGTTTGTTTGGGCGATGTCGACCCTCTGCGCATACTGTTCACATCTGACAGGCACCTAATTATTCCTACGTTGTCTTTTAACATGAATCTTAATAAAGACACCGTCGACAAGGTATAACACTGGAATGATATTTGAAAAACATCCCAGAGACCCATAACAGAGTCAGCAGTACGTAGAAATTGGCATGGAACGTCCTACAGAAGCGAATACGTCCAAATCAGGAGGGCAATGTTAATTGTTTTTTAAATATCCACAGCGTCGTGCAGAGACTGGCCAGTTCTATGTCAGCGTCTTGGATCAGCTGATAGCACGCGTTTTACTACTTATCTACAAATTTGAGTGTATTATAATATATTTCACTCTTCATATGTACACTGACAGATTAATCGTCCTGAATATTAGAAAGGTGTATGCTATTGAGGTAATATAATTTTCTTAGTATTCCTTAGTATGATGGAGCTCACTTTTTCTGAGTTCATTATAATATGAAGTAACGTCATAAATGGAAATAGATTGATTCAATGACAATCGTATAATATTTGGCGACTCTTATAAAAGTTGAAATCTTAATAATATATCAATAATAGTAGAAACAACCCATGAATTCTTATCATTCAATTTATTTTTCTCACCTAAATTTATAAATTACGCTCATAAAATTAGTTTAAAAAAAATTCCATAAATATTTTTCTTTTGAAAATTTATTGAAGTTAAGTGTTTTTAGATTTCACTTAAACAGTATAATTTGGTTCGAATTTCCAATTCGGTCATTAAATCTGAGATTCGGGCGAATAAGGCTCGAATTGATAGTTTGTGGAATATTTTGAAAACGGAATATAAAATATCTGAATCAAGAGAACTCAAATGTGCCACCATCGAATGGATTACTCGTTTTATCATTGTTTGTAGGCTCTATACTTCACCATTCTAATCTCTTTTATTTTTGATTGATTGATTGATTGATTGATTGATAATCACTAACTTTCTCTTTGCCACCTCTATTTATTTTGTCCTTATCTGTTATCTATTACTGTTCTGCACTCTTTCATAATTATTTTTCACCAATTCACTTCTTATAATTTTTCTTCATCCTAGCCTATAAAATTATATATAAAGTTCTATACGCTCATACTCTCCACTGATATGCTACTATAATACTATTTCAACTGGTCATATGAAATAAGATATCTGTTGCAAATTTTGGTATACCATGTATAGCATATGTAAATGAACCATTTCTTTCGATGCTCTCTGAAATTGCGTAATCGAGAATATATTTTGCTGTCACTAAATAATTTATTAATGCAGTTTTGAATATGTGAGCTATCTCCTTATTTAGAAAATCTGAGTAATTTATATACTAAAAATAACACGCAGGAACAAACATACATTCAAGTATAGAAATCCATGGATAAAAAAGATCTGCACAATTTGAGCAGAATTGAAATCTCATAAATTTCATTGTAACTTTTAACATTTGGATTGTTTGTATATAAATAATTGACAATTGAGGATATAAAATTTCTGTATTATTGAAACAGATTTAATTTTGATAAATGTGTGATAGATCAGTTACCAATGTCAAGTTATATTGTGATGATGACCGGAATCAAAAAATAAATTCATTAGAATAGCCCTCAATTCCAATATTCATTTTTGAAACAAACTACAAATTCTGCTTCTTTCGTTCTGGCTAGTGATCAACTGATATTCCTCTTTCCTAATTTACAAAAAAAGATTATTCTCATCTCTGTCTCGGAAATACAAGAAACATTAATTATCTAGTCATCACTAACTCTATGTTAATGATACTATTATTTTTCTGGAATTAATTTCAAATTTTACTATCGTGGTTAAATTTTAGATTGATGATTTGAATTTTTCTTATTACGTTTGTGATTATAAAGAACAAAGATTGAAAAAAAATTTTTTCATGAAATCTCTCCTCATTTTCGTTTGTATTTATCAATTATTATTCTGTTCACTCAGTTCTTGTCTTACATTCCAGATATATATTCTAGTAATTTACTATACCATGGTTTGTGCAGTAGTTTCTAATTTCGCTATAAAACTTTGATTTCTTCATATAACTTTTTTGAATTTATGGCCCCCCTTTTTGTTCTGCCTCAGTTCTCCTTCATTCGTTTAAACTATATACCTGGCCTAATTTACTGCTTTTACTACTCTTACTACTTTTCTCAGTATTTTTCCAGAATTTCGAGAACCTTATTTCCTTTGTAATGCCTTTTTCTTTGTTTTACACCATTAGCTAGCTCAGTAATTGAAAAATAATATCTATTTATAGCTATTATCTCGTAATTCATGATTCGAAATGTTGGTTTACCGTTCCTCAAAGGAGAAAACAACTACTTCCCTGGATAATACCACGAAGAATATTGAATTTCGTTCCCTTAGAAGAACGTGATATCATCGAGAATCCGCCAAAATTGGTATGACATTTTGGTTCGCAGTTGGAAGTGGAGATGTCGGAAGAAGGCGTCTGGCGTCTACTAAGGAATTATTAACGACTCGAATCAATTAGCAATTTTGGCGGATTGTAGATGACATGACGTTCTTCCTAGTATTAACCAGGAAAGTAGTTCTTTTCTCCTTTAAGAAACGTCAAGCCAACATTTCGAATCATGGAAAGTAAGGGTGGGAGAAAGATCTGCAATTCTTTCATTTTCCAATTTCATTTAGGAAAAACTGAACTTGTTAAACCAATAGTCTTGGAAGTGTTCAGACTTATCACTATCCATTAATAAATTCTGATGGTTAAGTAATAACTTTTGTAACGTAATTTTGCAAATATGAGATATGTGGCTTCCGGAAGGGAAGTATGTTATGAAGAGGCGAATGTGTCCTGAGTTGTCATTGTGAACAGAATTAAGGTGGTTGGAAATAAAAAGCTCGATAGAGCCTCAGAACTTGAATAGGCGTAATGGATCAGACCTTACCTTACCATATGTACAAGGAGTTTCCCAACAACTCAAATTATTTTAATAAATATGATATTATTATAAGGCATAAAGGACATAATACGTTATCCAAATATTTCACTAAATCAAAATCCAAAAACAAAAGAAGTAATATATATAAAATGTGCCTTGTACTAATTGTGACGCTGTCTATATAGGGCAGAACTTTCAGTATTTAGAAAATAGACTAAAAGGTTATCAATACGATAGCAAAAAAACAAAACTGCATTAACGAACCATTAAATATAAAAAAAAAACTAATTTAATTGATTAAGGACTGCTACATATTTGATATGTAATGACTGGGGAAAAATTGATTTTTCTTATATGAACAAACTTAAATTTCAATTTTTATTTTTATATTTATGATGTAGGTGATCTATTAATATATAAATACGCAAATTGCCAGTGTCAATATCATATTTTGATAAAGACTGAAGTTAGGAGAAACATCAATTTTTATATATCTTTCAAAAATCATTAAAAAGATATCCAAAGAAGAATATTTAGAAACAATAATATATCAAAAGATCTAAGAAATTAATAATTATGTTACTTAAGTTTAAAAGTATACGTTCACGGCACTATTCTTTTGTCAATGTCCATCTATTTCATAAATGTTTTTTAGGTTATTGTTACCTTGTTTTGATAAATACTAAATAGCTTGAATTACGTACTAGAGAGGCACGATAAAGCTGATTCCGGTTTTCGATGCTTTTTTCTGAAAAAACGGTTAATACATATGTCTACTTAGAAATATTTATTTTCGAATTAATTAATTCACCCTGGAAACGTCTGTTTATCAATGTCGTATATGGACCTCAGAACATCGGAGATTCAGAAATATAAATGAAAAAATATTCTCTAAAATTGAATGTCACATCATTTTTATTATCTGCGTTTGCTGATCGATATATGGTGAAAATGATGTTGTTTCTAGAGAACAAATATTTTATCACTCACATGAGACCGAATGATGGAAGTATTTACGATTACTTTTTCCAGACGTAGGAAAAAATAAAATATGTAATATTTAATCTATTGCTTACTGGTCCCATGTTGCTAATTATTTCTTCTTGTTTTAACAAAAAATAAAGGCACCGACCATATATCAAATTTTGATTGGTCTACGTGGCTTACAAATAACCTGGTTTTTCAATAAAATATATGTTGCTTATCATAGTTCCTAAGTACTTAAAGGTGTCGACCACTTCGAAAATGACGTCATTTATATTTACTGTATCTTGTTAACGTAATTGCTTCTCTCTTTCAATTTCCATATACGAGGATGTATTGAAAAAGCCTATTATAGAACCAAACAAAATTTCAATGTCAAAATATTTTATTACTCAACATATTCTCCTCTTAATGGGACACATTTATCACAGTGAACCGCAACGTCTCTAGATTTTTCAAAAAAAATGTTTCTTCTTGCTCTGTATACCAGACCTTCACAGCTGTTATTACCTCCTCGGTCGAAGAAAATTTACGACCTTTCAAACTTTTTTTTCAGTTGAAGAAAGAGATGATAGTCGGACAGAGCCAAATCTGGTGAATAAGGAGGGTATTCTAGTAATTTGAACCCTAAATCACGAATTTTTTTATGGCAACATGAGATTTGTGTGCAGGGGCGTTGTCCTGCAAAAACAAAACATCTTTGAATATCTTTCCGCGTCTTTTCTCTTTAATTTTTTTTGTAAATGGTCAGTTATGTCTAATTGTAATCTATAGTTATTGTACTACCCTTATCCAAGAAATCAATCTTGATAACTCCATGAAAATTCCAAAAAAACTAAAGCAACCTCTTAGGTCTTGGAGAAACAGAGTGTCGCCATTCCATCGATTGTTGCTTTGTTCCTGGATCGTAGAAATGTATTCAAGTCTCATCCATAGCAACAATTCAGTTTAAGAAGTCTACATCGTTTTCAAATCGAGTATAGATCGAACGCGATGCTTCTACACTTGCACGCTTTTGGTCAACATTCAACATTTGGGGATTAATTCTGCAGCAATTTTTCTCGTCTCCAAATTGACGTGAACTATATGATGAACGCGTTCGTATGAAATATTCAGTGCTTGAGATATCCGTTTTAGCCCAATTCAACGGTCTGATAAAATCATGTCATGATCTGCATCGATATTTTTGGGGACTGACACAGAAACTGGCCTTCCTGATCGAACATATATTCAATGGAAAATTCACCTCTTTTGAAGCTTGCAGTCCAATTTTTCACGGTCGCAAACGAAGGACATTGATCACCAATGGTATGAAGCATATCTTTGTAAATCTGCTTACCTCTTAAAACTTTTAAATACAGGTACTTGACGATGGCTCGATACTCCAATTTTTCGATTTTCACAATTTCGGTGGACATATTTTTTCTTTCAATTTATTGCGTGAATCTGGTTTACTTTTTTGACGTCAATCTTTACACTGACACTTCCAATAAGTTATTGTTAGTTGCTATTTGTTTTTGTGTGGAACTGGTCTAGGCTAACTAGATATCAATACATCCTCGTATTTTTTCATTTTCTGATCTATTTTCAGTCCTCTTTTTCGTGCCTGGCTTACAATTTTCTCTAATGTGTTTTCTAGACTCTTTCGATCTATTGCTATTAGAGTCAAATCAGCAGGATATGCTATTACTTGTATTGATTTATTAATGATATTTCCATCGATATTACATTCTCCTTCACTCTGCCTTACCCCAGCATTTATTTCAAATTTCTTGGCTGGTCCGTTTTCTTTTATTACCCTTGCCCTAGAATTTAACATCGTCATTTTCACCAATCGTATCAACTTTTGGGGAACTTGTAGTTTTTCCACGTCCTTTATAATCGTCCTCCTTTTCAGACTGTCGATTGTTTATTTGAAGTCGATGTATAGCATTTGTATATTGATGTTGTGCTCAAAGCTTTTTTGATCGCTTGTTTTGTAGTATGTATGGTTTCTTCTATTGATTCTACTTAGCCTAAAACCTATTCGATATTCCCCTATTTCTGGTTCCACTACCTTTTTCAGTCTATCATATAGGTATTAATGTTGTTAGTATTTTATATACGGTATTAAGAAAACTGATACCGCTATAATTACTACATATTCTGGAATTTTCTACCTTCAGTATTGGTATAATCAATCCAGTAGACCACTCTCTTGGCATTGCTTCTTTTGAATATTATGTACCTTAGTTTATCTCCTCCATATTTTATTAGTTCATTCACTATTTCATCTGGTCCTCCTGTTTTTTTGTGTTTCAGTTTGTTTATTATCTCATTACATTCCGCTTCCATCGGTTTTTCTTCATTTTCTAGAATGGTACCATTGTCACTCTTACCATCTTCTTAGTATTCACTGTCTTCTCTCGTTAATGATTTTTTTTTTGAAATACTGACTCCACTTTCTCATTAATATTTGTTGTATTCCGTTTTCTATTTTGCTTCTGTATATGTTTATTTATATGTATATTTATAATTTCACATTATTTTCATTGTCGTTTTCCAAGTTGTCCATACTATCGTTTATCCAATTTATTCTCTTTGTCTTTATTATCTTTGTGTCGTATATATATATATATATATATATATATATATATATATATATATATATATATATATATAATCATATGTTATAATCATCTTGTTTTATAGTTCTTAGCCTCTTAGCCATTTCAACCTAGCTTCTTTTTTCTGTTTAATTTTTATTGTATATTCCATATCATTTATAACATTTATAAAACTTTTCTTAATATCTTCCCATTGCTCATCAACCTAATCTAACCTAATCAATAGTATCTTTTTCTTCACTCTTTTGTAGTTTAGTTGCTTTTCTATTTCTTTTCTGTATTCTCCTCCCTCGTTTTCAGTGTTTGCACATTCCATTTTCTGCTTTTTATCGCCTATATTTACCATTCTTAATTTTTATTATTACTGAGTGATGATCAGTCTCAACACCTGTTCCTCTGTAGGATCATACATCTTATATTATTTTTGATCTTATATTTGGTATTAAGACGTGATCTATTTGGTTTCCCTTGGTACTTCCTGATATCATCCACGTAATTTTTTGTCCTGTCTTATGTTTAAAGCTAGTGCTATTCATATACATCTTGAATTTCTCGGCTAGACTGCATATTCGCCTTCCATTATTGTTAGTTGTTTCGTGTAGGGTGTGTTTTTCTGCCCCACTTGTTAAGTAGTCTTCTTTTCCTATTCATATTGCATACTGCATTCATATCTCCAATAATTTATGTGTCATGTCTTGTGACGTCCTAGCATACATTAACCAGGTTTTCATAGAATTCATCTTTGTCTTCGTCTATTGCTTCTTTTGGTGCGTGAATATACTATTTTTATTCTCAGCTAAAATATTCTCCCATTTATAACTTCATATTCTAGCACATTTCTTTTTATTCATTTGCTTATCATAAAACCTGCACCTTTCCTCCCTTGTTTATCTTTCCTGCCATAAAATAGAGTATATCTCTCCTTATTTATTTGTCCTTTTCCCTTCCATCGTATTTCTTGGAGTTCCAATATTTTGTATTCCAACATTTCTTTTGCAATTTCTTCCATTTTTCCCATTGCCAGCATTGTCCTGACATTCCATGATGCCATTCTCAATACATCCTTCCATTTGTTTTTCTTGTTTTTACCTTCAGACATTATCCATTCCATTGCGTTGTCGACTTCCAATATATCCATGCTCTTTTCTTTAATTACTAGTTTTTTGACTTCTTCTTTTTATTCCCCCTTCCATTTTGTGGATAAAGATCGCTGGCTGCACGTCTCTTGTCGTCATTTTCTCTTGACTTTTCCTCCATATATGCCTGTGCTCCATATATTTTGTTATTCACAATTAATTTGTTATATTTGAGCCTTGTGTTGTGTCCTTGTTCTCATGTAATTTTACCTTAGGTAACAAATTTTTCCTTTCTATTTGTACTTTCTTTGAGTAGTCTTCATTAATCCATATATTGGTACCTTTTTTGTTCCATTTTTTTATTTTAATTATAATTGGTCTCTTTTTTTCATTTTGAATGGTCCTATTCTGTAGCATTCTACTAAATCAGCTTCCAGGTCGACTCCTACCTATTTCCCCTTTATGAATTGGATCTTTTCTTCTATTTTTTGTTGACTTTCATATTCCCTATCTTCGATTCCTTGAATTATTATATTATTGCGTCTCATTTCTCGTTCTACATTTCCCAGTCATTTTTCTTGTTCGGCTATAATTTGATTAAGCATTTGATTTTCTTGTTTCTGTCTATGTTTTTCTTCTAAACCATCATAAGAAATTTAAACTATAACACATACACTCACATATTAGTTAACCAAAACCTGACAGAGGAAATACAAACACCAAGGGGTATCAAACAGGGCGACTTCTTAGTCCACAACTGTTCAACCTGATAATGGACGAAATAATAAATCATGTCAAGAATACAGCAAGAGGATATTCACTTACAACAAGCTCAATAAAAATAACTTTTATGCCGATGACGCTGTAATTGTGGCAGATAGCGAGAAGACTTACAGCAACTCCTATATTCATTCTACGTAAAAGCTAAAACCTTTAACATGCAAGTATCCACCGCAAAAACTAAAATCCTTGTTATCTCTAAAGAACCAATGAGATGCAAACTCACCCTAATAATTAAAGCCATAGAACAGGTAATGTCCTTTGACTACCTAGGCGCACAAATAAGTACAGAACAGAACAGAATAAATTAAGTAAAAGGACAAGCAAACAAAGTCAGCTGAATATCAGGCGCACTCCAGGACATTATCTGGAATAATACCAGTATGAACAAAAGGGTAAAAGTTAAAATATACAAAACCTGCGTTAGACTCATATTGACATATTCCATAGAAACAAGAGCTGACAACAACAAAACTAACAACATCATTCGTACAACAGAAATGAAAATAATCAGAAACATATGTGGATGCACACAAAGAGACAGCAAGAGAAACATAGACATAAGACACGAATGTGAGGTGGTAGACATGGGGACGTAAATGTAGAAGAGCTTGGAATGCACACGCGGACAGGATGACCAGAGAAAGATTAGCAAAGATCGCACGAGACGGTAAATCAGGGACACGGCGACCTTTAGGAAGACCTCCAAAATGATAGATGGATTCATGGACATCAACATTTCAAGGATAACAAGTTGGAAACTACAGGCCCAATGACTAAAACTTATGTATTCATCGTATGGGACTGAAATTATGGTCATGTACAATATAAGAAATATGTATAAATGTATCACAATAATAAAATTTTACTTACAATCATTAATTGAGATTTGTTGTAGCTTTGAGTTGTATAAATTCGTGTAAAAATTTCAAATTCATAGGATTCAAAACTCAATATTCAAAGTGATTTTGATAGAAATATTTATTAATTGAAATACTGATTCTGGTTACTGTAGGAATTTTTATTAATTTTTAATTGGTTAGATTATGAATGACGTTGATTCAATATTGATTGGTAATTTATGAATAATATTAAATTTTAATAGGCTAGGTCGTTATGCATATGGCTGAATATTTATTGGTTCGAATATAAATAACAATAAATTTTATAGGTTAAGTCATTATAATTGAATTTGAACTTTATAGGTTCTGTGAGGTTAGTTATTTGTTTATGGTGTTGAATTATTATAGAATTTGTTTTTTCAAAATCTAAAAGATATGCATGAATTACACTAAGGTTATTCAAGTTCAGTTTTCTTCGTTATGCATTGATCATGTTTTTAAAAATAGACGTTTTTTTTGTAGCTTTTTTCAGTTGTCAAAACTTTGGCAGATTCATAATTCATATTATGTCCTTCATGATAGACATGAATCGCTAATGAAGATCTATCAGGATATAATCTGCTATCTCTCTTGTGGGAAGTTATCGGATTGATGAGTGAACTTTTCGACTGACCATTGTACTTTTTGTCACAATTTAAAGAAGGTATTTCATATACTATGTTAGGCAATTTATTGATTTCTTTGTAATCTTTTATTTTAGTACAAATAGATTGTATATTAAGGGTTCGACTGTACGCTATTAAATATTGTGTTGTTTAAAGACTCCAGAAAGTTTAGGGGTAAATGATTTTATATATGGTAAAGGTGTATAAAGAGGTGAAAAATGCTAGAATTGACGTTTGAAAATGATGATTCAATGTTTAAGTCAGTGTCAGATGTGTTATTCAAAATTCGTTTCAAATAATATGGAGGATATGAGCTTTTATAAAAAATGTTGTAGAGTAGAGTTCGTTTTCATCAAAAATTGGATGAGGACTATTTTTCATCTGTTTGATCAAATTAATTTTAGAGTTACATGGGTGATAATTGATCTATCCTCCAGAACTTATTGGTTTCCTATACCAGTCAATTGAAATTTTGTTATCTTCTTTCCTTATAAATTTAGTATCAAGAGAAGGACCAGACCATACCATGTTTTTTTTTTCATTTATAATTTAGTTCCAATTTTATTATCATCAGTTTTAATGAGTGTCATATCTGGAAAATTTTTATAGTTATTGTTTTCTATATCTATTGTGAATTATATTTTAGGGTTGAACCTAAACAGTCATAAGCATAACATATGGAAGATAATACATTGGATTTTATGTTTTTCACTACTTTTTCTTGTATATATTCCATTACAATTTGTGCTAAGTAGGAAGAAATTGGAGATCCCATTGTACAACCATTTAGTTGTTGATAGAAATGATCTTTGAATTGAAAATAATTATTCGTTTGGATGAGCATTATATCTCTTAGATATTCATTGTAAGTGAGGGATGTGTATGTTGTTCAATTGAATTCCATTTTCCTTTTAAAGCATATGATATTAAATCATTCGGAATATTGATGTACATTGAGATGATGTCTTAAGATATGATTTTGTGTGTTTGTAACTTTTTCCATTAATTTCATTAATAGAACCATTATTTGAAAGTTTTTAAACGTATGTATTATTTTTATTTTGGAAAGTATTAGTTTTATCTGTTTCAATTTTTTAATAAATATTTTTGTCATTTAGTAACTCTATCATTTTATCATTGTAATAATCTGTGTCCGTTATTAGTGTTTAATTACCCTTGTCTGGTTGTAAAATTGTGATTTTAGGATTATATTTAATTAATTTCTAGCTTTTTTGTATTTTTTTCGGGTTTTATTGATTTTTTTGAGTTTTATTATAACGAAATTTTATTTTATGATCACTCATAGCATTAACTACATCACATTCTATTGAATATAGGGCTACTATAGAATCTGCTTTTATAAATCAGATAAATCAAATCATTGAATATATTCCTAAAATGAAAATTTTACAATCAGATAAAAGTAATTAAATATTAATAAAGTACACAATGATAAAATGATAAAGTTTCTATTAATACAATTAATGGAAAATATTACAAATACATAATGCAATACCCCTAAAACTGCCCTCAGGGGGTCGCACTGCGACTACGGGTGTGGCAAGCCCGAGGTACCCTAGCTAGAGATCCACCCCACTCCCAAGGTGGACTCTTCCCAAAAAACCCCACTATTCCTAGAAGATTTTCCTCCTCCGACGCTATTAGTTTACGAGGGCTAGGGGGCTTCCTACCTTTTTTCCTGTATCCCGGATTGGTTCTGCGTTGTAGTCTGCTGGGAGTGCATCGCCCTGCTTTCGGTTCGTCACCGAAGTAGCTGCTGATGCTGATGTGAGCTAGTCTCTGCCGAGGTGGATGATGGCGCGGGATCGGAAGCCAGCCACTACGGGCCCTGATCAGGTAGTATGTATTGAATGTGGAAGTCGGAAGTTCACATCGCCCCGGGCGAGTCTGGTCCGTCTGTGTGTTCCGGGACTGGCTAAGCGAGGATTGGGCCTCAGTGAACTGGGGTAGGCGACAGCCGAGGGTACACCCGTTCTCAATCAACTCGACCCGCCCCCTTACATACGAAGCGCTGGTGACAAGAAATAAATGGATAGCTATAGTTCAAACGACGAAAAAACTGCATTGTCTTTAGAAGACAAAGGACAAAATGAAGGAGATATGACCCCAACAGGGTATCACTGGATGTTTACTACAGACCCTAGTGTTAGGAGATCCTCATTGGCAAGAACACCACCAATGAATCGCAAAGATTCAACTGCCTCTGCCACGGATGATGTTTTTGCTAGCCTAGAGACAAACTCTGGCACACGTCAAGATGACAAGACTGGGAGCCACAGTAACACGGCGTACGAAGCAAGTAGCGACAACAGTCACGATGGACTGGCAAAAAATACCAGTCCAGACAAAAAGAAACGAAAGCGAGACTCACATGGAAAGCATATCCCGGATGATACTAGCCAAGAGATGACTGCTGCTATGACCGCCTTGGGTAGTCTTAATAAAAAAGTCGACGAATTAAAAAATGAAGTCAAAGTGAGTACAAAGACAAAAACTGAAATCAAGGCAATAACGAGAGAGCTCGTAAGCATAATGGCAACCCTGAACAGAAGAATGGATGTTTTAAACATCAGACACACGCAGATGGTGCGAAACAACACTGAGCAATCATCGCCAGGTAAGAGCAAAACTGCTAATAATTTAGCTAAACCAGAGGACAATAATCCTAGCTACGCAAGACAAAGTATAGGAGTCCAAGCTGATGAAACCGACATAAGACGAGAGTTACTCGATCTTACAAATGAAATACGTACCAGGGTTGAGACGCAAATAACAGCAAGAAAAGGATGGACAGGGCTAGAAGAGGTAATACATCTCGAGTGGCCAGAAAGCTGCTACCAAAGCACCGTTGTTACAGAGCTGGGATCGCTTAGAGAGCTTCGAGGAGACCTGGTAATAGTAGCAGACCCTGATGTAACCTTGACCACCACTACGGAAAGCGACCTAAAATGCAACTTTCCGGAAATAACAAGCCTTATGTGCGAAGAACTTGAGGAAGGGTGTATTGAATATGTGAGGACGAACACCGAGGTCATACTCAGCAAAGGCAAAAATGGAGCAAGGTCAAGAACCATGTACATGCTGCCGTACAAGGTCAACCCAGAAGAGAAAAACGACATGGGTCAACTATATCAGTTGCTAGGCAAACTGCAAGCAGAGGTTCAAAACCATGGAGTGACGGAAATTCAAGTAGTAGCCTTCGGCAAAATTGATAAAATCTACCTTAGAAAGTGCGCAGAAGGTATCTTCAGAGGATCTGAGGTCAAAGTGCAAGTTATTATACCTAGAGATCCAAGCCGACTAGCACCTAAGTCAAGTAAGGGAGGACCAGCGACGACAACAGAGAAGATTATAATCAAATCTGAAGGAAAGCAATATGCTGACATACTCCGTTCGATCAAGAGTAGTGTGAACATAGATGAGATGGGTGTTAAGGTAAAAGGCATTAAGAAAACCGCTAAGGGTGATGTCCTTATGGAGATACTTGGAGAAAAAAATCAAGTAACCGCCCTCAGACAAGCTATAATGGACAAGGATAAAGATACCCAGGTAGAAATTAAAAGAGATGAAGACATTATTCATATCTCGGACATAGACGGAGATATGAACGCAAAACAGATAGAGCAAGATGTCAGGAAAAGCGTAGCAAACGCAAAAGAAGATGACGTCCGAGTGCTCTCTTGCAGACCAAACCAGAGGGGAAACCAAACTGCTACACTTGCGGTCAAAAGAAGAGTGGCCAGCGAATTACTCAAAATGGATACTGTGAGAATAGGGTGGGCACCGTGCCAGGTCCGAGCAAGGGTCAAAATCACCAGGTGTTACAAATGTTTGGAGTTTGGCCACCGCACCAATGAATGCAAAGGAACCGATAACTCGAAGATGTGCCTTAAATGCGGCAAAGATAACCACAAGGCCAAAGACTGTACTAACAAAAGCTATTGCCTAACATGCAAAAAAGACGGTCACAGAGCTGACCAGACTGCTTGCCCTTACTACCTTAAGCTTGTAAAGGAAAAATCAAAAGCAATTAGTGACACCAGACGCAGGCTCAGCACTGCACGCGGTCAAAACTTTAGTGTTCAATATTAAAATACTTCAAGCCAACGTTGGACGTGCCTATACAGCCCAAGACATGGCGTATGCCACCGCAGTTCAGCAAGGTATTGATATTATGGTAACTGGGGAACCGAACAAAAAAAGGACCAAAGAAGCAAACGGGATCAAGGACAGCAGGCATAATGTGGGGGTCCTACTTCTAAATAAAAAGCTTAGCGTAATAAACCACGTAGTCGGAGATGGTCACGTAATTATCAAACTCAAAGATCTTGAGCTGATATGTTGCTATATATCCCCAAACATCAGCATGGAAGACTACAAAACTGAGGTGGACAGTATAATGGAGCACATAACGAACAACAGTGATGCCATTATTCTGGGAGACCTAAATGCCAAGTCCCCAATGTGGGGATCACCTGTAACCGATGAAAAGGGTCAATACTGGGTGGAATGGATCAACGCTCGCGATTTGGTGGTTCTGAATACTGGAAATGAGCCCACATTTATCCGAGGAGATAGCGAGTCCTTTATTGATGTCACCATAGCAACCAATCGTGTATCTCAAAGAGTAACCAACTGGGAGATACTTGATACCGAAACACTGACAGAGCACAGATATATCGCATTCGAAATTAAAGTAGATAGAGCGAAGACCAAAACAACTTCAATAAGGCCCCTTATTGATTGGACCGCCTTTAAAGCCTGCATAGAGTTGCTTACCATTACTCCAGATGAAATGAGTCATGAAATAGTAACCAAGCTGATACAGATGGCAAGCAAGAACAGCACGCAAAATCGAATTCTAAAGACTGAAACATCATATTGGTGGAATGAAAACATTGCTGAAAAACGGTCACTATGCAACAGATTAAGAAGGGTACAACAACGTGCGGCGAGAAGAAACAACCCAAATCGAGACGATATTGAAGCAATGAAAGAGGCGTACAAGACCAATAGAAGGGAACTCTGCTGCCTAATTAAGGAATCAAAGAAGAAATACTGGAACGACATATGCAAAGAACTCGATAATAATATATGGGGAGATGCGTATAAGCTAGTAGCAAAAAAGCTTAATACTCTAAAACCCTATGAGCTTGACATCGAAAAGAAATCCGAAATCGTGGCAGTACTGTTTCCACCCGGAAATGATAAGTGGAGATACCCTGAAAAGGAAGCTCCAGCCCCACCCTTCACAGCAGAAGAGCTAAGGAAGGTAGCCCAAAGTATCAAATGTGGAAAATCACCTGGAATTGACCAAATTCCCCCTAAGGCTATCAAAATAGTAGCAGATTGTGCCCCAGATTGGTTATTAGGCATGATGAACAAACTACTTCAAAAACAGGAATTTCCAAATGAATGGAAAGTTGCAAAGATGGTTTTAATACTAAAACCAGGAAAGCCAGCTGAGTTACCTAGTTCCTACAGACCACTCTGTCTGTTAAATTCCTTGAGCAAGTTACTAGAAGCGTTCATACGGGGAAGACTACAAGATGAGCTTGAAGACAGAGGAGGGTTGCACATGTGTCAGTATGGCTTTCAAAAAGGGAAATCCACGATCCAGGCTGTAGAAGCTGCACTGAATACTGTAACGGAGTTCAAAAGTAGATTCTGCACCCTTGTCACAATTGACGTTAAGAATGCTTTCAACACTGCATGTCACAGCCTGATTATCAAAGAGCTACAAAAAAGGAATATATCGACATATCTAATAAACCTTGTCTCTAACTATTTAAGAAACAGAAAGCTGCAATTAGAAAAGAATAGGGAGATGGATATTACGTCAGGTGTTCCCCAGGGTTCCGTCCTAGGCCCACTGCTATGGAATGTACTATATGACGGCGTGCTGAGCTTAGAACTAACTCGTAATGCTGTAACAATAGGATTTGCTGACGATCTGGCGCTGATAGTCGGAGCAGAAAGCCAACAGACATTGGTTACTAACACCAACATGTGCCTGGAAAAAATAAATACCTGGATGAGAGACAACAAGCTTGCTCTTGCCCCCCACAAAACTGAGGCAATCCTACTAAAGGGTAAACAAAAGAGGGAGAAAATAAGCTTCAGCGTAGACGGAGTCAATATAAAGCCAGCAAAGAACTTGAGATACCTAGGTATAACCATTGACGAAAGTAGAAATTTTGGCAAACATGTAGAAACAGTAACAAAGAAAGCTACAGAAAGGGTGTCCAAACTTGCTCGGATTATGCCAAACGTAGGAGGTCCTAGGCAAAGCAAAAGAGCAGTGTTGTGTAGTGCTATGCAAAATATTGTCCTATATGGAGCCCCAATATGGCAAAAAGCGCTTATGAGAAAAAAGCACTTTACTACGGTCAATAGAGCACAAAGAGACATGCTGTTGCGAGTAGCCTCCGCCTTCCGAACTGTGTCTGGAGTAGCACTCCAAGTAATTACGGCTACGGTGCCCATTGACCTCTTAGCCCAGGAAAGAACATCCAAGTACAAATCGCTACAGAATAGCAACGAAGCTAGAGAAAGTTCCCTCACAACATGGCAAACTAGATGGGAAGGTGAGACAGTAAAGGCCCAATGGACCAAAAGGTTAATACCAGACATCAAGCCGTGGGTTAAGTGCGAGCACCGCCAGGTAGACTACTACCTGACACAGGTCCTAACAGGACATGGCGTCTTTCGATGCTATGCTAAACGGTTCAGAAAAGACACCACGGATAGATGTATATACTGTGCCGCCGTAGACACCGCCGAACATACCATCTTCGTATGCTACAAGTGGAGAGAGGTCAGAGACAGGACTTACAGACAGCTGGAATGCGAGCTCACTCCAGACAACATTGTAGAGAAGATGCTTGACAGCACAGAGAACTGGAAATTGGTGCAGAACTTGGCTAAGAGTATTCTCAGCAACAAGGAAAAAGATGAAAGGCAAAGACAGCAGAGAGAAAGGAACCCGAACTCCTAATCCCGAGAGGGGAAGGGAGACGTAGGGTAAAAGGAAACCACTGATAGCCCGTCACTCATGAAGTATGTTCCAGGAACGATGCCATAAGTGACAAAAGGGGCCGTAGACGACTAGAAGGACACTCCAACCGTCCGAGCCTCTCTGCAAAGCAGGACTCCGCAGAGGTGGTGAATGTTTCCCAGCAAATTGCTGAGGAAGTGTGACAAGTCGTTATTTAAAAAAAAAAAAAAAAAAATACCCCTAAAACTATATGGATTACCAAAATTACACAATTCAAATATTCCAATGCGTTTAATAGTATCATATATATAGTAACCATTTTCCAATTTATCCGAATATCTAGCAAGCATTGTATCAAAATGCACCGATAAAATTGAATAAATTACACTTTGAATTGCTTCCTTATCCTCCATGTAGTCTAGATCTGGCCCTCAATGACTACTGGCTACTCGCTCTTCTCAAAAAAAATACTCGCCGGTAAGAAATGAAGAGTTAATTGTCGAAACTGACGCTTATTTTGGGGCAAATGACAAATCCTTCTACAGCAAAGCATCAAAAAGTTAGAGAAACGTTGGAATTATTGTATTGCTATTGAAGGAGATTACATTGCTGAATAAAATGGAATTTTGGCAAAAAATATGTCTTTTTCTAGTTAGTTATACGACTTATTAAGTGATGTGTGACTCTTCCCAAAGATGGCCATTTTTTTGAGGGTTTTTGTGTCCCACTTCCCTAGGTGTTAATGCTATTATTTCAAGGTACTCAAGCTTTTCAGCAAAATAAGCAGGATATTCGCAGAGTAGATGGAAAAGAGACCTAAAATCCGTGCTTTTTTACTTTATTACTAACACAAAAACTAGTTACATTCTATTCTAGACTAAAAATTTATTATTACAATAATGCGATTTATAATATTACAATAAACAACCAAGCAATTAAAAAGTGTTGACTATAATCTGAACTGGCTACCTAAGGGCAATGGCCTAAGTAACATCTCTCCCTTTAGAAGGAAGTTTCTTCCGGAAACCAGATTCCATCTTCTGTAGGCTGTGGGTCCTTATTCTTCTTCTGAAGATTTTCTTCTTATATAGTATCCAAATGATGGCTGCTAGTGCCACTGATATAGAAGAATAATCCAAAATCTTGGAATGTGAATATTGTTGGTTTCCGTTGTTACTAAGTGGTTTGGAATATCTTTGATATTCAAATTTTCAAATTCATTCTTCATTGGTGAAACATGTAGGTGATTTAACTTGAATTTTAATTCGTTTACCACAAAAGTTTGTCCAAATGTTGTTTGCTGAAATGTTAACTCCTGGTTTCTGAAGATTATTTTACATGCTGATTTTAATAATAAATAAATTCCTGTGAGGGTTTCTATTTCAGTTTCTTGTTTACATTTTAAAATAAATTCTTCTTCTAATGAGTGAATTTGTTGATTTCTGGAATAATTTGTACTATTTAATATATTCTCAAGTTGTGGGTCCAATTTTATTTTGACCGTTGCGTCTGCGACGATGACGAACCTGGAATGAATTTAACTTTTTAGGACGATTTATGTATGTTTGAGAGATGAATATTTTCTGTAGTATTTTTGTGTTTAATAGCCATTTTGCAGCTTTCATTTTATTCTCATGATTTTGAACATAATCATTAATTATTTGTTGATCTATTTCTATATCAAAAGGTGTGTTACTATTTATGTGCCAGGTAATAATTTCTTTAGGTTTCAAATTTGTTACAACATGAATACTATTATTATAAGCCAATAGTGCATAAATTTCTTTATTTTCGATAGGTTCATTTTTTGAATGTTTCTGATTATTTAAAAGTCTTCAGTGTTCAATAATCGTAGAATAAAATCTTTCAGCAAGTTACATATGAAGTAACAGCTGATAACATATAATAAATGTGATGACTTCGCGGAAACGTGGAAGATAATAAAAACTGCATTTCTTTTAATAATTCATTCTCTGTTCTAACTTTACTCAATAAACATATATTGTAATCGTAATTTTTGTTTTTAAAAATCCAAATTCGAAGTTTTAATATATAATTGGCGCAGTCAGTAGGATACGCACGGGTTTCGGAAGTGAACAGTTTCGCATTGTGCCGGAAATGAAATTCGGGACCTTGGAGTTTCTACACCTTAAGTGCGTATTACGAACTTAAAAACTTTCGAAGTTGTGGCAACAGGAGCAGGGAATCAAGAAAAGGAGTAGAAAAGCAGAGCGCTCGAATCGACGAACAATCTGTAAGTGCCTTTTCCTTTTTACCTTTCCAAACCCCTCTGTATAAGGATTTTGGTAAAGATAGTTAAATTTTGTTCATTGCGAATAAATTGCTTATTATAATAATTAATTTTAAATTATTTTCATGAGCGATATTGATGAAATAATTAACGGAATTTCAAATATAGGATTAGACAACAAAAATAATATTAACACTCAACGGAATATTAATAAACAATTCACTAATTCTTTCAAATCAATAAATTCAACTTTAAATATGCCTGAGATGAACTGGGATCTTTTAAAGTCTAGAATTGATAATATTAAACGTAACAGTAACACGTTAAATAAATTTCTAATTAGGTTTGAAGACCTTATTAATGATTATTGGCAATTTAATGATGCACAATTATCTAAACACATATTCCAATCAGTTCAAGAAAAACTCATAGATAAAGCAGAAATATTAGTAGGTAATCGTGCTGAGTTAACAGATTGGACGAGATTGAAAGAAGCCCTGATTCAGTGTTTCGCTGATCGTAGAAATATTGACTGTTTAGTACAAGAACTCACTAGAATGAAACCATTTAGGAACGAACCATTGATGAACTTTGGAAGTCGAATTCAATTATTAAGAAGTAGTATAGCGCAGAAAATTAGTAATAATCCTAACATAACTAACGCGGAGAAAGTGTGCCAAATAAACCATTATGATAAAACTGCACTTAGTACTTTTATAGCAGGTTGTAGTGGTACCTTAAGAAATAACTTGCATCCAGCCTCACTGGAAGATGCAATGGCCTATCTGAACGAATTTGAAAACTTTGAAAAATTATATGGCAATCTAAATGACAATAACCGAGCAACGACGTCCAGATTTAATAGTAATTATCGACAACTTTATTCACAACCAACATACTATCCTGAAAACCAAACACAACCCTCTTTCCAACAACCCTATCATTCCGTTGACAATAATAAACCAGTCAATCAATTCCCCAGTCAACCTATTAACATCCAACCTAGACAAATGCCCCCTAGACAAATGCCCCCCAGACAATACCCGACGAACAAACAAGTATTTGGACCTCCACAAAACGTTTTCAGACCAAACCAAAAACCCATGCACCAACTTCCTAAACCAACACCTATGTCAACGACTTCAAGAAATTCTTCCACATTATCACAAAGACAAAGATGGCCAAATAATAACAATTATAATCGAAATCAACAATTTCGAAATTCTGGACAGAATTCAAATTTTACTTCCGAAGAGCTATTCACAAACGATTACGACCAATCAGACGAACAACATTACTATCAGAACCAAAATACGGACGATAATGACCAAAATCAAATCAAATAACTATGACAACACAGAAAATGAAAATTTTATCCAAACGAGCCAACAACAAGGAATACCTTAGTAGAAATTAACATTTCAACAGAAAACGCATTACCTTACATAGAAATTAATAATCCCAAATTAAAATTACTTATAGATACCGGTAGTTCACGTTCAATTATTAAACCTGATATTATAGAAAAAAACTTATCCTAATTCCGTTAATCGAATCAATGCACAAATTAAGACAGCTTTAGGTAGTCGAGATATTGTATATCAATCAACACTTAGAGCATTTCCTGAATTTCAGAATCCAAACTATTTCATCTCCTTTTTATTATTTGATTTCCACGAATATTTCGATGGTATTATAGGACTAAATGATTTAAGAAATATGAACTTTAATATTGATCTTATAAATAACAAATTAATAGGACCAAATACTGAGATACCTCTCAGATATAAACGGAAAGAAAACTCAAATATATTATTCTCAGTAGAACCACAACAAAAAATTCTAGAGAAGTTACCTGTTTCTATTTTTAATGGAGAAATATTGATAAATGAAGGTAAAATAGGACCATTATATATACCGCAAATTTTGACTGATGCCAGAAACGGATTTGCTCTTGTAGAAATCCAAAACAAAACAGATCAAACAATTTCAGTTAATCTTAAAGAACCTTTAGAGGTAGAGTCATTTGAAAAAACTAGTTATGATACCTTTAATGTTAATTCGTTTATAAATTTAAATAACGAAGACAATAATAAATAAAAAAAAAATATCGATATATCACAATTAATTAGGACAAACCACATGAACGCGGAAGAAAAAGCTGAAATCTTAAAGCTTATTCGAAAATTTTCAGACATCTTCTTTAAACCGGGTGATAAATTATCCTTCACGGCAAGAACAAAACACGAAATTAAAACGACCGACGAAATTCCTATACATTGTAAATCGTACAGATATCCCTATATTCATAAACAAGAAATAAATAACCAGATAGATGAAATGCTGGATAAAGGCATAATACGGCCCTCAACTTCACCATGGTCATCCCCTATTTGGATAGTCAATAAAAAAGAAGACCAATCGGGGAAACAAAAATATCGTCTAGTCATCGATTATCGGAAACTCAACGAAAAAACGATCCCAGATCGATATCCGATACCAAATATTAATTCGATTCTCGACAAACTAGGAAGATCAAACTATTTTTCAACTATTAACCTTTGGGCTGGTTTTCATCAAATCCAAATGGACAAAAATTCCATACCAAAAACAGCTTTTACTGTCGATAACGGCCATTATGAGTTTCTTAGAATGCCGTTTGGGTTAAGAAACTCGCCATCCACTTTTCAACGTGTTATGGATGAAATTTTAAAGGATCTCCAAAATAAAGTGTGTATGGTCTATATGGACGACATAATAATATTCAGTGCCGGACTTCAAGAACACCTTCAAAATTTAAAACTTGTTTTTTCGAAACTACGCGAAGCGAAACTTAAAATTCAATTAGACAAATCAGAATTCCTACGAAAAGAGGTAGAATTTCTAGGTCATATAGTAACAACAGACGGGATAAAACCCAATCCAAAAAAAATCTCAGCTATTAAGAACTTTCTCTTACCAAAAACACAAAAAGAAATAAAATCTTTTCTAGGATTATTAGGATACTACCGTAAATTTATAAAAAATTTTGCTAAAATCACAAAACCCATGACTAAATGCCTGAAGAAAAACGAAAAAGTAATACATACAAAAGAATTTATAGATTGTTTTGAAACTTGTAAAAATATTTTAACGTCTGAACCAGTTTTAATTTATCCGGATTTCGATAAAGAATTTGAAGTAACTACAGATAGTTCCAACTACGCAATAGGCGCAGTTCTTTCACAAAATAACCACCCTATATGCTATGCATCAAGGACTCTCAATCCAGCCGAAATAAACTATTCAACGATTCAGAAAGAACTCCTAGCAATAGTATGGAGCTGCAAATACTTTCGCCCATACCTTTTCGGCCGGAAATTCACAATATATTCAGACCACAAGCCACTGCAATGGCTCTTCTCCATGAAAGACCCAAATTCTATGCTAGTCAGATGGAGATTGAAATTAGAAGAGTACGACTACGTCATCAAATATAAAAAAGGATCGTCGAACTCAGCCGCAGATGCCCTAAGTAGAAATCCATACATAGAATTGAATGCTATGGATAATGAATCAATAATAAATAACGTAGGAGATGCGGACGAAATAATAGAAAACTTCCTACAAATTCCTGACGAAATTCCTCCACACTCTAGCCCTGACCTCGAGGAAATACTGAATAATATAAGACCCACTGACACCGTAAATCAAGAAACAAATATAGTTCGAGACATACAAAAAGAATCAGATAGACCTCAAGATTCAAACTCAGAATCTTACATTGAAACTCAACATACGTCGAGAGAGAATCCTATCTTTTCTATTCCAATTACCGAGAGAGTATTAAACACATACAAGAACCAAATATTCATAACAACTGGAGAAATAGAATCGATCAAATGTAAAACTGCCAAAATTTTCGACAATACTAGATTATATGTTACACTACCTTCAAACATTTCTTCCTTCCATATAATAAAGTTCGTAAAAGAACACATCGCCCCAAACAAAAGATACGCTATTTATTTCAAACACCGCGATTTACCTAGAATATTCACGACTACGATGCAATCGTACTTCAAAAATTCTGCTTTCAAAATTATACAAAGTAACACCGTTTTAGAGGATTTACAAACTAAAGAAGCACAAGTAGAGAAACTCAAATTTTATCATGAAACTAAAACTTGCCACCGCGGTATTAACGAAATGAAAATAGCACTTGGTAAACGATTTTATTGGCCAAAAATGTCCGATGACATTTTAGAATACGTGAATAATTGCGAAATTTGTCAAAAAAACAAATACGATCGAAACCCACCAGTAGTAAAATTCAACCTAACACCAACTACTTCACGTCCTTTTCAACATATTCATATTGACTGTTTTCAAATTTCAGGAAACACTTACTTAACCGTAATAGATACATTTTCTCGATACGCCCAAGCCTACCCTTTATCAGCTGTAAACGGAATATCTATAGTAGAATGCCAATTTAATTTTATAACACACCATGGATTGCCCATAAAAATAACAGCAGATTCGGGTACGGAATTTAAAAATAAAGATCTTGAAAACTTTTGTGAACTTTACAAAATTGAACTTCACTTCACAACCGCTAGAAACAGCAATTCAAATAGCCCCGTGGAGAGGTTTCATTCCACACTTATTGAACATGTACGATGTTTAAGAGAACAAAATCGAAGTCTCACATCAGATCAATTGATAAAACGGGCCATACTTGGGTATAACAACTCAATTCATAGTGTCACCAAATATACACCGTTCGAGGTAATAAAGGGACACATAAATGAAACAAACCCTTTTGACCTTAATGATCACATAATAATATCAGACTATGTACAAGCTCATAAACAAGCAACCACAAGACTTTACGAAAATATAACAGAGACTAATAAAACCATAAAAGAAAAGATTATTAATGATAGGAACGAAAAGCGCACCGAAGCCCCTGACTACAAAAACGAAAAAGTAGCCTATATTCGTACAAAAACAAGAAACAAAAAAACTTCCAAAATTCGAAAAATTGAAAATATTAGCTCAGACAAAAAATAAATTAATAACAGATAAAAACATTTATCACAAAGCAAGTGCAAGAAAACCCAAAACTAATAAAAAACAAATTTTTCAGGAAGATGGGGCAGATGAAAATAATATTCCTAGCACTTCTGGCAATACAAAAACTGCACAAGAGTAACGCTACGGAAGACATAGACCTAACTACTATCGATAATCCTTTACTACCGATACAATTAGGAGACTCCCGTCTCATATATAGTAAACATACCTTTATACATTATTTAATTTTAGAACCTATTATTAAGCAATTGTTCACCATTGAAAAACATTTTTTCATTATAAAAAATAATTTAGAAGTAAGAAATGCAACTAATGAAATCTCATATCATGCCTTATCTCAAGACATGTTGTTGAGAACAGAATTTCTCATCAAAATTACACGTACGAAACTTGATAATTTACAACCTCATATACGTAATAAAAGAAGTTTCATGACGGGGTCGGTCAACTACAAAAATGGTTGTTTGGTACACTTGATACCGATGACGGTAATAAATATGATAACGCAATAAAAATTCTAGAAACAAACCAACAAAACATGATTACGGAAATAAACTTACAAAGTTCACTTTCCAAGAATCTTATAAGAAATTACAATGTAACAATTCACACCTTATCAAAAAATCAAGAAAAATTTGCAACTTCTCTCGAAAAATTTCAAATCAGCGTGCAAAAATCAATCACTGAATCACACGAGTATTTAACCTTTCAAGCAATCATTTCATAAATAAATTTAGACTGTCAAAATATTATCACATTCTTAGATAATTTGGAAGACTCCATAGCTTTCGCAAAACTAAACACACTTCATCCTTCTATTATCCCTAGTCAAGAGTTACAAAAAACACTAGAATATTTAAAGAAAATTTACCCTGACAACCAAATTACAAAATTTAAAAACATTCTAACATACTACCAATTTTTAGGCACTCAAGTTTCGGTTGCTAAAAATAAATTAATTTTTGCTATACATATACCAATTATCAAAGCCGAAGTCCTTAAATTATATCACCTCTTCCCCATCATTCAAAACAACCAAATATTCTCCCTAAAATACTCCTATCTGGCACGAAACAACTGGAATAATCAATTTATAGAAGAAATCTGTCCACTACTAGAAAATGTACCTATATTTCTGCATCGAAAACCACTCTCCTAATGACAATTGCACCCTGCAGCTCCTCGAAAACCAGTCGACTAAAGGTTGCCAAAAAATAAATTCAAAATTAGAAGAATCACTTACTGAACAAATCACACAAGACGAGATAATTATCATTCCAGCAAAAACGGAAAAAGTTTTTTCCAAATGCAACACAGACAAATATCTAGAAGTAAAAAAACCTACACTAATAAAAATACCAAAGTCATGTCAAATAGAAATCAACGCGAAAAAATTCTTCAACGACGTCAAAATACAACGAGGAAAACCATTACTTCTTCCCAAACCAATTACGGAAGAATACGATACGATTGCAGAAAACGAAACACCCAAAATGGAAAAAATCAATTTAGAAGACATTCAAGAAATAAGCAGAATGACGAATCAACTTATACCACTAAAAATCCCAATATCCAACCACTATCCCAAAATTTCTGGCAGTTTATCTTTACTAGCCATAATTTTATTTATACTGGAATGGATTTTTAAGAAGAAAATCAAGAAAACCCTGCAAAAATGCTGCAAAAACCAGAAAAAGAAAGAAAATTCAATAGAAGAGTACCCAAAAGAGTCCAAAATCGAACACCACTCCGTATTGTTCTCATCTTAGAGGGGAGGAGTTACATATGAAGTAACAGCTGATAACATATAATAAATGTGATGACTTCGCGGAAACGTGGAAGATAATAAAAACTGCATTTCTTTTAATAATTCATTCTCTGTTCTAACTTTACTTAATAAACATATATTGTAATCGTTATTTTTGTTTTTAAAAATCCAAATTCGAAGTTTTAATATATAATTAGCAACTCCACTCGATTCTGGATGCTGTAAACTTATTAAATGAATTTTAATTTTATGCGTTTCTTATAATTCCTCAAGTTTCAAGCACCATCTACTGGTGCTACCAAGATGTGCTACTTGTATTTCAAAATTAGTCTAAGTCTATTGAAACTTTCCTTTAGGTTCTTAAGGTGCTTCTGTAAACTAATACTTCATAAAATTATATCATTAATGGACACGAAACATTTCTCGTTTTGTATACCCCTCAATATATTGTTCATAACTCCTTAAAAGGTTGCAGGTACCCCTTTGAAACCCATCGGCATTCGTGTTAGAAGCTGTTTGTGGAATATCTTCGTCAGCCATCTTGATCTTATAAAACCTGAGGCGAAATCTAAAGTCGTAAGATACTGACAACGTCCAGGTTTATCTAATAATCTTTCAATGTTTGGTAATGGATAACCGTGTCGAGTTGTGATTGCATTCAGTTTCCTTTAGTCCACAACAAGTCGGAATTTTGGCTTTTGCGAAGCACCCAACTTTTTTCGTTCTATACAAATGTTGCTAGACCGTGGGGAAATAGAAACTCTAATAATATTTTGGTAAGACATTTTTTGAAGTTGTTTTTGGATTTCAACACGCTGAATCTCAGGATATGTTTATGATTAAGAAAAGGTAGGTATTCGGTTAGAAGTTTTGATATGATGTTTTATTTAATTAGTGAAGATAAGCTGACTCCCTTCAACATGATAAATATCTTTATATTATTGAACAAGTTTTAATATAGACAGCTTTTCTCCATTATTCATATGTTCTGTCCTAACTTGTGAAATATCAAAATGAATATTTTCAATATACATATAATTTAAATTTCCTTTATTCCTTAGTTTTCACATCTCAACAATATGTAGCAACTAGCAGCAACATTCAAATTAATTTGCAATTGTATTAAAATTTACAATATATATATATATATATATATATATATATATATATATATATATATATATATATATATATTGCAAAATCGTGAAAATATTAACGTTTCGAACTATTTCGGTATTCATCAAAATATTTTCATGAAATTGAACATTATGCACTGAAAACATTCATATCACTCAAATTAGGAGGATACACAAAATGAGACAGATAAATAAGTTTCCAATCTTAGATACACAATAAAAGTTTAAATTGTACCTACAAAAATGTATCAAATTGTTTCTATTTTCACCTTCTTTTCAAAAACGGTTATTTACGGGTAAATGCCCGAAAAACGGGTATTTAACCGGATTGCTGAAGATATTGGAAAACCCAGTACATAAGCTGATAGTAGAAGTATCGTATGCAAACAAAATGATGGTTATGATGATCTTTGATACCATATTATTATTTATAAGGTAATCAAAAATTTTTTAACGAACAAGATACACATTTGTTTGAACAAGTACCTATGGTGCCTCCATGAACATTTGTTAATCAACAAATATAAACCACATTAATATGCAAGCTCTCTAATTCTCTTCGATTTTTAGCTACAAAGCTCGTGGCTATGATTCATCAAGTGCTGCCATTTCAGAAGGTAATCTTTCTACAAATAATATTAAATTTCAACGAATAATAATTTTGAACACTTAGTTGTCATCTATTGATGAATTATATCTATTAATGCCAGATTATGGGCAAATCACTAGAAATTAAAAAGATGACTAAGCAAATAAACTGACTACCGATAACCCAGTAGATGATAGTGGTTCTATTCCATCCAAAAATATGATATGTGGAATTGAAGAAAAAGTTCAAACCAAGTAGCAACAAAGATGGTCGCTGTACAATAGCCGCATTGAAACTATTAAACGAACAAGATTTGAATAGATGTTTCCTTTCAATTTGTCAAGACATGAACAGATGTTCTTTCGCACACTTAGAATCGCCTACATTCATTTGATTCAATCATACCTACTCGGTGGTATCCCTTGGCCCAGATATACCAACTGACACCGAAGGATCTAAATCAAACAAATCTTTAGATATAAACACTTCCAATTCAATCAAAAACTATGAGAAGTAAAGAATAGTCTAACAGATAATTTGAAGAATCAATAGAATATAAATCAAACACTGGTCTACCTTACAGCTTATAACATAACTTTTTTGGTCTAACCAGATATTTATACTAGACATAATGATCTCAGTAATCGTTAAAAAAAAATTAGATGAAGAAAGATAATTGAACCAAACATTGTCCTTGACACCCCTTGCTTACCCGTTATATACTTATGAGGTTATTTTGTATAAATATTTGTAACAGCTGTAACCTGAATATCGATGTAGTAAACATCGCAATGTTAAATCAAAATTAACACGCCGTGAACAATGGTATTCTGAACAATTGGATGTCAAAAAGTTGTCAACAGCGCCATGTTACCTAGCAGCTAACTATGGAGGGTAGAGGTAAGGGGACCATCTCATATGCTTAGCTTAAAAACTGTCCACTTGTAGATGGTAAATTATAATTCAAAATTTGACCAGAATGGCGCTCCTGTCGGACGAAATATCATATGATCGTTCAGTTCAGTCTTACGTCCGTCTTATTTGAATAACCTCTCTCAAATGTTTTCTACCGGGTGTGTCGCGATTTCTCGCTCATCGCTATTTTAGATAGAGTGAAGTATGCAGTGTTAAAAAATTTTAAATGAATACAGTTGTTAATTAAATATTGGTATATAAAATCTAAACTATTCAAGTATTATAAAATAATTTTGTAAATATAACCTAGAAAAGCTACTTTGAGATAACGCTGAATTAATTATTGTGAATTTGTAAGAATTATGAAGTGTCAATTATCGATTCACACTCATGCTATAGTAGCGCATCCGTAACGTAAAGGATTTGATGGACACTTTCTGTAGCACAGGGCTGGTTCTCTTTACCTCTACCCCCATATAGCTAACGTCACTAGTATTGAAAAAAGAAAATTACTAACTTAACGTTGACTGTTTTGTTCGTAGTTAATTAAAATTTGATTTAAATAGCATTGAAACCATACAGAATAGGATTTTTATAACATCTATCGATCTTGCACATTAGAAGCACTGTTACCGCTAACATTTTTGTAGAATAAGCTGATTAGCTATTCGAACTGTTCTTACATATCTGAGCTCCTATACAAATATTTTTTGAAGTTTATTATTTAAGTTTATTACTTATATAAGTTTCTGCTTATAATCACGATATAGTATTATCCGATATTTTGTGGATATGTATTATTTTATCCATCAATTTTTTTGTATTGAAAATGAATCTTGGATACAAATAAAACTTCGTATTATTAAGCTCCGAAAAGTTATGTTGGTTGGTGGTGATTCGAAATACCATTCAATGTCAGAGCATTCATGTTTAACGTTTATATCCTATGAAATTTTCTCCATCATATTGAAACATTTAAAGAGGTATTTCTATTTTCACTACCTTAACTAAGTTATTTTTATCTACTATCAATATTGAAAAGTATCTTTAGCTAAGATATTGTCAATAGTATCTTCCATTTAATAGCTATCTCAAGTAGTCTTGACATCACAATATTCATTTACATTTATGATAAAGTAAATTGAGCAATAATTGTTTCAAAAAGGAAAAAAATTTAACTGCGAATAAAAGTTCATGAAATATTTTATTCTTATTATATATTACACCAACGTTTTTTGATTTCCCTTGTATATTCATATATGAAAGACAATGAGAGATAAATCGGCACATTACTTATACAATAGAATAGAATATATACAATAGAATTTAACAAAAAAGAAAATATATAATTTCCGTCCGACTGAGTCAATCATGAGACGAGATGAAAAATGTATCAATTTATACTGGTTATTTGATAGTTACTACTTTAACTTCGTTGAAAAAGACCGAAAGAGAGGATAGATACATTTAGATGTGATTCTTACTCTTGAATCACATTTCAGCATGTTAAGTTTCAACAACGTAAATTTGGCCATATGGAAGACAGGCAAGATCAAGTATTCTGAGTAAATATGCTATGCAAAATATGAGTTTTTATATGGACAATTTCAACAATTCATGCCACAAAGTATATATAAATTTTAGTATTACAGGCAGCAGCGAAGGGAGTGGAAGTAGACGTTGTCAATTTCCGATATTGAAAATTGGCTATGACGTTTCATGTCTCTGCTATATCTATATGAATGATATATTTGGTTATGTCAATTTACAAGTGTTTGGAGCCAGAAATTGACCTCTAACCTCTAGTGGGTCAGAGGAACTTGATAACCGGTTTTCAGGTTACAACAAAATCAAGAAACTCAATGTACCTAGAAAATTATTTGGAGATTCTAGTGCCAATGTGATATCAATTATCATATTAATAATTATAATGTAAAAGAAAATATTGATGATGGTAAGCATCAAAAAATTGACAACGACAACAAAGTAAAGAACGATAACAATGATGATACCGATAACAGAAATGATGGAGCTTCAATCAACCACATCAATAAAAAATAAAGTTGAAGGAAAAACAGTAGGGTAAGCGATAAAATGAATAAAACAACCAAAAATATCTCAAAATAGAAACTAGAGACATAGAATATCGCAAGCATTACAGGAAAAGAAATAGAATTGGAAGTTGATATACTAGGAGAACAGAAACAATAACATGGAAGAAGGTATGTAAAATATGGACAAAAACAATATAATTATATACAGTGGAGTATCGCAAGAAAAGAGATCGATTGGAGGAGTCGAACGCATAATACACAAGAAATTGGAAGAACAATTACAGGGTTGTAGAGAAAGACCAGAAAGCATACTTACAATTGAAGTAAAAACAAAGCAAAACCAAAAAACCATAATAGTAGCGTACGAAGATGATAAAATTGACAACAAAAAATATTCTGGTATGAACTAACAAAAGCCACAGAAGAATCAAAAGGAAGATTGTATGTAACAGGAGATTTTAATAGCAGAGTAGGCTTAACACATGAAGAATATAAAACAGTTATTGGAAACTATGAAGAGAGTATGAGGAATAATAACTGGAGAAGAATAATGGGTTTTTGCCTTATAAATAACTTGATAGTAACGAATACAATCTTTCAGCATAAATATATTCACATATACACTTGAGAAGTAATAAGCAGAAACGAAAATTCAATAATAGATTATGTAGTAGTAGTACGACAAGATAGGAATAAAATAGAAGAGACGAGAGTAAAACGAGGACCAGAAGTTAGCAGCGACCACTACGTAGTAGAATCCAAATTCGATTGAATGAATGAAAATAACTACACTTGTAAAACAACAAAAAATAAAAAAAAAACAATACGAATCTATAGATATATTTACCACGAAATAAAAACATAGCCCTAATTATAAATTTCGGGTTTCGAAATTTATTTTTAAAAAATTTATTTTGAATATTTTAATGAATACAATTAATCTCAAGATCGAACTAATTATAAACATTAAATATCATCAGGTTGTTTACAAAAATCTTATTTATAGTAAAATAATGCTGATACATGTTTACGTTATTTGATACAAAAATAAAATAAATGCTGATACATGTTTATGATATTTGATACAATGGTATTGTTTTAAAAATGTCCTTCAAAAATTCTTCGTATGTAACTCCCTGGAATATCAAAAAGAGATAAATAAGAAACCAAATTTCAAAGAAATAATAAATGTAAATGTAAAAGAATCATCTGAAAATATTATATTAAATGCTGCACGAGAAATATGTGGAACAAAAAGAAAACATAATGTGAAACAAACATCGTGGTGGTCAAAAGAAATAAAAAATCAAGTGAATAAAAAGAAAATAGCATGGAAAAGCTAAATATCAAATAGAACACAAAAACAATATAATATATACAAAGAAGAGAGAAGAAGAGTCATAGAACTTATTGAAACATCAAAGAATGAAAGATGGCAAGAGTTTGGAGAAAAAATAGAAGAAGACTCTGAAGCAAAAACTCTTCTACAAAACATTAAAACCATGAAAACAGAACCAACAGGACATATATGTTTTTTAAAAAAAGAATATTACCAAGAATGGCTCAACAGTGAGTCTGAACATACAAAAAAATAGTACAAATTGACATAACAGAAGAATCAGAAATAAAAATTAACAAAGAAGAGATAAAACATGAAATGACAGAGCTAAATAATGGAAAATCATTAGGATAGACAATGTAGTGTTAAAAAATATAGGTTAAAAAGAAAAAGTCATGCTGTTTTATATTTTTAATAGGAGAGGAGACACTCTCAACAGATTGACAGAAGGCATTTATATTACTAATATTCCAAAAAGGTTATCTAAAATACTGCAGCAACTACTGAGACATAACATTAATTAGTACAGCGATGAAAATGAAGGAAAAATATTACAGAAAAGAATAAGATTAAAAGTAGAAGACACACTTAAAAAATTTCTTCTTCTTAGATTTGTAAAAAGCCTTTGATAAAGTACCTACAGGGGAAATGTGAAAGGTACTGGTCGAAAGAGGAGTTAATATAAAAATAATCAAGATAATACAAAATATTGCAGTGATGAAAAATAAGAAAATATCAAAAGGCTTTGGATTATGGGATTAAAGGGAAGTTTAAGTCCATTACTATTAACCAAATACATTGATGAGATCATGAAGAGATGCACTGTGCTAGGTGAAACAAAATGGGTGGGACATTCACAACTACAAAGATTTAACATTAGTGAAGGTGCAAAGCAAAGAACGAAAAAGAAACAAAGCAGTAATAGACATGGGTAATAAAATAAATAAGAACAAGATAAAAGCAATGATGATTGGGGAACAAATCGCCAATATAAATATAAAAATCAATACAGAAACACTGGAACAAGTCAAACACTACCCCTTCCTAGGAACAATAATAGACGAAAACGAGACAAAAGATGCAGATATAAATAACAGGATTGCACACACCAAACTAACAATATACAGACCAATTCTTACATTCGGATGTGAATCTTGGCTATTGAAACAACGACAAAAAAGTAAATATCAGGTGAGAGAAATGAAATACCCAGAAAAAGTAGTGGAGTGACAGAAAAAGGTAGATATAAGAGAAGACTTAAATATAAAACAATAATTTCAGTGTCAGACGATGAATACATAAGTATTCGAAAGGTAGGACAATATATTGAAATTAGACCACTTTGGTGTTAGTGTTAGTTATGTATAACAGTATAACAATAATAGAAATCAATTTTTAAGTTAAGAATTGCGGTGTGATAAATTCTAAATTTTGTAATATTTTTTAAAAAGCATTAGATTGATCCACATCAAGTTCAGAATTAGAAAACTACAAAAAACATATCTATAGAAGAAGTTCAACGCTTTCGACACCCAACTAACTTCACGTAACATATGAAATTCAACTTCATTCATAACGACCTAAGTTGGAATTTCTGGAACCGTTGGTGATATTCATACTGAATACACTGTTTACACAGCAACAGTACAACCCTCACAATTACACTAACACTGACACTGAAGATTTTTATTCACTTATTTCATTCTATTGTAATTGTAATCATTATATTTCCTTGTGAATCAAGTTAGATTTTTCCTTATATTTCTAAAGACTTATGATTTGTTGCTGAACGTTTTAACCAGTTTTTAGAAAACAATAGAATTGAGGTTTTTGTTTGTTACACTATTTATTAATTATACAGGGGATTTGTTCCCAAAAGCATATTTATAAAATCAATCATGTATGGAGGACTGTATTATATAATCTAAAATGTAGGTGTTGTGAGGGACGTTATTGATTAATTGTCTATACATTTATTCTCAATTCATTGTTGTATCAATGCTTTGAAATAATACTTTGAATTGTTCATTATAAACTTCTCATATAACCTTAGAAAAAATAAGATGAATTTCAGTGCACAGTAATTGAAATTCCAGTATAAGCTATGATTTGGCCTGTGAAAAGTGAATACATGCTTAGTGATAAGGGTGACAATATCATTAATTATAACGGAGAGAGAGCACTGTTTGGTACAGAAATGTATTATCGATTAAAAAATGTGGCTTCTTTCATGTCTCGTTAGGATGTTAACATATGTTTTTTTTTTCGTATATTAAAGGAAGTAGAAACTCAAAATAACTTCATTAGTACTTAAGTATTCGTCTTAAAGTCAAATTGTGTTATCTATTATCAATGATTTGCAATCAGGTCCGCCCCTACCCATGAAACTTAACAAAGTTAGCGTGCAACATACAATCGTTTTGTTTATTATTCTTCCAAATTTTTCTCCCAATTTTCTTTACCATATATACAAGGACATTCCCAACAATTATCGAATTATTTCAATAAATATGATATTATTATAAGTCATAAAGGACATAATACTTTATCCAAATATTTCACTCAATTAAAATCTAAAACTCAAAAAACAAAAGAAGTAATATTATATATAAGAAGAGCCTTGTACTGAGTTTGACGCTGTCTACCTCTCAGTATTTAGAAAATAAACTAAAAGGTCATGAATACGGTAACAAAGAAGAAAACTGCATTAATGAACCATGAAATATGAGAAAAAAACTGATATTGCATTGAAAAAAACCATTACACGTTCATAATTAAACGTACTCCAAGTACTTAACATAGGAGAGACTTCTTTTAATTTTCCCATACTCTGTTGAAAAAATGACATATGCAACTATCTATTCAAATATATGGATCATTTTGTCTTAAGTCTCCTCCCATTTTCCTTAATATTTTGTTAATATCACGAGAGAGGGAAAATATCAGATTTTGTTTTAGATATAATAAAACAGTTGTTTCTTGTCCTACCATCTAATATTCTACATAATCGTTGGATGAATTTACAAATATTATCCAGCTCTATTAATCTTTTTATGCTTAAAATATCATCAACAAGTTCTGCTTGTTTCTGGAAGAAATTCCTACTTTAGTGGTTCTAAATCGTGACAAGTAACGATTTACTTTTGAAAAACATAACGGTAGTAGGCTTTGATGTCAATAAAGAAATCTTTGTTGGCTCGCGTTTACAAAGAGAAAAGTATAATCTGTGTACGATGGTCAGACCCATAATTGAGTCTTGTAGGCAGGGCGATATGCTTTCTAATTAAAAATTTCTTATCTGAATTGAAAACGCGTATAAGCCATTAGTACCCCATTATAATTTGTTCACAATTTTGTTCTTTCACAAACCTAGTGGATATTTGTATAATGGGTCGTTTAAAAATGTACTCATGTATGTTTTATAACGATGCTGATGATTTCCTCAAAACATTAGAATTATTATTTCATACTTCATTAATACAATAGTAATAATTACATTACATACTATATTCTATTCCGTGAACAGTACATTGTTAGTGATCAGCCTATATAATACCTTGTATAGAGAAAAACAAGCAGATATAACTTAAAAATTTCAAAATATATCCCAATGTATTAATCAATAAAAGTAATTTTATAATTCCAACAATCTACGTTTAGATCTAATCTATTAATCCCACCCCCTTCAGAAAGTTCAGAATGTGGGATAGCATTAGCTGCCAAAGACCTTCATTTCATATTTGTTACTCCCTCAATCTTTCTTAATGTCTCGACTCCAGTTAATATTCTTAAGTTGTTCTTACTTATACAAAATACATTCAATAGATCTTCTACAGTTATGGGTTTTCCAGGAGTATGTTTGCTTTCTTCAGCGCTGTAGATTATATCAGTAACTGATTTTCTCCTATCTACTCCATTTCCTAGTATTTTGGCTGATTCCACAAATAGTTCAGTTCCTACAAAGGTTGTACTCGCCTTTATTCAAGCAAGTCTTTCTGTTATTTCATTTCCCTTTACTCGATTGTGTCATGGGACCAATTGAAAGGTAACTTTACTTTTTTACCTAGCTCATTTAACTTCTTTTCCACTAAACAAGACATTTCCAAACCAGCTTGGATCAGTGCTCCTATGGCTGCATGGCTATTGGACAAGACAATAACATCCTGTTTGCGATAATTTTTTTCCAAACTGAAGCGAACACATTTTTATATTGCATATATTTCTGCTTGAAAAATATTTGATTGGTGCCCAAGCATATCGGAGCTTTGATCTCACTTATTTATAAAGCTTAGTTTTAAACTAACGTTTAACTTCTTGGTATTTCTCGTTGTAGGATTGATCAAGATGTGTTTAGTTTCTGAGAAAAGTCCACGATACTTCAAGAGATAGATTCTAGTGGTGTTCATACCAATTCTAGTGTCCCAGATCACTGCTCCATATATGATGTTCGGGTTTGATATCGCTGTAAAAAACCACAGGGGAATCTTCGGGTTACAACCCCAATTCTTTTCACAGCCCTACTGTCACATCTTATATTCTAATAGTCAATAGTTGTGACATCCATTTAGAGGTTATTCCATTTAATCTTCTCGTAACTAATATTATTTTGATAGCCTCATATCAAAGGAGCCTCCTTTGTTCAATTATGCAAATACATCATTTTCTTTGTTTGTAGGAGCATTCTGAATTTCGTTTGTAGATTATACCAATGCAGTTTCAGTAGATTTTTTTTTTGATATGCGTATTGAGAAGAATGGAGTGAAGCTGCCCTCTGGTTTCAACGGTGCCTACGTTGCATTGATTGTTGTTTATTCGCTAAATCTTACAGCCGAAGATGTCCTCCTTCATTTTTTGTAGGTAGTGAATTTCTCCTTATTACTCTGCCAGTCCCCCATCCACTTTGGTCATTTAGACCGACTTCATTTTTTGTTAGAGTGTATAGAGAAATTAGTTGATAACAATATCGTGAACACCCACCCACGGCCATCAACAACACCTACACCATCACGCATAGTGGAAAGGGATTTTCCAGAGCAAATGAAAAGTGATACAGGAAAATCTAAATCCCAGAAATGTCGAGTGTGTTACAAAAAAGGTGCTAGAAAAGAATCTACTTACTGGTGTCCGAATTGTAGTGTAGCATTATGTATTAATAATTGTTTTAAAATATATCACACAGAAAACGAGTTTTGAATTTTTATATGTATTTATTGTGTAATTCTATTTTGTTTACTTGCTTTTAATTGTTTTGTGATTTCTTTTGTACTTCTTAATAATTAATAAACGATATACATTTCATAGTTTATCATTCATTTTATGAATAAATTAAAATGACGGTCTCCGAGCGTGACGTATTGACATGTCCTAGCGAAACAATACGCACCCGGTTGAATAATTTGAACGAAAACTTCCCGGTTAACAGGTTAAGATATAACAAAACTTATGAATTTCTTAAAATACTGCAAATGAACCAATAAAATGTGAAGAGTAAAATCGATAATAAAACAATATGAGCATTATATTACTGGGTGAAAAGTGGATAAAGTTTTTATAAAATAGAAACCACTTATTCTTATGTTTATTTCAGTACTATTTATACAATAAAGAATCTAGAAGATGTTTTCATATTAGAAATATAGAAAGATATGATACCTGTAAAAATATTTCGATGTAAACCGTTAATATTCTGTTTTAAAAATCAAGTTTCATTATCAGTTATTTCTAGAGGTGAAACTTTTATTGGTTATTTTGGATAAAATAGAAGTTTCAGAACATATAATCTATCCAAAGAAATGAGCCAAAAATCTGTTGATTCTAATTAACATAATAAAACGTAATCATAATGAATTACAATAAACATAAGTGCAACTTCAATTTGGTTATAATGCTTGGGAAAATAGTAAGGAATCAAATACAATAATAAAGCTCTTGAAAATTATATGCACAGAAAAATTATAAGGTGATCTTTGTTATCGTTTATATTACTTTATTAATGTCTCCACTCTACGAACTAGAGCTGAACACACTAACCTGATCATTTCATTATAGTTATATTCAAAGTGGTGAACATAATAGACCAAACCAGTTATTTTCAAAGACAAATTTAGAATTTTTCATCTAGCTTTTAAAATAACTTTTGTTAATGACATTACATAAAAGAAAAAGTTTGACATCTCTGCTGAATGAAGCCTCTTTTAAATAACCAGCTGTTAATGATTGGAAGGAAGGGACTTCAGATCCTGTACCGATTTCTTTTATGGACTTCTTTCCACCCCAAAACTGTTTTTGACGTTTTAACCAATCGAGTAATTTTTGATTAATGATCACATTACAAATTGATTATCTAACGCATGCTTCTGTCTTCTTTAATTGAAGTTTCAAGTTTCAACTTTTGTGAGTGTGACTTAAATAGCAACTTTAGATGACAGACAAACTAATGTGATATAAACAGTAACTTTTTATGTTAAACTTAGCAAAATTTATAGATGCAAGGATTTGAAACCGAATTATGATAAGAGCTCCTGTAATTACTCTAACATCTGTTTCTAACTATTTCTGAAAGTTGGAGGTGTAACTCTGATCCAAGAGATTAAACAAAAAGTTTCTGTACTAGATTTTGAAGTGAGAAAATTTTTATATTGGTTAAACTAAACAATATCTCACAATCGACATCATCTAAAAGATTTCGATTTTTTCAGAAAAATTTAAAAAAATATTTTCCATATCATTTGATTTGTGACCAAAATATTTCAATGTGACCTAAAAATACCTTTTGTTAATTAATTTTCAGTATAATTTATTTCCACCTTCGGTAACAATTTTTGGTTAGCGCCCTCGTAGAATAAAATATGAACTAATCCAAAACTAGCTTGTTTTGTTTAATGCTGAATTTTCTTCAGTAACGATAACAAACAAAATACATATACAAGTGCTCGAAGCGGCAACTAGTAACTAACCATACTATAGGAAAATGATATAAATAAAAATAAAAGTAGGAAATTGGTAATACGAGGGTTGCTACTTAAGTTTTTAAATATGACAACAGTGATGTGATTATGTCAAATTTCACATTGCCATTTCAAAAAGATTTGTTCCTATAGGATACTGCATAATTTTATAATTGCTCAAAAAAATTTCGTGACGCTGAAAAATTTCAATCGCGGTGCTTAAAAAGGAGTCGATAAGATCGTGACAGATGACGAATCATGGATCTATGCATATAAATACTAAACCAAACAACAATCGACTTTATAGGTAACGGTAAGCACTTCGAAACAAATGGTCGACCGTTTTTTCGAAATAACTGGACATGTCGCCACCGTCTCATTAGAGAAAAGTAGAACAGTCAATTCTGAATGGTACACCAGCGTTATTTTACCAGAATTGTTCGAAAAAAATTGGGGAAACCAATCGCAGAAGACGAATTATTTTCTACCACGACAATGCGAGCTCTCATACATCAGTTCAACCAGAAACATTTTTGAATTGTCAAAACATTGAAATGATGAGTACACTCTTTGTTTGGTATCCAATGATTTCTTCTTATATTCAGCAGTTCGATAATAAAATGAGAGATCAACATTTTTCAACATCTGATGAAGGAGCTCATGCGTTCAAATTACACGTTTCGGAGGCACCTCAATCGGAATGGAAAAAATGCTCGACTGAAAATATTAACTGTACAAATAAAACAGCAATGTAGTCCAATCATTAAACATAAACTTCTATTCAATATTGAATCAAACACTCTCAAATCAGGCTCTATTTAACTTTGTTGCTAATTTGTCAAACAGAAGAAATGGAGTAGAGGATTTGATTTGAACATTTAGTGTCAATTTCATCTTGAGGTCAGTTTAGTCAACATGAATATCCTAGGAAAAGAATGAATTCAACGTCAACCTATCTAATGTTTCATACTCTTTGAAGGATTAGATTATATACAAAATAATGATCTAATCCGATCTTGGAAAGAACAACTTTTTATTTCGCCATCAGACGAAAAAAAATTGAAAATTCACAATGCCTTACACCTTTGGTTAACCAAAACTCCACAAACATGACATTCCCCTTCGACCGATTGCTTCAAGTATTCAAACTCCTTTCACCCCATTATCTAATTATTTGAAAAATATTTTGAAAAAAATTTTATATCAAAACAAATTCTATATCAAAAACACTAGGGATTTCAAAAAAAAATTAAAAATTCCTACCATTTTGAAAAATATATTAATGAAAAAATGAGACAAAATTAAAGAATATACAGAAATAACTCAAAATTTATAATAGCTATAGAACTCACACTTACAACAAGATATTTCAAATATGAAAATGAAATATACATCAAATTGATGGTTGTGCTATGGGAGCTTCCATTTTAAGTGTTATAGCACAATTGGTAATCTTGAGGAAACGGTTCTAAGCAAACCTTTTCAATTGTAAGCAATCACTTATTGCATAGAAAATGTTATACAGGGTGCAATATTCAATACTAATTCCCAAATTATTTTTCCAAAGCCAGTCTTCAAATTTCTAAGTTTAGCTAATATGAGTCGAATGCTTGATAGTAGTGTACTGCATCATAAAATAGAAGAATCAAATGAGCTATGCTAACACTAGAGCCAATCAAAATGTATGGTCAATTCTACAAGTGACCCTGTGAATTAATAAAGAAGAGAAGACACTTCTTAGTAGACACATGATATCCTCCCTGTGGGACCCTACATATGGTAAGTATGTGAAGTTCTTCATAACTCACCTTGTAAAATCAAAATATAATGAAAATGGAATTATTTATTGACAAAGATATATATATATATATATATATATATGTGTGTGTGTGTGTGTGTGTGTGTGTGTGTGTGTGTGTGTGTGTGTGTGTGTGTGTGTATGTATATGGTGAGAGAAAACATCATAAAATATATATAAACACAGAAACTAATATAGTACATACATATAAAAATAGAAGATCACCATCCCTGTTAAAAAATGTGAATGGAGATCAATACAAACCAAGTTAATGGAGACCTTAAAATTGCGGGAATAAATACTTCAGTTGACCCTTTTTTCCAGTAATAATCAATTAAATGTTCCCAATGTGCCCCACCTATTATCAAGTAGTTAGCATAACCAATTTCATAATACAATTCAGATTTCTGTTCACCTCGACAGGACAAATTATAGACATAAAGAATAAAATAAAAAACGAAATTGAAATGAATTTTAGAGAAAAAAAAACAATCAATGACTCAATCCAGAATAAGTGAAACAAAATTCAAAGGCTTATAATGAGCAAAAGGGCTGGTAGAACAAAGGAAAACTGAATTTTCTTATAGGGTAGTCTTTTTGCGTAATGGAACCTGTGTACCAGTATTATATATATATATATATATATATATATATATATATATATATATATATATATATATATATATATATATATATATATATATATATATGCAAATGTATCGAACTGTATTTTAGGAAGATATCACACAGAATTCACAAAAACCACATTATGGTAAAATTGGGTATATTATATTTTTCAGAGAGCATATGAATATGATCCGGCGGAGCAGGTCAATGGCCAATAAAGGTCAAAGGTTAATGACCGGTCAAGGTCAAACCTAATTTCCCGGTTAAGGTCAAAGGTTCCAAAAGTGGTCAAAAAAAGTCGAATTGAGACTTAATTTTAAATCTGGTAATGTTAGAACCATTGGTCGGATAAGGTTCGTTAAGCTTTTATGTTTGGCAAAAACTATCAATGCCCATATAAGACATTATTCTTTGGTGTATGATTATTTGTCGGATTTGAGTTGGAAAAACGGAACATACATAACTTATTATACAGGGTATATCGAGAAACTATCGATGTCAAAATGGCGTTACCCTGTGGTGTCATGATTTGTTCTCGAATAACAAGGTCAAAGGTCAATGACCGGTCAAGGTCAGACGTTAGATCATGTTGAGTAATGTCACGTCAGGGCATTTTCGTACGGTTTAGAGATAGATTAGGTCAATAACCAGTAAAACAACATTGTACACAGAGTATATCAAAAACTTTCTATGTCAGAAACAGCATTATATTCTGGTATTATGATTATTCGTCAGGTTTTACTGGAGTTATATGGCATATACTCAACATAATTGAAATAATAACCATGTCAAAAAGCCAATATCTCTCTGGTATTATGATTAGTCGTTGTATTTGAGTGGTCAAAGGTCAGGATCAAAAGTATATTAAAACACTATCAATGTCAAAAGAGGTATTATTATATGTTGCTGCGGTCAATCGTCGGATTTGAGTAGAATAAATATATTGTACAGGATATACCGAAAAAGTGTTCATGTCCAAAAAAATTATTACTTTCTTGTGGCATAATTAGTAGTAGAATTTGAGTGGAATGAACGGCATTTACTTCACATACAGCGCTCATACTCAAGATTTTGTACAGGGTATATCTAAAAACTGTCGATGCCAAAAAAAATATTACGGCATATATTTCACATAAACGGAACTTACTCAACATATTATACAGGGTATATAAAAAACTATCCATGACAGAAAAAGGAATTTTGTACCAGTAATCAGAATTTTGGGTAATTTTCTTTCCTGATACTCATTTAATGAGGTATGGTCTCATTTCTCCTGTGACAGAAAGATATAAACTGATAGACCCAACATTATCAATAGAATTGGGGACCTGAGATAGTGTGATGGTTCTGGACGTTTCAGTTTTTACCAATGGCCTTTCTTCACTGGATGATGATCTCAAATTCTCGTTTTTTTGCGGTGCTTCAGTGTTAGGCTGGCTAAGAGACATCATACACTTAAAAATGATTAGCTGATCTCGAAGCCAAATATTTCACTTAGAGTTGACATTCTGATACTACATTGTGACTATTAGTGGATATTGGAATTATGTCGGGGAAGTATTGGGGTGTTTTGTGTATCATTTCAAGTTTATTTATAAAAATGATTAGCGCATCGCCAACAGATTTTAATAACATAAGGGAAAATAAAAGGTGTTCAGATCTAATGAATAGCCCTATTGTAGCAATTAAACAATTTACTTAGGCTTAGATAAACTTATAATTAATAGATACCGAATCATACATTTTAAAAATAAACAAAATTTGCTACACTACTTTCATTAGTTGATTAGAATATTCTCTTAATTTATTATTGTTATCAACTTTATAAGTGAAAATAACTTAAACTAAATTTGAAAGAAGGCAAAAAGTAAATTCGAGGCATATTTTTTAAGTAAGTACCGTTTTGGAATTAAAAAAATAAGTGCAAAGATATTGCGAAAATTTTATTTTTACTTGAAAGCATGTGCCTTAATATACTTTTCTACATAATTTCCGTGAATATTGAGGCACTTGTCATAACGTGGCACCAGTTTCTGAATACCCTCCTCATAAAATTCTGCCACCTGACTTGTTAACCACTGTATCACAACTTTTTTGACTTCGTTATCGTCTCAAAAATACTGACAGCCCAGGTGTTTCTTCAAGCACAGGAACAAATGGTACTCGCTGGGCGCCAGATCACGGCTGTAGGGAGGATGATCTCGAGTTTCCCATTGAAAATATTTGATGAGATCTTTGGTCCTATTAGCCACATGTGGACGGGCATTGTCATGCAGCAAAACGATACCCTTACTCAACTTGCCACGTCTTTTGTTCTGGTTTGCACGACGCAGATTATTTAATGTCTCACAATAAGACGCTGCATTGATTGTCTCAATACTCCTTTTCTGTCCCAAAAAACTGTGCAAATAATTTTCCGGGCAGAAATTGTTTGCTTAAACTTCACTTTTTTGGGTGATGATGAATGGATTCCATGGGTTGTTGTTTCTTCTTCTTCACAGATCTCACGCCTTTAGCACTAAGAAATCGTATAACAGCCTGTACATCACAATCGGCGGGACTAACAATTGTTGGAAGCATCTTAAACACTCAGTAAACAACGTACACAATGAAGAATCAGACTGTAATGGTGTCAGTGCGTAGACAAGAGATGTAGGTACCAGCGCGCATGTGTGGAACGCCGACCTTGGGGTTCTGGCGACGGAATCGCAAAATGGTGCTTACTTAAAAAATATGCCTCGTATTAATACCTTCTTATCTGAATTTTCACTAGATTTTTGTAAAACCAACCCAAACCCTAAAGAAAATACTAATAATTCTATACATAAAAGAAAGTGAACAGGAATCTACATCAATATTACTTGATCTTCTACAGTGTTCCAATAATCGTTACAGGGTAGCTGTGGCTGAAGCTGGATAGTGTGCTAGTATGCAGAAGGTTAAGCTTGAAAAGATGATCTACAATTTGAGTACATGAAAAGTGTTAATGTTTCGTAAATATTGCAAAAAACTCAAATTTCACGTTCCCCGGAGATGTTCAATATATTTTCAGATTGCCTAATTCGAAATACTAAATTTAATTCTTGAAAAAGAGAACAAGATTGTTTCCGTCCAGTCATTCCTCTGGAATCTTCAGCCTAAAATTCTTGATATTTTGTTCATTGACAAGATAGCTGTGGCACTTGAATAACTATGAATGGATTATAACCCTAGATGTGGGGTCGAACTTTTGATAAACCAAGTTTGCCCATTGTTGAAAATCAAGAAATTATCGTTATAATTAACTGTGAAGGGAAGTTTATAATAATAGGATATGAAGTATAATGGGGTCAATTGTTGAAAGAGACTATCCACACATTCATTTGAACTGCTACAACTAACAAAGAATTGTTAGTTGTTGGGAACACCTCAAAAATATGATTACTGCTGTAATATTGACTCATGAATAGTTTCCGGGATTATTACGTAGCATTCGAGGATTCCGCATCTCAGTCCTCTTATAATTTTATGTGGCACACTATTAAATAATCATTTTTCAAAATATTTTCTATTTTATTTAAACTACCGATACTTTCTATGTTTGGTATATTTCCAAAATACTATAACTTTTTTCGTTGTACGTGGATTGCCATACATTGTTATTATTTGTCAAGAGAATGCTTATCATCAAATTTTCAGCTTTATTAAAAAAACTAATTAATACCTATTTTTGACAATCCTAGCTTTCAATTCCAGTCTTGTGTAGGAAATAAATACTTATGAAATGAGTACCTACATAGCTGAATGCAACTTAAATATATATTCTCATTAATAATATTCTTTTACTTTTGACTTTACTTTAAATATGTATTAAGGTCACAAGATTTTGATTTTATACCATTTTTTTGGATATTCAAGTATATGACATTTAGTAGATGAGTAAAATTTTGAATTGAAATTATTATTAATTTGAATATATTCAAGATAATTCCGGAATTGCTTTGTTAGATCACTTTTTTTCCTTAATTATGATTTGAACCATGGATTCGTATAGTTTCCGTTCTTGCTGTGTAAAAGGTTGAAGGTGCTTCCTAATAAACTCATTATAGTCTACATTGGTCGAAGTCTCTGCAAACTGATTTATTGCAAATATATCTTAAGAAATTTTAATTTTCTTGGCTAATTTAATACTTGATGTCAAAGACATTTAAAATACCAGGAGGTAATATAAATTTTTATTACAAACAAAAAAATAATGTGTAATTTATTCAATCTTTGCCCGAGAAATTTCATCGTAAATACGATTTTAGATTTTTCCATATAGTAAGTAGGTCCAAGTTGAGTATTTTTAACAGTTTATTTCAGTTGCAGCATGCAAGGTGTAGTGTGCAATGTTCTGTTAACGGTACTGTGATCATGGAAAATCTGGAAGGACTGCATAAGCGCCGGAAAATCGGTCCTTTAACATTTAATGAGAAAATATTAATAATCACTTGTTTTAAACCATTTTCAGACAGACATTTACCTAAAAGTGTTGATGACACAGTGGAATTAGTTAGTAATACGCTCGGGGATGGGAAATTTAGGATTTACAGAGTTATTGGAGAAGAAAAATGTAGCAAGTATCTAACAGCACATAAACTCCAGTGAAACAAAAATTTCAAATAGAAAATTATTTAAATGAAAGATTTCGAAAAAAAAATACATGCTTTCCCCTTTCTAAACGAAAGTTCGTAATGGTTACACGGTTACACAGTTCCAGATGATAAGGATTACCCTACATTAAGTCGAATCACACTATGGAAACTTATATATCTAACTTATATTACAGGTTTTCTCTAGAGAAAGCATTTCAAAAAGTTCATTATAATAGAAAGTAGCGATATTGTAATATGGAGAAGAAATATAACCTAAGGGCTTCAAAAGAAATCAGAAACCCAAGAAGAAATATATCTAAATGAAACATGGATGAATGAAGGACATACGATAAATAAATGTTGGCAATACGAAACTGTCACAAGTCGAAGAGCAGCTTTTTCGAATCATTTATCTTTTGGTTTGAAGCAACCAATAGGATAGGGACTCAGACTGACATTAGTAGACAAGGACAGTTTGAATGGTTTTGCTAAAGTTAGTTTATTGACTCTCGAATTCCCTCGTTCCGGTGAGTACCATGAGGACATGAATGTTTTTAGAAAATCGTTCGATAAAATAGGTCCTCTTCCTCAGAACTGTGTAATAATAATAGATAACGCAAGTTAACACTGGAGACTCTTGGAAAAATTGCTCAAAACCAAGTGGTTAAAAAAGATCTGAGGAATTTTCTAAATTCAAAGAATATAAAATTTTATCTGGAACTTTATTCTTTGTATTCTCTTCATCAAAAGAAATTCCAAAAAAAAAAAAAGAAAATCAATGAAATTGAAGAAAATCGTGTAATGGCGGTAGTTAAATGTTCACCATATCTTCACGAATTAAACCTGATTGAACTGATAGGAGCACAGATAAAGGGATAAATTTCAAGAAAAAATAGTTCCTCAAAATAAGTGACATTAGATAGTTGTTTTTGGTGAAAAGACAATTAATCATACGATAAAAGAAGAAGAGAAAATGTTGAAATGAAATGATGGAGCCACCCTTTGTTAATATTGGTTGCAACAGTTGCAACACTTATACCTATAGTTATAACCAGTATGACATAGTTATCTTCATACCTTGTGAAAAAATGAAACATTTTTTTACCGTATATATATATATATATATATATATATATATATATATATATATATATATATATATATATATATATATATATATATTATTCAGGTCTTTCATCGTCTCTTCAATTTCTTCGATGAGAAATTCTGGTATATTGTCTTCGCCTAATTTGATGAAATATTCAAAATTTTTCAACTACGTGAACTAATCGTTTGAAGGAACCTTCCATTGACGGTACTCTAAGAGTATTTATTGTGGGGGATATTCTCTTCAATCTTACCTCTACTAGTTTCTGGTTGGACCGATGATTTATTGATTTTTTGTTTTCGTCATTGGATAGATTTTATTATCTTATGGAATAGTCCTTTATCACATCTTATCTGCTGCTTCGCCATTATTCAGGTCTTTCATCGCCTCTTCAATGTCTTCGATGAGAAATTCTTGTATATTGTCTTCGTCTAAGTTTATCAAGTATACAAAATTTTTTCACTACATAATCTCACAGGGTGAGTCTCTTGTAATTCTACTGTGATATTTTCAAATAATTTTTTCTCATAGCAATATTTCAAGCCCTCCAGAGAATAAGGTTGGTAAGGAAAATACATTATTTGATATTTGAATTTCCCGAAAATTGTTATTAAACACGACATGAAACCCTATTCATAGTTGGCCTAATTTTTAACGTACAATACAAATCTAGGGCGCTCCGTCCAAAAAGTCGTATGTTTGATTTGTGAACTTCTTTTGGTATATCTTGTACGACTGGAAAAAAGTTTCCGCTACGAAACGGACGAGGAATAAACGGTTAATATAGTGCCAAAATGCAATGCAAAACCGAGATCTCAAATGAATATCAACTCTCATCATTGTTTTTAAGCCAACCACAAATCCCAATAGAACCATTTGATGATTAGCATCAACAATATCAAATACAATACCAATATACTAAGCCAACTGTCCAAATTCTTCGGTACATTCGCAAACCTATGTCAATTATAACAACGACCTAGAAACATTAACTGATGTGGAATAAGAACAATGGAGGCTCACGGACTAATAAATACTCACGGCAAATAGTGGGACCAAAAATAAAAGATTTAAACACCAGACGTCAAAAGAAAAAGAACTTGAACTTTAAAATAACAATAAAAATATTTGTGAACTATATATACAACACTATATAATAAGAGTAGAACCACCAAAAAATAAAAGAAATATGAACACGATGCTAAGATTTTCTTCATACTAAAACATATTGCACAGAACAACATAACTGCGTCAAACCAAAAAACACACCACCTCCCAATTATACAGGATGTTCTGTTTATAATGACCTTCTTCATGCCAGATACAACGGAAATATAAAAAGAAGAACTATCTAACTAACATCTTGTTACCAATCCTGATGTAAATTTATTTACCAAACGAGCTCATAATATCGAGTATAGAGGCGCCACTATTTAAAACACATATAATGAAAAAGCAAATAAACTATAAGATTTTATAAACATTTTTAAAAATATGTTTTGTCAAGGAAATTAGTATAATTTCAACTGTCATTAACAAAATAACGAAACAATTTTCAAGTCATTGAGAACTGCATCATGGAATGCCAATGGTCTGTTTCGAGTCTTTCTCGGGAAGATTACCGACAGTAACCACCTCACTTTTACGAAAATCAGATAATACCTAGACTCATACAAACTAAGAAAAGAAAACAGTTTCTGGAGACCACCTTACAAATGTAATCTCAGCCCCAGATAATAATAACAACGATGAAAATGTAAATAGTAATCTTGAAGTCCTATGTCAATTATCTCCACCTTTGATGACATTTACCCCGTCAGAAGTCCGACACCAAATAAAACTTCTAAATCCCAAGAAAGTTCCTGGGTATGATAACCGAAGAACTACCACAGAAACTAGTTTATTACACCTCCGTTACTATACTCGTACAATAAAATGGAAGTATGCCTGATTATATTTCAGAAACCTGTGAAACCTGCGAAAGAAGCTAGTTGTAATGTAATGTAACTACTATAACATTTGGGAACTGTATTATGGTCTAATACTATTAACCGTTTATTCCTGAACCGTTTCGTAGTGGAAACTTAATCACTTCATTTTTGTAATTGACTTCCGTTTCATATTGATTGAAATATTTTATTTAATGAAAGAAGAACAGTTGTATTTTATTTGATGAAAGTCTGATACGATCATAAGCCGACAGAATTCATAGTCGTATGAATACCAATTAAAGTTATCGTCTCAAGTTTTTTCCAGTTGTACAAGATGTGCAAAAAATAGTTAAACATATGAATTTTTGTATGGAACGCTCTAGATTTGATTACATTTTTGTATTGTACCTGAAAAATTAGGCCAACTATGTATAGGGTTTCATGTTTGATAACAAGTGAAGTTTAAAACAGTAGTTTAGGATACCTTTAACGGCTTCAACTAATCGTTAAGATATTTTTTTCTCGCTATTACAACCCCCAAATACAAAAATTAGCTTTTTTGCTCATCGTACAATAGAGTCAGAAGAAGCCTCAACATACTTCACATTTGGAGATAAATTATATATAAACAAGTTGAATTTTGTGTGTGTGGAAATCCATAAGAATTCATATTTCCTCGCCACATGCTTAAGAAGAGCTATTAAATATATATATATATATATATATATATATATATATATATATATATATATATATATATATATATATATATATATATATATTGTTATGGTATGAATATATCCAAAATAAATTATTAAATAATAATAAGATATAAATAAAGCAATAAGTTCAGTTCTGTTATTCGGTTACTTAGAGCAGTTTATCACAGTAAAATAAATAACATTCTTTATATTAAGTTTTGGCCAACACTATATTCTAAATTATTATTTAATTTTGACAAATCCTGTATAATCAAAGAATTTAATCCATAAATTGACAGATAAAAACAGGAGCACCAACTTCAAAAATTTGTGTGACATACCAACAGAAATTTTAAGGTTATAAATGATAAAATATAAAAATTTTGACAACTGCAATGATAAAATTAATAACATAGGAATGAAATAAATACAACAAAGAAATTATAGAATAATATTATTTGAATAAAGTCACAATAATTTAAAAATTTAGAAATGACAATTTAGTAACTAACTTTTAAAATAAATATCATTGGTTAAAAGAAAAAAAAGTTTGTTTGAAAAAAAAGAAAAACAATGAAGAAGAGAATCAACAACGAGAGAAATTTTTTTTTGCAAGAGAAAAAAGAGTAAAATAATTTTAATTGAAATTTAAAAAAATTAAAATCTTGATATAAAAGGCATAAAATATTCAAAGGATTGATAATTAATAATTGTATAAGTGTAGTAATAAGAAATTAGTGAAAACAATTAAATAAAGTGAAATAAGTGAGAATACTCACAAAGGGACAATTTCCAAGATAAAGAAGTTGTGAAAAGGAAAAGAGCAGGAGTGGAACTACAGCGGAGTATCTGTTTATTCTGCAAGGCCGTAACAATTTCCAATTTAAAAAAAAAAAATTAAAAATACAACATAACAAACACTTAAGGTACTGGGTACTGTTCTATTAAGTTTAAGTATTTCTTTTAGTATATAATATTTGAGTTCACATTTCCATATAATTTAGTTTTATGAGTGTAATTATGAGTATGAATGAATGAATGAATGTTTGTAAAATAAAATAATTGTAATAGCTAGTTAAGAAATTGTATATTTTGAATATTTTATTCATTATAAAGAACAGACCCGGTCTTAAAACTATTATAATCTGACCTTATAATCATAACAATTTATCGCAATAAAATTTTTTAATTTGACCTCACAATATAATACCCTGAGAGTAAAAAAAATAATAATAACATAATAAAATAAAGAAATTCAAATAATTATTAATGGCGCCCAAATTAAAATCTGATTTTATTTAAAATAAAATTTATAAATATAAACATTACACACTATAATAACCAAGTTATCGTCTTCAGAGACTGAAGGTAAACTGAAACCTAATGACTGGACTAACCTGTTTTATACAAAATTTTACCACCAATAAACATTCTCCCGTAAAAACTTTTTCCAGTGGGAAAATCTCCTTTGCGGGAAATTCACAGTTTTTCCTCGACTACAATATTAAAGAATTGGCCCTTTGTCCCTATTCAAGCTGCTCTTACTTTTAGCAGTTTCATTATTATTCATATTTACGTCATGGCTGGCACTCGATTTTCCCCTCCGTCCATGTTTTAAATGAGCGATGTGCTCTTTAAACCGGACAAAAACTCTCTTAGTCTGCCCAATATACTTTCCGTCACAATCTTCACAGCTAATTTCATATATACTGCTCTTTTCCAAACTGAAGATTTTATGCTTAGAATTGCCCAACGATTGTTTCAATGTGTTGTTGGATTCATAAACCAATTTAAAACTCACTGTGTTGAATGTTGAATATTCCTTCCAATCCTTTTGTATAAGCAGTTTTGGGAGATATCATAGCAAATTTTCCTTGTTTTTTATTTTGACATTATTTTACTTGCACGTAAAGGTGTTTTCCAAAATACATCCAATTCTAGCCTATCACCTTACTTAATTACTAAAGTATCTGGAAATGTCCATTATTTTCCATTTCATAGGTGATTTTTATAAACGGATATTTTTAGTTGAGTACCAAAATGAATTCGTCTACGTTTGCCTCCTTCATATTGAATATGGCGAAAATATCCATATACTTGTACCATACACTGGGAAGAGCTAACACATAAATTACGCCATTAAGTCATTTAGAATTTCATTATTGGTGTATGTTTCAAAGAACCATGTTCAAGGTCATTGATTCAAAACTAAAAAAAGATGTGTGTTTTAAGTAAGAGTTCGACGAAATTGAAGCCGCAGCCCAAAAAATTTCTTTGAAGCCTATCAACATTGTCGAAGACCTTTCTATCCAAACTTTTGACAGAGAAAGATTAAGTTGCTGAATAAGGGTTTGGGTTTTGCAATCAGAAAAAGAGATTTGAATACTGTCAGGAGTTTGAGGAGGAAAGTTTGTTTTTACTTGGAAGCAGATGAAGGAAGCAAGTTTATTATAATGGACAAAAAGGACTATTTCGAAAGAGTGGACAGCTTAATCGAAAAAGACCATACACCAAATACTTAAGGAATCTGCTGAATAAAATGATCACAAACGTGAAAGAAACATTTGAAAATTGTATGAACCTTCTCACCAGTACACTCAGGTATAAGTTATTCGTAAGTAACCCGACAATGTCAAAGCTCTATTCCATTCTAAAAATTCACAAACCTAGGAAGGGAATGAGAACTATTGTTTCAACCATTTTTCTTCTTGAACTTTGAATTAATGACCCTTTGGTACAGGTATGTGGATGATATTTTCGCCATATTCAATACGAAGAATGCAAACTTAGACGAATTCGTTTTAGAACTCATTCAATATCCGTCTATTAAGTTAACCTATGAAATGAAAAATAATGGGCAGTTATTACTTAGATACTTAGTAATTTTAGATAGTAATAAGGAACAGTAATAAGCTAGAATTTGGTATATTTAGGGAAAACACCGCTATGTGCAGGTACATTGTATCCAACATAAGATGACCAGTCTCCACTGGTCATCTTATGATGACTTTCATTGAGGATGTAACTATACTCAGCGGTCATGATAAAGAAGTTTCAATGGTGGGAAAATTTATTAAAAAACAGGTAACAGGTAAGTGAAGACATTAGGTTTCAGTTTACATTTAGTCTCTGAAGACGATAACTTCGATAACTTGGTTATCAAAACGCGCGCCAGAGTGTGTAATTGTGAGTGTTGGTACATACCAACTTTTTTATTTTGAAAGCCACATCCTGTAAATTATTTATTTTATGAGTTTTTGAGTTTTTCAGAAAATTCGATTTCGATATTCACACACATGTATGTATATGTATATGTATCTCACTAATTGAGCTTTTGATTAGTTATTTACAAAAGAGTGGGTTGGAACTGTGCATGTAATGTAAATATTTGCACACTTGTTGGCAAGAACGCTGGGAACTTTGTACAATGGACATAGAAAATGATCCCAGACATAAAAGTGTGGATAAATCGAACTTGTGGCGATGTCGATCGCATTGTGGAAATTTGAACGACGTCTAACACATACTTTTCTTTTGTTGACGATGAGAGCAACAAGTCAGAGCAGTGTACCGAAAAGAGATGATGGATTTTAGAAACCATTTCATCTTTTTAATCAACAAGATGACTTAGTATGATAATATTGATTTTAATTAATGTAGTAGATTAATTCTCATTTTTCCGAAAATAATACACTAAGTTCATTTGAAAGCTGGTTTACTTCGAATAATGAACTAATGTTAAATTGTTGAAAAATTTGAGCTAGAGAACTGCGTACTTTTGGCGATCATTACCTCACTCAATTCCGCTGTACGCATTGTTGATAGTGTTGTTCAGAATCTTTAGATATAGGAAAGAGGTTTTTGTGGGGTGTAAAATTTTCCGTTATATTTCATTTTATTTGTCTAATTATGACATCCATAATTTCTTTGATATTTTCATACAATTGGGACCGGCATAGTATCACATGTGCGACCTCTGGAATTAATCTGTAAACAAACGAATATTGAAATGATTGATTTATCTTCTGAAAATATCAATTCATATTTTGGTTTCAGGTCTTTTGGATTACCCAGGTAAGTTTTCATGTATACTCTGCATAACACAACTTACATAATTCATCATATTGTAACATCCTGATTCTGTTATTCAAGATCACAGTCTTTTTTAATAATGCACAAGCGTGCATGATTTTATAGAGAAATGCTCCGCCTTCAAAATATAGGGTTTTCGTATCTATAGTTGATACTACTATTTTTAAAATTTAAAATTTAACGTGCAAAAGGGCACCTTTAAAATCAGCTTTATCAGTCAGTCAGTGTATCAAGTTCTTGATTTTCCGTATTTCAATATCAATAAGTAAATTAAATTTTTTGTGTTAAACACCAAAAAGCAGCTTTATATTTGGTATACCTGTAGTAGCTTTAAGTTTTTGTATTCCGTTTTTTTAGCTCCAAAGATCAATTCCTATTTTTATCACGACAATTTCAACGTTTTACGAGAAAATAAACCACATGTGGTTGAGATAGGCTAGGAACTAATTCGCTACATATGATAACCTAATCCAGCTAAGTTTTCGTACTAAAAACATTGGATATTGATTAATCAAGAATTGTGGTTCCTAACTTTGTATAACAATAATACCGCACGATTCATGAAATACCTCAAATTTGAAGATAAGTCGTCATGAATGACATTGATTTTTATACGTTAAATTTTAAATTACAATAAATTTTGATGGTTTAGTTGCATTTTCAAGTTGAGCGAAAATTTAATGTGTTATTGATAACGTTGAATTTTCTTTAGAAGTTCTAACGAATTTATCTCGCATAACCTAAAAAATACAACGAACCTTATCTAACCCATAAAAATTTAATGCATTGATAATTTAACCCATGAAAATTTAATGTCTAATGTCATTTTAAATATTGTACGATTCGAATTTTATACAAATAGAACCATAATTGTAGATAATTTCCAATGTTTCTATATTTTCTATATTTATATCCAGTGTATTAGAGCAAGAGCCCATGAACCCCAGACCTTCGTTATTTTATAAAAGCTGAAAGTTTGTCATCGCATGCTCCCAACACAGGTAAGAACGATGGACTATTATGAAGTTTGGGTTACCGTGGCTTTGGCAGGTAAACGGTACTAAAGGTGTGTAAAATACCGATCTAAATTCATCAAATATTAAAGTGTGATTTTTTGGTATTACCTTCAGAATATTATTAAAAATCACGTTATTGATTGCCAGACACTTAACATCGTGGCAACCCCTTGCCAGACACCCCTAATGTTCATGAAATTATAATTCTACTTATGTTATAGTATAAAAGCTGATTTTTATATATAATACTTAGGTAATAATTAGATGATGTTTCCACATCAGCCAGACATTTTTGATAGTTCCAACCCCTTGCCAGACAATGATATAGGGTCGCTGTAGGAGCGAGCGCGAGACAGTATATGTATGGTGGGTGCGAGTGAGATGTCGAGATAGGTCTATCGCGATCTCTCAATAACAGATTATAAAAAAAAACCAAATAAATAATACTCAAAAATTTAATTTAAAATATATTAATAACATTACAAGTTATTATAAAGCATAAAAAAATAGATTGATGACATTACAGATTATTATTATAGTGTACTAAAGAAAATATTATTTTATTCATTATCATCATAATAATCAATAATCATCATTTTCTTCGTCACTATTACTCCATTCCATATCGTCGTCTTCTTCTTCTTCGTCAGTTTCTGTAGAAATATGAAAAAGTTAATGGGATTGAAAATATCAAAAAATAATGTATAATGGTTTGAAGTAGTATTATACCTGAGATAGTTTTCAGTGATTCTCTGACGAAATTTGGCAACTGATCACCTTCGAACCATTTAAAATGGTACTGATTATCTTCGAGAACCCAACCATTATTCTCGGGTTGATAAATTGTTGGAATTTGCTGATTTGCATTCTTCCAAATGCTAGACACATAATTGGCTCGCAGAAATTGTTGTAGCAGCTTGGATTTACATGGTGGCAGACTGCTAGCATCAAAATTTCGTAGTTTTTTACGGCTAAACGCTTCATTAATATCTGAGACCTGATATGTATTAATGAATAGTTGAAGCCGTGCTGCATCAACATCAGTTATCGAACCGACATTGTATACCTCACATATAAACCGTTGAATAATATCAAAAGTGCTTTGTTGTTCATTATTATTTTCGAATAATTCGTGTTTACCGAATTTAATGAAAGCTGTTTGATACTCTTTCGTTTTTTTTTTAAATTTTAAAAGGCCTCAACTTTCCTTTTCGGAAAAATGCAGGATTATAATCATAACCTGTAATCGCATGGAATCCTGGTAAGCTCTTGCAAAAAGATTTTCCTAACTTTACGTAAATCTCTGTGAGGTCTACGTATCTTAACTTATTCCCAGTGCCTATCAGCATCCAAATATGTGAATCATTTTGTAGATGGTGCATATGACCAAGCATGATGCAATGTCAGTGTCGACACTTCTGATCACAATATTTATTTGATTTGGAATACTGCACGCATGATAGACTATTTTGATGTCAGCCTCTTCATGTTTTGGACATGATAACTCTTCTACAACCCTTGTTACTACTTTGTTAGAAGCATCAACAACAAAAGAATGGCACTGTTTAGAATTTATGTGAATAGTTTTATTTCCAATAAAAGATATTATTTCATCACTGGCCCAATGCAAAATTAAAAAATGCACCAGAGCTTGTTTGAAATTTGAATTTTTCAATTCTTTCCCAAAATCACTCGGACGTGTTTGATCAGGTCCAGTTATAGTGTAGCTCAATTGTGCTGATTCTAATCGCTGAGAATGTTCTTTGATCGATGGAGTCAGGATTGATCAAAAATAACGTCAATTCTTAGCGCTTCAAACTTGGTGACCATTTGCAACATTTTCTTAGAAATGCCTCCAAATTTGTTTGGAACATTTCTCATGGTGTGTAATAAAAAAAAACCATCAATTATTACGACATCTACAGTAGATGGTGCCTGATGCTGGACCTCCTTCTCCAAACACTTCATTAAGGCAGATTTATCCATCTTACAAATAGTGCCGTTTAAATGATACATAGATAAAGGCACATCAGTGATTGGGTAAGACAAAATTTTTGAGATATCCACATTGTAATCCATTCAGATCCCCAGCATATGACCAAACAAATCTCGTTGAATTTTTACCTCTTCAATTGCACCACCGATTTTAATTTTCTTCTTTTTTTCCAAATCTTTTGAAAAATTATTAAGAGTTGTTCTTTTGATAGATTTTTCAAATCGACTAATGTCCGTATGACATTCAGAAACAAACGTATTCCGAAGACAATCACCATTTTTTCAATATTAAGAAGAAATGACTCTACCAGTTCTGATGCAGCTTTACCAGATGAAATATTTATTAAATGATCTTTTGGTACTTCCGAGCTGAAGGGATTAAGCAACTGTTCAAATGTTTCAAGAAATTTCTTTAGATTTTCAATATTTTTCTGAATATTATGCTTATTCAAATCCGAAGAAACATCTTGGTGAGTTTGTAGTCCCAATTCTTGGTAAACGTAACTAATTACTGTCGATCTTACATCATGGTTTCGAGCCCACCGTTGACGGGCTGAAATTGAATTAGTAAAGTGTAAGTCTTCGTGCAGCATCTGCATTGATAGTCTGCTCTAAAACCAGATCAATGGGTTGCCGGCTTAGTTGTCCTTTTAATGCCGAAGTAACCCTGTTGAAATCCTTCAAATAAATCAGGATGGGTATCTGCTACTTTTATCAAGTTATCAACATATTTAACGGTCCATCGAGCATAATTCTGTTGATTACAGATAAAAAATAAATTTGTTATTTTAGGTAAAACTGACTTGAAAAGTTCGAAGTCTCCAACACATATGCTTCGTGATAGTTGTAGGTAATGATTGATGAGATTAATATAAATTACATAAAATTGTTGAGTCTTTCCATACTCGCCATTGAGACTTCGTTGTTTATAAACAAAGTAATTATTGATCAATTCTTTCAGCTCTTCATGTTCTATGTTAAATGATGATATTTTACAGTTTTGTAGTCGGTGAAGTTCTTCAATCATATCATCTGTTACGAACGTGTTACTCATTTCCAGAAAAGATTTAAAATGTAATATTTCTAATCCTAATGTCACCAAAGGGTGCAGTCTTTTGCAGCGATTGAAATGCTTGCCGTCAAGAAATCCATTCACTGAACCATTCGCTAATAAGCCACTTTCCACCATTATATTTGTTAGTCCACAGTCACCTTACCAACTGCATTGAAATAAGCCATCATGATGTGAAACGGTCCTAAATGTATAAATAAATTGTCATATGTAGGTTTTACCGTTGCTTACTTTGTTGCATGGTTTCTAATATTACAGAATTACTTGTTGGTGAGGCATTTATCGAAGTCAAATAAGATATGTGTTGTTTGCAAGTTTCAATATCATGAATCTTACAGTTAAAACCAACCCACATTGGAATATCAGGTAATTCTAGTGCATGACTAATAATCCAGATATTATCAATTTCTGTATACAATTGTAAATTATTAGGGAGTATATGTTCAATTTCATCAGCCGTTATCTGCAAATCACTTGTCATTTTTGGTTTTTTTGGATAGGGAATTTCTTCTGAAGCTATTGCCTCAAAAGTTCTTCGTCTCCTTTTTCTCTTCTGTGGTGAATTGTCTCTACTAGTGGGAACTGGTGCCTCGCATATTTCAGATTCTTCAGATGTATTGAATTCGATGTTCTGATAAATAATTCCGACGGTGTCATGTAAAGTGTCCTTCCCACTAGTAGTTTCAATAAAGCGGTCAAAATTATCATAAGCCAGTCCAGTACAAAGTTCAGGTGTTTTTTTAATTTTTTCGGGGCATAAATTTGACTTTTCAATGGAAGCATAGGTGGTTTCTGTTTCAAATTCTTCGACACTTTGATAGCTGATACAATGACTATATCTGTTGATTATATCTACAATTATTCTGCTACTTGTTAAACTCTTCAGAGTCATACCCAGCGTGATATGCTTAGACGTCTTGACTTGACCATTATGAATTGCATAAATAATATCTTGACAGTAAGACCGTACTTGACGAATACATTTCAAGCCACTTTTTCGTTTCTGTCTAGAACCACCTATGAGAGTAGAATAAAAATCAAATAATTCTTGCGGTATAGAAGCTTCACCTGCAATTAAATGCTGTGCTGAAAGATTTTTAGATGGTAATTTTTTCTTGTCCATTGTCAAAATAGTTTTTCGTAAGACTAATGCCGCTTTTTGGATAATATTTTCAGATTTTAAGTTGTTCAATACTGTTTCGTCAATCGTCTTCATATAATTGGGTGCTATTATTTTTTTATTCCGGATTGTAAAGAATTTAACATTTTTGGAAAACTTCTTATCAATTTTTTCTTCTAGGTGGTGTGCAGTAAAAGTAGTATCCATTTCAATGGAATTCTCTGCATATATTCTCTCCAATGAATCAGTATATAATTCATGTAAATGAATCAATAAATGACAGCGGCCATTGTTGATAATATCTTCTTCTATGATGCTACAAATTTCATTGAAAGATTCTTGGTGGTACTCTCGATAATGATCCAATCACTTTGAACAGATATTTTCGCCAATGAAGATATTTTATTATTAAAATGAATCCTACAGTCAGTGTGATAGTATATTTTCGGACTTGCAATACTTTCCAATCTACTTAACAACTCATTATACTCTTTTGGATTTTCAATGCTAGACATTATACGAGACTGAAATTGGTTTTTATCACCTTCATGGAGTGGAAGCATTTTTGATCTCACTTGTCTCTTTTTTTTATTTCAAAATAAACAAATTTTTTTACTTATATCAACACTGGTATCACTTTGAATCGAACTATTTACTTCTGTGGTTGCATTAGCATTTTCACTCACTTCTTCAAGTCCGCGAATGTCCACAGCTGCCTGGGAAGGTGAAAGTTCTGTTGATTGAGAAGCTGAAGTCGGGTGTGATACAGTTAATTCAGACAAATGCGATGAACCTGGTATTGAATCGTCTATTGATATATTTACGTCTTTAGATGGCTCTTTTTAAAATATTTTTTCATCACTCCTGTGAATGATTTGTAACATTCCCTGTGATAACCACTCTCTGTATATTCAGGAGGAAGAATGATGTTATTATATTTAAGGTTGTGTTTTTTCGCAATTTTAAAATTAATTCACATTTTTTCAATGTCTCGTCAGAAAATAAGATTATTTTACCACTACTTTTCTTACAAATAACACAAATTAATATATCACCCATGACTTAATTTTTTAAACAAAATCACTTTCATTTAAAAAATCACATAAACAAATTGTAAGCATATAATGTACGTATCATACACTAATAATATATTGAATATACTTTATAGTCTGTATATATTCGAAATATTTTATGTTGTAAATTTATAATAACTATTCAATTAATAATACTTGAAGATAGCATATAAGATTATCTTAGCTGATGTAAACATGTACTAAGAACTAAACAATATATATACGCAGTAGAAATAACAACTGCGCAGTGAGGGATCGCGATAGACGTATCTCGCCATCTCACTCGCACCCACCATACATATACTGTCTCGCGCTCGCTCCTACAGCGACCCTATATCATTGTCTGGCAAGGGGTTGGAACTATCAAAAATGTCTGGCTGATGAGGAAACATCATCTAATTATTACCTAAGTATTATATATAAAAATCAGCTTTTATACTATAACATAAGTAGAATTGTAATTTCATGAACATTAGGGGTGTCTGGCAAGGGGTTGCCACGATGTTAAGTGTCTGGCAATCAATAACGTGATTTTTAATAATATTCTGAAGGTAATACCAAAAAATCACACTTTAATATTTGATGAATTTAGATCGGTATTTTACACACCTTTAGTACCGTTTACCTGCCAAAGCCACGGTAACCCAAACTTCATAATAGTCCATCGTTCTTACCTGTGTTGGGAGCATGCGCTGACAAACTTTCAGCTTTTATAAAATAACGAAGGTCTGGGGTTCACGGGCTCTTACACTATATATATGTATATATTTTTACATTATTCTTCGACCACATTGTTAGTCTCAGTCCCTGATCATTAACACATAGGTATTTGATATGATATATGATTTGACAATATATATATATATATATATATATATATATATATATATATATATATATATATATATATATATATATATATATATACAGTATGGCGACTTTAAGGAAAAATCCTGAAACCCATAGATTTTTATTTTAAAACGGGCTATCTGTAAGGATACCTTTTTATTTTTGACGTCATCTATATAAGCGTGATGACGTTATCGCTAACATTTTTAAATGGAAATGTGGTAGTTGTGATACATTATTTGAAAGGTCTTTTAAATACCTATTGAGCCATATCATTATGTACAGTATTTGATTTTTGTATTTGTTTGAAAAATGAATAAAATTTTATTATTACAATAAATATTTATTATGTATTACGCATTAAATAAAACGATACCTAAATTAAGTACTCAAATTGTTTACCTTCAGCTAAAATACAATGAGAAACGTACAACGAACTCTTCTCGAACCTTCTCTATAACTTCCGGAGTTATTTGTGTAATCTCAATACGTATCCTCTCTTTGAGTTCATTGATATTTTGTGGTCTATTTAGGTACACTTTACTTTTCAAGTATCCCCATAAAAGAAATCAAGAGGAGTCAAATCGGGTGATCTAGGAGGCCATTCTATTATTTCTCTTCGACCTATCCACCGATTTGGAAAGACGTTGTTCAAATAGTTGCGCACCAATACAGCATAGTATGGAGGCGCACCATCTTGCTGCAGCCATAAATCATTTCTGTTTGGGAACAGCGGGTTCAATTCAGGTAGCAAGAATTTTTGAAGAAATTCTAAATATCGAGGACCTGTTAATCTTTCTTCCAAAAAGTATGGCTCAATAATCCTATTATCGATTATTTCCGCCCAAACATTAACTTTCTCTCTTAGAAGGAATGTAGCTAACCTTTTTTAAAAATATCGGATCTCTGTTATTTTGCTCCATCAAAATTTCACAAAACTCAATTCGTCTATCAAAATCATTTTCCATAAGCTCTTGTACTTTGTAGGGATGCCACTTTTCCTTCTTTGGCTTTCTAAGAACTATTGAATGGTCCATGTCATTATCTAATGCTACTTGCCGGAAATTGATATGGGGATTATCTTGAAAGGCTAACAAAACATCTAGTGATTTGTTTTCTGATATTGGTTATCAGGGAGGTCTTGGACATGACCCGTATCTCTGAATTGTTTCTCAATTTTGCTTATAGTGGATTGTGAAATTGGTTCTCGGTTGGGGTATTTATTATCAAATAACGTACCTACATAATTCTTTCTGCGTACGTGCTTTATCTCCACTAAACCTAACCAATCATTATTAGAATTTCAATTCTTTGCGTTTCATTCAGCTTCATGTTGATAGATACAAAGACTTTTTGAATTCGTCTAATACAATATTACAATCAATCATTTGACAGAAAGTAAATTATGTCCAAGTGTTAATGTTGATAAGGTAACTAGGTTTTTAAAAATGTAAAAAGCAGGTAGATAAGACATTTCATTACCAGTGACGGTCTTCACAAAATTTATTTTCTTGTGTCAATAAATACATCATACAATACTTAATACATTTTATTAAGAAATCTGTTGAAATTTCATAAATAATATTTGTGACAACGTCAAAATTTAACTTTCTTTTAAAAAGTATCAAAAAAAAACTAATTTTGAAATAGAAGAGACAGTAATAATAAAATTAGTTGTTTGTAATAATTTTTGAAAGATTGTTAAAAACATCCAAGAACAGGATAAACATACATAGATACTACAATCAATCAAAAAACTCAGCAGAAACGGAACATCAAAACATTTTTCCTCATCACATGTACATGGACTTTCCCAACAACTATCAAATTATTTTAATATATATGATATTAGTATAAAAATCATGAAGGATATAATACGTTATCCAAATATTTCAATAAATTTAAATCAAAAACATCAAAAAACAAGTAATATTATATATAAAAAGTGCCTTGTACTCATTATGACGCTGTTTACATAGGGCAGACCTCTCAGTATTTAGAAAATAGGCTAAAAGGTGATCAAAATAAAACCGTATTAACGAACCATGGAATATCAATAAAAGATAAATTCAATTATAAAGATTATAAATTCTTGGAATGGAATCTAATACACGAAAAAGGGAATTTTTAGAAATGGTTCACTTCCATAAGAACGAAAAAGCTATAAATGAAAAAAAATTTGAATAATTTAAGTAAAATTTATCGTTTTATTTTGTAAATTCTAATAAAACTACAAATAATTTGATTGATTAAGTAATACTACGTATTTGAGATACAAGAACTGACGGAAAAATGATTTTTCGTATTAGATCAAATTTCTGTTTCGATTTTATTCTTATTTTGATGGTCATGATGTAGGTGATCTATTGATTAATATGAATACGCAAATTGTCAGTGTCATTATTATATTTTGATAAAGACTAAAGTTAAGTTAAAACATCAATTTTTTATCTATCTTTTAAAAATTATTGAAATAAATTTTAAAACAGAAGAGACCTAAAATCAAGAACAATTAGGAACAGGTAAAATTGTGACGTTTAGGCCTACTTCGATCTTCATGAAAATATGACTTGACATTGCATAATGCAAACAATAGACAACCTACATCATGAATTTCAAAACAATAAAAAAAGGTTTTATGTGTTTTATGTGTTATAAATTTTCGTTTAGTGAAATATTTGGATAATGTATTCATGTTCTCAAGATAATTATTTTCTCTCGATACAGTTTTTGCTTTTTGAATCCCTAATCATCGTAATTCATAATTTGATAGTTAGATAGCTGTCTCTCTCGCCAATCTTTATTGTGAAATAAACTTAGCATGAATATTTTCAGGACCACGTTGGTTTTGTATATCATCCTGTTAATTGCATATAATGTGACTTCAAAAAAAATAATTTTATTATTTGCTTCGATTTCGATTGTGAATTTTGTGAGTTTTTCATGATAAGAATTGAATTTTCTAATTATGTTTTGAATTCGACATTTTGATACAGCAATTATACAATCATCTACCTATGTCACAGAAAATAAAAGTTGGGTTAATACAGCTATCCAACTGTTCTGAATTTATAGGGCCTTCTTAGGACCATATCTAGTTATATAATCACCCTTAAATCGTGGTGCGATTCTAATATTCTCTGTCCCATTGTTTCCAAAACCAAGTTTTATCATATGAAAATACATTGCAGACTTTTTATTAAATAACACCACCATTGACGTCGTTGAATCTTTAAAATTTTTAGCGCTTGTTGTGGACAATTCCTTGAAATGGGAGTTATATATTGCTGCCTTATCTAAATTAAATTCCTCCTGCTTTGAGCTGAGATCAGTTTCCAAAGAACTGAACTTATCCACCTTCTTAAAAGTCTATTATACCCTTATATAGTTGCATCTCCGATATGCCCTTCCCTCTAGGGTACGTGTGGTGCGACTCAATTTGAGCGAATCTTCAAAATACAAAAGAGAGCTGTTGGATATTTAATCGGACTAAACAGCAGAGCTCATTGCAGGGACTTCTTCAAAAATTAAAAGTTCTAACTATTCCTTCCTTATTAATCTTTGAATCCGTTTGCCTGATTCGTAAGCAAGCTTCTCCAATTTCGGAAAGATTGTTGCACAGCTATCCACTTAGGAACGCACCTTTTTCCTACCTACTCCACGTTCAGAATTGATTAAGGGCATAATATTTTATAATGTAAAAAATGAACAATCAATTGCCAATTGAAATCAAATCGATATCATCTTTTTCCACATACCGCAATAATTTTAGGGCATATTTATTGGAGAGTGCGTTCTACTCTGTAAACAAGTTTCATTCCACCTGGTAACCGTTACGTTAACAGTGAAAGTGTCAGTTCCTATAAAAATAACTCTTTTTCGATGTTATCACAGTCCTAAAATCTATGAAACTATAGATAGAATCGTTTAGAAGTGTTCTTAACTCAGAGACATTACTGTAAGTAGAATCTCATACATTCATACTAAAACAGTGAATTTGTTACACACTGTGCTATCAATTTTACACCGCACTGGTTTGGAAGAAGAATTCGCAAAAAAAAACAAACCAGAATTATATATTTCAGGTTTCGAAATTTATTTTTAAAAAATTTATTTTGAATATTTTAATGAATACAATTAATCTCAAGATCGAACTAATTATAAACATTAAATATCATCGAGTTGTTTACAAAAATCTTATTTATAGTAAAATAATGCTGATACATGTTTACGTTATTTGATACAAAAATAGGATAAATGCTGATACATGTTTATGATATTTGATACAATGGTATTGTTTTGAAAATGTCCTTCAAGAATTCTTAATATGTAACTCCTCCATCCCTAAGAATGAAAAATAACGGAGGTATTTTTCATTTCTTGTTTTCTTTCCTCTTCTAATTCGATGTCTTCATTCTTCGTTCATTCTATTTTCTGTTTTCTTATAAACTTATATTTATATTTTCGAATTATCCAAAATATTATTAAAATTATACAAATTATTATTATTACAGTAAATAGTCCTATCGATACATGGCTTTGCGGATTATAAATTTCATGGATTGGTTTTATATTCTTAGCAATGTTATTAATTTCATACAATTTATTAAAATCTATTTTAGTTAAATTAGGAGATTTATAAACTTGATTATTCAAAAATTTAAAGTTTAATTTTGGTAATATTATTGATTTTCTTTTTTTAATTTGTACATTAGTTGAGAAAATTTCACTTCCTATTTGAATATTACAATTTTTTGGAATTTTTATAAGCGATGGATACATTATTTTAAAATAGCGGTCTGATACACATTTAGAGATTACATCGGTTTCTAAATTTGGAATCACTAAAAGTTCATCATTTGTTACTTGTTCCAATATTGTTTCTTGAAGATTAATTTCACTAATAACACAATTTTTACCGGAATGTCCATTTAAAAGTTCAACAGTACAGTTATCTTGTAATTTGAAAGTTTCTTTACAATAATGTTTTCCTTCTAACTCGGGGCATTCTTCTTTGATGAAAGTAACTTCTTTTTGACTTCTGGCCAAGTAAGGTTGAGGAGGGATAAATATTGTATGGTTTTGGATTACGGGGTATAAATGGAAAAATTCATAGGTTTTAGGTTTTAGGATAGGAACATGGGTAGCAAATATTATTTTGGATTTGGAAAAGGTTACATGTGATCCAAGAAAGAGATAATATGTCAAAATATTATTAAATTTTGGTATTTGTTCTTTATTGTAAATGGTACTTAAATATTTTATCATTTCTAAAATTTCTTGGCTTGATATTACTGAACTATGAATTGTATTTAATTCAATCAATCAATCAATTTAATCAATTAGTGTAATTAAACTCTGACAATCCAGATTAATTTGTGAAATTGTACTTTGGAATGTTATAAAATTATTTAAAGTTATTATTTTATTTTCAATTGAGATGTGAAATTTCTCTAAATTATCAAAAAGTTTCCGTTGATTATCCCATAGACTCGTAATCGATTTGTTATAATGATCAATTAATTTTTTATGTAATGATATTTGTAAATTAACTTCATGAATTATTTGCTTTTGATTTTGTTGTAGAATATTTATAGCATTATTATACCGTTCTTCATCGTCTGAATCTAAAGTTCCAAAAAGCCATTTATCTATTTTACCTACACCATTTATTAATCCTCTTTTCAATCTCAAATGTGGGTAAATATTTTCTGATTTTTTATGTTAAGTATTAATTAAAATTTTTGTTCTACTCAATGATTGTTCAGCTAAGTTATGGTATGAAATAGGATTTGTTGCGTTCGCTTGAGATAAATTATTTCTTAGGTTATAATAATATTGTTTCAAATTATTAATTTGTTTGTGAATGGATTCTAAATCTATATAATATATGAAAGTATGTTTAGTATGTATAAGATTACTAGTTCCTAAATTGATAGCTAATAATAAGTTATTTATATTTGTAACTGTTATGTCTTCCGTCTTGATCGTCTTGTAAAGTAACAGTAACGTTAATACTATTGTCAGCTTCATTATCTGTAACAATTTTTTGTTTTAGTTTTTTGGCTTTCTAATTATATTTTTATGATATGTTCCTTTGTTTGTTTCTAGTAATATACCAGAATCTTTTACAATTTCAGCCTTTTTGAATTTAGGTAGTTTCTTGTCTCGAAATTTTGTTTTTATGTAGGCTATGTTTTGATTTTCGTGGGATAGGGGATCATTTCTGTTTTCGTTTCTCTTATTAATTATTTTTTCTTTAATGTTAGCATTTCTCTCTTTAATTTTTTCATATAATAATTTGGAGGTTTCCTTGTGATTTTGTATGTAATTAGATATTATTAAGTGATCGTCTAAGTCGAATGGATCAGGATTATTTATATGGCCTTTAATAATTTCAAATGGCGTGAATTGCGTTACTGAATGAATTGAATTGTTATATGCTAATATTGAATGTTTTATCAATTGATTGGGAGTCAAATCTTTATTATTTTCTTTTATGCACCTAAAATGTTCAATTAGACTGGAATGAAAACGTTCTACGGGTGAATTGGAATTGCTATTTTTAGACGTGGTATAATGTAACTCAATTTTGTGTAATTTGCAAAAGTCTTGTAGGTCATTATTCTTAAACTCTGAACCACAGTCAGCTGTTATTTTATAAGGTAACCCATGATGAGTAACGTAATTTATTATGTTATCAACAACTGAAGTTTCATACACATTTGACATTGAATAAGCTTGACCGTATCTAGAAAAAGCATCTATTATTGTTAAATATGATTGGTTTGCTATTTTAAAGTATCAATGTGAATGTGCTCAAATGGTCTACTAGCTGTTGGGGTTAAATTGAATTTTATTATCGGTGGATTTCTATCATATTTATTTCTTTGACATGTTTCACAATTATTAACGAAATTTTCTATGTCTTGTATCATTTTGGGCCAGTAATATTTTTCGGTTAATGATTTTTTTAATTCGTTGATCCCTCTATGTCCTTTCTTATATATATGATAATATTCTAATTTTTCTTTTTGTTCCTCCTCAGTTAAAATATCTTTTACTACATTTATACAATGAATAAATTTGAATGATGCGTTTTTGAAATATTTTTGTACAGTGGCTATAAATTGTTCTGGTTTTAGAGGTTCTCTAAAATATAATGCATAAAGTAATTTTGGGTCGATATATTCTTTGACAAATTGAATTATATTACTTTCTAAATCTCTTTTAGATAAGATTACATATATACGAGTATTGTCAAAACATTTTTTTTCTTTTAATTCTTATACTATTTACTTCACCGCTTGTTATTAAAATTTGATGTTTATATGTATTTAATGATTTATTTGAAATTGGAATTTCTAGTATTGGATTTTCTAAAGAAGAATGTATCGTTTCTAAATCTGAGTCTTTGTTTAATGGTGGTCGTATTTGAATATCTGATATAATATTTATTTTATCATTTGTTATATTTTTATTCTGTATAGTTTCTTTGACATCGTCTAAATATGATAAGTCAGGTAATAATTCATCATTTATCGGTTCAAAATCGTTTGGTAAGTTATCGATTTCTCTTTGAATTATTGAATCTAAGTCGTCGATATTAACATTAAGTGATTCTGTTTCTAAAGCATTTACGTCACAATCTGGTTTTATTCGAGATAATGGGTCTGCTACTAAATTGGATTTTCCTTTTAAATATTTAATTTCGTAATCATATTCTTCTAGTTTCAATCTCCATCTTACTAATCTTGAGTTTGGTTCCTTAAGTGACATTAGCCATTGTAGAGGTTTATGATCTGTGTATATAATGAATTTTCTTCCAATTAAATAAGGTCGATAATATTTACATGCCCATACTATTGCCAATAGTTCTTTTTCTATTGTTGAGTAATTCGTTTCTGCGTCATTTAATGTTCTCGAAGCATAAGAAATTGGATGTCCTTCTTGGGATAATACTGCTCCTATTGCGTAGTTTGATGCATCAGTAGTCAAATCAAATTGTTTATTAAAATCTGGATAGGCTAATATAGGTTCTGACATTAAAAGTTGTTTACATGTATTAAAAAAATTGATAAATTCTTGTGTATGTTCTACTTTTCTATCTTTTTTTTAGCATGTTGTCATAGGTTTAGTAATTTTTGCGAAATTTTTAATGAATTTTCTGTAATATCCTAATAATCCTAGAAATGATTTAATTTGTTTTTGAGTATAGGGTATAGGGAAATTTTTTATGGCTTAAATTTTTTTCAGGTTAGGCTTAATTCCTTCTGGTGTAACAACATGTCCAAGAAATTCTACTTCTTTGCATAAGAATTCACATTTATTCAATTGAATTTTTAACCGGGCTTCTCTTAGTTTATAAAATATTACTTGTAGATTCTGCATATGTTCTTGTAAACTTGTGCTAAATATTATGATGTCATCCATATATACTAAACAAATTTTATTTTGTAGTTCTTGTAAAATTTCGTCCATTACTCTTTGAAATGTTGCGGGTGAATTCTTTAATCCAAAGGGCATTCTAAGAAATTCGTAATGTCCATTATCTACGCTAAACGCTGTCTTTTCTATCGATTCTTCAGACATTTGAATTTGATGAAAAACCTAGCCAAATCTAATGTTGTGAAGTATTGCGCTCTTCCTAATTTATCTAATATATCAGTAATATTTGGAATCGGGTATCTATCAGAAATAGTTTTTTCATTTATTTTCCTATAATCAATTACTAATCTCCATTTTTGTTTTCCGGATGCATCTAATTTCTTGCTGACGATCCATATAGGTGAACTCCAAGGGGAATATGATGCTCTTATTATTCCTTTTTCTAACATCTCATTAATTTGTTTTTGTACTTCCTCTTTGTGTATGTATGGGTATCTATAAGACTTTACATGTACAGGAATTTCATCGGTTGTCTTTATTGAATGTTTTATTTTAGATGTAAACGTTAGTGGATCTCCTGGTTTTAGAAAAATATCGGAAAATTTATTACATAATTTAATTATATTGTTCCTTTCTTCCTCGTTCATATGACTAGTTCGAATTAGTTTACTTATATCTATTTTATTTTATTTATAAGTTTCGTGCCAATTATGATTTTCGTTAATTAATTTTTTATTTTCTTTTGAATAATTAAAATTATGAATTTCGTATTGATTTATTTCAAATGGATGAACTTTAAGAGGTTCATTTAAAGTTATAGATATTGTTTTAAATGATTCGTTTATTATCTCAACTATAGCATAACCATTTCGTGCTATTGTTAACGTTTCTGGAATATATGCTTTTCCCAATTGTGTTTTGTTTATTAATATTTCTCCATTTAATACATTTACTGGTACAGACTTTAATAATTTTTCAGTCGGTCCAATGTCAAATGAGAACTTTATGTCAGTTGGTTTTCTAAATTTTATTGGAATTGAAACGTTTTTGTTATTTAATTGTTTGTTAGTAAAATCAATATTTAATTTCATTCTCATCATGTCTTCTATACCTAATATTCCGTCAAAAAAGTCGTGAAAGTCATATAAAATAAAATCTATTGTATCATTATAATTGAATTCTTTAAATGCAGGGATTTTTGCCTGATGTCGAATTATTTTAGTTGTTAATGATGTTCTAATTTCTACATTTGAATTATATATACATTGAGGATAGTATTTCTCTACGATTGAAGGTTTTAGTATCGATTTATTACTTCCTGTGTCTATTAATAATTTTAAATTTGGTTTTTTGATTTCAATATAAGGTAGTGGGTTATTTGCGGCTATATTTATTTCAATTACTTTTAATTTTTCTTCCGAGGCTCTTTTCGAAAATTTTCTATCCGATCGTTGTCTTCATCGCGTTCAAACAAATGTTGAATATCAATTATATTTTCTTCTTCTCCTTCTTCGTTATTTTTGTAATTATTATTATATAGTTCTTCAGATGTAAAATTCGGTTCATTTCGTGATTTGAAATATTTGTTATTATTTGTATTATTATTATTATAATTATTATTATTATTTACCCGTCTACTTGGTCTGTCAGAAAAATTTTTCGATGTCGTTGACATCGGTTCAAGTCTAGGTAAACGATTTACAGGTATTTGGTTCGGGCGGAAAACATTTTTCCTAGGACCAAATACTTGCGCATTCGTCGGGTAATTTTGTCTTCTCTGCGGTATTGGATTTACGTTTATAGGTTGACTTGGGAAATTATTGTTATAATTATTGTTATTATTATTATATCTTTCATTATAGTAGTTATTATTATTATTATATCTATCATAATTATTATTGAAAGGTTGTCTGTAGAAAGAATTGTAATTATTTCTTGTTTGATTCATTTGAACATTATTATTATTATTATCATATTTAACTTTAGGTTCGTAAAATTAACCATAAAGTTTTTCAAAATTTTCAAACTCGTCTACGTAAGCCGTAAGTCTTCTAGAGAGTTAGGCTTTTTTAAATACATATTGTTACGTATGACACCTGAACATCCCGCAATAAAGGTGTTCAAAGCTGTTTTCTCACAGTGATTAATTTGACATCTTTTATCAATCTCTCCTAAGTTTAAATTATTACTGATAATTTGTATAGTCTGACTTTTTAATAATTGCAATCTGTTACCAAATGCTATTAAATTTTCATTTTTAAATGGTCGTGTTCTCGTTAATTCTTGTAAAATACAATCCAAATCGCGTCTATCTGCAAAACACTGAATCAACGCTTCTTTTAATTTAAACCATGTATTCAACTCAATACTATTTCCCACCATTAACTCGGCTTTATCTATTAATTTTTCTTGTATGCATTCTAATACGTGATTATTAATGTCTTGATTGTTATAAACTGAATACGTCTCTATTAGGTTTTCACATCGATTTATAAATTTATTTAATGTATTTTTGTTTCCGTCGTAAGGTTTAATGTTCTCTAACTTTAATTAGAATGAATCCCAATTTAGGGTTTTTGGATTTGACGTTGCCATTTTTATATATTCTGGATTGTCTTTTAAGTTTAACTCACTGAATATATTTAATAATTTATCAAAATCGTTCATAAAATTATATATTTAAAATTATTAAATTATCTCTTCCTCATTCAAAGTTTTGATAAGGATGGATAATTGAGGAATCAAAATAATAAGGAGACTTGGCACTTACAGCTATCTGAAGTCCTGTCCCTCGTTGAATACGTAGATCTAGTGCTGAGGTACTGAGGTACTTAGCCGGAACTTTATCGCACTTTGCGTAAACTCTCGACCGCACTAATCCTACTGACTGCGCCAATTATATATTTCGGGTTTCGAAATTTATTTTTAAAAAATTTATTTTGAATATTTGAATGAATTTATCTCAAGATCGAACTAATTATAAACATTAAATATCATCGAGTTGTTTACAAAAATCTTATTTATAGTAAAATAATGCTGATACATGTTTACGTTATTTGATACAAAAATAGGATAAATGCTGATACATGTTTATGATATTTGATACAATGGTATTGTTTTGAAAATGTCCTTCAAGAATTCTTAATATGTAACTCCAGCTCTTATCAATTTGATATGAAGTGGCCTGTTCCAAAACAGGTCCGCACTCTAGAATCAAAGCGGAAATATTTCTAAAATTAATGATGCAAAATACAAATGTTGGGACTTCTGACTACTGAAGCTCTCAGAATATAAACCCTACAAAAACATACTCATCTATACTTAGTCAACCACAATTTCCTACAAAACATCAAGTAATTGTTTTTTCAGCTGTTGATAACCTGAAAATTCAAGATTACCTGATATCACTTGGAGAACTAATCGGTCCAAAAAATATACTATTCACATCGAGGCTATCGAACAATAGAATATGCATGTACATCGCAAATGAAGATACTGTAGACCGCTTCATGACCTTTCATAAAGGGCTGATCATTATCAACAACACTTCGATCCAAGCTCGAAAGCTTATAACACCTTCCGAAAGATTGATACTCTCAAATGTATACCCCACCATACCACATTCAGCTCTAATTGATGAACTTAACAAAATAGGTCTCAATTCACTCTCACCAATGTCTTTTCTCAAAATTAGCTCCACAATTCCGGAATATAACCACATCTACAGCTTCAGAAGACAAATATTTATTTTACCATCCACAATCCAAATACCCGACTGTCTAATGATTACACACGAGAACACCAGCTACAGAATTTACCTATCCCAGGACCGTCTACTATGTTTTACATGTAAAAAACCAGGTCATACTGCAGCAAACTGTAAAAACTTCCAATTACAAACTTATGAATAACCCCAAATATCTGAACTACCACAAAATCCCACCCAACCTTCCCAGCAGCCCCAAAATACCGAAGCCAATACTCCACAAGCACACACCCAGATCCCATCAGAAACCCCTATAACAACTCACTCCCAGAATGTACCCCCCATAAACATAGGAGAAATTCCGCAAAACAGCACCAAACGCAACTACGAGCAAATAATTACGCCTCCCCCTCAAACTCAAGAAGAAACTGTTTTCTCACCTACAATTGAACATACCAGAAACGGACCTCTCAGAAACAGAAAGTGAATCATCTCAAACAAATATTAACTAACTGTACCAATAATTTACTTTAATATTTTTCTCCCCGTATTTTCATGGACTTTACATCTATACTACAATGGAATATCAATGGCTTTTATAACAACTTACCAATGTTGCAAACCATCCTATCCAAATAGAAATGCGAAGTTATTTGTCTTCAAGAAACCAATTTCAAATACAATAACAACGAACCGCTCAGGCAAGTTAACAGCTTCTACAAGAACCGAATAAATGCTGATATAGCTAGCGGAGGAGTAGCAATATTTGTGGAAAAATCCATCCACGCTGCAGAAATCACGATCCTTACAAACCTTGAAGCCGTAGCTATCGAACTACACACTAATCCAAAAGTAAATATATGCAATGTATACATCCCTCCAGCATATCAAGTAGATGCTAAAGAATTAAATGAATTATTGGAACAAATTCCTCAACCTAGAATAATAGTCGGAAACTTCAATGCCCATAACACCTTGTGGGGATCAACATAAATAAACCACAGAGGTCGCTTACTAGGAGATACTCTTGATGACGCAAATCTCTCCATCTAAAATGATGGGAAACCAACTAGATTTAACATACAATCAGGACAGGGTTCATGTATTGACCTCACTATCTGTGACCCAACTTTGACTCCAGCTCTTTCCTGGGATCGGCTGGACTATACCAACAGCAGTGATCACTATCCAATCGTCATTCATAACAATAGAAAACCAAATCACAATCACGACTTATATCCAAAATGGAACTTAAAAAAAGCAGACTGGGCTCTTTTCAAAACAATTATCTCAGAAAGTTTGACAACTTACACAATTATAACAGATATAGACGAAGATTTAGAAAACCTTATTAGTATTTTTCAGCGAGCAGCAAACATATCAATCGGAAGAACTACACGTATGAAACGACGGAATCCTGTGCCGTGGTGGAATAGTGACTGCGAATCAGCAATAAAGAGCAACAAAAAAGTTTTCAATAGATATAAAAGACACAATACATTAGCAAACAAAATCGAATTTTTGAAAACCCGAGCCGAAGCTAGACGTACAATAAAAACTGCTAAACGCAAATCCTGGACAGAATACGTCTCTACAATAAATTCTGAAACTCCCATGACGGAGGTATGGGAAAGAGTGAGAAAAATATCAGGACTTTGCAAGCACTATAATATATGCTAGAGAAAGACGGACGCACAACCACAGATAACTCCAAAATAGTCTCAATACTAGCTACCACCTACAAAAACCGCTCCATCACATGCAATTACGATGATACTGTTATTACCCATGAGAGAGAAAAAAAAGGATGAAATATTGATACAGTTCGATGAAAACGAACCCAACAATTTACCCTGAAAATTGAAACAATTTCAATCCTGAAAGAAACGTCACCAGGACCAGATGAAATACCAGTTGTCTTCTTGAAACATCTCCCCTTAATTGCCCACGAATACATCTTAACCTGTTCAATACCATCTGGCTGCAGCATAACTTTCCTGAAAAATGGCGTGAATAATAATTCCTATACTGAAACCACAAACCATTAGAACCCATCCTGAATCCTATAGACCTATATCACTCACATGTGCTATGTGCAAACTAATGGAAAAAAAATAAACAACAGACTGCTCTGGACTCTAGAAAAAAGAAACCTTATTATACCGGAACCAAACGGATTTAGACAACAAAGATCAGCCCTGGATAACATAATAGACTTGGAAAGTGAAATCAACGAAGCATTTGCCCTAAAAAACAGCTGTCTAGCTATTTTCTTTGACATTAACCGAGCTTTTGACACTGAAAGGCATGATTACATCATAAAACAATTATACGAACTCAACATACATGGTCACTGCCTGGATTTTATCAAAAACTTCCTGAGAAATCGAACATTTAAAGTTAAAACCAACGGCACCACCTCCGAAAAAACATATTTTAATAATGGTGTACCCCAAGGATCAATCATAAGTCCCACACTCTTTATCATCGCAATCAACGACATCCTGAAAAACTTAAAGTTACCAGTAAAAGCTCGACTATACGCAGATGACTTAGTTGTTTACTGTAAAGGAAAAAATAAAACCTCTTCTCACAAAGTCAAGCTTTTATCCATAACTCAGAACTGTGGTCACAAAAAACTGGTTTTAATTTTTCAACTACAAAGACTCGCTATATTCTTTTCTCAAGACAAAAGAACATACCAAACATACCGGTACTGAAACTTTATAATGAAGACATAAAAATGGAAACAGCAATAAACTTTCTCGGAATACTATTTTACCACACACTAAGCTAGAACTACCATATTAGAAACCTTCTCCTAGCTTGCAACAAACGACTGAACTTACTGAAAACGCTAACGAACAAAGAATGGGGTGCAGATCGACAAACATTACTAACATTGTACCGAACACTTATTCGATCAAAACTGGATTATGGATCAATTGTATATTCAACAGCAAACAAATCGCTACTGAAAAAACTCGACAGCTTTCACAACTCAGCCTTACGTTTAATAACAGGTGCATTCAAAACAACACCAGTGGAAAGTCTGTACTGCGAATCAGGGGAACCATCCTTGGGAGACAGAAGAATATATTTGAGCCTTATATATGCAGCCAAACTAAAATCCAATCCTTCCAATCCGACCCTCCAAAACTGCTTCTCCAAGAAATTCCCAAATCTTTTTTCAAATAAACCCAGAACCCCCAAACCTTTCTATGCTAGTATTCGATCATATCTAAGCGAATTAAATTTCTTTATTCCTGAATGCCTTCCTATCGAATCTTCTCAAACTCCAGCATGGACAATAGGAAGCACGAAATTCATTACCCATCTCACCTCTTTCGACAATCACCACACCAACCATAAGCTAATCGGACACTTAAATAACATACTCAGTGAGTACAAAAACTTTGTACATATTTACACAGACGCATTAATATCTCAAGACGGTACGGGGATCGCAATCATTACACCAACCTCCAAATATATGATAAAAGCTCCTCAAACCCTATCCACTTTCACTGCTGATTTATACGCCATATGTCGCCGCTTTATCAAACGAGCCTAATCATATCATACTCAGAGACTCTCTTAGCTCAATCCAAAGTCTTCAAAAAATTCACACCACAAATCCATTAGTAATCAAAATCAAGCAACAACTGCAATACATAAGAGACAACAACAAAAAAATTGTATTCTGTTGGATCCCCTCACACATTGGAATAAAAAGAAACGAAGAGGCAGATCTGACGGCTAAGGAAGCTGTAATTAGTGATAGTGCGGAGTGCGTGAACTTTTTAATTACTACCGATATTAAAACAATCTTAAAGCGTAAAGTGTTCAATGAATGGGAGATCAAATGGTCAACATCCACACACAAACTTCGTGAAGTGAAAGACTCAATAAAACCATGGTCAATACTACCGAAAAATCGCAGAGATGAATTTCTTCTAACACGTCTGCGTCTAGGCCATATGCGACTGACGCACAGCTACTTATTTGATGCGAAACCCGAACCAAAATGTGGCAACTGCAATTGCAAATTAACTATAAATCACATAATTGCAGAATGTCCATCTCTTATCTCAGAAAGATCATCATCAAATCTACCACTCGGAACAATACGTGAAATTTTAGGACCACAATACAACATTACTTACCTTAAAAATTACATTAAACAGATCTCTATCATAAAATTAATTTAACAATTATTCATAGATTAAATACTTAATCTTTACTAAATCGCTAATAACCAGTATACGGTTGATGCGAATTTTGTAATAAAAAAAAATTTCATTCCAATAATAATATTTATTTCCGGACATGTTGCATACTAGGTTCATTTTTGCTATGGACTCATATACGACTTACATAGTAATTATTATCTATAACTATCATCTATACTGTTGTTACTCATTGTGGTTTTATCCTGTATATTTAAATTTGATTTTAATTGTATCTTTATTAAGTTATTTCATATTTGTTTTTCAGTTCTTACAAGCTTTTGTCTACAAATTGTAACCATTATTTGACAATAAAGCATTTCTCTTTATATTCTTAGCTATTCAAAATGCAAACACTGTATTGAAAGAATTCTCCTGAAAATTTGATAAATAACATTCCATAGAAAACAATCAATGAAGAAACAAAACAGAAACTAAATATTAAAACAGAATCATTTCCCCTTATATGTACAAGGACTCCCCCAAAAACTATCGAATTATTTTAATAAATATAATATTAGTATAAGTTCTAATAGAAATGATACATCATCCAAATATTTTCTTAAAATCACATTTAAATATCCAAAAACTGAAGAATTCTATATATCAAGGAACTAGGAATTACAAAAGCTCGTTATACAAAAGACTTTTAGTTGTCTTATGTGAATAAAATAGAATAGTATTTGAAAGGTCCTTAATCAATAAATTTTTTTGAGACATCATCAGAGATTTCCATAATTTATGAAAGAAAATTGGGTAATCAAATAATTTATTGAAATTATTGATAAATCCCTGCTATAAATGTTGATAATATATAATAATTAATTATTCTCCCATTATTTCCTAGGAAAACATTATGTGAGAAGAAGTACTAGTTAATAGATTTGTTTCTTTGTTAAAGGCTTGAAAATGGAGCACAATATCTGTTATTGCTGAAACATATAAGCATACGAGTATAAGATTTATTCAGTTTTTGTAGAATGCTTATTCAATGAGTAATTTTTTCTGGATGACTTAACTTAACAAAACTTAAATAGGAATTTTGTTGCTAGGGACTATGGACCTCTAACTCTAACTTCCCATAACTCAACTATTAAAATGAAACCGGTTAGGAAATTTGACATCTCTACATCATGTCTGAATTCTTAAATCATATCTAATTCGGTGATAATTATAATGTATTTCAGGTTGAAAACCACATGTTTGACTCAGGGAAAGGTAATTCTGATTCTTTGGCATCATATACTCGTCTGCGGTAGGTTTATGTTTCTGATAATTTATCTAAATAGACTTCAAGCGTAATGCTGATCTAGCAAAGTTATCATACTCCACACCTACTGACAGATTTTCAATTTTATTGATGATTGCAGAACATAATTCGACCCCGTATACGTCGCTATAGCACAAAATTCGTCTACTGTGCTATAACTCTCAATAATTGACTTCAGGAATTCTGATACTATGGATGCAAATTACAATTTTATTTATTTGTGACACAATGTAATAGCCATTATATTTATCACAACTTTAAATTAATCAATATAATTTATAACTAAAATATGTATCGAAATTATGTCGCCTTTTACGTTATCTTGTACTAATGCTTTTCCTTTGAAAGCAAAAAAAAGTATGTATGGGACTTTCTAATATTTTTCGTTCCAAATATTGTGATGATTTACTTCGTTGCCGGTAATATCTTTATATTATTCTTTATTTCATTATAATAATGAGTATTTGACTTTAGAAGTTGTAGGACAATTTTTTAATATTTCATTTTATTACGTACAGCTACTATTTGAGGTCGGAGTGTTCTATTTTTGCTTATTCAAATTAGATTGAAACATATTCCCTTCATATAATAATTTATATCAAGTTTACGATGTAAATATCCTAAACACACAAAACTTTTGAAATACTTCTACTTTTTGATGGCTCGGGAAACAGAACGCTTGTAATTTCATAAATATTATGGAAATTGTGAAAAATGGGCTCGCTTAGATTCTGTAACTTTCTTTCGAATATTTTCAATGTTGAAACAAGGAACTGAAATTTTATAAGTATTATTTATTTGGTCTTTGATAATACTGAGAAATATATTATAGATACTCGATTCATTTACATTGAATAATTGCTTATTTGCAAAGTCAATTCTCAAGCTCACTTATTAGCGGCAGTGTCCACTTCCAATAATTAATTTCATTGTATCAAACCCATATTAGAAAAATATCATAAATATAATCAATGGGCAATAATTTAACATTTATCCTGAAAATATTTTTATCTGAGGATCAATATCAATCATCTCTGTTTTTTGCCAATCCATATCCTGGCCATTACAATCGTATTGATTAGATTACTTGAGTAATTGTTATCTCCTAATACATTGTTCAATTATCGCAACCATTCACCCCATACTCTTCGTAATACATTCCTTTATAATATTTTGAATTTAGTTTGTTGTTGGTGTCCAGGTTTAACCCACTGTACTATTGTTTTGTAATTTCTTTATTTCTCTTGCTTCTATTTTTAAAGTCTTGGGCAAACATCAAGGATCTATTTTTTAGTTCAAAATTTATCTTTACTTCTTTCTTCACCTTTGTCATATATTCAGGATTCCTATTATATATGAATGTCTGTTATTTCAATGTTTATCACAGTGTTAGTGCACATATTTCTATCAAATTGTATACACTAAAATAATACTGGTAAAATTGTTCTTGTCACACGAACTTCTTATTTGTTTTGATGTACTCTCATCCAAAAAAGTTTATAATTTTGTTTCAGTTAAATACGGTTTTTTTTATGATAGCCCTATACTCATTTTTGATCGCATTTGTGTTTTTGTTCGTGTTTTTCTTTGAATAACTTATTTTAGACGATTGTATAACGATTAAATTAGTTTCGTTTGTTACATTGTAAATATGCCGCGTAATATATGAGTGGAGAATTAACTTTTACACCTCAGAGTCAAAAATTTACGCCATTAATTGAAAATAGCTATTTAGACTAGTTTCGTTTTCCTGTGCGCCACTAAGATAAATCCTGGATTGCATATATATGTTGTGTAACGTGTGTAACACTCCTATTAGGCTGGGCTAAACAAGAATCTAGAAATTTTCCTTTTGGCATACGGAACCAAAAGGTCGGGTAAGTGATTGTTATTTTTGTTTGATTCAATCAAAAGGCATCACAACCAAGTCCAAACACACTGTCTATTACCCAAACTTCTCATCGGCCAACAGACCAATCCTACATAGTGCCGAACTGCCTGCACCAAAGTTTTCAAATTAAGCAGAAAGTCGGGATTCTGTTTCTAGTTCGAAATTTGTTCTTAGTCAATCTAATCAGGTATCTAAAGAAAATGAAACAAATTATGGACTGTCAACTTAAAAAAAAACGGATTTATGGATACAAAGTTTATATTCAGATTTAGTATGTGATTTGAATTTGTTTAAAAAACAATCTGAGCTTTTGTGGTCTAGTTTAAACGGAGGTACGAAAATTTCTTAGTCCCGACATTAAACCTTACTTTTCTAATTGGCTGATTTAGCGTGTTCCTGTAGTGATGAATTATGAATATTGAATTTTAAATATGATCCAAGTCACTGGCGACTGTTCCCAAAAACAAGCTTGAAAACAGTGTTGCTATACAACGGAAGCAAATGTCTTGAAAAAATTAAATAAAGTGAACATGTTTAGTGGTTACATAACATATTGCTGTTTCATTCGCGAATGGAACAGCAGAGACAGAAAAATTCACTACACTTCAGGGCAGAAAAATGTTAAAAATGTTAAAAATGACGTTAGTGAACCCTGACGACATACTTTTACCACCGTTGCGTATAAAGCTCAATCTAATGAAAACTTCATAAAAGCTATGCCTAAAGATCGCAGTGTATTCTTATACCTGAATGAGAAATTTCCCAAACTCAGCGAGGGAAAAATTAAGTTAAAAATTTCGTAGAAAATATAAGGCGGAAAATTACAAACACGTAATCAATGAGCTTATAATTTCATACAAAGCTTTGGGATGTAATATGGCTTTAAAATACATATCCTGCACTTTCATGTGGATTTCTTCCCGAGAATTTGGGTGCTGTGAATGACGAATAAGGCGAAAAATCTCAGCGGAACATTTCCTTAATAGAAAAGCGCTATCAAGAAAAAAACTCCAAGAAAGCTAGAAAGTTTAAGTTTTGTTTACCAGTATAATTCACTTTCTTCTTATTGCAAAAAAAACTTGGTTCTTTCGCATCTAGATTGTCTTAAATGGTAGCCTAATATTATAAGCTATGGACAGCAAAAGTAGCTCCGTTTAATCAGTAACGTATCCCGATTCTTCGCACTTTAGTCTACTGACTCACGTGATTGCTGTCCGCAGCTTTCTTATTGTTGATATATGCGATAAGTGAAAGTTTACATAATAATTTTTCTCGATTTCAGAGGTACAATAATGACGTCGATTGATACGTGGAGCAGACTTTTTTTAAACCACACAAATCAGAATATAATAGTAGTGGTTTCAAGGTTGCTTGATATAACGTTAATTTTCATATGGAAAGAATTTTTTTTAATCGGTTAAAAAAATTGGCAACAAGTTAAAGCAATAGATATGAACTTCGTTTGATAATATGATCCTACATTTTAATTCTTCCAGCTTTGAATATACGTTTCGTTAATTTCGTGTTTAAATAAAATATGAGATAGAAAATTGGGACAGGTATAATGAAATACCAGCTAGAATAACTCGAATCTTAATTAAGCTCTCACGGGAAAATAAATGAAATACTACCTGTCAACTGTAATTATATGTAAATCGTGCTTATGATGTACTTTTTCGTATTTAAAATAATTGACTTAATCCAGTTTGATTTGAATTTATACTTTGAGAAAATACAACAAAAATTTCACTGCTACTATCTTTCCTAAATGTTCGATAACCACTTTTATTTTCCTAACTAAAACTGACTATAAAAACCTTTTTTGTTGAAATTTTAGCTCAACTTTATCTTATACATTCAAACAATTGAACATGAAGATCTATATATATCGTAGGTCAATAGACACGTTGGGATGTTAGGTAATATCCCAGGACAATAGGCACTTGGCTAATGGCGCGCCACGCATGCCTATTCACCCGGAATATTAGCTGTATGCCGGACAATAGATTATTCGTCGAGAAATTACCAAGCGTTTGTCTATTCTCCTGGGACTTTAGCTCAAATTCGGATAACAGACTATTGGGTTTACAGAATGAGATAAAAAAATCGGATAAAAAAAGTCTTATTCATTTATTTTTTGCATGTCAATCAATCATTTATTGCAACACGTGGAGGCTTGGTGACATTGTGATTTACATTTTATTTTTTTTTTAAACAAAAACACTGGTTCGTTCCTCATTATTTACCTAACCTTTTTTTTGAGCTAAAATTCGGATAATAGAATACGAATGATACGTAATCGTAAAAAGAAAAAAACAAACAGAAGTTATGGAGATGCTATTATTTACTGTGTACCTGCAGAAGATTATTATGAAAAAATTTTAGAAGCTCATGCTCAGTCTGGTTAGGTTAGATTAGGTAAACAATGTGGAACAAACCGGTGTTCTTGTTTTAAAAATAAAATAAAATGTAAATCACTAAACCTCCACTTGTTGCAATAAATGATTGATTGACATGCAAAAAATAAATGAATAAGACTTCTTTTATACTATTTTTTTCATCTCATTCTGTAAACCCAATGGTCTGTTATACGAATTTGAGCTGAAGTTCCAGGAGAATAGACAAACGCTTTGTCATTTTTCGACGAATAATCTATTTTCCGGCATTTAGCTAATACTTTGGGAGAATCGGCATGAGTGGCGCGCCATCCCATCAGCCAACTGCCTATTATCTTGGAATATTAGCTAAAATCCGAACTTCTCTATTGACCTACGACAAATACATTACGAAACTTTAAAAATCAGTTATGAGACCCACAATATCGTTGATGTGAAATAAAAACTATATTCACGTAAAATATCTGGTTTAAACATGATGGTTCAGTCGTTTTGGTTCTAAAATGAATATCATCTAATTTTTTCCATATTTTCATAAAGGCATTTAAAATCCAGTTGTCACAGATTATACTGACGTTTAATGTAGAATTTATTGTGTATTATTCTCATTCAAGCGAATTCATTTTTTATATAAACATTTAGCTTTCTATAAACTAAACTTTGTATATTGATACACTAATAAATACTATGTTTCCTGACTTCCTAGGTCAAATTTCTAATTATTTCTTCCATTGATTTAAATTATCATTTCAATACGTTTTGTTACAGAGTCTTGTGAGAAAACTTTCTGTGCTTGGGGAGCCCAGTGCATAAATGGTCCTGATGGTAAGGCCTATGTCAATGCCCTACATTGGGGCATTGGCTTCGTGTAAAGCCCGCCTCAATACCCGAGTCAAATATGCAAGCAGTTGTGGTAATTCACCCTTGATTGTTTTAATGAGCTAAGTTGCGGTAAGCGGCGGCGGTGTAACTGAATATGAATATCTCACCAAGAGATCTTATTCTTGTTTGATGCATGAAGTTTTATTTTTGTCTAATACCTGCTCAATTCCACATTTAGAACGTCAATTCAATTCATAATAAGAAAATTGGTATTGTGTGAATCATACATAGTAATACTAACAAATAATCATCAATATCATATTAAGAAGACTATGATATTGACACTAGGATATAAATTAATAAAGAGTGAAGTTAAGTTGTAACGTAAATTTATTATCAATCTCTACAAAATTATTAAAAAAAAAACAAAAGAGATCTAAAATCAACAACACTTACAAGTATTTATATATATATATATATATATATATATATATATATATATATATATATATATATATATATAAAACTTCAGTTACAATTATTTGTTATTATTATTGTTATACTTTTATACATATTTCTTATATTGTATTTGACCATAATTAAGTCGATATATACGATATGCATCTAAATGTTCTTGATTTTAGGTCTCTTCTGTTTCAAAATTTTTTTAATAGCTTTTAAAGATAAATCTTTATCAAAATATGATATTGACACTAACAATTTGCTTATTTATATTGATCTATAGATACACCTTCATCATGAATATCAAAATAAGGATAAAATCAACTTAGAACCTTGTTCCAATAAGATATATATAACTTAACTTTTCATTTACTGGAACCGTGTTTTTAAAAACTAACTTTATTTCTAACATAAATTCTACTAACAACTTCAATTACAAGACTGATATTTTTTATTACAAACGTGAATTAAATAATCTTTTAGTAAACACAAACTAAGCAATTTTACAATAAAATAATTTCTTAATCAGTACAATATACTGTCCACCTAAGGGCAATGGCGTAGGTGACACCTCCTCCCTTAGAAGGAAGCTTCTCCTGGAAGCTGGATCCCATCTTCTGTTGCCTGCGGGTGATTCTTACTTATTTCAATTTTTGTATATTGACAATATGTAGAATTTCCTGCTAGCAATATGTTTTCTTCGCAACCATAATTATTATTGTCTTGCAAATGGTTAGGACATTGAAAAATATTGCCGCGAGTACAAAAGTCATTTAGAGGTTTAATGACATTAAAAATATTTTTATGTTTTAATTCAAAGGGTAATTCCGCTGGGTAGTAATAATGCACTTTTTGCAACTTTACAAATAAATCGTGAGATTTTATAATACTAATACGTTCTAAGTTTACAGAAGGTCAAGGAATTTTCAACCGTTTCTAAAATGTTTTGAATTACATTGAATGTGATAAGAAGTTCATTGAATAACTCTTTTAAATATTTAATATTTTCAGCATTTGCTTGAAAATCTAGAATATCTCTTATCTCAAATATTTTCGTTTTTAATAATTTTTCATTATACTGAATGTCCTGAATTGTCTTATTAAAATTATCAATTATTTGACGACTAACAGAATATTGCATTCTTATTTGATTTTGCTAGTTTTCTTGGTTTTGTTTTTAATGTTTCATAATTGAATTAATTCTTTCTCCATCTTCAGAGTCCAAGTTTCCTGTAATTGTTTTTACTATTAATCCAAGACCGTTAATAAACCCTCTCTTTGGTCTATCAAAGGTAGAATGAATATTAATGATATCAAATTTTTCTTCTATACTATTCCTAGTGTACTCTATTATATTTACAATATTTTCTGTTTCAGAATGAAAAAATGTATTATTATACATATTATATTTAACGTGATTATATTGTATACTTAACTTATTATATTCTACGAGTAGTGGACTTAAATTATAAAAATGAACAAAGGTATAACTGGATTTCTGCAGCTTAGCATATCCAAGATTTATGGGAAGTATTCCCAAGTTATAGGTAACATCTTTTATATTGATTGTTGCGTCTCCGGCGGTGACGAACCTAAAATAAATTTATTTAAGGAGTCTTTTTAGGACGTTTTATGTTTGAAAGATGAATATTTTCTGGAGTATTTTTGTGTCTAGTAGCGATTGTAGCTGTTTTTAGTCGGGTATTTTTGTTTTTGATTTCTTCACTTTTATATTTATTTTTGGTTTTACCTTGTGCCTGTTTATTACGTACGTACACTTTAGTGGGTATTGTATCTGGTAATTTTTCACGGCTTTTATTTGCTTTAGAAATTACTTTTGATTTGTTTCCCTGTAATTTTTGATTTAAATTCGAGTATAAAATTTTCATTTTACCTTTATGATTTTCTATATAATTATTAACTACTTGTTGATCAATTTCTATATCGAAAGGTGTGTTACTGTTTATGTGTCCGGTAATTATCTCGTTTGGTTTCAATTTTGTTGCAGAATGAACGCTATTATTATAGGCTAATAATGCGTAAAGTATTTTATATTCAATAGTCTCATTTATAAAATCTTTTTGATTATTCAAAAGTCTCACGTGTTCAATAATCATAGAGTGGAATCTTTCAGCAATTGCATTCGATTCTGGATGTTGAGAACTTATGAAATGAATTTTAATTTTATGCGTTTCTAATAGGTCTTTTACAACAGAATTTTTTAACTCAGTTCCATTGTCCGAAATTATTTGTTCTGGTATACAGTGGTGTGTAAAATATTTAATTAGACTATGAGCTACCTCTATTCCTTGTCTAGATTTTAATTCATACATTTGACCATATTTGGAAAACGAATCTATTATCGTAAGAAATTTACTATTTTCTAAGGTTATCGTGTCTAAATGCAAAATTTGGAAAGGTTTAGTAGCTGTGGGGGTAACATTTAAAAATGGTTTTATTGGTTTTCTATCATATTTGCTTAATTGGAAAACTTCACATTCGTTTATATAAGTTTGTATAGATGCTCTTTGATTTGGCCAGTAATACAAAGCTTTTAATTGATTTTCAGTTTCATCTAGTCCTCTATGATTAGTCTTACCTTCGTGGTAATTTTGAATTACTTCGTTAATTTCATTTAAAGGAACATCTATTAATTTTTTATTACATTTAACAAAGTCAATTTAAGAATCTTGAAAGTGATTTTGTAGAACGACACTGAATTTTTCATAAATTGGGTCTTCGAAATAAATAAAATATTTAGTTTTTGGTATTATGTATTCTTTCACGAAATTAATGACATCTTGCTCAAAATTGTTTTTGATAATTGCACAACAATTCTTTGTTTATTTTCATACAGTTTCATAATAGTAGGTACGGATGGTTCGAAATTTACTTCTGAAAATATTAATTGATTTTTACCAACATTTATCGCTGAATCTGAAATTGGTATACCAATTACAGGATTTTCCTCATTTGTATGAACAGTTATATCTTCGTCGTCATTCTCATTATTATTACTTTCATTATCTGTTTCAACTATTAGCGATACATTACCATCGGGAGTTGATGAGAGTTTTTTATTAAATTTGTCCTTATAAACTAATAATTTTTTAGAACATTGAGGTTCTTGTACTTCAGTTTCATTGATATTTATTTGAATTCGGGATAAACAATCGCTATTGGTATTTAAAGCACCCTTTTTGTATACGATATCATAATCATATTCCTCAAGTTTCAAGCGCCATCTAACAAGTTTTGAACTTGGATCTTTAAGTGAGAATAACCACTGGAGTGGTTTATGATCGGTAACTATTGTAAATTTTCTGCCAAAAAGATAGGGGCGGAAGTATTTGGTTGCCCAAACTATGGCAAGAAGTTCTTTCTCGATTACAGAATAGTTGCATTCTAAATCATTTAGGGTTCTGCTGGCGTAAGCCACAGGTAAATCAGAGCATATTTTGCCTTGACTTAGAACAGCACCTAAAGCATAATTGCTGGCGTCTGTGGTAAGGTTAAAGGGTTTTGTAAAATCTGGATATTGAAGTATTGGTTCATTCATCAACAGATTTTTACACATTTCAAAGCATTCGACGTAATCTGAATCGTTTACATTAATAATTGCATCTTTTTTTAGTCTAATAGTTAATGGCTTAGTTAATTTTGAAAAATCTTTTATAAATTTTCGGTAATACCCTAGGAGTCCAAGGAAACCTTTTAATTGTTTTGAATTTTTTAGTATTGGAAATTTTTGAATTGCTAAAATTGTATCTGGGTTCGGTTTTACACCTTCTGGCGTGACAATATGTCCCAGATATGCTACTTCTTTTCGCAAGAATTCGCATTTATCAATTTGTAATTTAAAATTAGACTCTCTTAATCTATTGAATACTTCTTTTAAATTTGAAATGTGTTCCTGTAAACTGGTACTGAACACAATTATATCATCAAGGTACACCAAACATTTTTCGTTCTGTATACCCATTAGGATATTGTCCATGACCCTTTGAAAGGTTGCAGGAGCTCCTTTCAGACCCATGGGCATGCGCACATATTCATAGTGCCCATTTTCTACATTAAAGGCTGTTTTCGGAATATCCTCCTCAGCCATTTCAATCTGATGAAAACCAGAAGCGAGATCTAATGTTGTAAAATATTGACAACGTCCAAGCTTATCTAGTAACGTTGTAATATCTGGCAATGGATATCGATCTCCAATTGTGATCTCATTCAGTTTTCGATAGTCAACAACGAGTCGAAAATTCGGTTTTTGAGAAGCATCTAGCTTCTTTGGGACCATCCAAATGTTACTAGACCATGGAGAATTGGATGGTCTAATAATATTATCACTTAACATTTTTCGTATTTGATTTTGAATTTCCGTTCGGTGAATCTCAGGGTACCTGTATGAATTTGAATAAATAGGTATTCCATTAGAAGTTTTAATGTGATGTTTTATCTTACTTGTGAGCTGATTTCCTTCAACATGAAAAATATCACTATACTCTTGAATTAATTTTAATACAGATTGTTTCTCTTCGGAATTCATGTGTTCAGTTCTAACTTTCGAAACATTAAATTTAACATTTTCACCATAAATTTCATTAAAATTTGGGTTGAGGGTTTGTTCGTATTTATCGAATGTCTCAACACTAATAGAGGAGCTTAAATATACTCGAAAGTTGGATTCTGAAGGATTTAAAATTGTACATAAAGCTATATTATTTTCAACTTTTGTTAAACATTCAGGAATTTCTAATTTCCCAATTCGTGTATATGGTATAATTACATTACCATTTTTTACATTTTCAATATTTAATGTAATTACTTGTTCACTACGTGGAGGCACTACTATACAATTCGTGGATCCAGTTTTAATGTCAAAGTAATTCAATTTAATTTGACTATAAGGAGTCATAAGCAAATTATTATTTAAATCGATAATTGCATTAAGTATTTTTAAATTATCCAATCCTAACAAACAATCAAAATGATCGTGAAATTTGAAAACGCAATATTCTAAATTGAGCGGTTTCCTATAATTAAACATTTTAGGGGTTGGAATGAGTGTGCAGAAATTTTGTTGACTGCTACCAAAGGCAGATTTTACATGGGAGGGTTTTTTGACAAAAGATTTTTTGAAATATTTCTCAGCAACTGCTGGTGTCACAAAGGATCTTGTGCTACCAGTCTCAATTAAAACTTTAAGATTTTGTTCTGGGAAAATTATATAGGGTAACACGCTTTCTGAATTATTTAAGTTTAACAATTCGATAATGTTTGGTTTGGTTCCGAGGCAGGTGTCTCTAAAAAATTATCGGATTCATCATTAGTGCAATCAGAATCGTCTATATTATGGAGTTCTTCCGAGATAAAATTTCTAGGTTGATTAGGATTGTGTTGGAACCTTTTTGATAATTTTGAGATTAGGGTCTAGATGTATTTCTTGTAGACATACTCATTGGAGTTGGATTTGGAAATCTTTGGTTCTGATTCGGTTTAAAGACGTTTTGACTATTTTTAGAAATGTTTGTATTATTCCTATTAGAAGGGATATAGGAAGTTGATGGACGATTTTGCGGGTTTGATGCGGAATTTCGATTAGTATTTTGATAATTCTGCATAGAATTTTGCTGCTTATATGCCACATTATTTTGGAAATTGGTTTTATTTTTATGTGAATTATTTTGCGTATTCAAGGATGAAAAAACATTTTTCGGATGATTATTGTGGGTCATATAAACTTGAAAATCATTTGTATGAACATTTAAAGCAATATTCAAATTTTCTGGATTTTTCGTACGCATTAATGTGCCTAAAGGTTCTTTTAAACTGCGTAGCAATACTCTGAGAGCCAAATTTTTAAAGTATTTACCCAAAATTCAATGTTCACTAACATTAGAATGTGTCATGAGATAAGAAATTTGAAGATTTAATAAATGTTGAATTCTATTATAAAATTCGAAAGGCGTTTCATTACCTTTTTTCATTTCTGAAAGTTCTATATTTAAAGTGTAAATATCTCTTTTGTCAGTGTAAGTATTAAGAAGTGCATCTTTTAGATTTTCCCAAGTTCTTATCGTACAAGAAGAAATGTTTATGGCTGCTTCACCTTTTATTTTTGCTAAGATGCTGGACATCAAATATTCGTTTTGAAAATCCCCTACATCCACAGTATTATAAAACTTACTTACTAATTTTTCTGAAATTTCTATAAATCTAGGGAGTAATGCATTGTTTCCATCAAATTCGGGTATCATATCAAGATACTCTTTTTTTAAAATAGGTAATTGTGGAGTAGCCATTTTATTAAAATTATTCGTAGGAAAAAGTTTTGGCGATGCTAAGTTAAATTTTATTTTAGTATTAACAGAGTTTGAGCCTGAATTTGAGTTATTTGAATCAGAATTTGAGTCAGAATCATCAGATGTGTCAAGTAAATAATTAATATTTCCTCTATATGACATTGAAAACACTTACAGCAATAGAATGAAGATCCTTTCCATTGGCTCTGACTGCACAGAAACAACCAATATCCTCTTGATTCTTCCAGTTTCTAGCACAACAAAGATCTTCTAGTTGAGTTACTCAGTTCGCCCAACTAAGAGTTCCAATAATTTAACTTCACTTGTTCGAATAGTCAATAAATCGTAAAAATGAACCGAATGTTATATGCTTTAACTTTGATTGACTATCCTACTGACTGCGCCACTTAACTTTTAATTTACTGGAACCGTGTTTTTAAAAACTATCTTTATTTCTAACATAAATTCTGCCAACAACTTCAATTACAAGACTGATATTTTTTATTACAAACGTGAATTAAATAATCTTTTAGTAAACACAAACTAAGCAATTTTACAATAAAATAAGTTCTTAATCAGCACAATATACTGTCCACCTAAGGGCAATGGCGTAGGTGACATATATATATATATATATATATATATATATATATATATATATATATATATATATATATATATATATATATATATGTATATATATATATATATATATATATATATATATATATATATATATATATTCGGGAACGTGGCAACGAAACACCAAAGTGGACTACAAATGGAAAAATGGAATACAATATAAGAAATATGTATATGAAATATGTATAAATGTATAACAATAATAAAATTTTACTTACAATAATTAATTAAGATTTTCGATGGTTTTGGATAGTGTTAATGCTTGTATAAATGTTGTTGAATATTGATTGGTTACTCTATAATGGATGATAAAATGCCCACCATTAACTTCAATACACTTGATGATCTGCTTTCGTATTTGATATTAAGATATCGTTACGAAAGCGAATCATAAAGTGTATTGAAGTAAATGGTGGGCATTTTAGCATTTGCTTCAAAATTTTCTATTTTTGTTCACAAATTTATTATTGTTACATATTTAAGGAATAAAAAAATTTTTTTATGAAAAAAATAAAATTTATTGAACTTTTTAGAAGCAAATAACTCGAGAACCGATTGAGTTACACGAATCAAAGAGGAGTAACTTTTTTTGTTGAATTTAACGCTTTTTAATATTTTTCTATTATCTTAGTTGTAAGCTAGCCCAAAAAAAGTTTACTTTGATTTAATTAACACAAACAAGTGTAACTAGCGCCCTCTATTAGCAATGTTAAATTAGAGTGCAAATTATGATTCCTCATACCAAAAAACATAGAATCGCCAGTTTTCAAAGAGAAATTGTGAAAACATAAAAAATTATTGCGAAAATCAAAATTTAAATTTAAACTTTGAACACCTCGTATTTCGGAAACAAGCAATATTTGCATAAGGCATGTTGAGCATAATCATAATATTTTGAGGTCTAGAATCTACAGTTCAGAGATTGGACATTCTTAATGAATCACCCTCTAGATCACCTTCATCATGAATATCAAAATAAGGATAAAATCCATCTATAACATTGTTCCAATAAGAAAAACTAATTTTTCCTTGGTATCCACATCTCAAATAAATTAAATTTATTAGAATTTACAAAATAGAGCTATAAATTTTACTTAAATTAATTAGATCTTTTTTCACATTTATAGCTTTTTCGTTCTTATGAATGTAAACCATTTCTAAAAATTCTCTTCTCTTCTCAGACGATGAATACTTAAGTATTCGAAAGCTTGGAAAATATATTGGAGTTAGTCCACTTTGATGTTTCCTTTCCTTGCCACGTTCCCAATAAAAAACTACTCATAATATAGCTGGGCAAAGACTTCTTTATATATATATATATATATATATATATATATATATATATATATATATATATATATATATATATATATATTATTGTTCATACAGATGTACCTTTCCATACAAAATGTCTGTTGGAATAATTAATCGTTCATCTTAGATTCTCATATTTTATATGAACATTTTAATCACACATAATACCTTCACAAACTGAAACTATTGAATCTGTAACCACAATAGCTTCAACAACAGTAGGTATATTGTTTCCAATACAATAACCTATTTCGATTCAAACCACCTTCATTATTCTGTTTTCCTTAAAAACAAATATTTATTCGCTTAAGACATACAGACAGTGATTTATTTATATCAATCAAAGACAATATAATTGTTTATTAATTAATAGACAAAGAAGAAAGTTACAAAAATCTTTTAGAATTACTACAGTACAGTATAGTAAGGAAACAATTATAGCAATTGAACTTACATCACACATGTTTATAAATCTGAAAAATGGAACTCAACTACTTTGATTTCTAATAATAATTGTAAACACTAAATTGTAATTGGTAGAGAGCCTTGGTAGAGAAATTAGACTTTCACGAAATTCGCGTAGTGACGGAGAGTTTATATTCTAAATTTGCTTTTGACTCAAATTCTTTTTTTCATATACAAATGAGTATTAGAATTTCATATTTTAATTCAACTATTTCTGTGCTGTTTAGATCATCTATTGAAAACTTAAAACGTAATATCCTTAAAATAATATTTCCATCATGATATGCCGTTCATTTCATGGGAAGGAGATATTTTTATGTTCATTTTCTTGGCCTTTCTGACTCAAAAACAATTTGTATTAGGGTTTAATATACCAGAATGAAGGCAGATACCTTCTACGACAAGTTAAAATCAATATGACGCTTGCTCTGCTTTTCTACCGCGTACCAGTCACGCTAACTACCTGTAGTATATTTTCGTGAGTTGTGAGAGAAAATACTCTGTACTTACATTCCGGTATCGTGGTTCCATAGAGTCCGTGTTCGATAAATTCCGATTATTTACGGGAAGTGTCGTGCGTGGTGAAGTGAATGTTTGGAAATAAAGTTTTCCAAATTATAAGGGCGCTTTCATATACGCCAATTCTAATTTCTAGTTCTATGCTAGCTACCTATTCATATAGATTTTATTGGAATTTCACATTTTTGAACTGATTTCATTACTTAAATAGGATTTATTCGATGATTTTTGAATCGAACTAACTTCAAACAATTTTATAACGTTAATATAATTTCAAATCTTAAGTCATAAACTGTGAAGGAATGAAGTAATCTTATTTTGATTCATATGATAAACTTCAAATCTACAAAAAAGGGAATTTGTTGATCTAAATTTTTATTATATTTACATCATTGAATATTGATCGATTACAATCGCTAAGGTCTGAAAGATGTCTCCAGCATTAGCTATATGCATATTAGCTAATCCGTTATTTTTCAAGTGAATAACACTAATAAGACTAATAAGCTCCACTTTCTACATAGCAAAAAATTGAAAAATCTTATTCATCTATAGATGCAGATAAACTATATAGCACGTTAAGTCATATTTCGAAAAGTCGTACTTTTCAGTATTTTTTCAGTATAAATATATATATATATATATATATATATATATATATATATATATATATATATATATATATATATATATATATTCAAAAGCGAAGGAACAAGTGTGTTCCATGAGTAAGTCTTGAATGGCCAATTCTTACTTATTACTCTTCTTATCGCAGTTAAGTCTTGCCTTGAGAGACCAGCGAAGATAATAGGTTGGTTACCAATTGAGCGCTGTATTTGACGTAGGGATGTGTTAATAGTGTCCCAATGCTGCTGCCATGTAACTCTGGATTTTCTTTTGAGCTGTGATTTTAAATCCATTCCAATAATTACATTGTCGGTGACTGTATAAGTAGCTGCAATTTTTGCCTGTTTGTCTGCTAGTTCGTTGCCTTCGATGCTTATGTAGGAAGGTAACCAAATTAAAGTAACTGCTATTCCTTGGGATGAGATAAACTGGTAGGAGTCATGTATTGATTGGACAATAGGATGTTCGGTAAATATATTTTGGATGGATAAAATAGAGGCAAGTGAGTCTGTACATATGGCGACGAGCTTATAAGGTGGAGAGATTGAATTGATGGCCTATAGAATGCTGAATAGTTCACCTGTGTGAACTTTACAGGTTGATGGGATTAGGGAAGATTTTATTGCAATTTGTGACGTTGTAACAGAGCAGCCTACTCCTGTTTTATTTTTGGATGCATCTGTGTATAATACTAAACCATAGTGGTTATTTATTATTATGTCATTAAAATCATTTATAATTAATTGTTTGGGTGTTGCATGCTTTAATAATGGCAAGGCTGAGGAGTTGTGTAACGTGTTAGAATTTGATGTGGAAAGCGAGTAGACAGGATTGAGGGGGTTAGACGATACGGAGGCTGCGTAAGAAAGCAGAATTTGTTGCCGTCTGATCCAAAGAGGGGGCTCATTAGCTTCGCAGTAAATGCTTTCTGCAGGACTAGATCGAAAAGCACCTAAACAGAGATGTAAAGCTGTATTATGCACCGAGTTCAGGAGATCGAGATCAGATTTTGCGGCCGAGATATATATGTGACAGCCATAATCTAATTTCGAGCGAATACGGCCCTATATATTTTGATAAGGGAGTTTTCGTCTGCTCCCCAGTGGTAATGCGAAAGGATTTTAATAAGGTTTAATATTTTGCCGCATTCGCCTTTGATTTCTCGAATATGTTGTTTCCAGGTGAGCCGAGAGTCGAATGTTAGATCAAGTATTTTACAGTGATCAACAACGGGAAGGCGGTCATTGTTAATGAGGATAGTAGGAGATAATGTAGATGGTCGTCTACTAAATTTAATAATTCTGGATTTTGTTTGTGAAAAAGTTAATCCTAAGTGAATTATATTTTTACTTAGGGTGTTTACTGCTGGCTGAATTAAATTAGTTGTAGTAGGACTAGATGTGCCATGACAGTAAATAACCAAGTCGTCTGCATATAAAGCATACTTGACGGGAGGCAGGAGATCAGAGCAAATATCGTTTATTGCTAGATTGAATAAAGTGGGGCTTATAACCGATCCTTGGGGAACACCATCAGTCTGGGCACAGGTTGACGAGAAAATTCCATTAGCAAAGACTTTGAATGTCCTTGAAGTTAGGAAATTCCGAATAAAATGAAATATGTGTCCGGAGATATTTAGTGAAGTTAGTTTATTTAGAATTGACTGTCTACTGACAGAATCAAAAGCACCGTCGATATCAAATATAGCTGCAATTACCTCTTGTTTTTTATTAAGGGCACCAGAAATATGGGATTGGAGAAGAATCAGATTGTCTTGGGTCGATCTATGTTTTCGGAATCCAGACTGTTCTTTTGAAAATAAATTATGTTTATCGAGAAACCATAGAAGCCGCTTATTAACCATCTTTTCTAATAATTTACACATGGTACAGGTAAGTGATATGGGCCGGAAAGAGTTCGGGGACCATTTTGATCAGGCTTTTAAATAGGAATTATCGTAGAAGTACGCCATTGGCTAGGGAATTGATTGGTGATCCATATAAAATTGTAAATTTCTAGAAGCTTGCGTAAACCTGTACTGGAGAGTTTTTTAAGAAATATGTACGGGATGTCATCGGGACCGGAGGCAGTATTTTTGCAGCTACTGAGGGCTGAGGTAAGCTCTTGCGTCTTGAGTCGTAGAGCATGGGTAGGTAGTTTTATTTATAGAGGGTGGTGTGAAGTTAACTTTACATTTAAATTTTGATTCAAAGGTTTTGGCCAGCATGTTGCTGATGTCTTCATTTTCACTCACTATTTTATTGTTATATAAGAGAGACGGAATTTTTGAGTTGGAATTGTTACCTTGAATTTGTCTTATTTTATTCCAAAGTTGGGTGGGACTTGTATTAACATTTATGGAAGACACATAGTTTCTCCAGGAACATTTTTTACTTTGCTTTATAATATATCTAGCCGTGGCTCTGGTTCTCTTCAGATTGATAAGGTTTTCTTGTGTTTTATGGCTACGATACAAATTAAGTGCTATTTTTTGTTGTTTTATAGCACTTTCACAGCTGGAGTTCCACCAAGGGACAGTTTTTTGTTTGGGACAGATATTATTTTTACCAATGTGCTGATGAGCAGCTGAAAGTATAGCATCTGTAATACTCAGTATGTTATTGTTTATATCATCTGTGAGAGATAATTCCGATAGGCTGGATTTCGTTTGAGACGTATAACTAGTCCAGTCGGCAGAGTTTAAGCGCGAATACCTTCTGGATAAAGTATCATTTTGGTTAGGGATACTGGAGGATATGATAATAGGATAATGGTTGCTATCATATAGATCATTAGCAGTATGCCAATTTAGTGAAGGGGCAAGTTTGGGGTCACTAAAGCTAAGATCTATACATGAGAAGGTGCCAGATGAGAAATTCAAATGTGTATTTGATCCAGTATTTAGCAAGCAGGAGCCAGTGCAGTTGATCACGTTTTCGATAGTTTTTCCCTTTTCCATGGTAATATTGGATCCCCACATTGTATTATGGGCGTTAAAGTCTCCTACAAGGATGTATGGTTGGGGGAGTTGAGAAGTTCTATTTCTTTTAAAGGATAATTAGGAGGAATATATAAGCTGCAAATAGTAAGATTATTTGGGCACCAGGTGGAAACAGCAATAGCCTCAAGATCTGTAGCGATTTGGAGAGGGGAGGAAAATAGTTCACTAGCAATGAAAATAGAGGTGCCACCGCTAGCTCTCGCGCTGTTGGTGCGAACATAATGATATCCTTCATAGTTTTTTAATTTAGGGAGTTTATCTATTTTAGAGTTGGTTTCTTGTAAACACAAGATTTCAGGGCGCATATCTGATATTAATTGTTGGATTCTTTCCAGGCGAGGAAAAAACCCATCACAATTCCATTGAATAATTTTGAATGGAGACTTAGGGAGTTAATAGTTTGGGGCATTCATCATCCGTTTGATTATCCGAAGAAACGCTTTTGTCATCAGATAGTTCTTCAGGATTAAGTTGTTTCTTAAGTTTTTTCTGGAGTCGAGTGAGACGGTTTTTCAGAGATCGCTCTTGTGTTTCAGCATCAAGAAATGATAAATCATTTAACAGTCCTTGGATATTAGGAGTAAATTCCAAAGCATCGTTGAGAGGATCAGAACTACCGTACGAGTTTTCTAAAAATGCCGGATTTCAGAGAGCGTAAGATTGGACGGATTGTTCTTATAAAGGTTCTGAATAGAGATTTGAGAATTGAGAGTGAGTTTAGGATTTTCGGTGGCTAGCGTTTTAGGTTTTTTCTTACAGGGCTTAGTTGTGTTGTGTGATGTTTTATATGATAGGGGGGGGGGCATTTGGCTGTCTGTTGGTAATGGGGATTCTGTGGGGGATAGTTGACTGGGGGTGTCAACATTATTGTCAGAGGATATAGCTCTTTTTTGGTCATGAGATGAATGAGGAAGTGTAGGGTTAGATGGTGATTCAGCATTAGTTTGATCAGATATTGATAAATTATTCGACAGGGGTTCAGAAGATAACAGGGGGAAGATGAGGTACCACTGAGTGAAGTAGAAGCTGGTAATTGTGATAGTGAAGGAGAGTAGGAGGATATGTCATTTTGAGGTTCAGACGGTGTGGGATTGGTGCAAGAGTCAGCAGTATGTCCACTCTGTTTACAGAGAAAACACACCAATTTGTCAGTAGAGACAAATATACCATACGGGTACCATCGTGAGTAATTAGAATCGAGGTTTCTATGCTAAAGTTATCGTTTTCAGGGATGACGTAAGTAATTCTACGGAAACTCATGATATGAGCGTATTCATCTTCTTGCGCGCCACATTTCACAAATGAAACAGGAGAAGCTATTTGCAGTCCGATGTCCTTGAGAGCTTTTTCGATAACAGAGTGTGGGATAGTAGGGAATACATTCGATATTAAGATGCGTTTAGCTGGTGAAATTAGTCTACGAATAAGAATTATTGTAGAGTTGATGCAAATGTTCTGGTGAGTTTTGAGAAGATCATCTAAAATTGCTGTTGAGGAGAGATATATGCAAATACGGTTGTTAGAAATTCTTGATGCGAATGTAATGTTTTTTGGGGAAACGATATCTCCTATAGATTTTATGTATTCGAATAAAACGGTGTTGGGGATAGAATGCATAATGATTGCTTGCTCGCGTTTCGGAAAAGTAAGGGGACGAGGCTTTGTTAGCGTTGCATCAACATACGATTTTGGACCATGAGATGAGTTTTGGTAAGATAGAGATGATTGGGGTATTTTATTCACTGTAGTCATTTTTGCTAGTAGCTCTGGATACCAAAGCTACAAGTTTCAGGTTCAGAAAGGAATAGGCGTCCGAGAAGGACCCTGTGGAATAAATAGTAGGAATAACAGTTACCTTTTGCACTCCTACGACACTGGTGGATTTCTTGTATTATTTGCAGCCAATAGTTTCACAAAACTAAATAAACGGTCGCAAATTGAATTTTAATGATCACATGTTGATATTTGGTTTTTAATAGATTTCAGTAGAATAAAAACGTTAATATGAAATTAGCACGAAGATAACAATATTTATCCAGATAGAACAATATGCGTGTGCACTCGTTGGCTACCTGAATGAGAATGAATTAAGAATTTGCCTAGCGTTTTATTCACAAAATAAAAATATGCATTGTACTTTCTCTCTGTTATAAATATTTCAGTCGTCTCTAATCACTTCAGTCGGCACAGATTCTGGATTTCGTGCATTGAAACGATTTTACCATTCGGGTTTATATATGGTACTCACAATTTATCGACTTCTGGAATTAAAATATCGCACTGTGATCTGTTATCACAACTACAAAGTAATAAAAATGCCTCATGTTCTCTCAACAATTGTTCTGAATATTCAAACGTTCCTATCATCCCAAAATACAGACATACTCAAAATTTTAAATCAAAGTAGATTAATGAAAGTCATAATAAAAACTAATAAATTCTTGAAACAGATACAAAATATTACCTACAATAAAAAACTACGACTTGAATTACTGACTAACTGAATTACTGATTTTCTCTTGTACTAATTTCAACATAAAGAGCAGGTCATCATTGATTTTTTTTTCTTTTCTTTTATCAGGATCACATCCAATACTATTTTTTTTTTATTTCACTTTATTTCACTTTAACGTTCCTCTCAGCGCTGGTCATTGGCACACAAAAATAATCATAAGTTAAATACAGGACTATTACAAAATCTATTACAATGCATAAATTAAATTATATTTTCTTATACAGCTTGGTGACTTTAAGGAACTGTATGATTTTCCTTATTTCCGTCGGGCAGTTAAGTGTCACCTTGAGGTTGGTTTTCATATCAAATTGTTGATATGCGATAGAATATTCTCTGCAGTCGGTGAGGATGTGCTTAACAGTCACAGAAACTTGACAACTTCGGCAGACAGGACGACTTTCTGACGACATCAAATAGTCGTGAGTAAGTTTCGTGTGGTTGATGCGAAGTCTTCTTATTGTCACAGCTTCTCTCCTATTCAAAAAGTTTAGGGAAATGTGAGAAGTAGTTGGGTGGATTTGATGTAGTGCTGTAGTGCTCTTGCTCCATGTATCGTGCCAAGATTTTTAATGAGGTGTTTGAAGTTAATCTTCAGATCATTGGCCAGCTGTAGTGGGATTTCAAGATGATTTTTTGTGGCTTCTTTGGCATGGCGATCAGCACATTTATTTTCAGCAATTCCAGTGTGCGATGGAAGCCAGATGAGAGAGACTGTTATATCAAGAGCAATGAGAGTTTGGTAGGTGTCATGAATGTTTTGGACTATTGAATGGTCGGTTAATATGGTTGTGATTGACTGTATGGATGAAAGAGAGTCAGTACATATGGCGATGTTTATGGGGAGAAAAAATATATTTGAAAGCTTGAAGGATACTGTATAGTTAGTTCAGCTGTGTAAACACTACACGTCAAGGGGAAGCGGAATGAACTTATCAGTTCATGGTTTGTAGTGACTGCGCAAGCCACACCGGATTCAGCTTTGGAGGCATCCGTATAGAGAATTAGGTCGAAGGATTTTTATGCAGAATTTTCAAGAATGCTTTCTCTACAAGAACGCTAGGGGATTCGTGTTTATTGTAGATGGTTAGTGAGGTATCTACTATGGGAATATTTTTTATCCAAGGAGGAGAAGGCAAAGAAAGTGGAAAGGACAACGAGAGATTGGTATTTTGGAGTAGAGGTGTGAGCAATTGAGGGATTGAATTTACAGTTGTTCGTGAGTTGTTGGGTACAGAAGTGGTGGTAAGTAGCGAATGAACAGGATTAGAAGGATTGGAAGATACTTTAGCAGCATATGACAGGAGAAGAGATTGTCGTCTTAAGAATAGTGGTGGCTCATTAGCTTTAACATTGACACTAGCGGCGGGGCTTGAGCGGAAGGCACCAAAACAAAGGCGAAGAGCGATGTTGTGTGCAGAGTTCAACAAGTCAGTTTTAGACTTGGGAGCGGAAATATAGATAAAACCATAGTCAAGCTTTGAGCGTATGAGAACTCTGTAAACTCTTAGCAGTATTGGAGCCCTATTGAAGGTGGCTAAGGGTTTTAGTTATGTTCAGCCTCTTTAGGCAAATGCCTTTTACATCATGAATATTGTGATTCCAGTTGAGTCGAGAATCAAAAGTCGTACCAAGGATTTTGCACTGATTCACAATAGGTATAGGGGAGTTATCAAGGAAAATTTGGGGTGAGTGAATAGATGTTCTTCGAGAGAATTTTATCAGCATGAATTTGTTTCGGGAAAATGATAATCCTATGTAGGGGGATTTCTCTTGTAGTTGATTTATTGCATTTTGGAGCAGTTGGCATATAGAGGGAACGTATTTGCCATGGCAATAAATGATTAGGTCATCAGCGTATTGGACATATTTTACGGGAGATGGGAAGTTGTCACACAGCTCATTTATTGTCAGGATAAATAAAGTAGAGCTTAATACTGAACCTTGAGGGATGCCAGTATTTTGTGGATTAGGAAGGGAGAGCTTACCGTTTGCGGAAACCCTGAAAATTCTATCAGTTAGGAAATTATGGATGAATGATAATATGTTACCATGTAAATTGTATTGAGTGAGTTTATTCAGTATTGCACTTCTGGATATAGAGTCAAAAGCGCCTTCAATGTCGAGAATAGTTGCAATGACGTCCTGATGTTTATTTAATGCAGAGGAGATATTTGTTTGCAAGAGAACAATGTCAATCGATTACGTCGAAAACCCGATTGTGCGTCGGGAATAAGTTTGTATTTTTCAAGGAATCATAGGAGTCTTCTATTGATTATTTTTTCAAGGAGTTTGCAAGTTGTGCAAGTGAGTGAGATTGGACGGAAAGACTTAGGGTATGATATGGATTTACCTGCTTTTTTAATTGGAATCATTATAGAGTTTATAGAGTTTATAGAGTATTAGCGCCATGTATCAGGGAACTGATGAGTATTCCAAATAATATTATAGATGTCAAGGAGCTTGGAGAGGGACGAGTCGGATAGTTTTTTGAGAAATATATACAGGACATAATCAGGACCGGCAGCAGAATTTTTGCGCGAATTTTAGTTCATTTAAATTAATAGGAGCATTGACAGACGCAATATCGAGAGGATTTAGCTGTAGTGTGGAGGAGGGCTGAATATGTGAGTTATGAAAATCGGATGCCGGATTATGGATGCTGAAATTTTCTTTAAAATGTTGTGCGAGTGTGTCAGTGATTTTTTGGCTGTCGGTGATAAGCAGATCGTTAGATAATAGAGAAGGAATTTTGATATTAGTTTTTTTGCCTTGAATTTGTGCAATTTTTTTCCAAACTTGACTGGGGTCTGTATTGTGGTTAAGGGATGAAGTATAACTTTGCCAAGCAGATTTCTTACTTTGCTTGACAATAAATTCAGCTTTAGCTCTAAGCCTTTTATGTACAATAAGGTTTTCTTGTGTTTTGTGACGTCTAAACCTATTAAGAGCATGTTTTGATTCACATATGGTATTCGCACAATCCACCATGGAACAGCCCTACATGCCAAGGAAAAGACCGTTTTACCATTGTGAACCTCGGCAGCCGCAAGTATGCTCTTAGTGAAGATATCTAGCGTATCGTTTATATTCGTAGAAATGATCAAAGATGATAAATATGCTTCGGAGAGAGAGGTAAACTCAGGCCAGTTTGCATTTTTCATTTGCCAGAAGCTTTTGGCAACAGTTTCTTTATTATAGGGATTGGATATAATAATAGGAATGTGGTCGCTATCATGTAGGTCATCGAAAACTTGCCAAGAAAGAGAAAGTGCAGTTTTAGGGTCACAGAAGCTGAGGTCAATAGCAGATAAGGAACCTGAGGAGATGTTAAATTGAGTTTTAGATCCAGTATTTAACAGACAGATACCAGTTGAATTTATGACTTTTTCTATTGTGTTGCCTCTAGTGCGAGTTTGGGTGGCGCCCCTCATAGTGTGATGTGCATTAAAGTCTCCAACAAGAATGTATGGTTAGGGAAGCTGACGAATTGGGTCTGTTAACTCTTTTTCATCAAGGGTTTGGTCCGGTGGAATGTATATACTGCAAATGGTAAGTTTATTGGGGCACCAAGTAGTTATAGCTACTACTTCAAGGTTTGTTGATAATGGGAGGTGGGATGAGTGTGTGTCGCTGGATACAAATATTGAAGTACCGCCACTGGCTCTTATGCAGTTGTTACGGATGTGATAATATCCTTCAAAGTTTCTCAAATTGCGTTTATGATCAATTTTGAAGTTGGTTTCTTGGAGACAAAGGAAGTCAGGTTTATGGGAGAAAATGATTTTCTGAATTCTTTCTAGTCTAGGATAAAATCCATCGCAGTTCCACTGTATCAGTAATAGACATTTTTTTGTTCGGGGTGAAGTTTAAAGTTAATTCTAATGATTAGACGTGAAGTATGGTTTTTTAAATATCTTTCTTTGAAAAATATTAGGATAAATTAGGGACAAATCCTTCGGAAAAAGGGTTGTGTCGGAAATAAATTTGTTGGCTTCGGGGAGGGGGTCATTGATGCCATACGTGTTTTCAAGAAACACAATAAATTGTGTGCCTGTAAGGGAAAATGATTCAGGAGAATCGTTGAATTGTTTATGTATAACGGTGCGTGATTCAGGAGTTATGAAGTGACAATCATTTTTAGTCAGTTTAGATTTTTTGGTCTTCTTTTTCGCAGTGTTTCTGGAGCTGGATGTTGAAAATTCGGGGGGAGGCATTGGATCTGGATGAAGATCAGTAGGAGATATAGACTGTGGTGAGTCAAGGCTGCTGTCATTTGAACGAGGACATTTTTCGCTAGTTTTTGATAAGGAAACTAGAAAGGGAAAATGAGAAAGGGTGTCCTCCAAGGATACTACGGGAATAACTGAAGTATTAGTAGTGGCAGTAGGGTCAACACAGGAGGTGGGGATCAGATTGACCGAATCATTTGATTTGGAAGAGGGATCTTGAGCGATGGAAGTGTTGGGGCATGAATGAGCAGTGTGCCCAGCTTGTTTGCAGAGAAAGCATTCAAGTTTGTCGGTAGAAATGAATATTCTGTGTGTTGTATTTTCATGACTAATGACAGTCGAAGTTTGAAGAGAAAAATCATTATTGGTTGGTAATACGGAAGTTACTCGGCGGAAGCTGAGCACATATGCGTATTCGTCATCAGGTGAGCCACATTTGACGTATGATATAGGAGAGGTGAGTGATAACCCTAGGTCTTGCGGTGCTTTCTCAATGACGCATATAAATAAATGTATATGCGTCCGTGTGATATTCTGGATGGGAAAATGACATTTTTAGGAGAGACGATTGATTTAATGTAGTCAAATAGTACAGTGTTGGATAGAAGGCATAATGATGGCCTGATTTCGTGAGGGCACAGAAGGAGGTGGGGATTTTGCTGAGGTAGCTGCAGCATATGGTAAAGTTGGAGAGTTAATATTTGGATTGGTTTTTGGTAGTGAGGGAAGGTTAGACATATTGCTGTGATCTTGGTTGCCAAAATCACAGTCAATAGTTGAAAAAAAATAAGAAAAACGGATCAAATATATAAATAAATCTCAGCTCGAGAAAAACCAAACAGTCTGTGTCTTAGTGATTGGCCTATTGATATCCGGATACGTGAATAATTTTAAAGTATATTTACCAAATTCTATGATAAAAACGCTGCTTCAACAATTTGTAGTATCACATTTTAATTTAATTAACAAAAAGCGAAGAACTTATTATTGTTGGGATTTAACTTAACGATCTGAACCTAACGAGGTATACAGAAAGAATGAAAATACTACTATTTTTTAGATTAATTCTTAAGTGGAGAGATGTGCAACAATCTTTCTGAAATTGGAGAAGCGTGCTTACAAATTAGGCAAACGGATTCAGAGTAAATATCTAACAGCTCTCTTTTGTAGTTTCAATATTCGTACCCCAGAATGGAGGGGCATATCGGAGATGCGAGTCAATAAGAGCATGATAAACTGTTGGTGGATAGTTCTTTGGATTTGATATGAAGTGCCGTGAGATCAGGGTTGCTCCAAGAGATACTAGTGTCGTCTGCAAATAGACATATTTTACTACTGATGTCTAGATAGGTGATGTCGTTTATAAACAGAAGAAACAAAATAGGGCCTAGTACTGAGCCTTGGGGAACTCTACATTCTATAGGCATGCAAGAAAACATCTTTATATCAACCCTTACAAGCTAACTTCTGTTGGTTATGTATGACTTAACCCATGCGAGAGGTGTTCCCCTGAAACCGTAGTACTGCAATTTTATAAATAAAATATTATGACCAACATAATAGTAAACGTTAGAAAAATAACGAAAAGTTGTTGCAGCGGAGGTGATGGTTGTTTATGCTAGAGTAGATATTATTTAGGAGGGAGAAAATAGCATAATTTGTGCATTTCTTACTTAAAAACCCAAATTTATGGGTAGTAAGTATTTCATATTCAAACAGAAATTGTGAAAGCCTCTTTTTGACCAATCTTTCTATGAACTTATATAACGTGGGCAATAATTTTTATACATTATATATAATAATAATTTTTATCTCCTTCTCTATGCAGAGGTATAATTATGGCCGTCTTAAAGCAATTAGGAAAGTAACATTTTGAAATGAAACCTTAATTAAAAAATGAAACTGTGAGTTAGCATTAGGGATGGCAAAAAAAATATATATCGATCATATGATGTATCGAATGAAATATATCGATGCCCAATATATATCGATGTAAATATATCGATATACATATATATATACATATATATATATATATATATATATATATATATATATATATATATATATATATATATATACATATATATATATTTTTAGAGGATTAGGAATCTGCTAACAGACATTCAAGCTTGGCACATGGCGGTCTTATTTGCTCGAATAGTGCCGGGTTAGTGCTGCCTCCAGCATTCACCGACCGACTAACACCTTCCCTCTTTCCTGTCTGCTGGCATCGCGATGGAACCACCTAAAGGTATTACTTCGTCGTGATGCCCTGCCTCTTATCCTTTTTTTTATTGTCTAATAGTTTCTAATTGCTCTTGTTCTTTCGTCTCTTTCCTTTTGTGTTATAATGTTCGACGCCATAGTAGATATCACGTTCCACATTGTAGGAGACTGTAGCATGGTTTGGACTATGTTTTCTGGGGTTATGATGGTATTTGCTTCTGTTTCAGCTCGTCTTCTTTCATTTTGCCACCTAGGGCACGCAAAAAAGGTATGATAAACATCGTCCTGTTCATTGCCACAATACTGGCAAAGTGGCGAGTCTTATTTTGAATCTGTAGAAGTATGCTGCAAAGCATCCATGTCCACATAATAGCTGGGACAAGGCGTATGTTATCTCCCCATGTCCTCTCTTGTGTTTAAGTTCCGGTATGAGTCTTTTGGTCCAAGCGCCCAAGTGGTGTGTTGCTTCCCATTTTCTTTGCCATTTATTTAGCGTGTTTTCTTTTTCTGTTGTTTTAACTGCTTGCTCTTTTCCATGTGTGGCGGTTCTCTCGTTCACCAATAGGTCTATGGGTATTATACCCGCCAATACTAATATTGCCTCGGTGGATACAGTACGGAACGCACTGCATATGCGGATAGCTAGTTTTCTCTGTATCTTGAGGAACATAGATCTATACTTCAGATGTTTCAGAGATTCTTGCCATACTGGTGCAGCGTATAGTATAATCGAGTGGGCTACCGCCGACAGCAGTTTGCACTTACTTGACGATGGTCCCTCTCTTTTCGGCATCAGGCGGCTAAGAGCCATTATCGTCGCTTCAGCCTTACGGCTTGTGTTTACAATATGAGCCTTCATTTAAGCGCCCTGATCGAAAAATACCCCTAGGTATTTAGTTTGTGGTTGAGTGAAGACCGGTGTGTCTATTATATCGATAGTCACCTGTTTAACAATCTTTCTATCCACCAGCAACGTTGCCTCTGTTTTTTCTGACGCCAATTCTAGTCCTCTGGATTTCATCCATTCCACAACCCTTTGCACTGCTAAGTTGGTCACAGCTACGATTTCGTTCTCCGTCTTCCCACTCGCTACTACCGCCAAGTCGTCAGCGAATCCAATAAGCACGACTCCTGGCGGCATATCCAGGCGTAGTACATCGTCGTAGTAGACGTTCCACAAAGTGGGTCCAAGTACAGAGCCTTGCGGTACACCACTTGTCACTTCTATGTTAGTTCTGTCGCCAATTAAGATCCTTCGGTTGGTAAAGTAGCTTTTTACCATTCGTATAAAATATGGTGCTATCTTTCTTTTTTCAAGTTCTCTTACGATACCTTGCCAGGGTGCCGAGTTGAAGGCATTTTTGACATCCAGGGTAACTAGCAAGCATAGTTTTCTATTTTGATGTGCGAGTCTTTTTGCTTTATTTACCTCTTCCATTACTCTCAGCATAGCGTCTATGGTCGATTTCTTTTTCACAAATCCAAACTGTGTATCAGCAAGGCCTCCTGTTCTGCAGATTTCTTCAACTATTCTTTCTTTTATAAGGTGCTCTAGTAGTTTTCCCATGCAATTTATTAGGCACAGCGTTCTGTATGTGAGTATATGAGCAGCAATTTGGCGGTTTTCCAGATATCTGGAAATTCGCCCTTCAGGATTTGCTGGTTCATTACATTCAGACATATTGGTGAAAGTCTTTGTGCGACACATCTAATTATCTCCGGTGGTATATGGTCGGGTCCTGCAGCCTTTTTTAATTTGATCCTGTTTGAAGCTCGATCCAGCTCTTCTGCCGAGAATAGTGGAATAATGTCTCGTACCTCAGTGGTACTCCACTTAGTTTTCTGGTGTTGTGGGAACAGCTTCTTAGCTTCGTCTAGCATGAGTTCTTCTGACAACGCAGGAGGTGATCTCAAGCTCAGTTTATTCATCACTATCTTGTATCCCAGTCCCCATGGGTCTTCTTCAACTTCTTCAATGACCCTTTTCCATTTAACCTGTTTTGCTCTTAGGATGGCGTTCTTTAGCCGCGCTCTTTCTTCTTTGTAAGCTTGCCGGGATGTATCTTTTTGTTCTTGCGATATATTAAGTTTTTTATGGAGCCTTGTCATATTTCTCTTCCGTGTAAGGCATTTTTTCCGAGTCTCGGCGATTTCCGCTGATCACCAGTAAGCTGGTTTTTTCCTGTCACTTGGGATACCCTTTCGTTGGAATGTATTATCACATGCATGGCTGATGTTCTCAATTAATCTCTCTGGCTTTAAGGTTTGTTCTCTTGATGGTAATTTGCTTCGCAGTTCATTTATGAAGCAATCCATTTGTGTCGTATCCACCCTCCAGCCGCGGCTCTTCAACTTCGTTCTTACGCTATCTTTCTTAATAGCTATATCAAAATAAATGTAATTGTGGTCTGTAAGATTTTCCTCTTCAGACACTCTCCATTTCGTTACTAAAGGCGCTATATTGGTTGCCGCGAATGTTATATCGATAATGGATGAGCTTTGGCCTCTACGGAAGGTAGGTTTACATCCGGTGTTCAGTGAAATTAAGTTTAGTTCTTAGGCCCATTCAGAAAGAATATCGCCTCTAGAATCATTTGTTGTTGAGCTCCACATCATTGATTTCGCGTTGAAGTCCCCGCAAACCAGGCACTTATTTTTCCGTGTAGCCATACAATTTTTCAGTTCATTCAGTAAATGTTGGAACTCTTCGAGCCTTATATTTGGCGACATATAACAGCTATATATAGTGATTTTGATGCAGTCAATCCAGACAAATCCATTTCCCTGTCCCCAACCTTGTATCGATATGTGCTTGCTTGCTGGTAAGCAAATTGCTGCATCTATATTGATATCTGTGTACCAGCCGCTCTTTTTAGCTAAATTCTTGTTTGGTTCGCTTATGATTGCAATGTCTATTTCATTTGTAGCTGTTGTTTGTCGCAGTAAATCATGTGCTGGAATACGCCTACCTAGGTTAATTTGAACTAGTTTGAACATTTTGTTGGCGGTTTGTTCGCAGCCTTTTTATCTCTCCTCTATATAAAGGGCACTTTGGGGAAAGTGGCCTATGACCGGGGATGTTACATAGTACGTAGTGAGCTTCTTTCGTGCAGTCTTTTTTCTGGTGGTTATCTCCCCCACATTGTATGCACAGTCGTGTTCTATCAGGGCCCTTGCAGAATTTGGCTATATGACCAATTTCCCAGCATCGATGACACGAGTCCACTCTCACCCTTTCTCTCACACTGCAGTTGACCAAACCAATTCTTATTTTGCCCATTTTGAGTAGGCTATCGGCAGTTTCTTTTGGCATAAAGACGGTAGCTGCTTGTGTCCCGCCATAGTCAGGCCTCAAAGAGCTAGCTCTTATGTCTCCTGTTGGTTTTCTTCCCTTGTCGATGTCTCTGATAGCAGCTTCCACTTCTTGTTTGCTAGTGACAGCATCAATGTTCTTAATATGGAGGACAACCTCCGCTTTTTGGACTCCTCTTAGCGCTTTAACTCCATTCCTTCCCCTAAGAGCTTCAACTAGTCGTTCTGCGCCCCCAGCTGTTTCCTCCATTTTGAGGAGTAGGTTCCCGGACATCGTCATGCGGACACCCCCAACACTGTCACTTAATCCTTTCTCTTGCACTTCTTTTTTAACCTCCTTCAGTAAATCAGCATAGGTTCGGTCGCCTACGTCAATGATTACTGCCTCTCCTTGTTTCCTGGACTGAGCTCTCGTTTGTCCCTTATTGTTTGATTGCATGCAGATGACAGCTTCCACGTTATTTTCTCTACATGCACACTCTAGTACCTTAAGGGCCTGGTCTTCGTCCCATTCTTTTGAGGGAACCACGGTGATGTGCTTGACTCCTTTGTGCCTCATCGCCTCTGTAAGTCTTTTACATGCCATATATAGTTGGAACAAGTCTTGTTCTTTGTCTTGTTCATTTGGCAAGCCGACAAAGAATGTGAAGTTTACTACTTCAGTCTCCCCTTCATCTTCCATCCAAATCTTGCTGTTACTTGCCACACTTATAACTTTTCCAGGCTGTATTTTGTTTGCTTCGACAAGCTTCCAAATGTGTGGTATTCTGACGGCGACTTCCTGCACAATTTTGTTTTCTGCAGCTTTTTTTGTATCCATGAATATGGCTAGGTCTCTTCCATCTAACACTCTCCGCATATTTTCGGTTATATTTTTTGTTTTTTGGAAATACTCATTTCTCCACTTCATTCCAATCAAATTCTTCAGGGATTCTTCGTTTAGGCCTTTGGTTAAATGTGTGTCTATTTCGTGTGGCGTTAGCTTTTCTGGGCCGTCAGTTTGGGTTGACGAACATGTTACTGGTCTTTCGTTTGTTTGAGTGCCCACCTCACGGGTATTTATCTTCACGGTCTTCTCATCTTGCGGCTTGGGTTTATCCGGGCTGTCTACAGCTCTTCTTAGAGTGTCCTGGGCTTCTCTTGTCGTGAGTTGCTCTGTTAATCTTAGCAGTTTCGTAGATATTTCTCTAATTTCCTTTTTGGTATTTGTGCTCTACGAGCAGTCTTCACTAAGGCTTTCGTTTCAAGCACTAGGGAATCGATAATCCTCAGGATTTTGGTTCCCGGGTCTATTGTTTTCCTACTTTGTGACATAGCAATATCAACGATGCTAATATTTTCTAGTCGCTTTCTTTTAGCCGACTGCTGTATGTTTGAAGTCCAGCCGGTGTCATCATCAGTTGACAAATTGGGAACGGATCCTCTTCTCCCAGGGGGAGATCTTGCTAAAGTGCTTCTCCTTGCAAAGGGGTCTATTTCCATTCCAGTCACCGTACCCAGCACCCCGGCCTGGTCTCCTACCGCGGGCGCATAGTGGTCGCTTGCTGACGGTCGAGGGGGGCCCACTCTCTCACCACCACTCTCGACCGGTACTGAGGTATCCCTCCTCTGCACCGTACTCTCCTCATTATTTCGTTCCATAATTCATTTATTTTCAATGTTTTTGGAATTTGTTCGGGTTCCTTTCCTAGATCAGCTGTCTTCCCCACGACTAATGAGCCCGATCTACCCATTGATGGCCACCCGCTTCGGGTCAGACGTCATCCTGCCAGTTTTTTGGTCCGCGCCGACTACTTAATTTCGCCGGTACCTCCCATATCTGGGAGGAGTGCCCCTATCCGCCACCTGGGGACGCGCTGGATGGGAGTACTGGCATCTCCACACCAGATATATATATATATATATATATATATATATATATATATATATATATATATATATATATAGATACATATATAAAGTTAATGACACTTATGTTTTCAAAATATCTATGATACACACACACACATACTTTGTTTATTGAAAAGATTAAATATCAAAACAAATTCAATTTTTGTGGCAACGAACTCAAAAATAATAATTTGGACAGTCTTTTTCCCGTGAGACGGTTCCTATTTTTAGTAGGGGTGCCTCCAGCTGGGGTGCCTGAAAATAGCCGCTCACTCGGTACGGATGTCGCCACCCCACAAAAATATTTTTCGGCCAACTTGGATAAGCAGGGATATTCCTTTTTCATTTCATCCCAGGTTTGGAGAAGATCATCCTTTAAATTCTTTACTGGCAAGCTCAAATATTTAGCCAATTCTGTGTCGTTTCCTGACCTGACTTCTCCTCCTTTTTTGGCGTGAGCCTTTTTTTATGGTGTTCCCATAAATCAAAATCATCCTCGTCACTGTTTCCTTCCTCGGATGATTCCGATAATAAAGAGATATTTTCAAAAGTTGCAATTTCGTTTTTGATGTGTTTAATTATATTTCCTAGAGCTTGAGGATCTCTGAAATTTATTTGTTTGAATCGAGGATCCAGTATTGTGGAAATAGCTGGTAGGTAAGATCTCTCGATGGCACCGAATCTCTAATCAATTTCTCTCAATAAAGTTGCTTTTAATTGTTCACCTACTTCATACAACGGCGAATAACTTTTGTACTGCTCTGTTAGACAGTCGATCATCGGTATTATTTTACTTATTGTTGGATAATTTTCACCACTAATCTCCACTGTCATTTTTTCTAGTGTGCTTAAAAATTTGCATATTTCTTTCAAATGTTCCACTTCAGCTGCTGTGATAAGGTCTGGAGCGTTTATATCAGATATACTAAAATGTTGTTAATTATGGGACACAGAAGTAGAAACCTTTCTATCATATAATAAGTAGAATTCCAGCGCGTTTTAACATTAAGAATCATTTTTTTAATGTTTCCTTCTAAAGTTCCTTTTTCGATTTGAATTTTTCTGAGTTGGTCACTAGCTTTAACGCTTCGTTTAAACAATACTACTATTGATCGTACCTTTTCAATAATAGTCATTAAACCCTCTGTATTTGTTAGTGAATTTTCACAAACCAAATTAAGAGTATGAGCGAAGCACGGGATATGCCGATTCTTTCCAAATTTGTCATGTATGGCTTTAACCATATTGGCTGCATTGTCCGTCACTACAGCAATAATATTATGAGAATCAATTCCCCACATTTCAAGAATATCGCCTAATTTTGAAGTAATATAGTCTGCTGTATGAGACTGTGTTAACTCCACAATGCCAATTGTTGCTGACATTAACTTTGTATCATAGACAAAGTGGACAGTAAGACCCATGAAGCTTTTAGTTTGCATATCTGCAGACAATATGTCGGTAGTGATGGTAAAATACTTACATTTCTTCAAGATATTTTTAAATGCTGTTGAAATCACCTCAAACTTCTTATCCACATTGTTTTTTATTGTATTTCTAGTTGGTACTTTGTTGAGAGGTACTATATGCTTCATCAAGGCCTTAAAACCCTTTCTTTCCACAGTACTGAATGGAAAATTGTCCTGGACAATAAATTTCACTACTGCATCCGTCACCTTCACATTTTTAGAGCCACCGTCTAAAAAGAAACAGAAATAAAATCACAAAAGGTGATGCATTGTAGATAAAAAATGTACCTTGGTATAATGCAATGTTTTTGAATGTAGACGAAATTGTAGTCTGCTGGAATCCCGAACTCACGTTTGTATTTCCTGCACTAGTACTTGGTTCTGAATCTGACTCAAATTCCGAATTTGTTATAGTTGAAGTTGAAGAATGGTGAGCACTATCTTGCAGATTTAACTTTCCCTACAAATTTTAAATGTTAAATAAGACAAAATAGCTTTACCTCATCTTGGCTTAGTGTAGGACTACTTCCAACATATTTGCTTATTTTCTTAGATGTCTGTAGGTCATCGTAATCAAATCCGTCATCAGTTAAGTGTTTCAAAATAGATGAATGTTTTTGCTTCAAATGAGTTTGTAAATTTGTTGTGTTTCCCGAAGTTTTCAAAACTTTTAGGCATATGCTGCATTTAGCATTTTTGTCACTAACTTTTTGAAAATATTTCCAAATATTATTTCGCTGTGGAGCCATATTTTCAGTGACACTTTTACTTTAACGAACGATAAACAAATACATTGTTTGTATCCACTCTTTTCACTGTTTTCGCTTTTCACAATGAATACGTTTGTAACTCAGTGAATAAGTAGATGAAAACTGTGGTATTATCGAAAAAACAATTGCTGGCGTATTTATCACAAATATTTATCAACTTTGTACGTGGAAAAACCTAATTAGCTAAAATCAGGCGTCTTCAAGTGACAATTTTGGTGTTTAGTTCCCTACTGCAACAACGTCGGGTTGTAACCTACACTTCTTCACGGTAGTACTAGATGGCAGTGAGTGTGCGGCGATGTTGGTTATCTTATAATAATTTTCGATATATCTTTAAAATTACTGATATATATCGCGATTTATCGCAATTCATGTATCGATATAAATATATCGATACATTTGTTCAAATATCGATATATAAAATTTATCGATATATTGTTGCCATCCCTAGTTAGCATTAGCGTCAGGGAGATATGAAAGTGGATCATGAGAAAGAGTTATAGAATTTGATAAATTTTTGGCTACAAAGGAATTATTGAGGTTATCAGGTGAAGTAGAGACTATGCTCGATGAAGAAGCCTTATTTCTTAGATAATTCACAATAGACTATGTTTCTTTATAAACATAGGAGAATTGGCGAGTCTCTTATTATAATAAATGTTTGGTAGCTTTTATTGTCTTTCGATCAATTTTTCTGTATAGTTTCACGTAATTTTTGAAGAAGACCCTATTCGAGAATTTCCTTAGGTGAGAAAAAAGCGCATGTTCTTTAAAGATATAAGTAAATCGTTAGTGGACTAGAGTTTATTTTGCTTATTTTTAATATGTCCGAAGGGAAAAGAATTGGATGCCAGACCAGTTAATGTTTTTATGAATCGAGATAATTCGAAATCCACATCACCAGAGAGCATGTTCCAGTCAGTTATTTGACAACGGTGCTTGAAGTTTTGAAAACTTTTTTCCAAAAAGATACGGCATAATTTGCGTGAAGCATTTTTAGTATTGGATTTTACCGAAAATTTTGTTAACACTGCTTCATGATCGGAGAGACCTGAATTAAAAACAGTACAGTCGGTGGATTCTGAATCATACGATTCACAGAACATAGTATATAATACTACAACTAGTTTTAGTTTTTCTTGTTGGTGCCGTTATATGCATGACTATACCAATAGAATCAAAAATTGACTGAAGACATTCTTGACCAGCACATACACTGATATAATCAATATTCAGGTCGCTGCATAAAATTAGTTTGCTTTTTTGAGGTAAGGACTCCAGTAAGATCGGTAGTTTGTGCCAGAAAGTATGTACGACAGGTGTTCTGTAAATACAAACAATATAGAGGTCATAAGTCTTGTGGTAGACGATAGAAAATTCGAATACTTTCTCGGATATTATATCATTGAACTGTGTTATTTCGGAAAAGTGGTTGTTTGTTGACATGATCATAGTACCTCCATGGGATAAAGTAGTTGTATTGAATCTGAATCTGGCTACTGTGGTATAGTTTTTCACGAGAACAGGTTCATCATTATTTCATCAATGTTCCGTGATGGCATCAGTTTCTGGAAAATTAAGTTCCTTAAGTTCCTCCTGAAGATAAAGGAATAAAACCAATGTTCCACATATTAAAACTACAACGTGATAAATAAGAATGTATTTGGTAGTCTCGTTTATAGAATATATAAAAGACTATTCGCTAACCGGTCAATGGTTCTATAAATATCATGTATCATGTCAGCAATTTGTTCACATTTCATGTATCCAACTATAAGCTGCGTAGAACTAATATGTATGTTGGTGTGAAATATGACATGAATAGGATACGGCAATGAAGTTTGTTGAGGCTTCTGACATTACGTCAGCTCTGGCTAAACTTATATATTTTATATAAAATATAACCACTTCCCAGACAACTGAGTTTCAAATGAGGGAATCTATTTCTTGATTTTGCAATATGTTGAACCTGAAGAAGACGTCGAAAATCTATCTCTGAAAAATTTCGTTGCATCAAAACTTACTCATTTATGTTTTCGATATTATATTGCTATTTCCAATCAAAATTGTTTACTCAATTGATAAACAACGGACACAATTATTACAAAAAATATCAACTTCAAAGTATAAATTCCTGTTAGTTTTGTTAGATCAAGAAAAAGCGAAATATCCTTCAATTAGTAACTCGCCTTGTGAAATTGTGGTACTTCAATAAAGGTTGACAGTAAAAGTTTCAAAAGTTACCTGCCACTCACCTAATCGTTTCCAAATTTGTTATTTACAGTATATATGTACCTAGATGTGAGAGAAAAATTGTGGACACAATGTTGGTATACATCTAACAACGTCTTGTTTCGATAAAAATATTATTTTCAAATTTTTTTATTTGAATATTACACAAAAATTCAAGCATCAAATTTAGCAGATATGGTTTCCCTTCTTTTAAAATCTTTAACTAAATTTTTATTCGATCATTTCGATCCAATTCTATATTGTATTTGTTAGTTTTTGTACTTGCCATTGGGGCACTATAATTAACAATACCGGAATATTCAGAATACGGTTACGGAATGATAAATTTATTATTTCGTGGGTCAATAAGTCTTGAAATTGACATACACAGATAGTACATCCGTTACGACGCTTATTGTCGTAGTAGTACTACTTTGTAAAGATATGTGTGAGAATTTCAAACATTCGGTTCGGTCTTTGAAATAAACGCGTGTAGTTAAAAATGCGTCAGTTAATTGGTGACTAGAGAAGGAAAAACCCAGCAAAAATACAACAGTCAGCTAGTAAGGCTAAAACTATTTCCGCTCCGAAGGGCAAGACGATAATTAATTTTTGTACTACAGTGTATTATAGGATCGTTTGAACGCATCAATGAAACAATGGAGGACTTAATTTTGAATAAAAAACAACATAGGCTACATAAAAAACCTATAATAAAATTGAAAGTTTTATGATTCAAATTTTCTACATGCTACCCATATTCTACATACTCGTGTTTGACTTTCGATAACGAACCATTTAGAACAACAATTACCTTACAAAATCATGAAGAATGTGCAATTACAGATATATCTCAATCTTTTTAATATATATTGTGAGCTTATGAATTTAACATTCGAGACTAAAATTATGGTCTTAAATATACATGAATGTATGAAAGTAAATTAATTAATCCGAATCACTTTCAATGTTGTTCAGAAATTGATCAAGTTAATCGAGTCGTAGTCATTTGATAGGATCGTTTCTATTTTGGTAGACCACTAGGTAAATGCGATCAGCCGACGGATTGTTTAGTTTGTTTATATTTTTTTTAACTTTAAAAAATATCAATTCCCCTTATATGGTTGTCTATGAATAATTCTTATAAAAGAACTGAATAAATATCTTGGAAAGTAATTGCACGGAAAAAGAAATAAAGAAAATAGTAAAAGTTTCTAAATATTAAAACAGTTGAACGAATAAAAAAAATATATTACAATAGTTTCTTCAATTGAGCACCATTCTCTGTAATATAGAGTAACCTATGCTCAAATGTTAGTTTATGATTTCTTAAAATATCAAGTGTAACTGCAGTAAATACGTTTCCTAATAAGTATTTTCTTGTCATTAAAAACAGTCTAGGGATCTGGGTGGACCTCTCTTTCTATCCGTCTGACAATTTTCTTTCTAGATTATTTCTTACGGTTAATTTTAAATTCGCCGATGCGAGTATAACTGCAGTCACATCTTTGCTCAGATATTTGAATGAATGTACCCCAATCTCATTCATACTCCATTGAATCTGACGGTCCAAATTATGCGTCTGTCAATAACTGGTGCAGATAAATATGATAAGGATCCTAGAAATACAGCTTGCATATTTGACAGTTTTTCTGCTGTTTGTGTTCGGATTTTCAACGATCACGGTTTCAAAACTTATGCGGATGGTTTAGTTCAGGATATTTTTGTTCGAATATATTCATATATAATGTTACTGCAATATATTGACTTTGGAGTAAATCTAAAATTATCTACTTCAAATAAACAATATTGTAACCAAAATAATTCGCTCAAATGAAAACAACAGCTCCGTTTGTTACGTTTATCAAATTTGTCAAGAATTGACACCAGGCGCCTGAACAACATCAATTGTATGACATGAAACTAAGAGTGCTATTCCATACATTGGAAAGATATATTTTAATTTGTAGTTATAAAGGCAATCAATAAATCTTGAATCTTTGAACACCCTATTATTTAATAAGGGAACGTCTAATATAACGATTGATATTTCAATCATTTCATTGGGATCAAACTTCCATATCAGCATTACATTGGCGCAAAAAAGGATATCTCAAGAGGTGTTGAACTCTGTTACATTAAATCTCATATAAAGTTGACCTAATTTTTCCATATAGAATTCGAAAATGTGATCAAATATAGGACGTCTCATTCGAATTATTTGATTGATTTCTTTAACTATGTTTGAAACATCCTGTATAAAGATAATTCTAGAAAATTAGATTGATGTTAGGTAGGTCATATAAGTATGAGAAAAAACGTACTTTGATTTATTAACAGGTGGTAAAAAAAATTATTATGAAATAATAAATTTATGTGGTTCAAACAAGAGAGAACAAGCGAAGAAAAAGAAAAGTGCCCAATACGTGGTTTCAACTCCCTCCAAGGCGTACAATGCATGGCGGGCACCGGGTGACCGACCGAATCACATCCTACAAAACCAAATCAACTATATCTTAATAAACAAAAGATTCCGAAATTGTATTTTTCCTAATATATCAAAAGCGGTAAAACACAAAGATCATCGACTGATTAGTTAAAGAGTCATATGCTCAAGCTATACTTCCGTATCCTTCATACAAGGATGTTCAGAAAGTTAGAAGAACTAAGTGGAGTGACCCAGATTGGTTTTAAAAGTGGTATGGGTACACGCGAAGTAGTGCCTAAATACCCTCGTTCAAAACTACATTGACCAAGACGTCTACATCACATTCATCGACTACGAGAAGACATTTGATACCGATAATATTCCTTATGCGGACGATACGGCAATACTCAGACAACGTACTCGAGATGCAAATATTACTAAATAAAATAAATAATATTGGGAAATCATATGGCTTAAAAATAAATGCAACAAAAACCAAGTGCATGGCAATAAGTGAAAATGTAATTTTAAGTGCCCAACTGCATATAAATAACATGCCTATTGAGTAAGTGAAGACGTTTAAATATGTAGGGATAACTATAAATTAGGATGGGACCCACAGCAAGAAAAGAAATGCCGCATTGAACACTTAAGACAGGCATTCATTAAATTGAAACCGATGTTACGTAACCGTAATCTCTCCTTTGACCTTCGGTATAGAATGGTCAGTTTTACTGTACGGCATGCAAACATGGATATTAAAGATATCGTCCATTAATAAACTAGAAGCCAATACCCCAATTGATCATACAAGGAAAGATCAAGGGAAAAAAGGGAAAAAGGGTTGTAGGCTGAAAACAAATACCATGGCTACGCAATATAAAACACTGGACTGGCATAAATAACACCGGTGTGCTGTGTCATGCCGCTATAAATAGATGTCTGACCATAAGTTAATCGCTAACGCACTGTAGGTGCAAGGCAGTAGAAGAAGAAGAAGGCTCAAACAACTTTTATGATGCAATTTAAATCTCATTATGGTCTACTGTTCTCTTTTGTTTCAAAATTGAAATCAGTTCAATTACTAATGGCTTTGATTGTTTATGCATATAATTTAGATTTCGAAAAACAAACTGTATAAAAATTTAATGTATCCATACATTGACCTGATTTACCTTTTTAAAACAAAAGAGAACAAAATATATAATTGTTTGATTTCATTTTTAGAGGGGTTTATTGTATGTTTTATTATTTTATTTTAAAATTTTTTTACAACGACACAAAATTCTGTAATGTAGATAATTTCTTTTCCCTCCAATTATTGTTCATGTATATCTTCATTTTATATTTTTAACCATAATTTTAATCACTGAGGATGAACAGTATCATATCATCATATCATATCACAGTAGAAAATTAAAAAATATATATATTTTGTTTGGGATGATTGGACTATTTTCACAAGCTTCAACAAAAACAATAGGCTCATGTTTTCTAATCTATCAAAAATTAGAAAGACGAACCTACTGTAATATGTTTCATTGGCAACATTAGGGAATGACTACTACTTCTTTGAGTATTGGTCGTAGATTTACTTTCTCCTGTACTGATTACATTTTGGATGTATTGCTTTAAGCATTTTATCAAGATCCTAGTTGTGCTCCTAGAAAATAGAATAAAATGCGTGTTGAAAAAAATGATCTACTGAATATGTTCAAATTCATATAATTCTTGTTAGGTACTTTATTGTTCGTTCTTTTGTAGATTGTACTGTTGGTTGGAAAAAATAGTCAATTCTCCTCAAAAACTTGAGTCAAATTAGATAGTTTCCAACTGAGATGATGTATTGATGTATGATAGATCTATTTTGCACCGTTGTGGAAAATTTAATCACACTGTAAAAAACATGCAAGAAGGCGAGGGCAATCCAAACTAGAGGGAGATCGTGGAAGAAACTGCTTTAATTATGAACAATACCCTGTGCCAGGTATACGTAAATCGTCTACAGATTAATCAGTTAGAAATAGGACCGAGTACAACCACTTCTCAGAACATTTTTATTAAATGCCTACCCCAGAAAAGATTAGTAATCAGTTGAATGAATTTAGAAAAAAATAAAATAAACGTAAAAGCAATGATTCAAGCTCAAGATAATATGTGGAGAAGCAAAAGTCCATAAAATCACACAATCATGTATGTACGCTAATGAACATATAAGAATTAGAGTAAGCTGTTCTGTTAGCACGAGGTAACATACTTTAACCCTCAGAATTTAATTTAAAAAGCTTGATCAGAGGATCAAATTAAATCGATTAAATGGGAAAATATTATTAAGATCCTCATATTTTTTATGTTCTCCATTTGTTTCTTATGCTTATAAGAATATTATTCATTTTCGCCATCCACAATAAATACCACTAAAACTACAGAAAATTTTCATGTTTTTGTAACAATTACAATTGTCATCAATTACAGCAGAAATTAGATCTTCTTCAATGTTCTTACTTAACTAACACTACGATGCTCCATACGATGTTTCCATTGTGAAAACATGTGCGGATGTACTCTTATCTCAGCTTGTTGAAAACTTCAATCGTTAAACCTCAAATGTGTGCTATGTAATCTTGTCTTAGCTGGTTGAAAACTTCCATCGTCTGTACCTTGACCGCTCACCTAAATATCTATACAACATAAACAAGTCGGAGAAATACGGTGAAGGTCCAAACAAGATAAAGTCATAATTTGCAATGAACGGTACAACGGACAGGGTAATGAATGATCTTGGTAATGGGTCTACGTTATCTCACGTGCTTATGAAATGAATACTAACTAGGTTTATTCTACCGCTTTCAATGTTTGTATTCATTTTCACGTTTTTTAAACGACCAAACCACTGAAACAGTTGTGTACGGGATACATATCCTTGTCGACTCCTTCAACTTTGCTACAGAAAGCCTAATTTCACGTTAAAATAGAATTTTTGCAGGTGTTTCATCGGTGGACTCATTCATAGCAGAGCGATATTCAGTTGCAAATAGGGATAGATACTGCTCGATCACATCGGCTGATAAATTCTTCCAACAATACTTCCGTAACAGGTGTGGCCTCTTGATTTGGAATCGAGTGAATTTTCACCCACTTTGTAAAATATTCCATCACGACTAGAATGTATTTACCACTACTTTCTATTCGGCGATATCTAAAGCAATCTTCTCGGAAGGGCTTCCAACATAATAGTGTTTAATGGGTGCTTTTCTCTTGAGATGTGGTCTATTATTCGTAGTACAAGTCGTATATTCCTTACACTAGTCCTTCACATCGTCGGAGCTGTCCATCCAATGAAACTCCTCAAGAAATCGCTGAAAAGTTGCATTCACTACCAGATGACTTCCAGATGGACTGTCGTGTAACTTCTTCAGTAAGATTCTTTTTAAAAGGTCCCCTTCTAACACAAGGGAGTCCCACTGAGTCCAATATGCCTTGAGTGCCGGTGAAAATCTTGACACTTCCTGTAAGGTAGGTTGCCGATTTTTTTCCTCCCTTGCTGAATCATTTTTAGTTGAACATCATTCTCTTTATCTTCTCTGATCCTCCTAGGTGACCATCCTTCGTTGACCACTTCAGCTCTTGAAACTACAACTACATCAGATTCCGCCTTGTTGCGATGGGAACAGTCTGCTGGCATTGACTGTCTAGACAGGGGCGCGTCATATTGATAACTACAGTAGTAGGAGGCAAGGTTACGATTCTGGGTTAGTGCTACCCCCTTGACAACCTGTGCTAATCTTCCCTGTGAATGGACGTTGTTGTTTGTGGCAGTCCCGGAACGCTTACACGATCTGCGAGCATGCCGTGGTTTGCAAAAATTCCACCATTTGCTCATCTTCAGCTTCTTATTATCCATACCTTTTATGAAGTTCAAGACTAAGTCCAGTTTGTCCTCGTCACTCGTCACTTACTAATTGTTGTTATTCCTAATTCTTCCGTTATGTCCATTTGTGCTTATTTTGTCTCATTTTTGAGTAGTTACTTATTCTTATGATTTCCTTTTGGAATTATCTTAATTTCAACAAAATATCATATACGTCCTACTGTTTCTCTGTTCTCATATTTTTTAAGGTCTTGCAGAAATGGTTTTGATTGCTATAGAGTCTTCGTCTATTTTTTCTCTAAATTTGTGTATTCTTTTAATTAGTTCTTTGGTTTTTCTCTTTCTTTTCTCTGTATATATTATATTTTCTCCTATTCTATTTGATATGTAATTTTTACATGCTATTTTTTTTTCATCTACTCGGTTTTTTATTTCTCCAGACCACCACTATGTTTGTTTCTTATTATGTTTTCTTTTCTCCGTTCAATATATATCTCTTGCAGCATTTAATATTTTTAATTCCTAGCAATTTTAGGATTCCTCATGATTCTTCTTCATCCACCTTTACTATTTCTTTGAAAGTCAATTTCCTATTTATCTTTCATTCATAATGAATTTCCTTTTTTCTGTGGATTTACAAGGGTAGTTTTTTCTATCTTTATGTTTCTCGTCCTCGCTTTACTCTTGTGTCTTTTATTGTATTCCTATGTTTTGGCTATTATGAGATAATCTATATTTATTATTATTTTTTGTTTGTGCTTATTACTTCTCAAGTGTATTTTTGGATATACATATATTTATGCTGAACGAATATATTCGTTATTATCAAATTGTTTATCAGACAGAAATACAATATTTTTCTTATTACTGACATTTTCTCAATGGTTTCCAATGATTGTTCTATATTCTCAACCTTTTATGCTAACTCTTTTATCAAAATCTCCTATTTTGATTCTTTTATTGTTTCTGTTAGTTCATTCCAAAATATTTTTTTGTTATCACCTTCGTTTGAGCCGTATACTACTATTATGGTTTTGCGGTTTTACTTTGTTTCCACTCCAATTGTAAGTGTGCTTTCTGATCTTGATTTCCGACTCTGCATCCGAATTCTCCAGTTGATATTTTTTCTTGTGATACTCCACTATATATTAATATATTGCTTTTATCCATATTTTTCATACCTTCTTCCTTTTTGTTTCTGTAATTCCGATTATATTAACTTCCAATTTTAATGGTTTTCCTGCAATAATTCTGATATTTCATGTCTACAGTTTCCATCCTGTTGGTTTTTCCATCAACTATATCGTTATTAGTACTGTTAGTATTAATCAATTAATCAATATTTGTTCTGCATGATCATTTTTTTGTCGATTGAACTGGTTACTAACTTGGAACTTTTGGAACCACTAGTGATATTGATACTAACGCGAGTCAGGCAGTGTAATTTTGATTGTTAGTGTAGTGGTAGTATAAACATTGTCGTCAGTATTCGATATTAGTTAGATATATTGAACATGTCTTCTCGCCAAGCTTAATAGCTTTGTAAATCTTCGTGTTTGTAGCTAGATTTTAAAAAAATCCATTTTTGCTGTAGTTTTTTGTATTAATTTATAGTACTTGTATTACTATATTATTCCTTCTTTTCTCGTTTTCTACCCGTTCTAATCTATCTAGTATGTTTATTATCATTTCTTGCATTTGTTTGTTCTCTTTACTTAGTATTTAATTTCCAGTTTTCATTTCAAATATTTCTTCTTTGCTTTCCTATGGATCTATTCTCATTTTCATTATGTCATCAGATAATTCTTCCATAGACTCTCGCATTTTTACTATCATTTCCACAATAGGGCCTATATTCTCAATTTTTTGTTTTATTTCAGAGGCAATGTCAATTTTCAATAATAAAATATCGGCAGAAATATCGCTCTTCATGATTGAAATATTGTTTTCAAAACTCCAAACGTCCTCCTTTATGATCAAAATCTTCTTTTTCATAATGGCATAAACATTGTTTTTAAAGTTGAAATGCCGTCTCTCTTAAAATAATAAATTTCTAGATCAAATCCGTCACTTACCAGAAAAACTTTGAATCTTTCTACCAATTCTTTCTCTTAGTCTCTTAAATAGATTTGAAGAATTTTGTTTTTTATATGTTTTATTTTTGTTATAACAATATGCTTCCTACGCGCAAACACTTTCGAGAGAGAAGTATTTCTCTCACTCCCATCTCAATGTATAAGATGAGTGAAAGATAGGCCGACGACGCACTTAACAAATTATTTACTATTTTTCAGCAGTAATAAGTTTAAAAAATGTTTAGTGCTTCTAATATTAATTTTTTAAATTTTACAACTAATTGTTATGTGACATGAGATTTTAATTTGTTATTAAAATAATATATATGTTAATATAATAATTAAACTAATTGTTATGTGACATGAGATTTTAATTTGTTATTAAAATATTTTATATACCTTTTTTTGGTAATTGAAGTTAACAGAAACATTTATTTTCAACATTTCTTTTTATTTATGAAAAAATCATTGTCAAATACCGACCAAGAAGTAACCTTTTTTGAACCCTATTTTCCAGTAAGATAAAAAAGGACAAATACACTTGTCGGGATCCGTGAAAAATTTCTACATATTTCAATGAACATTGTTGGTTTACTGGGGTCATAAAATTTTATGATTTCCAAAATACCTATCTACTTTCATTATTTTACAGAAAAATAATTCAAGGCAAAACATTTCTGTTAACTTCAATCACCAAAAAAAGTTATATAAAATATTTTAATAATAAATAAAAATCTCATTACACATAACAATAAGTTGGAAAAATTGATAGATTAATATTAGAAGCAGTAAGAATATTTTTTTAACGTGTTATTGCTGAAAAATAGCAAACGTCGTCGTCGACATTTCTATCACTCATCTTATACATTGAGATGGGAGTGAGATAGGAATATTTCTCTCTTCGCGTAGAGAGCATATTGCTATAACATAAATTAATTTGTTTAAATAGCTCAAATATTTGATAAAATGTTAAAAATGGTAACATTTCAATTTATTAGGTATCTTATTTAATTTACAAAAATTAGGATTTTGGCGATATTGAATTTTGAAGAATTCATAAGAATTAATGGGCTGAGATACGATAATAGGTGTAAGAACTTTTTTCATTCGAAATATTGTAAAGAATATAAAAAAAATTGATTCATTGCAAAAAATGCATTTTTTCTGGCTTATTCACTTTTTCGTTGTTTAAGCAATAACATCAAAACGTAGCAAGTGTCATCTTACACTTTTATAATCAGGAACACCTTCCTGAAATTTCAAAAAAAATACGACTTCAAACAATTTTGCAAACGAATGCGCCACTATGCCCTGAACTATAAGGCGGCGTGGACACGACCCACCAAATATGTAGCAATTGTAATATTTCAAGGATATGTTAACTTTTTTTTAATATGCTGGATATTTCTGATATCAGTGTCAATATTAGGATATGGCAAAATCGTAACATGATGAGGCTTGAGTTTCTGGAATTAATGGATTTAAGTATGTTTTAAGATGTTTTAACAAAGATCTTCACAACCAGTGTTACTCAAAGCACTGTATAAATTGTCCATGCTCTGAAGACATTAAAATAAAAGTTAATTTGCGGTTATTCCTACGAAAAAAAAACGAAAATTTCAAATAACATAATTGATATATGGAAGTTTTTCAACTAGAAAATTTATGTTAAAATTGAGAAAGTTTTTTTTCTCATTTTAGGAAAGATCTCATATATATATATATATATATATATATATATATATATATATATATATATATATTTTGAGTAGGAATGAAACTCTTACAATGAGAAGACCTAATCAAAAGTATTCCCTGGGTTATTTGATGTCTTCAGAAAGTCGTCCTATTGCCAAAATTGCCACGTTCCTCTATTCTCCGTCTAATTGCAAACAAAACTCTATCACATAACATTACTCAAAACTTGAACATGTTAACGAGTGTGAGAAAGATTAATGGGAAATACTATCATAATCCGTTCCTCCTATTTGTTAATAAACTAATTTCATGCTTAAAATATTCATATAATCATCACATAGTGAAATCATGACAAATATTTCCAAACAACAGGGTTTTGTTGCCAAAATCTTTGTAGTTGTTTTATTTCTCCGTAATGTTAGTCTCATATTTCTACGGAAAAATGAATGTAGTTTAAATATTCACGAAAATTGAACGAGCCTATTGATCAATAGGTTTATTACGCAAGAACGAATGGAAATGTTGATAATTGAACAAATCCTGCATTGCTCTATATGGAGTATTGTGTGGGATAAATGGAAGATGTCTTACATTATGTAAGAGAAATAACGAAGGTCGGGTCTATAGCATATGGTGTGGGACATCCAAATGGAATGAAATCGATATTAAATAAATGACAGCTTACTAGTAAAAACATTTATACTCAAATTATTCAAAAAAAACAATGTCCAAGTAGTAATGAGGATTATTATTATGAATTAGTGATGATTTCGAGGTATTTAGATTATGCTTTTTCTGTTGATTCACATTCTGTTTTTCAATAAATTTTTCAATAAATTTTTCAATAGTTTGAATTATATACAGGTAACAATATATTTTTGGGTTAAATACGTATACTTGAAAACGAAGGGTCGAGCTTATAGTGTAAATTTTGCTATAGATTACTTATTACTTAATCACACATTACTTAATAATCATTACGGCTTGAGCTCCTAGGTTCTGGTATTGCTTTGTAGAGATACTCTTTCCAATTTATAACTGATTAACCAAAAACTGAAAAAACAAATGAAATTGTGTCACATTCGTGAATATAATGAATATAATTTCTGTTGGCAAAGTCAATCCGTCTTTAACCACTCAAGAAATATATGTTGCAGCAGTATTTATTTATTCATTTCGTAATTTGTGAGAATTTTCAATATAGAGAAAGGTGACAATGGTGATGTTTTCTACTCATTTCTTGACAACGTAACCACATACAATCATTTTTTAAGTGGAAATAAATCCTCTAAATGAAGACAAGACAAGAAAATACTTTCATAATCAATAGAACCCAGAATCAATGTAATAATGGAACTGTGAAAAGATATATTCACCATTTCACAGCCTTACGGAAACATATATTAGTATAGGAAAAATTCACCTACATTCATTCAACAACTGCAACAATATGGTCATCTGGAAATGCGTTGGATAACTAGTATTAAAATAAAAACATAAAATGGACGTTACAGTGCTCAGTAATTATTAAGATTTATAGGTTGTAATAGTGAAAGAAAAAAAGAAAAAAGCGTTTGCGTAATCGTAATCCAAGCACTAATAAACCAAAACTAGCCAACCATGTCAGAACAGTTTCCATCAATGCATTGATCAAATAGCCACAATGTGATATATAAACTGGTCGGCATGAAGGTTGAGAAAAAATATCAGGAGAATTATAATAAGTGGGATCCGTACTTAGGTAAATAGGTATATGGCTTTCACAAAAAAAAATATAGTATAGGTACTATTATCATTTAGACCTTTGGTTCCTCCTTAATACCAATTTCCTTAATACCTCTAACAACTGCTAGGCTAATTTCGCTTAGGTTTTTCTATGAATAAACTGTGGAAAAGCTTCTCACAAAAAAGAACGAAGTGATACAAATAAAGCCACCAAGACCGCAGGAAAGAAATATTATCCACACCGAAGCCCCATAATAAAAACTACATTGAATTGTTTAGAAGAACCCTTGGTTAAACTAACTTAAAAATTTCCATAGACAACAACACGAATAAATAAATTGCTAACAAATAATATACCACTGTTTCTAACAAAAAGTAGATTTACATAAACGTACATAAAGCCTCTTCAAAAACTCATATATAATATAATTTTTTTTATTTAGATTTTTGGAAAAAAACATACATCTAATAAAAAATACTTAGAACGGAGTGAAAAACAAATAGGGAATAATCTATAAATGAAATAAGACCTGAATAATTTGGTTAAACATTATAAATTCTATTCCATAAATTTTAATGCAACTAAAAATTATTTCTTTTTTTTTATCTATTGAAATTCGAAACATTATATTTGATGATTTGCAAAGACCTAAATCGGGTCAAGAAAGCAAAAACCTTTCGGATAAAAAATATTACTTTAACCAACATAGACCTACCATCAAGATCATGTATTGAGAAACATTATTCTAAGTAGAATTCAGCATAGATAAACCTATCTTAAACGTAGAAAATCGGATATATTAGTGATCTGTGACGACGTAAAAATAAAAACGCTACAATTTTAGAATTCAACAAATAGGCAAATATAATATAATTTTGAGAAAAAAAAACATTATTAATAACCAATCATTGTACATAATTTGATGATTCTAATTACAATTAAAACTCTCTTATGAAGTTAATTACTTTTAATACTTATCGTTATCTCATTGCAGTTAATACATGTTACAACATACTATGGAAAAACTGATAGCGGTGCACTATTTAATCTTAGTGACGTTATCCTGCAGAAACTTCGTAACGTTGAGTAATGCTTGTTATGCTTTTCCTAAAGGTAAGTTTATATAAATGACATATTTATACCTAAATGAAATCTCATGATGTAGCAATATGTTTTAAATTCAACTTCTGTATTCCGAATTTGTGTTTTATTCTATCTTGACTGTACTGGGATTTAGAATTGATAGAAGCACTCTTATAGAGTTTTAACAAATTACCTCGTAAAAAGCTAAAAATACATATAGTTTCTCTTTTCTAATTAACAGGTTGCGGAATGAAATGAAATGAACAAAATGAAATTTTAAAAAATGGTACAACATTATAATTAAATAGTTACATTTGCAATTGTTACAAACTACAAAAGTTAAATACACTGAAATCAATGAGACACTTGAGCTTGAATTTGGGAAACTAATCCATCGATTTTTGAATGAATTCCACTGATACAAAGACGTGAAGAATTTTCCAAATTATCGTCAGTCAGTCTTGTACGTTGTGTTGATTTATTAACTTTCATCAATGAAAAGAACTGTTCGCATTTATAAGTACTGCCAAACGCAGAAATCAATCTTCTTGCGCATTTTCTAAGCTGTAGAAAATTGTCTTCTTCTAGGTATTTTTTGTAGAAATCGCACAACTCTACGTTTACAAATTTGGATTTTAGGAGTGAGTTTTCTTAAATCTCGATTAACTCCATTTGTAAGTGTATTGGAGCATTTTTTACATTACATTTTGTAGGAGTAGCAAATAAATTGAAACATTCTTCCATGTTTTTGAAGTCGCTAAATCTGTTCGAAAATTGTTCTGACAGTAACTTGACTTCTTCAGCATATTGAGCATAAGCAATATTTTCATACGCAGAGAGCGTGTTGAAATGGTAACTGTTACCAGACTGCATCTGTGACTCTTACAAGCGTAGTTTGATCTGAAACGCTTTCAAATGGCTGTACAAATCATTTACTAACTGTCCTTGTTTTTGAAGTTTCAAATTTAAATCATTCAAATAGCCTGTAAGATCGACCAGAAATGCTAAATCACAAATCCATTTTGGGTCACTCAATTCAGATAGTGGCTTATCTTTTATTTTCATAAAGTCTGCTATCTCATTTCTAATCTCGTAAAACCGTTTCAACATTTTTCCTTTGCTCATCCATCTGACTTCACAATAATATGTTACGTCGTTATATTCAGCTGATATTTCATCCAAAAACATCTTGAACTGACGATGGTTAAGCCCTCGGGATCGAATAAAATTGATGGTTTTTACTACCACATTCATAACATTGTGGAGTCGAATGGACTTAGAACACAAGTTCTGTTGGTGGATAATGCAATGAAGGACTATCAAATCATCTTTTTGCACATTCTATTCTGTTGCTTTTTCATTCAAAATTCCGATGAAACCTTTTCGTAAGCCGACCATCAGTGCATACTCCAATTAATTTTGACCATGGCAGGCCAAAACTTGTGAATACCTTTTGAACTTCATTAAAAATATCCTCTCCTGTAGTGGTTGCTTTTAGCGGCTGTAAAGCTAGCAATTCCTCAGTAACAGTGAACTCCTTATCAATACCTCGAATAAATATAGCCAGTTGAGCTGTGTCAGACAAATCGGTGCTCTCGTCTAATGCTATGGAAAATGATTCAAAACCAGCCATACGGTCAGTCAATGTTGTTTTTATATCATTAGCCATCATTTTTATACGTCGAACAACAGTTCGTCTTGACAAACTAATTTTTTCAAATTCATTTTTCTTTTCAGGACACAAAACACCGCAAACTTCTAACATACACTCCTTGATAAATTCTCCTTCGGCAAATGGTTTTAATGCCTTTGCCAACCAATTTTGAGCTAACTATAAAACTAGCTTTCACAACATTATCAAGTTGTGTTCTTTGTTTATGAAACATTTGTTGCTGTTTTTCAATATTTGCTCTAAGCTTCTGGATTTTGTCTGTTCTTAATTGTCCTGTCAGTGAGTGCTGTGTAGCATGCTTAGTTGAGTAATGCCTCTTTATATTGAATTCTTTCATTACTGAAATGGATTCATTACAAAGCAAACAAATAGGCTTACCATTGTGCAAGATAAAAAAGAATTCTTCAGTGCATTTTTCTTGAAACTGGCGACCCTCTGTATCTACTTTTCGTTTCTTTCCACCAGACATCATTTTTTTTACTTTTCGTTCATAAAGTTAATAACAAACTATAGTTAGTAACCACTCAAGATGCACACAAATTCACAAAGCAAGTTAGTTGACGGCTCTAGCCGTTCGCTAGCATATCGCTTGTCTGAGTTATCACCTCGGTAGCTCAAATAGAACTGAACTAACTTTTGGACCATCCACCCGCTTATATAGACAAAATGAATGAATAATCAGGAATAAACTGGTTTAGAATAATCGAGAAGCAATAAATAAAATCTTTTGATGTGTAGCCCGTGAGGCGGCAAACTTCAAAGAATTTGATCGAGCAAGCCGAGTGGCGGTGATTATCAAAGAGTGAGGCGGCAAACATCGAAGGTTTTGATGTTTACCGCCTCACCGTCACTTTCGTGAGTAAACTAAGGAAACACAAGGAAACTTGTGTAGGCTATGGGATTCATTAGTCTATTGATGACTCCACATTTTTATAGTCTATTCTATATACTATGTACTAGTACTAAGTATAAGTACTTAGTTTAGTGTAATATTTTTTTAATTGGGTATTTTCAAAATGTCTCGCGGGCTGGATCATATCTTACACGGGGCCGGATCCGGCCCGCGGGCCGGTGGTTGCCCATATGTGTTCTAAAGAATACAAGTTTTACTATATTTGCTAAAACTAAAATAATGAATTGATTTATTAATAATCACAAAAATAACCAATGATTTACCCTAAATTGTTTCCTATGATGTGAGTGTAAGTAATTATAATCTTTTGAATATAGAAGGTAAGTCAAAACTATAGGAAAAGTGTACTATGAAAAAAATTAGGGGCCAAAAACAAAAAAGGAACACCCTTTCGAGAAAATATACTCCAAAATTGTACAACAAAAACTACGAAAAACATTATCGGATATAAATAAAATGTAAATTTATTAACAAATTGAAACAATGATTGAAAAATTTACTGTAAAAAACGAAATATTTTTAACAGATCTGTAATGTGTCGAATTTTTGTTCCAAGATGCTGAAAGCCCCATTTTTGATATTATTAAAGAAGATAATACTGAGAGATTCTTTAAAAAACGTATCAACCGAATGATCGTGATATCTAATTCTAAGACAAATTTCCAAATTATTAGTAACAGTATAGGGCAATATTTTAAGATAATCTTACGATATAACATGGACACTAACATGATGTGAAGTGTTTTTAGTAAAACTCAGAAAATAATCAATATTTCTTTAGGTTTTTGGAGACCAATCCAATAAATTTATTTAATTTGTAACAATAATGAATGCGATAGAATTACGCTTGTTTCACCGTTCCTGAGGCTAAGTTAATATGCACATTGTTGAGTTTATTACATGTTGTTGTTGTTGATGCACGTTGCATCGAAATGCTGTACCAATAACGAGCTTCATCATTACGTTCATTAACTAGTAATAATCTCTTTTCTGTCAAGTTTTTACTGCAGAGTAAAATCTGAAGCTAATTGGTTATTTGGCACGTGTGAATGTTTGTCAAATATAGTATTGAATTAGGCAAACATAGTGCCGAAGTAATAATTTCATATTCTTATGTGAACAAAAATTACTATTCTTATTGAAATTGTATATTTGCAACGAAGAACTTGTGTGCCCAGCAATTGCTAAAAAAAATTGTTTTGTGATGCATTCGACAAAAACGGAAGCCTCCTAAAATTACTAAAAACAAATTTTAGTATTTTTTTCTGCTTTTCTCACTTCTAGAGTAGTTTTTTATTGGGAACGTGGCAAGGAAACACCAAAGTGGACTAACTATTTTCCGAGCTTTAGAATACTTATGTATTCATCGTCTGAGAAATAATTAATTAAGATTTCCGGTGATTTTGATATTATTAAAGATTGTAAAAATTTTTAAACTCATGGAATTCAAAATTCAATAATCACATTGACTTTGATAGAAATATTGCTTCAATATTTTTTTCACTTCATCTGGTATGACACTATCAGTTAAATTCTACTGACATAAAAAAAGATAAGTTGATACCTACATTTCTAAATTTAAAATTATCCCATATAAAAATTACAAATAGTCGCCTGCAGCATGAATATTAAAATCACGTTTTATCAAGATTTATTTTCCAAGTCATACAACTATCTATTACCGAATCAACTACTCTAATAAGAAAATTAGAAAATCATTTAAAAAACATAACAGTTAAAATAAATGAAGTAATTCCTATTGATATTTTCCAAAAATTTAAGAAAAAATGCAAAGAAAAAAATATAAAGAAAACTAATTAGGTAATATTAAAACAACAACCTATTGCTGAAAATACAAATGAAATAAAATCAAAATCGAGATACTGTCATACCAGATGAAGTGAAAGAAGTTTTATCTTTAGGTCCCAATTTTGCACAAAATATTTCTAGTGACAAAGAATTACCTGAGACAAATATCTTATGTAATATTGAATGCAACACCAATCATCTAAATAACGAAATTCAAAATAAAATAAGATCTGATACTTGTAATATTATCTCAAAATATAACTAAAACCTAAAAATTTTGAAAGCAGATAAATCTAATAAAACTGTTATCATGAAATTTACAAAAAAACTAAACAAAACCCTACGAATTCTTATCAAAAACAAAATAAAGAGGAAAAAAATAAATTCGTAGGTTGTTTGGATGAAATAATCAAACTTTATGTTAGACTGAGACTTGTGCGATGCTACGTTTGGTCAGTGCTTCTTTACGGGATGGAGGGTTGGACCCTTAAGGTAAAAAACATCAACAAATTAGAGGCATTCGAAATGTGGGTATATCGTAGAATCCTAAAGATACCATGGATTGCCAAAGTGAGGAATGAGGATATTCTCAGGCGTATCAATAAAGACCGTGAATTCTTTAACATCGTGAAGAAACGAAAGATTGCATATCTTGGCCATATAATGCGAGGCCATAAATATCAATTCCTTCAGCTGATAGTCGAGGGCAAGATTGAAGATAAGAGAGGATTGGGACGGAAGAGGATGTCATGGTTGCGGATCGTGAGGCAGTGGACGGGTATACAAGATATTCAGACATTGATCCATACCGCTTGAGATAGAGAAGCCATGAAAAATGTGGTCGCGAACATTCATTAATGGATAAGCATTAAAAGAAGAAGAAGATAGTTACTAGATGTATAACTTAACGTTTCACTCCTTCCTTGGAAGCATTTTCAAACGTTCAATTAATATTTGATGATTAAAATTTTTGTAGAATAGATAAAAATATATTACTAGATATATCAAAAACATAGTATATATATATATATATATATATATATATATATATATATATATATATATATACATTTATACATTTATATTTGATATATTTATATCAATGTTTATCTCAATCAAGGTAGATTGAGATAAACTAACTGATCAATTTATGGTAATTTGTATGAATTTTTTTATATCTTGTCTATCTCTCACAGAACATTTATCTTGTTTATCATTTGTTTGATGAATAATTTTTGATTCTTGAGCTTAGGTTTTTGTTTTTTTAAAATCAAATTCATGATGTTAATTTTTTTCATTTTTGTGTAAAGCACTCGATGCATTTTTGGTGTATTTGTGGCCATTTATTCTGTTCTCCAAGTATTGTGTAGTTATTTCTATATAATTTTTAGGACATAGAGGTGATAATATGTTGTGTGATCTATGACATATTGATTTTATATTTTGATAAAATGTATTTCAATTTTTCTGATAGTTGGTTTGTATAGGGAAGTGCTATATATGTATTTTTTCTTTACTTGAATTTATTTGTGTAGTTGGAGTTGTTCTCATTGTGTAATTTATATGTGCGTTGTCGGATGATTCTATTAATTTTATTTTCTGAATATTGATTATTGTTCAAAATATTTTGGATTTTTTTTATTACTTCGCGGTGATATTCTGGAGAAGTTTATTTAATGCTCTATCTGTTAATCCTATAACGAGGCTGTTTTTTTCGTGATTTGCGATGGCATGAGTTATAATTGAGATATCTTCTAGACCAGACCGTCATCAACGTATCCCTTGAAATACACTACATCAATACTTATATCATCCGTTTAGTTGTTGAAAAAAGTTGTCGTTATATTGGAAATAATTATGAGTTTGAATAAGCGTAATACCTTCTAGAAATTTGTCATAGCTGAGTTATGTATGTTGTTGGATTGAATCCCATCTATTTTTCAATACGTGGGCTATGAGATCATTAGGAATATTTGTGTACATTGAGACAACGTGAGATTTGATTTTGTATATGTCAGGAATATAAATTGGCATAATTTTATCTGCTTTGCAAATAATATGATTATTCCGTTTTTTCCTCTTGTCATTATTAGAACTAAAACAGAAAAGCTTGAAAATGTCTAACGTTCAAAATATTATTTACAGGACAAACTAAATATCAAATTAAGAAAACCTTTAATAATTTCACATATAGCGTCAAAACAAGGAAGAATTGAATATGTGAACATTATCATGAGTTAGTAAATAAAGTCAAAAAATTTCTTAATAACTGTCCTGTTTCATGAAAATTGTCACATTGACCGGAAAAATAAATTTGGTCATCAGTTTAAAATCATTTTTAATAAAAAATAATGTGTTTCACACTTCGTATTCATTTTGCCTTATTATTATTATTTTCGAAGTAGCTCTAAATATAATGCTACCTAAATATAATGGACGTTGAACTAAGAAAATGGAAATTGAATATGAAACGGAATTATTTTGTTTATTCGAAAAAAGAATTGCAGACTCTCTATACTGCATACACACAAAAATCCCTGATATTTTATGTAGTTTGTTTCTCAAATGTTTTATATAAATAGTATGCATCTTAAACATGGATTATTTTCATAACAGAATGTTATTATTTTCATCTTTAGGAAATCGCTAATAAGCTCTAGCTTTTAATTTGTACAAAAAATAGTAAAACAATTTTATCCATAAATATTTTTTTTGTAGTATATGAAACTAAATGAACACAATCACATTTCTCCAGTCCTATTCATTTTCTCAAAATACGAGAGTTACTCGAATTTAAACCAGGATTTTTTAATAAATTAATATTTAGTGTCGTAAAATAATAGTAATAGACATGGGCGAAAAGGATGTACTAGAGTCTGTTACGCAACGCATCATTATTGTTTTTTTGGTCAAAGATTATTTACAATTTGTGGAAATGTATCGGAAATCACGCGAACAATTCGGGGATGTGTCTCTCCAAGACTGAAGTTCATAAATGGTATTCCGCTTTTTGAAAAATCCGAGAAGTGGTGGCAAACTTTTCATGTGCGGACAGAACAAGTGTTACCAATGAAAACCTCAGCGCTGTAGGAAGACCGACGCAGTACTGTACGCTATATTGCTAAAGAATTGAGTATCAGCGTATGAGGAAATAATTCATGAACGGCTTAATTACCACAAAATTTCAGCCAGATGGGTTCCAAGACTTCTGAATTTTGAACCGAAATTCACACACTGGAAAGTTTGCACACGTCTCCGCAAAATAAGTCAAGAAACAATAAAATTCCTTCCTTATAGTCTCGATTTTACTAAGTTACTAAGTATCTAAAAATGGTAACTGTCCATTATTTTCCATTTTATAGGTAAACTTTATAGATGGAGATTTTGAATTGAGTTGAGAATGAATTCGTCTACGTTTGCTTTCTTCGTATTGAATATGGCGAAAATATCATCCACATACCTGTACCAAAGGGTCATTAATTCAAAGTTCAAGAAGATGTCTGTTTTGAGTAAGAAATTGAAGAAATTGAAACTGCAGCCCAAGAAATTTCTTTGAATCCAAACAACATTGTCGCAAACCTTTCACCCACAGGTTTGACAAAAAAGAGATGGAGTTGTTGAATAAGATTTTGCGTTTTGCTGTTACAGGCGATGGCGATCTTGGCAAATTGATTGAATATGTTCAAAGTTCCATTCAGTATCTTCCTCATGACGCCAAATACGTCGTCCGGGAGAGAATAAAAATCCATCAGTCAGAAAAAGAGATTTGAATACTGTCAATGAGTTTGAGAAGAAAATATTGTTTCTACTTGAAAGATGATAAAAGAAACAAGGTTGTTACAATTGATAAGAAGGACTATTTCGAGAGAGTGAATACAAAAATCTCAAGAAATCCGCTGAATAAAATTATCACAAATGTGGAGAAACATTTGTAAGATCCTAGTCACCGGTACACTCAGGTATAAGTTATCCATAAATAACCCAACATTGTCAAGATATATTGCCTTTCCAATATTTACAAACCTGGCAAGGCAATGAGACCTATTGTTTCAATAATTTATACACCCAGTTATGATATATCCAGATGGTTTACGAAGAACTTTCAGAACCTACCCGAGAGTTTTTCAGTGGAGAATTCATTAGAGTTTATCAAAAAATTGAAGACTACAGAAATTGAATATGGGGAAATTTTATTCTCCTCTGATGTAAGTTTCTTCATTTCCCAGCGTGCCGATCCCGAAGATCTCCGAGTACCTTGAGGACTTACTCAGATCTAATAATTTGGAAGCTGATGTAATAGAAGAATATTTACAGTTAACAAATATGTATGGAACAAAACTATTTCCAGTACACCAACCAATTTTACAAGCAATACGAAGGAATAGCAATGGGCAACAGACTATCACCATTTATGGCTGAACCGTTCATGAGTAATTTTGACGAATTCATTTTGGAACTCAGCTCAAAATATCCATCTAAAAAGTTCACCTATGAAATGAAAAATAATGGGCAGTTACTATTTTTAGAAACTTTAGTAATTAGGAATAGTAATAGGCTAGAATTTGATGTATTTAGGCAAAACACCGCTACGTGCAGGTAGATTCCGACTGATTCTTTTTATTGTATCTAATATAAGATGGCCAGTCTCCAATTCCTGATACAAACGAGTAGGTTAATTCGTTTTCCTGTTACCGTTGAGAGATACAATAAGGAAAAAACCTTGATTGAGGATATAGCTGTACTTAACGGTTATGGCAGCAGAATTGTAAATAGGTTAATTAGTCATCATAGATTTATGAAATGAAATGAAAAACAAGGAATAATTACTCTTCTTTCCTGTTTAAAGCAAAGGATTGGAAGGAAAATTTAGCAGAATACGTTTTTAAATTGGTTTATGAATCAAACAATACATTGAAACAATTATTGAGCAATTCTAAAGATAAAATACCAAATTTGGAAAAGAGTGGTAAATATGAAATAAACTGTGGTGATTGGGACGGAGAGTATATTGGCAGACTGAGAGATTCTTTATTGTCTGGTTTAAAGAGCATATAGCTCATTTAAAATATGGATGCACCAAAAAATCAGGTATTGCTTAAAAATGTATCCAAAAATAGATTTTTGGATGTATTTGAAAGTATTGAGTAAAAGTAAGAGTAGCTTTAATAGGGTCAAACAGCCAATTGCTTTCAGCCCACTCTATAGTTTTATAGTCAATGAATGGATGTGCAAATTCCCGCCATGGAGGTTTTCCCGCTGGAATTACTTTTCGCAAAAGGTTTATTTGTGGGAAAATTCAGTATAAAACAGATAAATTAAGTCATTAGGTTTCAGTTTACCTTCATTCTCTGAAAACGATAACTTGGTTATCAAAACGCGTGTCAGATAGTGTAATCGTGAGTTTTGGTGTAGTGGTGGGGATAATAGTGTATTCAGTATTGCGGAAAGATGGCAAAAGTGTTTAGAGTGTTACAGAGAGTATCTGAAAAAACTTAACAATTTCAGCTCTGTAACTCAAAAATAAATGGTTTTATAGCACAAAATTTCTATTTATATTTGAACCGCACTCTTATGAATTTGATCAAAGCATTCGTATGATATTTGATTATCACAGAATCGAAAAAAATAATTTGAACAGAAACTAAGAATATTGTTCAAATATGGTTGATTTCCGGGATTTTGTCCCAATGGAGAAGAAATTAGAAGAACAAATACCTACTATGACAAAAAACGATATATTTTTGATGTCTCATCCTTCAACTCATCTATTTTCAACTTTTTCTCTCAACATGTTATTTAATTGAATTGAAGAATACATTTGATAGTGAATTAAAATAAATAAAAAAAACAGTTTCAACGATCATCAAATATTCATATACAACATTGCACTTTACCTTCTATTGAAGTAGGATGAATCCTTCAGCAAAAGAAATTTTTCATTATCCTACTTAATGTTTTTTCTGTTCTTTCTAACCATCAAATTGTTTATAATGAACTTTCTGATAATGAACATATCGTTGTTCTCAGAACAAATTCAACGTTAATCCATATGAATGATTAATTGAATATTTGTAAATCTTTCATACCAGTAAATCCTCATTTTCTCTATCACAAACAATGCATCATCGATTACTATGATAAAAATAGAATAACTAATGCATTTGAAATTCATAATAAAATATGTATCATAGAATATAAAATTTCAATGTTACATACTAATAGAACATCAGCCAAAAAGGTAATAACTCATATTTATCCTTTCATTTTTCAAATCAATAATTAACTCAATCGATTCCAATTGATACATACCACCAGGTAATGCAAATATTCCGCCAGTCTAAAAATACAGGACAATTTACAAACAAATAATATTCTATTTTTCGTTACAAGTTATCCCAAACAAAGACATTTCACATAGTTGACAGAAACTTATTATAAATCATAGAAAATTTCTTCTTGCCCTTCATATAAGAATGTTATGATATATGGGAGGTCTATCTAATTGAAGAAAACTAACAACTTCCTTAACTGAATTGCTTTTAACTCTTATCATTCTTAGAATAAATTAGCAACAATTCCAATGGAGAATGTCTTAGCGTATTCATTTTGAAATAAAACAAACCATTTTGGCCATTTCGCCCTAATTGTCTTCTGACTATTTTTTTTGTTGCAGAACAAAGTGATCCCTGTAGAGATAAGGAATGTAGTTTTGGTTCCCGCTGCATGATAAATCCCGATGGGCGAAATGCTACCTGTGCTTGTCCTGAGAAGTGTCCAAATTATGGTGATCATACCACTTCTCGATCTGTTTGTGGTTCTGACGGTGTCAACTACAGAAATCAATGTGAATTACAACGAGCTGCGTGCTCCAGTCAAACCAACATAACTATCAAGTTTTACAGAAAATGCGGTAAAATATATCTTTTTTCAATGATTCAAAAATCATTCAACTCATGTTTTTCTGCATTTTTACAAAAATCGAAAAATACAAATAGGCGGATAAACAATGTAAATCATATTTTTATCGTGTAATTTCTATAGCTTTTTCCTAATGATAATCATTTGGGGTATATCGCAACATCAAATATTAAAAAAAACAAATATACACATTCTTTCACGGCATGACTCCGTTAGGGTACGTATAAATATCTATGATATCTCTGCAGATCTGAAGGTAAGCATCGGGACCACATCACATAACTCCTAGAGTTATGAAGTTACTCTAGAACCTGGATATGTAACTAAATATATGATTTATTTCCGACAAGAAAATTGAATATTTATTGAAATATTTCAAACCTACTTGTGAGTGTAATCATTCAAAACATGAGCTTTGAAATAGAACTACGATTATATACCGTAAAACTTGAAACGAAACGGAAATATTTATTTTTTAGTAACTACGAAATCATTGTTTTGTCAGAAACTGCACATAAATGGAAAATGATTATAATCCACTTAGTGAAAAAAAGCATATTGAAACTTTCTATTTGGAGAATTGAACTAAGCTTTTCAAAGAATATTTACTCTTATTGTCTGTCAGTCTAAAAAAATTATCCAACCAACTCCAAATAGTCAAATCGAGACAGGATCGGTCTTTCGCAAAGACCGTTTTATAATAGAAAAGAATATAAAATAGAAACCATTTTCAACTCAAAGCATTCAAACCAAGGTACGACCATCATGTACCTTTCGAGAAAACCATTTTCTTGGCATTCGCCTCGTAACCATGTGCCTAAAAATAGAATTATGTTCTACATTGTGAATACTGTGTTTACTTTAAGGCAGTGGCACGAACACGAAGTATCTGAAAAATCTGGTAAAAATTCCTGTAATTAAATTTGCCAAATTTCTTGGAAATATTTCTGATTCCAACAAAAATCTTGCCATCAAATGTTTCCATGAATTATTACGAGAATGAAACTTTTGATAATCACAATGAATTATCGGAAGACAGAATAGAAAAAATATAAAAAATGTGAGTACTAAATATTAGTTGATCATTTATTAGCAACGAAAAATATTCCTTTTCAAAGAGAGAGTAATAATGGACAATAATTATCAAACACCGGTCGAGTTCAAGACAAAAGTTTCGGACAACACCTGCGACTTCGAATGAATACTATAAACCTAGTGTTGAAAGACCATATGAGATAGTCTCTATACAAAGCTAAACTAACCAAAATCAATTAATACATATTTCCAATGAAGTAACTATTCATACTATAATGTGATGTGTGAAAGTTACTTCAAAATTTTCCAATATCGGAAAAGAATATTTAGCATATGTTGACACTGGGATTTTATAACACTACAAATAGTATTTAAAATACACCTTACATTACTTCTCACAATATTAATTATACATTGCGAATAAACGACTACATCCAGTTGTATCACGAAACATATTTTTCGGACCCAGCTCCATCACCTTTGTGATCCATGTTGGGTGAGCTGACATGACTCAGTCCTTAAATTTCAATTATTTATGTCACCACTCACTCGTCCTGGGAAGAAACAGAAAATTCGGTTGATACAAAAAATGGGCTTCCACTAGAATAACTCCAACATTCACTCATTTTATATGCCTGAAACAATGCCTCTTAGCAGCTAATTCACAAAAAAATTGAAGTAGTTTTAAAATAAAACCGACAAGATACTCACCTCCTATTGTTTCGAATTTCAATCATTCACAAATATGATTTTTTGATATTTTCGACGAATATTGAATTATATCTCATTCCAAAAACGTTACGTCCATCGACCTTTTTGTTGATATCGAGATTCTTAATAGCTCGCAATTTCAAGGACAAGGACGTGATCCGGTAATAGTATTATAGTGGTACAACATCCTCTCGTTCGGAGTCTATAATCTGACTATGAAAAAGATTATAAAGGACAACATAAAAGTAAATTTCTAGGCGATCAAATACACAACTAGCTTCTCTGTAGTCCAATCTTCGAACTAAGTGGAATCTTCGGTAACAAATCTACACAGCAGTTCTGAGATTAGACTGAAGGATCCAGTTAAAACATTATTATTTATTTTAATAAGTGTCATGTCTGAGAAATTGATTTTGTTGTTGTTTTCAATTTCTGAAGTGAATTGGATACTTGGGTTACTTTTACTAAAGTTCTCAAGAAATGTATAGCATTTGTTATTAAGAATTACAGCTAAACAGTCGTCAACGTATCTCTTGAAAAACACTACATCAATATTCATATCACCTAGTATCTTCTCTTCAACATTTTCTATAACGATTTGCGCTAGACTTGAGGAAATTAGAGATCCCATTGTACATCCATTCAGTTACTGGAAAAAGTTGTCCTTATATTGGAAATAATTATTAGTTTAAATAAGCATAATATCTTCTAGATATTAGTCATAGCTGAGTGACGTTTGTTGTTTGATTGAATCCCAAATATAATTTTCGGTAATCGAAAATTATTTTTAAAAATTTGTTTAACACAAAATTACAATTAATCTTGTATTATCGAATAATTACAATTATTATCTTAAGCGAACTAATTATAATACATTACCAAGGTGTTTACAATCTTTCGTTTATATAATAAATTTATTGCTGACAATCTGTTTACAATATTTGATACTATTACGTTTTAATAAAATGACCTTCTAGAATTTTCTCTCCAATCTCCTCATCTATTTTTCAATACGTGTGTTAAGAGATCATTAGGAATATTTGTGTACATTGAGACAACGTCTAGAGCTATGGTTTTGTAATTGTAAGAAATGTACTGTATCTAGAAACTACTTGAGCATAAATGAATCTTTTATGTAAAAGCGATTTTTTAGTAATTTATGATGAACTATTGACACGGTAGTTGATTTGGATAATTTGTAGAAAGGGTATATGACACTAATGGACGCATTGGTACATTCATATGTAATTTTCGAACACCATATAGTTTTGGTGGTAAAGCATTATGTGTTTGTAATTTTTTTGCCCCATTTGTGTTGATGGGCCATTATTTAAAAGCTTTTCATAAATGTATTATTTTTTTTAATATTTCGGTTTTATCTTTAATTTTTTGCCTAACATAGAATATGAAATACCTTGTTTAAATTGTGACAAAAAGTAAATTGGTCAGTCGAAAAGGTCACTGATCAGTCGGATAACTTCTCACAAAAGTGATAGCTGATTATATCCTGATAGATGTTCATTAGCGACTCATGTCTATCATGAAGGATACAATATGAATTATGAATCTGCCAAAGTTTTGACAACTGAAAAAAACTACAAAAAGCATCTATTTTTAGAAACATTGCCACGTTCCCAATAAGAAATCACACATAATATAGCTAAGACTAATATAGCTATGATCAAAAACAATATAAGATAAAAATAATAAAATTAATTTTTACAATAATTAATCAAGATTTTCGGAGAATTATATTAATGCTTGTAAAAATTTTAAATTTATAGCTTAGGTGAGGTTAGTTGGTTGTTAATGGCGTTGAATTTTCATAGAATTTGTTTTTTCAAAATCTAAAAGATGTGCATAAATTACATTAAGGTTATTTAAATCAGTTTTCTTATTAATACATTGATCATTTTGGGCAATATATGTAGTTTCTAAAAATAAACGTTTTTTGTAGTTTTTTTCAGTTGTCAAAACTTTGGCGGATTCATATTGTGTCCTTCATGATAGACATGAGTCACTAATGAACATCTATCAGGATATAATCAGCTATCACTCTTGTGGGAAGTTATCTGACAGTGATCTTTTCGGCTGACCAATGTACTTATGGTCACAATTTAAACAAGGTATTTGGTGTTTTATCTTTTACTCCGATAAAAATAGATTGAATATTAAAAGTTTGACTGTACACTATATCAATATTGTGCTGTTCCAGAAAGTTTAGGAGTAATTGATTTTATGTATATATGGTAAATGTAAATAATGGAATAGAAATGCTAGAAATGACGTTTGAAAATGATGATTCAATGGTTATGTCAATGTCAGATGTATTATACAAAATTCGTTTTAAAAGATATGGAGGATATGAGTTTTCATAATAAAGTTTCTTTACGAAACCGGATCATAAAGTGTATTGAAGTAAATGGTGGGCATTTTGAGTATTTGCTTTGAAGTTTTTTATTTTTGTTTACAAATTTGTTATCGTTACATATTAAAGGAATAATAAAATTTTTTTAATAAAAAATTAAAATTTTTAGAAGCAAATAACTCGATAACCGATTGAGTTACACGAATCAAAGAAGAGTAACTTTTTTTGTAGAATTTAACACTTTTTAATATTTTTTAATTATTTTAGTTGTAACTTTAGCCCAAAAAAAGTTTACTTTGATTTAATTAACACAAACAAGTGTAACTAGTGCTCTCTATTAGCAATGTTAAATAAGAGTGCAAATTAATTTTCAAAGAAAAATTTTGAAAACATAAAATTTTATTTAAATTTAAACTTTGAACAACCCGTATCTCAGAAACTAGCAATATTTACATAAGGCATGTTGAGCACAATCATCATATTTTGAGGTCTAGAATCTACAGTTCATAGATTGGACGATCTTAATGAAAAAAACTTCAAAAAGCATCTATTTTTAGAAACAACATATTATGCCCAAAATTATCAATACATTAATAAGAAAACTGATTTAAATAACTTTAGTGTAATTCATGCATATATTTCGATTTTGAAAAAACAAATTATATAAAAATTCAACGTCATTAACAACCAACTAACTTCATCTAACCTTTAAATTTCAACTTCAGTTACAACGACCAAACCTTTAAAATTTATTGTCATTTATATTCTAACCAATGAATATTCATAACGACCCAGCCTATTGAAATTTAATGTTAACCATAAATTAACAAATCAATATTGAACATCATTCACTACAACTTATCCTTATCTAACTCATAAAAATTCAACGTCCTTCATAATCTAACCAATTAAAAATTAATAAAAATTCCTATAGTAATCAAAATCAATATATCAATTTATCAATATTTCTTTCAACATCAATTTGAATATTGCATTTTGAAACCTATGAATTTAAAATTTTTAAATTTTAACAATAATTAATACAATTCAAAACCATCGAAAATCTTAATTAATTATTGTAAGTAAAAATTTTATTATTTTTGTACATTTATACATATTTCTTATATTGTATTTAACCATTATTCCAGTCCCAGACGTATTCGAGAGCTTGGGAAATATATTGAAGTTAGTCCACTTCAATGGAATACATTTGTGTGAAATTATTCAGTTATCAAGATGTAATGCTATTAATTGCAGTTTTTTATGACTCTTCCGTTTGTTGCGTACTATTACCTGTTCATATTAAATAGAAAGATTCTAGTTTTTTTTGGATTGAGGAGAATAAAATATGCCTGTTATTTATTGTCTTAAATTTTTTGTTTTCTTATTTGGTTTTTTATTCTTTATAAAATATTATTATATATTTTCATAAAATTTTAAATCATACAAAATTTCTATACTCAAATTTATAAAATCAGTTTTGAAACTATTTAGTCATTGTTGTTCAATCCAACAGTATTAACGACAATTCTCGTCGTCCAATAATTCTAATTTCGGATGATTAAGTCTTTCTAGGCTAGTTATATTCCCATAACACGACAGTAACCTTCGAACAACTAAGAGATGTCCTAAACGATAAAATTAGTGCCTACCAGTCACGTATAGTAGATTAAACGAATAATTGAATAAGTTGAAGATTATTATTTATACGAATAAATATCAGTTTCATCGATTTTGAATTGATTCGAATTTTAGTAATAAATAAGTATTCGAGGGAAACGACTATAGGATCTTAAATGATCTATTATTTTGTTTGTTATTTCCATATTTACTCACTTATATTGCAAATTCAAAAACTTCATTCATATACTTCATTTCTGGATTGTTTGAAAAAAAGGATTATTCTCCTTATACTAATACCAAATAGTGACACACTCATATTAATAACATATGGCCCCTTACAACAGCATTGGTCAAAGGTGTATTTAAAAACCACAATGAATTAGACTGGCTTAAACAATTGATCCAGAAAGAATGAAACTCAAACAAATCAATATCTCATGAATATAGATTATTTTCAGTCATATAATCAGTTATAAAAAACTGGGGAATAGCGAGCTACTGTATGCCAAGGTTTGTGTCAAAATTATGCTTCACTAATTTTACAATGAACTAATAAAGTCCGTTTTTTCAACCAAACTTCCACATCATATGAGAATCAAAAGACTAATTTGAACGTTACAAATATTCACCAATTGAATGAAGCTACATATGGTAATAAAACAGATACAACCCAACAATTGCGTTTTTAATATTCACATTGCTAAGTGAAACAAAAATATTTCATTTATTTGTAGTTTTTCCCTCAATTCAATCATTATGCGTTCGTTATTAATTGTAATTTACCGAAGGAGCTTAAATACAATATCCGAAATTTATATTTGAATTTTAATTTTTTGTTAGGGCTGTAGAAAAATAATTAATCCAACATGTGCATAAAGTGTTTTTTTTTTTCACTCATGGTATTGGTCAACTTTTTCCTATCGTGAAAAAAGTGGCACAATTATATATTTCACTTTCTAAACTTTATTAACACACAAAATGCTTGTTTAGTAAATATGATTTTTTTGCATATTAATTTTTAGAATAATCTAGATTTTTCTTCATGTAACTCCTTCATCCCTAAGAAGAGGTATTTTTCAGATCTTGTTCTGTGGTTCCTCTTCTTTCTTCTCATTTTGCTCTTTTCTTTAGTTTTCTGATTTCTTAAAAGTCTTCTTTTAAATTTTCGAGTTAACCAAAATATTGAAAAAATTACACAAATTATTACTATTATTGAAAATAGTCCAATTGACACATGGCTTTGTAGATTCTGTATTTTATGAATCGGTTTTATATTTTTGCAATTTTATATATTTCATAAAGTTTCTCAAAATCTATTTACTTGAATTTGGTGATTTGTATATTTGATTGTTCAAAAACTTAAAATCAAATTTTTGATAAGATTTTTGATTTTCCTTTTTTAATTTGTATATTAGTTGGAAGAATCTCGTTTTCTATTTGAATACTGCAATTTCTTGGAATTCTAATAATTGATGAATGTTTTATTTCTGAATAACGGTCTGAAGCACATTTGGATAACACTTTGGTTTCTAAATTTGGAATTACTAACATTTCACTATTTGTCACTTGTTCTACTATAGTATTCTGAAGAGTTACAACACTAACGAAACAGTTTGTAGGAGAGCGGCCATTTAACATATGTATATATATATATATATATATATATATATATATATATATATATATATATATATGTATGTATGCATAGTACAAATGTCTTTGAATTTAAATTTTTCTTTGTAATAATAATAAGCGGGACATTCTTCTTTAATCAAAATTACTTTTTTCAAATTCTTGGCCAAGTAATGTTGAGAAATAGATAATATATTAGAATATTATTAAATTTTGGAATTTGTTCCTCTTTATATATAGTATTCGAATATTCCATCATTTCCAAAATTTCTTGACTGGATTTTAATAAACTATGGGTTGTATTCGATTTAGAAAATATTGTTGCGTTTCCAATATTATCACACAAAATGTAATTTTGACAATCCAGATTAATTTGTGCAATTGTACTATAAAATCTAATGAAATTGTTTGAAGTTATTATTTTGTTTTCCAATGATATATGAAATTTCTTTAATTCACTTATGAATTATTTGTTTTTGATTTTGTTGTAAGAAAGGAGCTGGTAACTTTAGAATCGCGGAGTATACATTGATATATAATGGGAAACCAAAAGATGAAAGAGCAGCATCGGGAGTAGGGCTATTAGTGCACGAGAAATACGACAAAAACATAAGAGACATAAAGTATATAAGCGACAGACTGCTACAAACCACGTTTAAATTTACAGAAACAACTAAAACCCATATATTAAGCATGTATGCTCCTGATACGAGTAAAAGTCAAGAAGAAACAGACTCATTCTATGATGAACTGCAGATCACCATGGATAAGATACCGAAGCAAGACGAAATTATGATACTGGGGGATTTTAATGGAAAGATTGGTAACGAGGTTATTAGTAGAATTAAGAATCGGTTTAACGAAGAAACACTCAACAGCAATGGAGAACAACTCATACGATTCCGTGCACATAATGAACTACGCATTAACACGTTTTATCCCCATAAACAACAGCACAAGTATAAGTTCGAAAACACAAGAGGACATAAATCGATTATAGATTACATTATTACAAACAGAAATATTCATCCCTCAAAAATATTAGATATCAGAACATTAACCTCAGTAAACACAGGGACTAACCACCATATGGTGCTAGCCATAATGCGGAACTGCGTACAAAGGAAAACCCAGAACAAACCCAAAGTGACAGAAAAGCTGAACATAGAAAGCCTTAGCAATGACACCACAAAATACCTCTACCAGCAAAGACTAAGGAAGGCAATAAATGAAAACAAGATCTTGAAAGATGATACCGTAGAACTAGCATGGAAAAGATTAAGTACTAATATAAGGACAGCTGCAGAAGAGGCATTAGGCAAACGAAAGGTGAACCTAAACGGAAAGCCCAACACGAAACCATGATTCACACATGAAATCAAATCACTTGCGGAAGAAAAAAGAAAAGCATATCTTCAATATAGAAGTCAAACAATTACATATGCTGATTACAAAGTCGTGAGGAATAGGACAAATATGGAAATACAAACGATCAAGAGACAATTCTGGGAGAAATATTCATCAGACATGGAAAACGACTTATATGGGGGACAAAAAAAGATCTGGAATATGATAAGAAACATCAAAAGATCAATCAATGAATACATCCACACAAAAACAATAACATTAAAAGAATGGGAAAGGTATTTCCATGAACTCTACGGTGACACAATAACAAGCCAACCCACAGAACAGAAACAAGAAAATATATCTGGAGAAGAAGAAGACATCCAACAACAATTAATATCAAAAGACAAAATTGAAGCAACAATGCGCAAGATGAAAAACAGGAAATCACCAGGGCTGGATGATATTAATAACGAGCTTCTTAAATATGGTGGCAATGAATTAATAGACCAAATGCATGTCATGTTCAACAAGATATACGACCAGAGAAAAGTACCAGAGGAATGGAAAGTAAGCATAACGATCCCCGTCTTTAAAAAAAGGGAAAAGAAAGATCCAAATAATTATAGAGGGATCAGCCTCCTAAGCACGACTTCAAAATTACTAACAAAAATTATTGCAGAAGAAATCTCAAGTAGCGGCATGAGCGAAGAACAACAGGGATTTAGACAAAATAGATCAACCATAGACGCTATATTCATCTTAAGACAGATTGCCGAAAAGGCCATAGAGTACAATAAAACCGCGTTTATGTGCTTCATAGACTTAACAAAAGCATTTGACAGAGTGATATTACATGACGTCATTGAGCTACTAAAAGAACGAGGCGTAAACCAAAGGACAATAGACATCATTCGGGACATGAACAACGGAAATAGCACATATGTAAGAGTAAACAACGAACTCTCCAGTAAAATGCCAGTATCGACTGGGATCAGACAAGGAGATAGTCTCAGCCCAATACTCTTCAACATTATAATGGACGAATATGTCTTATATCTTATGTCTTTTAAATATTTAGGGGTTAACATCACGAGCAATAGGAACTTGAAACAAGAAGTCAAAACGCAAGCAACAGCAGCATCTAGGATATCGGGATTCCTTCGAACCGTGATATAGAGGAATCAATTTTTAAGTATCGAAAGCAAAACACGGATATATAAAACTTGTGTCAGACCAGTAATGACATACGCCATAGAAATGAGGGCGGAGACTGCAACTACTAAGCGGACTCTTAGAACGACCGATATGAAGACATTACGCTCAATCACAGGGAAAACACTAAGAGACAGAATAAGGAGCAATGAAATTAGAAGAATGTGTGACGTTCCGGATATAGTGAGATGGGCCAGAACTAGAAGAAGAGCATGGAGAGATCATGTCAATAGAATGGACGACGATCGACTGGCGAAAATCGCAAAGGAAGAGAGACCCAATACAAGTAGAACGCCTGGAAGACCACCAAAGCGCTGGTATGAGAGCTGGTCCTCGGAGTCACAACTTAGGCTGCCTCTTTGAAAACACAAGACATAGTCGTAAAATAAGAAGAAGAAGAAGAAGAAGATTTTGTTGTATCTCGTTATCTTATCTTTCTTCATCATCCGAATCGAAACTTCCAGAAAGCCATTTATCTATTTTTCCTATAGCATTTATTTAACTTCTTTTGAATCTAATATTGGGATAAATATTTTCTGATTTTCTATCTAAAGTGTTAATCAAAACTTTTGTTCTGTTCATCATTTGTTCAGCCAAGTTATGGTATAAAATAGGATTTATTACATTCGTTTGTATTAAACTATTTCTTAAAGTATAAAAATATCGTTTTCTGTAATTTCAGTCTTTTGGAATTTAGGTAATTTTGTTCTAATTATCCTATTTCTTGGTTTGAATATGAGGGTGGGTCAGTTCTATTTTCATTTTTTTATCAATTATTTTTTTTTTTAGAAAGAAACACTCACTTAGTAGGAATTATGAAGAAAAACAGGCAAAATCTTCCGAAAGATGTCATTGAGAAAAAACTGAAGTTAGAAGAAAGTCACGGAGAAGAGAGTTCGGAAGAAATAGAGGTACAGAAATGGAAACCAAAACAAAATAAAAAGTCATCATGATTTCAACAAAACATAATCTTGAAATGGTAGAAGTTCCAAAAAAGAGAAAAAGCGTAGATCAAGAAAAAAAGTATTATGAAAAAAGCCAAAAAAGGCAGTGATGAATCGGGAATAAAGAAAATGAAACCAAAAAGCATTATGAATCATAATAATGGAAAAATGGAAATTGATAAGTCTGATCAAATGTCGGTTTACAACATTGGACTGCACAAGGGAATTTGTTACCGAAAAGTGACCATGGAATTAATCACCGTGACAGTCCTTGTTAATGCTCATGTAATTTATAAAGAAGTCACTAAAAAGAAAATAAATATAACCGATTTAAGGGAAGTGGTTTCCAGACCAATGATTTTTCAGAATAGTGCCGAAGAAGAGTCTGTCCCAATAAAAGGAGTGCATTTACTACTCACATCCTCCGGTGCAAGAAAACTCTTATAAGAGAGGAGGCAAGAAAAAAAGTGCGAACGGTTAAAACTTTTTGTGAAGGGTGTCCATCGAAACCGAACATGTGCAAAGAATGTCTTATTAGAATTCATTACAAGTAATTTTTGAATCAAATATATTTGTAGTTATACCTCTTGTTTCTTCAAATGTTATTTAGTTTTTTTTTAATAAAAACAATATATCTATCAACTCTGCTTTTTTGTGGAAAAAAAAAGATTTTTAGTTTTCTGTTGGGGCCACCAAAAACATGCTTAGGTGTAAGCCTAGCTATTTGCCTAGAAAATCACCCCTGGCATCATCAGTGTTAATATTAAAGTTCCTGGTAGGACTGTCTGTGAGATTGCTTGATCTCATAGACATCAGTTCCGTTTTTGGCAGCTTCCGCACAGTTTTTTTTGGTTAACTAGGAAAATTATTATTATAATTATTATGATTATATCCATTATAATTATTATTATTTAGTGGGTAGTTGAAATTGTTTCTATTATAATTATTATTGTTATTGTAATACTGATGATGGTAGGGATAATTATTTAATGACATTATTATTATTAGTTTATTGCTGACTCATGTTTACAAAATATGATCTTTTTGCGTATCAATTTTTAGAATAATTTAGATTTTTCTTCAGGTAACTCTACATTATGCACTTGTTGCATAATTTACTAATATAACATGAATAGAGTGATTGTGAATAGACTAAAAATAATTAAAAATAAAGAATCATTTTGAAACAAAAATAATGTATTCCGTATTGTCATGATTACTGATTTCGCCCGCATTTATTTCATTTAATAATAATAAATATTTAGGTAACTTTCTAAATATTCTATGATATATTATAAAACATGTCACGTATTACATCAATAGTAATATACTCTTTCTGTTAAATTCCAGATCCATGTGCAGGCGTTCAATGCACCGAACCTGAAGTGTGCCAGTTAGATGAACACCGCAACCCGCTATGTCGATGTGGAGATCCTTGTGCCTTGGAATTTACTCCAGTGTGCGGCTCAGACGGAAAAACGTATTCAAATGAATGTATTTTGCGACAGGAGGCTTGTCGATCTAGAAAGCCCTTGAATATTATTTACCGAGGAAAATGCAGCTCAGGTTAATAATGCTTTATGTGTTGTTTCTGAATATTTGTTTCATTTATTGGTAGTAAATATCACCATAAAAGCTCAAACATAATTAAAATATATTATACTGAAATATAGGCATAAAGGGAACTTCATATCAAAAGTAATCAACCTTTTATCCAAATGGGCAGTCATTCACAAAATACTACCTCAAAATCTATATATTATCGTACTTCTGCATATATAATTTTATAGATTTACAAAGTACTACATCGAAAGCCTCTCTAAGATCTTTAAAAAATACAAGCAATCTTACCTTTATGTATGTGAGCGAATGGGAATGTTGTCTTAGAATTTGTCAACTTGTCACAAAATTAGTTTCTTTTGTTTCAAATTTCGTTCTGTAATAATTTTTTACATATAAATCTAATTTTTTTGAATATGTTGATTGTATGAATATTGTTTTGTGTTCTTCCTTCATTATTTTTATAATAAGTATGAAATCACATTTCTTTCGATATATTCAATGAGCTCTACTATGTGCTTGTTGCAATTATGAATTAATCTCTTCCATGTTATATCTTTTACTTTTTCTTCTAGTTATAGACCATACTTCCACTATATACATAAAATTTCTTTCCATTACATCCCATCATGATTTTATTTGGCTGATTTTTCATCCTATCATTCTTTCATTTATTTTACATTATTTTGATTCATTATAAAATTTTTTCTGATATTTAAAGGGATGCCTTATTTAAATTCTATCCCTTGAAGTATTAGATTTTAGATTCTATTTGTGGTACGTATAATAATTATGTAATGATATTCCTCTATATTGTCACATTGCCTTTAAATTTCCTGTTACTTCACCCCATATATCATTGTCTTCAATTAATTTCCTCCATCTTTCCCCTTTTTGCCTTTCTAATGGTTTTCTTAAGCATTTTCCTTTCTGTTCCATTTCTGCTTTCAAATCTTCCTATTGTTCATGTTACATCATGAGAATTTTTTTTGCCCTCTGAGGTGAGGTGGATTCCCAAATGTGCCGGAAGCGGTACAGTGAAGGACTATCACCTCACTAAACCACCCTCCAATGTCAGGCTTAGGGATTTGTTCGACCAAATTGTAAATGCTTTTTTTATATTTCCAACTTTGAAGACATTCTTATGCAACTGACATAAAAAAAGACTTTTCTAATGAATGTTAAGAAATTAAACAATTTATTGTTAAAAAAACATTTTGATATTGTATTATTACAACTCCTAAATGTTATGCCAAAACTATTGCGACTTACTTTCATCTAACCAAATCTCCAAAAATCAAAATATTTCCAATTTAATTTTTTTGGTACATATTATGTATGTTTACAACATTTAAAACCACTAATATAGGTTTTTTATGTTGTTTATTTCCCTAATTTTTTTCGTGAAAAATCGAGGGGACCACGATACTTGAAGATAACCTTGATTATTTACATATATTTGATACCATTGTACCATGTAAGCTGAGGTAAAATTTTTTGCCATACAGTGTATAAGAACTTATATATATAAGGTATAGTAACAATTTCTCGACGTTGTCAAATATGAAGGTTCTACCAAAAGTAAAATTTCCATATTTTTCACAAATACGAAACATTGTTTATTCTTATTGAATTATATATCATTGAAAAGCTTACTCTGTCCTCGTCATTATTTAAACATAGTCTCTATTTTTTTCGACATACTTTTGAAGACGGTGCTCCAGCTGTTGTATTCCAAGTCGAAGAAGTATCCGCCTAATTCATTGAGGAAGCTCTGTTCGGGCTTGACTTGACACGAGCAGTGACTCTTCGATCTTTGAATTGCTCAACGTATCAAATCATATTCTCTGGGAACTTCTAGAAATGTTATTACTGGGCCTAGAAGAATCCAAAGTATTCAAATTGAATATAAATATCCAGATAGTTCAATTCAGTTGGAAGTACATTAGTGTAAAAATTATTTTAATGATATTATTATATCAATAGTATTATATAGTTGTAGTACTTAGAGTAAAAATAATCATTCCCGTTAGCAGTAGATCCCTCGATAGACAATTATTCGGCAATGGAAATGCTCTATATTTGACACAACACTTCCGTTTATTCTGAGCATTCAAAAATATTTTGAAACATCTCGGTTTGGAGGGAGAGAAAAAGAGAGAAATTTCCAACTTTCATTATCCGATCAAATTGTTCACCTCTATACATTCCACGAAATGAACCTATTTTCAAAGAAGCTGCAGAATATTTATCCAGAGAAAATCAATTTAAGTTAACCAAGTTTTGTTTTTATTGGTTTCTATTTTCTTGTTTGCTAGCTGATATTTTTTGTATAATTTCATACCTACCTTTTATTATATTTAGCAAATATCTCAAAACTTGATAAATATAATCAGTCCAAAGCTCATTTCCATTTTCACTCATTTAAAATACAAACAAAAGTAATGGCATGAATTAGCCATCGAAATGAAAAGGAAAACCCGAATATTAATAAAATGCATCATGTATTTTCTCGGGGGATGCCTTAAATAAATAGCACTAGTCGTTCAGTTCCGTAGGAATGGTTCACCCTTAGAATCTTGAATGGAAATTGTCACACAATTTTAATAGGTTTTCTATTGATATTCCAATTTATATTCTTTGCTAAGCATAAGACCTGTCGTCCAAACATATAGAGGTAAATAGAATTTGCTTTCATTAATATGCTGGTATTGTATTGACTTTCCTTGGATTGTATAATAGGAATAAATCTATTCTACGAAGATGATTTACCATTGGTCACTAGTTTTGAATTCAAAAACATAACTTCAAATTTTTGCGAAATAAATTTCATAAATTCCTTTCTATTCCGCTGGTTCTGCTATAAAAAGTTTCTGTCGTTAAACAAAGAATTGTTCAGCAAATTTTGAAAATTTTATGAATTTCTCTGTAATGTTGGATAGAACCTCTCTCTCTCTCTCTCTCTCTCTATATATATATATATATATATATATATATATATATATATATATATATATATATATATATATGTATATATATATATATATATATATATATGTATATATATATATATATATATATATATATATATAGAGAGAGAGAGAGAGAGAGAGAGAGATGGGAGTGATTCTCTTCCACTCTTTTCTATATTTTGCTTTCGTTTTCCAGTCCTGAACTCATCTATTTTTAGGTCTTCCATCACCTCTGCGTACCATCTTTTCCTTGGTTTTCCTTTTTCTTGTTGCTCTAAGATTCTCTGTATGTGACCCAACTGCACTATTCTTTTGGATCTTATTATTTTGCTTAGTTCTGCTTCTCTAAATAGATTGCTTATTTCATTATTTGTTCTTATCGGCCATGATTCTCCCTACTTTTTACCTCCTAGTATCCTTTCAATTATTTTTCTCTTCTCTTCCTCTGCCTTTATTAAGAATACACGTTTCGCCTCCGCTCCTCAATATTGGTCAATATTGCAACCGGGGTGGCAATACATCGTACAAGGAGTAGTAGTATACTTAGGTAATAATCCCAGGCAAAAAAAAGAGATGCTACACAACGCAACGCTGGAGCTGGTATGTGATTCTAGTATTTTTTATGGAACGTTGACGGATGGACAATTTATCAAATTTCAGAATTCTTTTGAACAAATATAGACTATATATAATTAATTAAAGTTTATGATGCAATATTAGTGCCTGAGCTACATATTTAATAACGCTCTGTTTTAAAATAAATTTGGGTATCTTTTAAAAATTAATTACGTTTGTTAGTAGTGCTAGGTTATTTTATTGGGCTTTAGTAGTATTTATATAATTATTTTAATTTATGCCTTCTGATTGGGAGTCGGTCTTTACAAGGTGATCCGATATAAAAACAATCATAATTAATGAATCTAAGAGAATTTTAAAGACATTAGTCCCCAAATCAAGTAGAGTAAGGAACGAAGTTTTACAAAATTTAATTTATAACTATAATACATTCATTGAGATAGTAAAGAAAATATTCCCGTCATTGGATGATAAACAAAAACAGTTAGTATTGAAACTATTTACAACTGTTAGAGATAGGGTAGTTAGATCATTTCAAGTTTTACGTATAAATTATAAAATCCCTAGCTCTTGCCTTGAATGTATAAACCCCGAAATAAAAAACAAAACTTAGCGGTAGAGCTAGAGACTTAATTACCGACAACGACGCGACCTTAACCCAAATTATACAAAAACTTAAAGACAATATAAAAACCGAAAGCTCGAAATCAGTTAACTCCAAACTTCTTAACCTGAAACAAACAAATAAAGATAATGATAAATACGCCGAAGAAATTGAAATCTTGATAGGTAGTTTAAGAAGAGCTTACATTAGTGAAGGAGTACCCGCTGATATAACAGAAACATATTGCACTGACGTGGTCGTCAAAGCTATTAAATCTAATACTAGGTCCGAAAAAGTCAAATTAATAATGGAAGCAGGCACTTTTCCTAACACTCGCGAAGTACTAACTAAATTCGTAGGAATAGATGTTCAAGATAACGCTAGTGTTCTATTAAACACATCTCTGCCACATCTACAAAAATTTTCGCTATAACTCGTTCAATGACAAAGCGTACTCCAGATACAAATTCGACCATTGCCGAAAAAACTAGCCCACAAAATAATAGACCAAAAGTGTTTCAAACTACCGACAATTTTATAACGATTAATATCCCTTATTTAAAATTTACAATTAAGCCAGATTATCTTAGAGTAATTCTGGGTCAAAAGGACAAAATCAGCGCTATAGAAACAATACATTTTGCTAACGACAACTTTTCTTTAGGGAAATTGTTGTCTCAGCTTGAAATTCTAGCTAGCAAAAATAACATTAAGAAGTTAAAATTAAAAATTAAGGATCCTATATTTACTATGTGCACAAATAATGATTTTAAAGAAAAGGGCAAAACTATGTTAAAAAATTTAAATATAGTACTATATGATGAACTACTACCTAGAACTTAGACACCGCTTACAAATTTCCCATCAGAGAGCTAAAGATTTTCTAATTAGGGCAAAAGAGAAACGTAAAATAGAATACGATCAAAATTCAAAATATCTTAACCTAAACCCTGGCGATTTGGTGACGATAACAAACGAAAATAGATCAAAATTCGACCCTTGGTATAAAGGCCCATTCTCAATCGTTAGCTGCGACAATGTGAACTGTGATCTAAGAAACCTTAAAGACAATAAGATTATTACAGTGCATAAAAACAGAGTGCAGTTATGTAGTGAACAAATCAATACATAAATAGTGTGCGATTCGAAAGTAATTTAAGATTAAGTACTATTTATTAAGTAGGAATAGGAAACGTATTTTTGGGTAGCAATTATTTTTGGGATTTAATATTTAGTTTTAGAAAAAGGGATCCCTATATCATAAGTGAATATTTCTAATGTGATCAGCAACACATTATTTCTTTTTTCCGTGAGACTGAATGTTCTTCATTTACCGGCCGAAATGAAGTCCATTCTTCCAAAAGGGGGAGATGTGGTGCCCTTTAGGTCAATTATTTTATTCTTTTATATCTATATCTATGTATATACCCTGTACACTAACTGTTAATTATTTATAACCAGGTCACCTATGTTTTGGTCAGTTGCTTTCTTAGAGCGCTACGAGAAGGTCGCACGTACGGATACAAGGACTTCTGTATAATCGGTCACTGTTTTATTTAGAAAACACACCGGTAAACGCAGGGTCGCCTACTGCGATTCAAACTCTCGCTGACAAAGAAAGTCGTTATATTAGTGTACCGTTGCAAAAAATGCCCCTTTCGGGGCTTTGTTGCTCCACCTACCTGCCCTTTTCGGGGCTTTTTTTTATAATGAAATAAACCCTTTCGGGGGCAAGTATTTCAAGAACCAACGTGAGTCCTAGGATCAGGTGAATATTATTTTCATTTTCTTAAAACACTAACAGGCAATCAAAAGGGTCAGGAATTCTTTAACCGGGGAGGAAACTCCCTCCGGCAGTGAGTCCGCTGTCGGCTTTGATAGCCACCCCTTGTAAGGTACTAACAAAGGATTTAAATTTTCGAAATCCTTATCCCTTATTCTCACTCTCTCTCTCTAATTTTACCCATTTTCTTCTCGAAAATGCCCCGAGTACGCCGCTCCCCTATACAAACCCGAAGCAAACCCGCCGATGAATTCCCACCACTCCCAACCAACCCCAATTCTCCTTCGGAGAAGAATACCTTCGCAGAAATGATCGCAGAAGTCTCGCGGTCCTATCCAAATGAATTTAGCCAACTTAGCAATGCCCTAGATCATATACAACGTAAATCACTGGAGAATAGCAGAAGCTCATCACCAGCACCATCTGTGGATTCCTATGCATCTAGGGTCTCACAGAAATCAGCCAGCTATAAACCCAAACAGGTTGATTACTCCCGACTAGGCGCTATTCCCAAAAAAAATATTCCCCCTCTAATTTCAAAATCAATTCCCTTAACAAAAAGCCAAAAGTCAAAACAAAATACCCAAAATTCTATCAAACCCCAAACACCAACTCAAACTCAGATCCCCAGAACCCACCAACAACCCCAGACCCCCAGAACCCACCAACAATCCCAAACCATCACCCAACAACAACCTCAATCTCGCTCCTCCTCTCAAGGTCCTCCAATTCAAACACTCAATCTGAGAAACCTCCCAACCAAATATTCCTCACAGAGAGAGCTCTACAATCTCCTCAACACGCAAGAGCTGTTGAGGGGACAAATGAGCTTTCTCAAAGCTAACCCCAATGGAACCGCCCTCCTCAAAATTCCTTCCACGTTTAATCACGAAACGTTGGCAAGGAAAATCCGTTACGCCATAGGCGACGAGAAAATCGTCGTAATCCCAATAAACTCTCCCCAACGCGTCCAAAAACCCCTATCCAGTAAAACCAAAAAAACTACCTTTTCTTTGGTCTGCAAGAATGTAGACCAATCTTACACCGAAGAAGAGTTCCTTGATATCCTTTCTATCCTGAAATTCCCTGTCCTTAAAACTTGGAGGATCATAGCTAGATCCACAAATAAACCCACATCCATGTTCCGAATTATTACAGATTCCGAAACCGCCTACCATCACGCCCTAACCAAGGGTGTAAACTTCCACGGGCTTTCGCACTACTGCGAAGCCTCAAATTCAAACACCATACCCGCAGTCCCCAAATATTGCAACCGTTGCTCATCTACCGGCCACTCCGCAGACACCTGCAAAGCCAAACCTATTTGCCCAACCTGTGGTGGTTCTGGTCACAAGCCAGAAAAATGCCCAAAAGCTAACTCCCCTACCTGTAAAAATTGCGGTGGACCTCACCCCGCCTTCCACCCCCGCTGTCCGAAAAGGATTGAAACTCCGAAAGCCCCCCAGGATACAGCCCCAGTCACCCTAGAAAAACCTCAAACCCCTTATGACCTGTCTACTGACACTAAAATCCTAATTGAAATCCTGGCAACAACAATAATGAATGCCATCCCTACTTCTCGGGCGCTAGTAGCCGAAACGCTACAACGCCTCATTCCCCCTTTTTACGGTTATAATTGTACCGTAACCAGCGGCGTGGGTAACCGCATTCATTTCGCTTTCACCCAAAAACCAAACACGTCCCACTGAAAAAGTGTAGGTTTACCCCTAGCAACACCATTTATGTCAATACTGACATAACCCCCGTTTCAAGCCCCTTCTAATTGATTCGATCCATCGAATCAAGAATTCCGTAGCGAAAGAGTCCCTCCTCATCCTTCCTCAATTTCCTCAATAGTAGCTCCCACATCAATCAGATAAATTCCTACCCCCAACACACACCCACATAGTCATCCATCGTCGGAGTTGCAGGTTTTCTGCGGTTTCCCTGCAACCTGGAGAACCGATTCTCCAGACAAATGTCCGACGATAGGGAATAATACAGCCGCAGCTGTACCCGCCCACCCCCAATTAGATTAAGAAAAAACAAAAAATAAACAAAAAAAATATATAAAAAAAAAACCAAAAAAAAAAAAATATAAAAAGAAAAAAAAATTTTGAACTAAAAAAATGTAACTACACCGCTAGAAGCAGCCTGCAAACACTTCCCAACTAAATATCCCCACACCCAGCCCTGCAGAGGAAAAAATTCCTATATCAGGGCCTAAACAAATCTTAACCAAATTACCAAAAAAAAAAAAAAAACCTTCCTTCCTAAATTTTCACAACGAATCTCTCTCTCTCTATGTTTTGGTGATATTGCAATTTACTGTCTACGTAGGTAAACTATATCGTAATTATGAACCAATATTATTTGTCATCATTAATTATAAAAAGGTAATTCCAAACTATTAAGACAATAGAAAAATGGTAAAGTTCAATCGCTGTTTAATTTCTACCCCTCGTTATGGCCCAACATTACAATCTATGATTAATCTTACTTGTAACTTGGTAGAAAATTTTGCACTTTCCACTTTAACAGTTAGTAATAACAGCCTTGTTGATTTAAATTGTTCGTAGTTTTCCGGAAAATAAAGTTAAGGATGAGCATTCAACACCACTTCTCTTAGATAACTGGACCGTACTAACAGTGAAAGAAAGGTAACCAACATAAATAAAATATGACACGTGTAAAATAGGCTTATTTTCCTTTGTGAATGGTTAGATCCGGACCATCTACCCTTCTAGCTATTGAAACAATATTTGTAAGATTAACATGCTATTTGTCATTAACTCATAAAAAAACTTCAAAGAACCATTCTTAAAAGCATTGAACGCCTATCAAAATCACTTCGTTCCCATTCAAGATTCTCTACATCTCTTATATGATATTAATGATGAGAGCTACAAATATTCATGTGACATTTCCCTCATGTAAATAAAATGGTAAAGTTCAATCGCTGTCTTTTCGGCTACTCATATTATTCACTAGAAAGAAGATATTGAATTTGATATATTGACATATTTGAATAATCTTCTAGATGAACTATTGGGGAATCAAACTGTAAGCTTAAATCATTATCAACAAATAGAATTATTAAAAAAAAACAATGTTACTAAAAAAGCACTATAAATTGCCTTCACATTTCTTATGTTATACAAGGTAATTGTAAATAATACTCAATTTACTGTTTACACTACCACTACACCAACACTCACAATTACATTGTATGACGCGCGTTTCGATAACCAAGTTATTGTACACTCTTTACAGTTTACCTTCAGTTTCTGAAGACGATAACTTGGTTATCGAAACTCGCGTCAGAAAATGTAATTGTGAGTGTTGGTGTAGTGGAAGTGTAAACAGTGTATTCAGTATGGTCTCGGGGTGCTTTTACAATTTCCAAGGTTCCTTTAGATTAAAGGACCCTTCAACTTAGTTGTTAAAGTGAAGTGGTCCCATAATCGATTTGTAAAGGTCTATCAAGTAAATGCTCCTTTAAGACGTTAAAACGAGGTTGGCAGTACTCTGTCCTTTCCCAATATGTATCTTTAGAAAAATATACAAAATAAAATGAAGCATTGAGTGTTCTATTTTGTCAATAATGTTTCTTTTGGCTTGATCTCTGGTGGCGAGCCATTATGTTTTGTATTTGCCAATTTATTTCTTCAATTCAATTTTTCGTTTCAATTATTCAATTCAATAATTATTTTTTTCATTGTTAATCGTAATTATTGGAGGTTTTACTTGATTGATGCACTGCAATGGACATTGAACTGCCTGTTATAATTGCAAGATAATTTCCTGTTTCAATGTGCATGGTACCTTACTTCAGATGTCAGCATATTGATAGGAAATGTAAGTTAATATGTAAGCATTTTTGGTTGGTTCGATCCATCCGGGTCGACGGCTTATTATTATTATAACTATGATCGTTGTCCAGTACAGACATGTAACGTTATCAATATACGTGTGAGAGATTTTTGAACTTCCATTATTCTAGCGAATAGCTAGATCACGTCCCCCTTTTTACCCTAACGGACACATTCTTCACACACAATTTTTATTTCTACAACGTTCCTTGTTCTTATAATAGATTCATTGTATACATTTTCAGCGTTTGTATTCACGTTTTCCAAGTTTGTCATGAGGTGTCTCCGTATGCGAATATTGTCTAGTCGTAAACGGAACCTTGCCAACGAGCTACAATGCAACGAATCCGAAGCCGTGAATGGGATACTCGGATACAGTTTGTACGTTTAATGCAAAAAAGCCTTTTCGGCTCCTGAAAATTTTTGCGTCTTCTCCGCCCGGTGATTGTATCAAAATTAAGGTGCAATCGATTGCACATGTTCTTAACGGGAAATTGTCTATTCGATTCATCCCGAATTCAATTCAATAATGCCGCCAATGTGGGTTCACTCGTTCGAAAAAAAATACAAGTTTTCATAGATTACCAAATAGTCGACATTCTGATGAGCTTGAACTCGAACTTTAGTACGATATCTAGCAATTGTGCCATGAACCTTGTATTTTGAAATTCTTAAAAAGCCGTCTGGGTCAGCTTAAAATTCAAACCTAGCCTATGTTTGCATTTGACGTTTGCTGCTTAAGGAGACTTTTCCTTCAAGTTCAAATTAAAAAAAAAACATTAAGCATAAAAGGCAATTATGGGACGCGAAACTTAATTTGATGAACTTCAAATTTAAAGGTTCCTTTAAATATGTTATGAAACCGCATTTAAGTGTGTAATAATTATTATCAGGTTATGTAGAGCTAGATTTGGCTCTTAAAACACTAAACTGTAACTTCATATTTTCACAAATATTTACCTTGTTATTACTATTCTTAGTTCTTTTTATAGGTAGTAGGTGTTTTCTTGCAAAATGTCAATTTTTACTATCTCGAGGCAGTGAAAGTATTCTTTTCAGTAAGAATCGACTTTACCTTGGCCGACTCTCATTGAAGAATCTGATTTTTCTGCAACCGTTTATTATAGATAATCTTTATTTTTTTGATAATTTTCAGGAATAAATCCATGTATGAGTGTTCGCTGTAATCAGGGCGAGGAGTGTATTATCAACAAATTTGGAATAGCGCATTGTGAATGTCCCGACAGGTGCGAGCCAACTATGAGGCCTGTCTGCTCCAAAGATGGAAGGACCTACACTTCGGAATGCGAACTGAGAAAAGCGGCTTGCGTTACTCAAGCAAATATTGAGATAGCTTATACAGGTTTGTTTATTGACAATTCCCACCAAAAGTAATGGTGATGCTTGCTGAAAATGTTTTATTGGTAATTGTTAGGGAAAATGGCAAAACCAAAAAAAGTTTATTCTAAAGACAAAAGATTTGGGCGAGTTTTAGAAAATTGTTAATATATAAAATGAGCAAATATAAAAATATGTCGAAAAAGAATGTGAATTGCAACATACGACACTACTATGCAATGTGCTTCTGCAGATAATATTGATCAAGTTGCCGATTTAAAAGGATGGAATTTGAACAAACTAAAGTGTTAGGTTAGGTTAGTAGTAAAGATGATAAATATGAGAAACAATTGGAAAACTATGATATGGCATTACTGATGTAAATTAAGAGAAAAATACAAAATAACTAATACAAGCAAAGAAACCTCAAACAAATTATTGAAAAAAGTACTGGAAAAGTGAAACATGGAAAGAAAAAAACGTGTTCCAGATATTGTTTTACGCCGGTTGGCTCGTCCTTTTTGTGAAATGTCTAGTTACTCCATATCTTTCGAAATCTCTATCAATAGATGAGAACATTATAGCTAAGCATATTGAATCCCAGTGATAACTCAATAATTTTTCCAGTAAACTTTTCAGATGGGAATAGCTAAATTTTGCATGAATTTCCAAAGTCAATTCAAGCACATTTTTTTGAATATGTTAATAAGCGTTAGACAATCATCAAATCATCAGTATCATTCAAATATTAGAAAGGTAAACATCACCTTATTTCCTAAAATCATTATACAGGGTGATTCATTAAGAATGTCCAATCACTGAACTGTAGATTCTAGACCTCAAAATATGATGATTCTGCTCACATGCCTTATGCAAATATTGCTAGTTTCCGAAATACGGGGTTTTCAAAGTTTAAATTTAAATGTTTTCACAATTTCTCTTTGAAAATTGGCAGTTTTACGTTTATTGGCATTAGGAATCATAATTTGCACTCTAATTCAACATTGTTAATAGGGGGCGCTAGTTACACTTGTTTGTGTTAATTAAAACAAAGTAAACTTTTTTTGGGCTAAACTTACAACTAAAATAATAGAAAAATATCAAAAAGCGTTAAATTGTACAAAAAAAGTTACTCTTCTTTGATTCCTGTAACTCAATCGGTTATCGAGTTATTTGGTTCTAAAAAGTTCAATACATTTTAATTTTTTCATAAAAATATTTTATTATTCCTTTAATATGTAACAATAACAAATTTGTAAACAAAAATGAAAAACTTCAAAGCAAATGATCAAAATGCCCACCATTTAATTCAAAACACTTTATGATCCGCTTTCGTAAAGATCTCTTAATATCAAAAAATCCTTGTCTATTATTTTTAATTACATCCGCGGCTTGTTCTATTTTCCGTAGCAGTTGTGAAAGAGAAGTATTTTTTTCTTTGTAAACTGTTCGTTCAAGTATTGACGAACTTGTAAAGACTAAGACCTATTAAATACCCACACATTACACCACACCAAAACCTTAAACTCGTGCTGAAAATGTATTTCCCTCATAGCATGTGGATTTTCAGAATCCCACAAATGATTATTTTTAAAATTAAATATTCCTCGTCTGGTAAATGTGGCCTCATCAGTAAAAAAAATTGTATCCAGAAAATCTAGGTTAACATTTTGTTTATCTTGCAAAAAATGGGCAAAATGTAGACGCTTAGGTAAATCTTGAGGTAATAAATTCTGAACAGGAGTGTAATGAGATGGATGCAATTTTTCCCTCTTCAGTATTCTAAAAATAGATGATTGGCTTATACCTGTTTGCAGACTTAATCGACGAGTACTGATATCTGGATTCTCCGTAACACAATTAAAATTTCATCTTCTTCATCAGCAGCGATTTTTTTTTGTAGCACCGTGCTCAGTTTTAGAGCGTAAAGACCCCGTTTCACCTAAGCGGTTGTAAAGATTTCGGTACAGTTTGTAACTGGGTTGCCTTCGATTTGGGTATATGTAATTGTGAATATCTTCGAGCCGCAGCTTATTTTTGGAAAAATCGTTATGCCTAGGCATTATTTGATAAATAACTATTACACTTGTTAATTACCAAAATGTTAATAAATGGTATACTAATATATTACTTATTCTTATTATTATCCAATTTTTGCTTCTACAAAAACTCTCTAAAAGTGACACAAGCCTACTTAAACAAAACGAAAAATTAAACTCTACACAAACAGTCTAATAGCGACACAAGCCTACTTGAAAAGAAAACGAAAAATTAATACCACGGCTCAATTCAGGAATGTGATTTTGATGTTAAGAGATCTTTACGAAAGCGGATCATAAAGTGTATTGAAGTAAATGGTGGGCATTTTGAGCATTTACTCTGAAGTTTTTTATTTCCGTTTACAAATTGGTTATTGTTACATATCTAAGGAATAATAAAATTTTTTTAACAACAAATTGAAAAATATTGAATTTTTAGAAGCAAATAACTCGATAACCGATTGAGTTACACGAATCAAAGAAGAGTAACTTTTTTTGTACAATTTAACGCTTTTTGATATTTTTCATTATTTTAGTTATAAGTTTAGCCCAAAAAAGGTTACTTTGATTTAATTAACACAAACAAGTGTAACTAGCGCCCTCTATTAGCAATGTTGAATTAGAGTGCAAATTATGATTCCTCATGCCAAAAAACGTAAAATTTTCAAAGAGAAATTGTGAAAACATAAAAAATTATTGCGAAAATTTAAATTTAAACTTTGAACACCTCGTATTTCGGAAACAAGCAATATTTGTATAAGGCATGTTGAGCAGACTTTCATTGGAATATATTGTGTATTCATTCCACAGGAATATGCGGTAAAAATGGTCCTTGTAGTGAACATGAATGTCAATTTGGAGGTACTTGTGTGGAAAGGGCCGGAACAGCACACTGTGAATGTCCAGGTTGTCCCGCAGAATTCGAACCAATTTGCGGTTCCGACGGAATTTCCTACAGCAATGAATGCAAGCTTAGATTGGAGGCTTGTAAGCACAGGAGGAATATCAGTGTCCTTTATAAAGGTCCTTGCAGTGAGTTCACAATTTAGTTTTGATAAACGTTTCATATATATCGGAAAAAATATCATTTATATGATTATTTCGATATAACTGTTTAATTATGAATGTATTTTTTGTTAATATTATAATATAAGGCATACTTGTTTCAGATATGCCTAATATATTTATTATTGATAACATTGTAGGAAGTACTACTTTTTATGAAATTTGTTTCTTTGATATACACCTAAGTGGGTCAAAACATCACTTTTTACCTATTTATTAAAATCTTTTATCAAAAAAAACATGAAATCAAGACTTATAGTTGCGTCACACAGCAAACATTTTATTAAATTTTGTTTGATTCTATTTAACAATATTGTCTACGTTATCATTTAATTCTAACAGAAATCATTAACATACGCCTGTAAACAGGGTGATTTAAAAAGTAAACCTTTGATTTTCTACATTGATTCGTCTAAATTTTTGAATTGGATGTCTTATTTTCAGTAAACAAATTCATTATTTCCCGAAATATTTTTAGGTCTCTTCTGTTACAAAATCAGTTTTTTAAAATAATTTTTAAAAGGTAGATAACGTTTATCATAGACATGATAATATTTAACTAAATTGATTCTAACTAAATATTCAAAGTGTCCGCTTACAACCTCTATTCTATGTTCGAATGAATTTGACACATTTTATACCACTTATATACCAGAATACATTAGAAGCTTCTCTTATTCTATCTCTCATTTCATGTACCATTGGTGCAAGTTCTTACTACGTACGGTTTTTATGTGCCTCCACATTAAAAAATTGAGTTTTGATGATCTAGGTTATGGAGCTTGTCAAGCATTTCGTCCTCCTCTGCCTATCCAACTTACAAGGCAATTATTATTTAAGTGGTTGTAAATAACATTCATGATCTATCGTCTGGAAATTACATTCTCTGTCGTATAAATTGCAATTACTCATAAAATTTCAATAAAATTGGAAATATTTCGGATTATAATGAAACTGGTGCAACTGATGCAAGTTTTTTAATCTGTATATTGATGTATGAATTTACGTTATTTATTTACACACAGAACTATTCACTAATACTTAACATTCCTTATATTCAAATACATTGTTTTTTGACTTCACTTTCCTGATGTATTCATGTATTATTTACTAACCACTACGTCTGCTAGAGCCTCGTTCTATATAAGATCATCCTATCCATGCCTATAGCCACTACAATAAGTTCTCACGCATTCATCTAACTTCAGCTTCAATTGACACATTAGAACAGTAATGGCTTTACGGTCTATATACGAGTTCATAACACAATTAATTGAAAATATTGACAATATTAATTAACTTAGAGTGGTTTTGCTTTTTATTCATGCGGAGTGCTTTTTTCGTAGATATTTCGATTTTAACACAAAAAGTAAGACATACCTAAAATTTTTTTAATTCATAATAAAGTTTTACAGAGATCAGATTCCGTGTACATATTTTTTTAAACTACAACCAATAACTTGTGTAGGTATACAGCTAAAAAACTGTAAACTCTAAACCTTTGTAAATCTTAACAACTAGAAACAATTGCGTTCAATTTTAGAATTGTTTTCATTGTGCCATGAAAAATGGAAAAAACAATTTTTTAATGATGATTCGATTTATGTAAAAAGACAAAATATGTATCAATGGAAAATCCATAACTATCAATATTATGTTCGATTCGTTCTTATAAATAATTTCTTTTATAAATGGTTTTAGTCATCTTAAAATTTTGTGATTTCAGTTCTCTCAAACTATTGTTTCATTTCTCCATCGATTTTATAAACAATAGAAAAATTATTCTTTCGGTTGTCGAATATGTGGTTAATTCCATTGAATGGAATTTTTCCTCAATTATTAATAATGTAATATAAAGAAAAAATTTTAAAAACCACACTTTATAAAGGTTTATAAGTGCACTAATAAGTAAAAAATACGGACAGGGCAGGGGTTGTGGCGCACAAGGTTGGTACGTATGATATCAAAATAATAGGTAATAATATAATTGAAAAATTCTAAATTCATTATAACAATAACAAAAGTGTGGGCGCTCTTTAAGAGGATATAACTTACATGTACTATTCTTGAAAGAGATAAAATTTAAACTTCCAAAGTTTTGATATTTTTATACCAACCTTTTCCACCACGACCCCTATCCTGTCCTTATTTTCTACTAATCAGTGCACTATTGAACGTTTATAAAGTGTGGTCTTTGTTTTTCTCTAACTGAAGTTTGAGAAACCTTTCTATACGAATTTTATTTTTCTTTCAGACGGTTGTGAGAGTAAAAAATGTGATTTCTACTCAGAATGTGAAAGTGATCGAACAGCCGTAGGACGTTGCGTGTGTCCAAAAACATGTTCTGACCCTAAGGTGAGTAGAGTTTCACATTTTTGTGAAAAATTACCTCTTTTATATACAACAAACATATCACTAATCAACAAATTATGTATAGTATCTTAGTTGTGAAATAATGTAATGTAAGTATCGTTATTGGCTCTCGTTAATTTAATTTCAAACAGGTTTTTGGACTTGAATGATGTATCTACCAATTAGTTGATTTCATCTGCTCTTGCTAACACCAAGAATACAAATATATAACACACTGGGAATAAACTGAACATTTGGGACAATACATAATAATTTTATTAATAGTCAAAGGTGACTGTATATAAAATTTGTTAATTCTGTACCGCTGAAGAAATTTCCAGAACAAACATGATTTGAGTTTGAAGATGTTCAGAATGATGTGTCATTATTAATATTTCAGTTTTATATAAAATATTTTGATAAAGGCTTTAAATTAGTCGAAACGTCAATTTTTATCTATCCTCTAAAAATTATTGGAAAAAATTGAAATTTTGAAACAAAAGAGACCTAAAACTAAGATATCAAGAATATTTAGAGACATGAACATATCAAAAGGTCTAAGGAATTAAAGGAATTTGTGCTTCTAAATGTTTATGATTTTAGATCTCTTCTGTTTCAAAATTAGTTTTTTTTTTAATAATTTTGAGAGATTTATAAAAAATTGACGTTTCGACTCAACTTCAGTTTTTATCAAAATGAAGTTAGTCCACTTTGGTGGAATAATAATAACAATAATAATAATAATAATAATAATAATAATAATAGTAATAATAATAATAATAATAATAATAATAATAATAATAATAATAATAATAATAATAATAATAATAATAATAATAATAATAATAATAATAATAATAATAATAATTCCCTCAGGGGGTCGCACTGCGACTACGGGTGTGGCAAGCCCGAGGTACCCTAGCTAGAGATCCACCCCACTCCCAAGGTGGACTCTTCCCAAAAAACCCCACTATTCCTAGAAGATTTTCCTCCTCCGACGCTATTAGTTTACGAGGGCTAGGGGGCTTCCTACCTTTTTTCCTGTATCCCGGATTGGTTCTGCGTTGTAGTCTGCTGGGAGTGCATCGCCCTGCTTTCGGTTCGTCACCGAAGTAGCTGCTGATGCTGATGTGAGCTAGTCTCTGCCGAGGTGGATGATGGCGCGGGATCGGAAGCCAGCCACTACGGGCCCTGATCAGGTAGTATGTATTGAATGTGGAAGTCGGAAGTACACATCGCCCCGGGCGAGTCTGGTCCGTCTGTGTGTTCCGGGACTGGCTAAGCGAGGATTGGGCCTCAGTGAACTGGGGTAGGCGACAGCCGAGGGTACACCCGTTCTCAATCAACTCGACCCGCCCCCTTACATACGAAGCGCTGGTGACAAGAAATAAATGGATAGCTATAGTTCAAACGACGAAAAAACTGCATTGTCTTTAGAAGACAAAGGACAAAATGAAGGAGATATGACCCCAACAGGGTATCACTGGATGTTTACTACAGACCCTAGTGTTAGGAGATCCTCATTGGCAAGAACACCACCAATGAATCGCAAAGATTCAACTGCCTCTGCCACGGATGATGTTTTTGCTAGCCTAGAGACAAACTCTGGCACACGTCAAGATGACAAGACTGGGAGCCACAGTAACACGGCGTACGAAGCAAGTAGCGACAACAGTCACGATGGACTTGCAAAAAATACCAGTCCAGACAAAAAGAAACGAAAGCGAGACTCACATGGAAAGCATATCCCGGATGATACTAGCCAAGAGATGACTGCTGCTATGACCGCCTTGGGTAGTCTTAATAAAAAAGTCGACGAATTAAAAAATGAAGTCAAAGTGAGTACAAAGACAAAAACTGAAATCAAGGCAATAACGAGAGAGCTCGTAAGCATAATGGCAACCCTGAACAGAAGAATGGATGTTTTAAACATCAGACACACGCAGATGGTGCGAAACAACACTGAGCAATCATCGCCAGGTAAGAGCAAAACTGCTAATAATTTAGCTAAACCAGAGGACAATAATCCTAGCTACGCAAGACAAAGTATAGGAGTCCAAGCTGATGAAACCGACATAAGACGAGAGTTACTCGATCTTACAAATGAAATACGTACCAGGGTTGAGACGCAAATAACAGCAAGAAAAGGATGGACAGGGCTAGAAGAGGTAATACATCTCGAGTGGCCAGAAAGCTGCTACCAAAGCACCGTTGTTACAGAGCTGGGATCGCTTAGAGAGCTTCGAGGAGACCTGGTAATAGTAGCAGACCCTGATGTAACCTTGACCACCACTACGGAAAGCGACCTAAAATGCAACTTTCCGGAAATAACAAGCCTTATGTGCGAAGAACTTGAGGAAGGGTGTATTGAATATGTGAGGACGAACACCGAGGTCATACTCAGCAAAGGCAAAAATGGAGCAAGGTCAAGAACCATGTACATGCTGCCGTACAAGGTCAACCCAGAAGAGAAAAACGACATGGGTCAACTATATCAGTTGCTAGGCAAACTGCAAGCAGAGGTTCAAAACCATGGAGTGACGGAAATTCAAGTAGTAGCCTTCGGCAAAATTGATAAAATCTACCTTAGAAAGTGCGCAGAAGGTATCTTCAGAGGATCTGAGGTCAAAGTGCAAGTTATTATACCTAGAGATCCAAGCCGACTAGCACCTAAGTCAAGTAAGGGAGGACCAGCGACGACAACAGAGAAGATTATAATCAAATCTGAAGGAAAGCAATATGCTGACATACTCCGTTCGATCAAGAGTAGTGTGAACATAGACGAGATGGGTGTTAAGGTAAAAGGCATTAAGAAAACCGCTAAGGGTGATGTCCTTATGGAGATACTTGGAGAAAAAAATCAAGTAACCGCCCTCAGACAAGCTATAATGGACAAGGATAAAGATACCCAGGTAGAAATTAAAAGAGATGAAGACATTATTCATATCTCGGACATAGACGGAGATATGAACGCAAAACAGATAGAGCAAGATGTCAGGAAAAGCGTAGCAAACGCAAAAGAAGATGACGTCCGAGTGCTCTCTTGCAGACCAAACCAGAGGGGAAACCAAACTGCTACACTTGCGGTCAAAAGAAGAGTGGCCAGCGAATTACTCAAAATGGATACTGTGAGAATAGGGTGGGCACCGTGCCAGGTCCGAGCAAGGGTCAAAATCACCAGGTGTTACAAATGTTTGGAGTTTGGCCACCGCACCAATGAATGCAAAGGAACCGATAACTCGAAGATGTGCCTTAAATGCGGCAAAGATAACCACAAGGCCAAAGACTGTACTAACAAAAGCTATTGCCTAACATGCAAAAAAGACGGTCACAGAGCTGACCAGACTGCTTGCCCTTACTACCTTAAGCTTGTAAATAAAAATCTAAAGCAATTAGTGACACCAGACGCAGGCTCAGCACTGCACGCGGTCAAAACTTTAGTGTTCAATATTAAAATACTTCAAGCCAACGTTGGACGTGCCTATACAGCCCAAGACATGGCGTATGCCACCGCAGTTCAGCAAGGTATTGATATTATGGTAACTGGGGAACCGAACAAAAAAAGGACCAAAGAAGCAAACTGGATCAAGGACAGCAGGCATAATGTGGGGGTCCTACTTCTGAATAAAAAGCTTAGCGTAATAAACCACGTAGTCGGAGATGGTCACGTAATTATCAAACTCAAAGATCTTGAGCTGATATGTTGCTATATATCCCCAAACATCAGCATGGAAGACTACAAAACTGAGGTGGACAGTATAATGGAGCACATAACGAACAACAGTAATGCCATTATTCTGGGAGACCTAAATGCCAAGTCCCCAATGTGGGGATCACCTGTAACCGATGAAAAGGGTCAATACTGGGTGGAATGGATCAACGCTCGCGATTTGGTGGTTCTGAATACTGGAAATGAGCCCACATTTATCCGAGGAGATAGCGAGTCCTTTATTGATGTCACCATAGCAACCAATCGTGTATCTCAAAGAGTAACCAACTGGGAGATACTTGATACCGAAACACTGACAGAGCACAGATATATCGCATTCGAAATCAAAGTAGATAGAGCGAAGACCAAAACAACTTCAATAAGGCCCCTTATTGATTGGACCGCCTTTAAAGCCTGCATAGAGTTGCTTACCATTACTCCAGATGAAATGAGTCATGAAACAGTAACCAAGCTGATACAGATGGCAAGCAAGAACAGCACGCAAAATCGAATTCTAAAGACTGAAACATCATATTGGTGGAATGAAAACATTGCTGAAAAACGGTCACTATGCAACAGATTAAGAAGGGTACAACAACGTGCGGCGAGAAGAAACAACCCAAATCGAGACGATATTGAAGCAATGAAAGAGGAGTACAAGACCAATAGAAGGGAACTCTGCTGCCTAATTAAGGAATCAAAGAAGAAATACTGGAACGACATATGCAAAGAACTCGATAATAATATATGGGGAGATGCGTATAAGCTAGTAGCAAAAAAGCTTAATACTCTAAAACCCTATGAGCTTGACATCGAAAAGAAATCCGACATCGTGGCAGTACTGTTTCCACCCGGAAATGATAAGTGGAGATACCCTGAAAAGGAAGCTCCAGCCCCACCCTTCACAGCAGAAGAGCTAAGGAAGGTAGCCCAAAGTATCAAATGTGGAAAATCACCTGAAATTGACCAAATTCCCCCTAAGGCTATCAAAATAGTAGCAGATTGTGCCCCAGATTGGTTATTAGGCATGATGAACAAACTACTTCAAAAACAGGAATTTCCAAATGAATGGAAAGTTGCAAAGATGGTTTTAATACTAAAACCAGGAAAGCCAGCTGAGTTACCTAGTTCCTACAGACCACTCTGTCTGTTAAATTCCTTGAGCAAGTTACTAGAAGCGTTCATACGGGGAAGACTACAAGATGAGCTTGAAGACAGAGGAGGGTTGCACATGTGTCAGTATGGCTTTCAAAAAGGGAAATCCACGATCCAGGCTGTAGAAGCTGCACTGAATACTGTAACAGAGTTCAAAAGTAGATTCTGCACCCTTGTCACAATTGACGTTAAGAATGCTTTCAACACTGCATGTCACAGCCTGATTATCAAAGAGCTACAAAAAAGGAATATATCGACATATCTAATAAACCTTGTCTCTAACTATTTAAGAAACAGAAAGCTGCAATTAGAAAAGAATAGGGAGATGGATATTACGTCAGGTGTTCCCCAGGGTTCCGTCCTAGGCCCACTGCTATGGAATGTACTATATGACGGCGTGCTGAGCTTAGAACTAACTCGTAATGCTGTAACAATAGGATTTGCTGACGATCTGGCGCTGATAGTCGGAGCAGAAAGCCAACAGACATTGGTTACTAACACCAACATGTGCCTGGAAAAAATAAATACCTGGATGAGAGACAACAAGCTTTCTCTTGCCCCCCACAAAACTGAGGCAATCCTACTAAAGGGTAAACAAAAGAGGGAGAAAATAAGCTTCAGCCTAGACGGAGTCAATATAAAGCCAGCAAAGAACCTGAGATACCTAGGTATAACCATTGACGAAAGTAGAAATTTTGGCAAACATGTAGAAACAGTAACAAAGAAAGCTACAGAAAGGGTTTCCAAACTTGCTCGGATTATGCCAAACGTAGGAGGTCCTAGGCAAAGCAAAAGAGCAGTGTTGTGTAGTGCTATGCAAAATATTGTCCTATATGGAGCCCCAATATGGCAAAAAGCGCTTATGAGAAAAAAGCACTTAACTACGGTCAATAGAGCACAAAGAGACATGCTGTTGCGAGTAGCCTCCGCCTTCCGAACTGTGTCTGGGGTAGCACTCCAAGTAATTACGGCTACGGTGCCCATTGATCTCTTAGCCCAGGAAAGAACATCCAAGTACAAATCGCTACAGAATAGCAACGAAGCTAGAGAAAGTTCCCTCATAACATGGCAAACTAGATGGGAAGGTGAGACAGTAAAGGCCCAATGGACCAAAAGGTTAATACCAGACATCAAGCCGTGGGTTAAGTGCGAGCACCGCCAGGTAGACTACTACCTGACACAGGTCCTAACAGGACATGGCGTCTTTCGATGCTATGCTAAACGGTTCAGAAAAGACACCACGGATAGATGTATATACTGTGCCGCCGTAGACACCGCCGAACATACCATCTTCGTATGCTACAAGTGGAGAGAGGTCAGAGACAGGACTTACAGACAGCTAGAATGCGAGCTCACTCCAGACAACATTGTAGAGAAGATGCTTGACAGCACAGAGAATTGGAAATTGGTGCAGAACTTGGCTAAGAGTATTCTCAGCAACAAGGAAAAAGATGAAAGGCAAAGACAGCAGAGAGAAAGGAACCCGAACTCCTAATCCCGAGAGGGGAAGGGATACGTATGGTAAAAGGAAACCACTGATAGCCCGTCACTCATGAAGTATGTTCCAGGAACGATGCCATAAGTGACAAAAGGGGCCGTAGACGACTAGAAGGACACTCCAACCGCCCGAGCCCCTCTGCAAAGCAGGACTCCGCAGAGGTGGTGAATGTTTCCCAGCAAATTGCTGAGGAAGTGTGACAAGTCGTTATTGAAAAAATGAAAAATAATAGAAATAATCAATATAATCATAACAATCCCTACTCAGCAATATGATAATGATTATAATAGAAATCAGTTTTATAATAATGAAAGAAATAATAATAATAAGTATCACTTCCCAAGTCAACCAATTAATATAAATTCCATACCACAAAGAAGGCAAAATTACCCAACAAATGCACAAGTATTTGGCACCAGGAAAAATGTTTTCCGGCCAAATCAAATACCTGTAAATCGACTACCAAGACCAGAACCGATGTCTACAACATCGAGAAACTTCACAGATAAACCCAGTAGACATATAAATATTAATCGCAATAACAATTATAATAACAATAATAATAATAATAGACATTTCCATTCAAGAAATGGAAAACCAAATTTTATATCTGAGGAATTATACAATAATAATTGTAAGGGTAATGAAGAAGAAGAAGAAATAATTGATTTTCAGAATTTATTTGAGCCAGATGAAAATAATGATCAAACCGTAAATTTTCGAAAAGAGCCTCTGAAGAAAAATTGAAAATAGTTGAAATAAATATTGCAGCAAATAATATGTTGTCATATATTGAAATTAAAAATCCAAAATTAAAATTATTAATAGATACAGGAAGTAACAAATCAATATTAAAGCCTCCAATTGATGAGAAGTATTATCCTCAATGTATATATCATTCAAATGTAGAGATTTGAACATCACTAACCAATAAAATAATTATACATCAAGCAGAAATTCCTGCCTTTAAAGAATTTAACTATAATGACACAATAGATTTTATTTTATATGATTTTCATGACTTCTTTGACGGAATACTAGGAATAGAAGATATTATCAAAATGCAATTAAATATTGATTTCACTAATAAACAATTAAATAGCAAAAAACTATCAATCCCAATAAAATTTAGACAACCAACTGATATAAAATTCTCATTTGACATTGGACCTACTGAAAAATTATTAAAAACGTGACCAGTAAATATCTTAAATGGAGAAGTTTTAGTAAATAAAACACGTTTAGTAAAAGTCTATATACCAGAAATATTAACAGTAGCACAAAACGGCTATGCTATAGTTGAAATAATAAATGAAACATCTAAAACAATTTCTATAACTTTGAATGAACCTCTCAAAGTCCATCCTTTCGAAATAAGCCAATATGAAATTCATAATTTTTAACATTGGTCCTACTGAAAAATTATTTAAATCGTTACCAGTAAATATCTTAAATGGAGAAGTTTTAGTAAATAAAACACGTTTAGGAAAGGTCTATATACCAGAAATATTAACAAAACGGATATCGCACCCTTGCTTCAATAGTGTCACAACTCAAAAATCCTCTTTTTTTCAGGAAACGCGAAAAACTGTTTCCGTCGTTGATATAATTATTTTGGGCTTGAAGGTCTTGACAAAATGTGAGATAGTCCTTCAAAATCGAATTTCAAACGTTATTTGGTATCCTTCCCTATTTGATATTCCGTAGTCGTGAAAATTAGCTAATTTTCCAAGTTATAACGGTTTTCATGATTAATCCATACTTTGGACGCTTCAATATTTTGAGTTGTTACGGTATTGATGGAAATATTTTGACATGTCACTCTCTTGATGACTACAACAACCACAAGCTCCAGTGAGTACTGCGTTTTATTTTGAGTTGATACCTTATTGTAGATTCGATCTTGCTTTACTATAAAAAAAGTGGAAAATTGGGGAAAAAAGAAGAACAATTTCAAACGTAAAAAAACTCTTGTTTAATAACGAAAATTATACCTTCTTGTATTTAATAAGTAAATCACAATTCTTAATTCCCTTTTTTAACATTAGTAGAGGCAAGACTATAATCAGATTTATAATCTGATCTCAAAAATCACAGATAAATTCAAATAGAACTAGGTATGAGCGCACTTTAAGCATAATATAAGTAGGAACTAGTCACCAACAGTTCTTTATCACGTTCAAAAGTCTTAGTGAAAAATAACGTTATTTGACGTTTCTCAGACTTAACTCTCATCTCACATAAGTTATTTAGGAACATTTGAACAAACGAAAGTGAAAAAACAACCTTAATTGTTTTTCGTCCTCTATCGAGGTAGCAAATCCAAGAAATTTACAAAAATAATTAATAATTGTAATAAACAATAAAACAAAATAATAATTTACAATAATAACTAGAATGAACAATGAACTAAGATTGAAAGTAAGTTTACAAAAATCTCATTAAATAAATTCTCTTGGGGCGTGAAAACATAAAAAACTGACTTACAGATCTAAAATATTTTTGTAAAAAGAATCATAGTAATACTGAGGGATAATTCTTTTCTGAATCAAATCTTTAATGTCTTTTTTTTTATTTTCTGCTAAAGGAATTTTTTTGAATAAGCTAGTACCAGCTGGCTTGAGATCTGTGACGGCATAGATGTTCTGGGACGACTTCTCTTGTTTCCTCTGACGTCAATCTCCTTGAATTCTTCATTTTCGTAGGATGTCTTGTAGAAGGAGTTTGCGTGCTGTTTCTCTACACGAATAATTTTGATGTCATGCCAAGTAACCGTTGATCTTTCGGTGTTCACATTGAAATTGCTTCCGAAACTCTCAGCAAGGACTTTAAGATCGTAAAATGTTACGTGGTTAAGAACGTGCACTTTGTAGGGAAGGCCTGTTTTCTTCGCCGATTGAATCAGGGTCACGTATTGGTCTGGAATGTAGATCGGTGATGCACGTAAATGTCGGGAAATTTGTTTTTCGATTACGCTGTGCACGTTATCTCCTTCATTTTGGGAATGCCCGCGAATTAGGAATTTGTGTGTGATGCTGCGGATATCCAATTCATGAGTAGCGTGCATGTACAAACTAACCAAGTACTTATTTTTTTGTTGTCCACAACAATTATCAGAATAGAATATAACATCCAGTTCAACATCACGGCGTTGTTCCTTGAGGTCCTTGAGGTAGAGGTAGACGCAGCTTCCGATTTCGTTGGCTCCTCGTTTTGCCTCTATCTCATTCCAAAAATAGCAATTTACGTTTCTAGCATGCAAATCACTGATGGTGAAGTTAAAGCAATTGAGTTTGCTTTTATAATAAAAAGATGAAACGAGCCCCCTTGGTGATGGCATGACAGCTTGTAGATCGTAGACTGCGACTATAGCTCTGGATGGGTTATCCTTGTCCCTTCCTTTTTCTGCTCGTGACAGCTCTGTCTCCTTCTTGTGTTTTTCGAATGTAGCTCTCATGCTCTCCTTTTCTCCATCATTGGCATTACTGTAAGATTCACAGACATCACATTGATCTTTTTTCGGTTTAAAAAAGGAAATGTTAAATTCTGAATTAAATATTCTATTGAACATGACAGAATTTGCTGAGGGCAACTCTTTTTGCTCCCGACCTGCTTTATAGTCCCTGAATAGGTCTGCAAGGCTCTTGCCACCTTCGATAAACTCTCTAGAGGTCTGAGCCCTCAAATAGTGGGATTCGATTCGAGGGATCGAATTTATGAATTGGCGGACACTTTCCTTGATTTCTGGGTCAACTGTTGGATGATTATTGTGTTTCCCACGTCGATCTTCGGCAACGAATCCTGTAGAGGATTTTTTTGAGAATGCAAGTCTGTATTGTTCGAGCATTTATGTCAAGTGTGGCCATGAAAAATTGTTTGCAAACTCTCATGCGGACGTTATGCACGTCAAAATAGAACGCTCTGTTCATGGCACGGAAGTTTTGAGTGCTGGAGTATCTGTATTTTGGTTTTATTTCGTCACTGTATGATACGATGAACTCCCTCTGCCACTGGACATCGCCTAAACTCCAAAATCCAGAAAAAAGCTGTTGGCGAACTTCTTCCTCGATTTTTTCTGAGCATTTCAAACGGCATTTTAATCCACAAGATGGTCGGATTTTCCTGGCGCTGACTGAGCGTTTGGATTTGTAAGAAACGTATCCAAGACCGCTATTTCGAAGGGTTTTTGTTTTCTTCATAACCCAGTTGTCTGGGTTGCATGGCCGTTTTTTTCCTCTCTTCTGCCTCATTTCATCTTCTTCATGACTGAAATTTTCAAGGGGAGCTAAATTAGGGTTTCTGAAAAATTCCAGAGGTGAGGAATGTTTTGAGTCTGAACTTTCAGCACTATTTTCGGATTCATGCCAGTCACTGTCGTCACTGACGTTCGGGTTTTCATCGTCAACCTGCTCGTCGTCATTGCTACGGGAAGCTGAAGGATCGTTTCCATCTTGATTATGAATAATTTTAGTGAGGCGAATGATGGTTGGAGTTTCTTCGTCGACTACAACTGAATAAGAAGGTCCTTCTTTAGGGTCATAGTTTTTATAAGCATTATCATGAACAGTCGCACCTGTAGAGTACCCTTCAACTTCGACAAGTTCTGGATCGAATATTCCATCCGTGTTTGTAAAGATTTCCGCTTGTGTTATGAGGTCTTCAAATGATGGGTTTACGTTTGAAGCAGTAGTGGTTGGCAGAGTCTGAATTGTTGGGAAGACGTCATCTTCGCTGGAAAAAACAGGAATCTTACCTGAAGGTAAGGACTCTAGAGGTGGTGGGGAGAAGTTGGCTGTATCCACTACATTTCGTTCCTGAACAAGAGGCGTTTTTAGTTCAAGAAGGCCTAATATTTTTGCTCCTCGTGTGTTAAGATTCATTCTGAAAAATCGTCAATAGTGCAACATTTAGACTTGGCTGGATGAAAAGCTGCTTTTTCAATCACCAATAGTGTAACATTTCGACTTACCTGTATGAAAATCTGCCGTTCCAATCACCAATAGAGTTACAATAAGAAATAACACACCGAAAATTAATAACTTTACTCATCAAGAACATTACAACTCAAAATAACACATCAACTGAGCAAATCGTGCACGTTATCTCATCGAAATCTGTCACAACTGAAGATTTGACTCTATAGACGAGTGGTGGGGATAGCAAGTGAATCGTCTACACCGATTCAACTGCTACCCGGCGACCACTGAACTCCCACAAGTTAAAACGGTTTTTTGAGATTGATAGAGCTTTTTTTTCTGAATCCAGTGATACCAATAACTCAAAATCGTCATATTTTGAGTTGTAACACTATTGAAGCAAGGGTGCGATATGCTATAGTTGAAATAATAAATGAAACATTTAAAACAATTTCTATAACTTTGAATGAACCTCTCAAAGTCCTTCCTTTCGAAATAAGCCAATATGAAATTCATAATTTTAATTATTTGAAAGAAAATTAAAATATAATTGGCAATCAACAAAAATATAATCAACATAAAATAGGTGTAAGTGAATTAATTAGAACCAACCATATGAATGATGAAGAAAAAAATAATATAACCAAATTATGTAAAAAAGTTTCCGATATCTTTTTGAAACCACTAACTTTTACATCCAGAATAAAACATTCAATAAAAACAACAGACGAAATTCCGGTACATGTGAAATCTTATAGATACCCTTACAAACCTGCCTTAGAAGCGGAATCATTAAATGTTAACATCGATGATTGGGATTCAATAATTCAACGAGAAATAGACAATTTACGAAATGATTTTGAATTAATAAATGACGACTTATTATTATAATATTATAATATTAGAAATACCAATTTCAAATAGATCATTATACACTTATAAAAATAAAATTCTAATAACAAGTGGCGAAGTAAATAATATAAGAACAAAGAGAGAAAAATGTTTTGATTATACACGTATATTTGAAATTTTATCTAAGAGAGATTTAGAAAATAATATAGTTCAGTTTGTTAAAGTATACATTGATCCTAAACATCTTTATGCATTATACTTTAGAGAACCCTTGAAACCAGAACGATTTATACCTACTGTATAGAAATATTTTAAAAATGCAGCTTTTAAATTTATCCATTGTACAAATGTAGTCAAAGATATTCTTACTGACGAAGAACAAAAAGAAAAATTAGAATACTATCATTTATAAAAAAAAGGACATAGAAGAATTAACGAATTAAAGAAATCATTAACTGAAAAATATTATTGGCTTAAAATGTTACAAGATATAGAAAATTTCGTTAATAATTGTGAAATATGTCAAAAGAATAAATATGATCGAAATCCCCCAGTAATTAAATTTAATTTAACCCCAACAGCTAGCAAACCATTCGAACATATACACATAGATACCTCTATAATAGCTAATCATTCATATTTAACTATAATTGACGCATTCTCTCGTTAAGTTCAAGCATATTCAATGTCAAGTGTGAATGGAACCTCAGTTGTTGATAATATATTAAATTATGTTACTCATCACGGTTTACCTTACAAAATTACAGCTGATTGTGGTTCAGAGTTTAAGAGGAACGATCTTCAAGATTTTTGCAAATTGTACAAAATTGAACTACATTCTACGACATCTGAAAATAGTAATCCTAATTCACCTGTGGAACGATTCCATTCTAGTCTAATAATCCCGATCCGTTTGATTTAGACGATCATTTAATAATATCTGATTATATACAAAATCATAAAGAAACTTTTTGAAAATGAAAGAAATTTTTCCATTTATACCCTATAATCCAAAATCATACGATATTTGTCCCTCCTCAACCTTACTTGGCCAGAAATCAAAAAGAAGTTATTTTTATCAAAGAAGAATGTCCAATGTTCTTCTAGCAAGAAGAAAAATATTACTGCAAAAAAACATTTAAGTTAAAAGACAATTGTACTATTGAATTGTTGAACGGACGCTCTACTGAAAATTGTGTTGTTAGTGAAATAAATCTCCAAGAAACTATATTAGAACAAGTGACAAATAACGAACTTTTAGTAATTCCAAATTCAGGAACTGAAGTGATTTCCAAATGTGTTTCGGACCGTTATTTGAAAATAAGTTCTTCATCGATTATAAAAATTTCAAAGAACTGTAGCATCCAAATAGAAAGTGAAATCTTCTCAACTAACATACAAATCAAAAAAGGAAAATCAATAATATTACCGATATTAAACTTCAAATTTATAAATCTCCAAATTTAACCAACATAGACTTTCAAAAATTATATGAAATAAATAAAATTGCTAGGAATATAAGGCCAATCCATGAAATTTACATGTATCAATAGGACTAGTCACGATAATAATAATAATTTGTGTAATTTTAATAATATTATGGTTAATTCGAAAACAACTTTTTAATGTATTATAGTTAGTTCGCTTAAGATATTAATTGTAATCATTCAATAACACAAAATTAATAATAATTTTTTGTTAAATAGATTTTTAAAAAATAATTTCCGAACACCGAAAATTATATTTTGTTGATATTTATTACTCAAATTATGACAATAGGGACAGCACAATTAGAATACGGTTAACATATACATATATTGATGAAATGAATGGCATTGTAATGCACAGTGGTATGGTCTGACACTACGGCTAGAAATCAGTTGCATTTCAAATAAATGGGAAACAAATGGTATTGAGCTCATTTATGTTTTCTGTGTTAATAAGTGTTGTATTTTTATAATCAAATTGATGTTGAGAGACCTACATGATGTTAAATAAAATTACAAACTAATGAAATCAGATCCAACAAATCAATTCGAAAAAAAAGAATAATGATTCATGGGGAATTAATAAATACATAGCTCCAGACACTGCAAAAAACTCGTAATGTCTTACCACAAAAAATTTATGGCTTGCCAAAGCTTCATAACGAAAATATATCACGAAGGTCAAAAATTTCATATGTCCAATCACCTGTCACTTCTCTTTCGAAATATTTATTTATTTCTACACACTTCCACTGATTTGCCTCTTAAAAATTTGTGCATTTTATCCACTATTCATTATAGCTTTCCTGAGCAGTTTCTTACCTATTTGTCGATTAATTTCTTTCTAGTTTTTAACAAAATATTCCTTTCTTTTACATTTCGAATCTAAAATATTTCTCGCATCATCGCAAGGCTACTACAAAAGAACTCAAAGATAGACTACAATATTTGAGTTCTTTTGGATATTTATCAAAGTTGTACAATAAATTTATACTATTTCTAACATTACTTGGAATCATCCAAGATTTTCCAAAAACGAGTTGTATAAGTATAAATTTGCTTTCGTTCTTTTACTGTTATTATATGAAAAATGCCAAATGCACTCGAATTATTTATAACCTTGTTAACTTGCATTTATGTGAATTTTTCAAAGCCGCCAATATTTCGTGATGGTGTGCGGTAGAATCTAATTGATTGATTTTTAATAACAGACAAGGATCCTTAAAAATCTTTGACAAAAATTCCCGGGAGGTACCAAAACGGAATATAAAATAAAAGTAGTAATATGACTGGTACACCAGGTGCAAGCGCACACGCTTTTACAAACACGCGCACGTCCGCACACTAATTTTTTTACGTCTACCCATCCAACGATCGACTTAACCAAACGATTTCTAAGACACAAATAAGGTTGCTTCTCATTTATGATAGTGCTGTTCTCTGCCAAAATCTACAATAAAGTTTTTTCTACGAATTATATTATTCAAAAAGAATCCGATGTTTGTGATAATTTGCTACCAAGAACCTCAAGATAAAAATATTAAATCACTCAAAATAAGTTTATAAACTGGAGAATTGAAATTATTTTGAAGTTTATTTTGAAATTCATAATAAATATGCTAAGCTTCGACCATGCATGCTTATTTTTCAAATTACAAATATAAAAAACGGATGATTGGAATAAAAAAATTTAATACATAGCAAAAGATATGGTAAAATTTTTTGCAATAAGTGAATCTGAACAGGCCACTGTTTCCGTTTGAAAATGGATCCAACATCGACAATTGCTTTTAACTGGTGCTGCAAAATTGTACGAGACAGCAAGATACAAACAACAGGACTCATTTATCAACATAAACAGCAAATAATTGCATAAGCAAACGATTTAGCTTTGATAACCAGAAAAAAAGAAATGGAAAGAATAGAAAAGTGTGCAAATAATTATAGATTTAGAATAAAAGAGAAAGTTTGTTAATTTGAATACCTGAGAGCAACACTGTCAAATAAAAATAAAGAGCGCACTGAAATAAATAAGAGAATAGCTTAAGGAAGTGAAGCTATGGGATAAGTGAATTGATAAGTTCAAAGGAGTTATTTAGAGCAGACAAAATTTCGAACAATAAAACGACCAACGTCAACACAAAACAAGTGAAGGATTATGGGGAAGAAGACCTAAGGAAAAACTGAAAGATTTATGTAAATACCAAATAATAGCAAGATAAATAAAATCCCAAAGGGTAAAATGGTTGGGGCGTACTAAAGAGATGTCAGGAAATATGCAAAAATGCAAAAAGAGTCATTGATGAAGAGGAAACAGGTTAAAAAAAGGGGGAGATGAGAGAAAAAATTATTGGATGCAGTTTTGAAAGATATTAGGGAGGTAGAATCGAACTGGAGCGAAAAAGTACAGTATCGCAACCTGTGGAGAAGACTTATGAAATCAGTTGAAGATGAGTACAAAAAATTAGACAAACCCCTTAGCCCCTAAAGCCTGTAGTACTATCTTCCTCAACTTATATTTTATTTCACTGAAAACGTGTTTTATTACTTTATTACTAGCAACAAAATATCGGTTACACCACCCCCTTTAGAAGGAAGCATCTCCTGGAAGCTGTATGCCCTCTTCTGAAGATATTCTTCTCATATAGTATGCTATTGATAGCTTCTACTATCACTGTATAAAGAAGAATAGTCCAAATACTTGGAATATCAAGATTATTGGTGTCCGTGAATACTGTTGTTACTAAGTTGTTTGGAATATCTTTCTTTTCCAAATTTTTCAAATCAATTTCCATTGGTGAAACATGTAGGAGATTTAACTTGCAATTTTAATTCGTTAACCACAAAAGGCTGTCCGAATGTTATTTGCTGAAACATTCCTCTGAAAGTTTATACTCAGTATATTGTTTAGATTTTACAATTATTTTTTTTAATGGAAATATGGCTAAGAATTGATTGATTTATAGAATAATTACAATATGGTTCCCGCTTATTTTAATTTTAGTATATTAACAATTTGATGAATTTCTGTTTTTCTTCATACCCATAATTATTGATGTCTTGTAAATGGTTAGGACATTGAAAAATATTGCCGTGAGTGCAAATGTCGTATAGAGCTTAAGCATTAAGTTTGACTTTGATAAATATTTCGTGTCAGGTATTACGTTACAAGTTACGTATTCCGATTCAACTTCTGTAGGAATGGATAACATAATAAACATATTAAATAAAATATCATAATTAATAGGTATCGATAAAAAATATTGTATTTATTTTATATATGGAGTGTAGACTGGCACCATGATGTCTTTTTCACGTCAATATTTAGTCATTTTCTACGACATATGGTTAAAAAACACCCTCGTGACGTAAAAATCACGTGAACATGTCACAGCCAGCAATGTCATTTCTCAACGTCCTATTGATGTATTTCATAAACGTACTATTCACGTTAGTTTTGCCGGTAAAAGTACCTACTAAATATAGGTAACAAATATCTTCAAATAAAATATGAAAACTATTTCAATTTATCCATTTATTTGAATGAAAAATAAATTCATTTTTGTATAATTTATATTAACTGAATATATTAATATGATATGGAGAAACAACAGATGAAAGGTTAATAAGTTTCTGTCTTATTAGTAGCTAGCTAATGTGAATTGACTAGTGCAATCCGGTTATTCTTTCTTCTTACTCTTTTCTCTTCTCTTGAGAAGTAGGTATCCAGCTTTCGTCCCATCTCTTCAGAAGTCGGCCGGGAAGTCTCCTTGTAGTTGGTTTTTCATGTCGACGTGGTCTCTCCAATTTCGTCATCTCGATCTTATAAATATACAACATCCTGAATTTCCAGATTTTCTCTTGTAGCTTTTCTTCTTTTTTTTACCTCTTAGGTACACTATTTTAATAGATCTCAATTCTTTAATCTATGCTACCGTCATGTTCTTCATTTTTGTTGAGTCCGCTTCCTCTGCATATGTAAGTATAGGTTTATGTATGATTGTTTTGTAAATGCGTATTTTACTATCTGTGGAATTATATTTGTTTTTCTATATGAGGTCTGGCAGATAGCCAGAAATTTTTGAGGCATTATTTACTTCGGTTCGTAACTCTTGTTGTGTTTGACGCTTGTGATCTCAACTTCGAAGTATGTACATTGTCTACACTGGTGAATGGGGTTTTCATTCACAGTCAGTTTGCATCTTGTAGACTGTTTTGCTATTACCATTTATTCTATTTTTTCACAGGTATTTGCGTATTAAGGTTTCCGGCTGCTGTTTGAAACCGATATAACAAACGGTGTAGGTTATCCTTGTTATCGGCTATCAAAATTACGTCGTAGGCGTAGCATAATATCTTTATTCTTCTTTCACACCATTAATTATTTCATCTATAATTAAACTGAAAAAGAATGGGCTCCGGCTGTCACCTTGTCGAATTCCTGTTAGTATTGAAGCTTATTCGGTAAGCCCCTTGTTTTTCATGGCAACCATCAGTTTTCAGCCATCAATGCACTTCTTGATGAAAAGAAAGGGATCTGCAGCACTCGCCACCATCTTTTTAGACTCCATGAAATTAACAAACATTTGGTTCCAGCAGCGGAGTGACTGCTTCAGTCCATAAAGACTTTGAATTCACATACTCACACACTTCCAGCCTCAAAACCTACTAGCTAGTTGATTCATGAATACATCCTCATCAAGTTTACCATACAGAAAAGCAGTATGCACATCAAACTGATTCAAATCGTACCTTTCAACAGCAGCCAGACTCAACAGAGCTCTCACTGTTTCAAATCGAGCCACAGGACTGAAAGTTTGCTAAAAATCCACATCATCCTTCTGTGTGTACCCCTTTGCAACTGAACCGTCTTTATATCTGTCAACATCACCATTCGCTTTGCGTTTGACTTTCAGCACCCATCGGTTACCAAGTATACACAAGTATCATTATCTGTCAATGAATTCAGCTCTTCCTGCATGGATTGTTTCCATAAATCGCAGTCATCTGACTCAAGCATTTCTTTTACAGTACTCTCCCTCTCTACAATAAGTGCATAATTATTAGCAAAGTATGAGGGCAAAGCCTGGTGCGACTACTTCTGTGAAGCTAAGGGGACTGATCGACTGCAATGTACCCTTATCAATCCCTGCTTCAACTTTATTAACTCTGGTTCTTGAAACAGAAATTCTGGGTTTATCTGAAGAATTTTCTTCTGAGGGTTCTGCTGGATTCCTGGTAGGACACGTCTTCTCTACCATAGGCTGGACATTGGGAGTAATTTGACTAACTAACAACTTAAGTTACTCTTTCAAAAATAACATTACGAGATCGAACCCTTCTCAAAGTTCCACAAACAATAACATGGTATACTATTCTTGTCCATTCTTTTCCATTATCCACCTCTTCTCCTTAAACACATGCACGCAGCATTTAGTTCAAAAAAATTTTTAAATAGTCAATTGTAGGAGATGGTCATTGCATCCAAATTTCAATCGGCGACTTGCTCTGTCCAGTCGGTCCAGTCCTGTTCAAAATAAAAGCTGCAGTGTTCACCGCTTCTGCTCACAGTTTGATTGGCAAATTCTTTGAACATAGACAGTGCAGCTTCCATAATCGTGTGGTTTTCTCGTTCCGATAACCCCTCACTTGATGTCTTGCTCGGCAGACGCATTTCGATTAGTCTCAAACGTTCCGTCAGACTATTGAGTTCTTGAATAGGAACACTCTTCCAGATACTTTTAAATTCGAAATTGCGTCTACTGCAGCCTCTTCCATTCGACATTGAGGTTATTGAAATCACGCTGAAGGTGGGCAACATGATTGTTTCGCAATAGAAGTCTTGAAATCAAATGATCCTAACGTGCTCATGAGTAAGTACTTACTTGTTTCAGTGGAACAATGGAACAGTTTGTGGAACAGATGGAATAACTTACGCAAGTGAATGTGAACTTCGACTCGCTTTGTGTAGAACAAAGCAGTTCATAATATTGGCTTACAATGGAAATTGTGGTGAGTTATAAAGACGTCAAAGAACATCGCTATTTGGTTCACAAATATTACGCAGCGAATGCTATCTGGCGCAATCCGCATTTACCACTGCGAGCTACTGGTCAAGTAGAAATGATTTCTACTTAATCTATTTTCACATATGTATATATATATATATATATATATATATATATATATATATATATATATATATATATATATATATATATATATATATATGTATATACCCACTTACTAGATCTCTTCAACCATTTGAGTTCGTAGGTTGTTTGGATAAAATATTCAAACTTAACTAAAGTATCACATTTTTATGTATAACATTCGCTCCTTCCTTGGGAGCATTTTCAAAAGTATAATTAATATTTGATGATTAGAATATTTTGTAGAATAGATTTTTGATTAATAATTTTTGATAGTTAGTTTCATGAGCTGAGATTTTTGTTTTTTTAAATCAAATTCATAATATTTATTTTTTTCGTGTTTATGTAGAACAGTCGATGCATTTTTGGTGCATTTGTGATCATTTATTCTATTTACTAAATATTGCGTAGTCATTCCTATATAATTTTTAGAACAATTCAAACATGGAGTATATAATATTTGATTTCTTAGTGTCTTTAGTTTTGTTTTTTAGTGTTTTATCACCACTAGAAAGAGGAAAAAAATGAATTTATATATATATTTATATATATATATTTATACATATGTATATATATATATATATATATATATATATATATATATATATATATATATATATATATATATATATATATATAGATCCAGCGGTCAAATTGGCGTCGGTACTTTTACGGTATAGCCAGGAATCCTTCAATATACACCAATGTATATTGTATTGTATAATGCAAAATATATTCAACGGACAGGTTAGCAGCTTGATAATTTGGCAACGTTGAAATAGATATATTTGAGTTTATTAAATAACTTTCATTCTGCAGATTTGATGGCCGTATATGAATGTTATACTTGTAACGGAGGAAGTGGCATCTTAAAAAATATATTTAGAATCAACGTATTGGTTACGCCAAAGTGTATGGTGATTTAAATGCATTTTGCTTTCTTGGTCTTAATTTACATATATCCATTTCTATGAGTTGTTTGAGCATAATTTGATTATTATTTATTCGAACGTATCGCTACATGTCGCAAGTATGTTTGGGACGAACCAAAAAATTAACCATTTTAGTTTAAAATTGTGATCATATTCAGAGATCCGTATTGAAGCTTATAAGCAAAAGATGCCAATTCAAATCTAATTTTTTACTGACTATTCGAAGCAACATTCAAAACTCTCCGAACATTTAAGAGCTGATTAAAAAACTAAAAAACTGGACATTATTTCAGAGTCACCAATATGGTAGATCACAGAAACCCTTCTGTTGTCGATGTCTCAGAATAAACGTTAGTTTTATTTTGGTGCTGTTTTTTGGAAATTTCTCTATTCCATTTTTGTGATCTATGATAAGCAACCTGCATCCAGAATTGCTTATTTTTATTTTTTTATTTTATAAAAATATTGAATAGCTGAACAAATTTTTTGGCTGATTTTGATAATACTAAGAAGAAAATAACTATTAAAGAGTCTCCTCGGGCTATTACAAGCGGGCTAAACACAGACAGACGAAAAAGGACCCAAACAAACAATATTGATGATAGTTATCCAACTGCAAATCTTCGTTATGCTTAAAAAATCGTAGGAAGAAGAATTTTCATTGGTTTATTGATCTTAAAGATGAAAGAAGAATCCGTGATGCTAATACAAAGATGGGTAGTTCTTTAATAATGATATGCAAGACTACATCCAGATTGAGTGATTTCAAAAGAGATGGGAATGCCATAGAGCATGCTTGGGATAAAATGGATAAAATACCATTGGCGAGCATGATCCTCGACCTGAATTTTAGCTGTTGTTGAAACATTCCTTTTCATTAAATCCCTTGAAGAATTCCTTTGTTTTATTCTTTTATTTCAGCACTTTATCTAATTTTCATTATTCAAAGAGATGAGAAACGATTTTTGGTATTCAACAGTTAACAAATATATTCTCTTGTACCATAAAATTTTGTTTCAGCTTTTAAAATCTGATTAAATAAATATTCTTAACTCTATCAATATCTTCAACTTTTGAACAGCTGCTCATTTTCAATTTTTTTGAATGTATTTGAATACAAATTTAGCATGTTTTGAAATTGATTACAATTGTTCAATAACGTCTTATTAGAACAAAGTTGAATTTTTCACATGAGACATTTTGTATCTTAGATTTCAATTTGTTGCTATTTGCCATCGTAACAAGAAATATTTTTTCATATTCCATATACGGTATTCCACTAGTTCCTCGTGAAAGTCGTAAGCAGGTCACCATTTTCTGTACTTTGAAACGCACAACCCAAATATTCTGTCGTAGATAAAGGTTTTTAGGCCCACTCCAACTTAAAGATTTGATAAAACTCGAACCTCGTTTTGAAAAGTATATACATGTACAGAAGAACAACAAACTCTCTACAACAGTTTCACATTTTTGAGTCATCCTGTATTTCATTCTGCCAAATTTGAACAATGTGGCTCTTCTTTTAGATTGAATTGGCCCATAACTTATACCGAAACCTAAAAACTCTGAACTGTATAGTTTTTGTACTATTTAAATGTTGTTTATGAAACTTCCACCTATGAACCATTTGATTAGGGCCCTTAATGAGCACAATTAGAATACGGTTAACATATACATATATTGATGAAATGAATGGCATTGTAATGCACAGTGGTATGGTCTGACACTACGGCTAGAAATCAGTTGCATTTCAAATAAATGGGAAACAAATGGTATTGAGCTCATTTATGTTTTCTGTGTTAATAAGTGTTGTATTTTTATAATCAAATTGATGTTGAGAGACCTACATGATGTTAAATAAAATTACAAACTAATGAAATCAGATCCAACAAATCAATTCGAAAAAAAAGAATAATGATTCATGGGGAATTAATAAATACATAGCTCCAGACACTGCAAAAAACTCGTAATGTCTTACCACAAAAAATTTATGGCTTGCCAAAGCTTCATAACGAAAATATATCACGAAGGTCAAAAATTTCATATGTCCAATCACCTGTCACTTCTCTTTCGAAATATTTATTTATTTCTACACACTTCCACTGATTTGCCTCTTAAAAATTTGTGCATTTTATCCACTATTCATTATAGCTTTCCTGAGCAGTTTCTTACCTATTTGTCGATTAATTTCTTTCTAGTTTTTAACAAAATATTCCTTTCTTTTACATTTCGAATCTAAAATATTTCTCGCATCATCGCAAGGCTACTACAAAAGAACTCAAAGATAGACTACAATATTTGAGTTCTTTTGGATATTTATCAAAGTTGTACAATAAATTTATACTATTTCTAACATTACTTGGAATCATCCAAGATTTTCCAAAAACGAGTTGTATAAGTATAAATTTGCTTTCGTTCTTTTACTGTTATTATATGAAAAATGCCAAATGCACTCGAATTATTTATAACCTTGTTAACTTGCATTTATGTGAATTTTTCAAAGCCGCCAATATTTCGTGATGGTGTGCGGTAGAATCTAATTGATTGATTTTTAATAACAGACAAGGATCCTTAAAAATCTTTGACAAAAATTCCCGGGAGGTACCAAAACGGAATATAAAATAAAAGTAGTAATATGACTGGTACACCAGGTGCAAGCGCACACGCTTTTACAAACACGCGCACGTCCGCACACTAATTTTTTTACGTCTACCCATCCAACGATCGACTTAACCAAACGATTTCTAAGACACAAATAAGGTTGCTTCTCATTTATGATAGTGCTGTTCTCTGCCAAAATCTACAATAAAGTTTTTTCTACGAATTATATTATTCAAAAAGAATCCGATGTTTGTGATAATTTGCTACCAAGAACCTCAAGATAAAAATATTAAATCACTCAAAATAAGTTTATAAACTGGAGAATTGAAATTATTTTGAAGTTTATTTTGAAATTCATAATAAATATGCTAAGCTTCGACCATGCATGCTTATTTTTCAAATTACAAATATAAAAAACGGATGATTGGAATAAAAAAATTTAATACATAGCAAAAGATATGGTAAAATTTTTTGCAATAAGTGAATCTGAACAGGCCACTGTTTCCGTTTGAAAATGGATCCAACATCGACAATTGCTTTTAACTGGTGCTGCAAAATTGTACGAGACAGCAAGATACAAACAACAGGACTCATTTATCAACATAAACAGCAAATAATTGCATAAGCAAACGATTTAGCTTTGATAACCAGAAAAAAAGAAATGGAAAGAATAGAAAAGTGTGCAAATAATTATAGATTTAGAATAAAAGAGAAAGTTTGTTAATTTGAATACCTGAGAGCAACACTGTCAAATAAAAATAAAGAGCGCACTGAAATAAATAAGAGAATAGCTTAAGGAAGTGAAGCTATGGGATAAGTGAATTGATAAGTTCAAAGGAGTTATTTAGAGCAGACAAAATTTCGAACAATAAAACGACCAACGTCAACACAAAACAAGTGAAGGATTATGGGGAAGAAGACCTAAGGAAAAACTGAAAGATTTATGTAAATACCAAATAATAGCAAGATAAATAAAATCCCAAAGGGTAAAATGGTTGGGGCGTACTAAAGAGATGTCAGGAAATATGCAAAAATGCAAAAAGAGTCATTGATGAAGAGGAAACAGGTTAAAAAAAGGGGGAGATGAGAGAAAAAATTATTGGATGCAGTTTTGAAAGATATTAGGGAGGTAGAATCGAACTGGAGCGAAAAAGTACAGTATCGCAACCTGTGGAGAAGACTTATGAAATCAGTTGAAGATGAGTACAAAAAATTAGACAAACCCCTTAGCCCCTAAAGCCTGTAGTACTATCTTCCTCAACTTATATTTTATTTCACTGAAAACGTGTTTTATTACTTTATTACTAGCAACAAAATATCGGTTACACCACCCCCTTTAGAAGGAAGCATCTCCTGGAAGCTGTATGCCCTCTTCTGAAGATATTCTTCTCATATAGTATGCTATTGATAGCTTCTACTATCACTGTATAAAGAAGAATAGTCCAAATACTTGGAATATCAAGATTATTGGTGTCCGTGAATACTGTTGTTACTAAGTTGTTTGGAATATCTTTCTTTTCCAAATTTTTCAAATCAATTTCCATTGGTGAAACATGTAGGAGATTTAACTTGCAATTTTAATTCGTTAACCACAAAAGGCTGTCCGAATGTTATTTGCTGAAACATTCCTCTGAAAGTTTATACTCAGTATATTGTTTAGATTTTACAATTATTTTTTTTAATGGAAATATGGCTAAGAATTGATTGATTTATAGAATAATTACAATATGGTTCCCGCTTATTTTAATTTTAGTATATTAACAATTTGATGAATTTCTGTTTTTCTTCATACCCATAATTATTGATGTCTTGTAAATGGTTAGGACATTGAAAAATATTGCCGTGAGTGCAAATGTCGTATAGAGCTTAAGCATTAAGTTTGACTTTGATAAATATTTCGTGTCAGGTATTACGTTACAAGTTACGTATTCCGATTCAACTTCTGTAGGAATGGATAACATAATAAACATATTAAATAAAATATCATAATTAATAGGTATCGATAAAAAATATTGTATTTATTTTATATATGGAGTGTAGACTGGCACCATGATGTCTTTTTCACGTCAATATTTAGTCATTTTCTACGACATATGGTTAAAAAACACCCTCGTGACGTAAAAATCACGTGAACATGTCACAGCCAGCAATGTCATTTCTCAACGTCCTATTGATGTATTTCATAAACGTACTATTCACGTTAGTTTTGCCGGTAAAAGTACCTACTAAATATAGGTAACAAATATCTTCAAATAAAATATGAAAACTATTTCAATTTATCCATTTATTTGAATGAAAAATAAATTCATTTTTGTATAATTTATATTAACTGAATATATTAATATGATATGGAGAAACAACAGATGAAAGGTTAATAAGTTTCTGTCTTATTAGTAGCTAGCTAATGTGAATTGACTAGTGCAATCCGGTTATTCTTTCTTCTTACTCTTTTCTCTTCTCTTGAGAAGTAGGTATCCAGCTTTCGTCCCATCTCTTCAGAAGTCGGCCGGGAAGTCTCCTTGTAGTTGGTTTTTCATGTCGACGTGGTCTCTCCAATTTCGTCATCTCGATCTTATAAATATACAACATCCTGAATTTCCAGATTTTCTCTTGTAGCTTTTCTTCTTTTTTTTACCTCTTAGGTACACTATTTTAATAGATCTCAATTCTTTAATCTATGCTACCGTCATGTTCTTCATTTTTGTTGAGTCCGCTTCCTCTGCATATGTAAGTATAGGTTTATGTATGATTGTTTTGTAAATGCGTATTTTACTATCTGTGGAATTATATTTGTTTTTCTATATGAGGTCTGGCAGATAGCCAGAAATTTTTGAGGCATTATTTACTTCGGTTCGTAACTCTTGTTGTGTTTGACGCTTGTGATCTCAACTTCGAAGTATGTACATTGTCTACACTGGTGAATGGGGTTTTCATTCACAGTCAGTTTGCATCTTGTAGACTGTTTTGCTATTACCATTTATTCTATTTTTTCACAGGTATTTGCGTATTAAGGTTTCCGGCTGCTGTTTGAAACCGATATAACAAACGGTGTAGGTTATCCTTGTTATCGGCTATCAAAATTACGTCGTAGGCGTAGCATAATATCTTTATTCTTCTTTCACACCATTAATTATTTCATCTATAATTAAACTGAAAAAGAATGGGCTCCGGCTGTCACCTTGTCGAATTCCTGTTAGTATTGAAGCTTATTCGGTAAGCCCCTTGTTTTTCATGGCAACCATCAGTTTTCAGCCATCAATGCACTTCTTGATGAAAAGAAAGGGATCTGCAGCACTCGCCACCATCTTTTTAGACTCCATGAAATTAACAAACATTTGGTTCCAGCAGCGGAGTGACTGCTTCAGTCCATAAAGACTTTGAATTCACATACTCACACACTTCCAGCCTCAAAACCTACTAGCTAGTTGATTCATGAATACATCCTCATCAAGTTTACCATACAGAAAAGCAGTATGCACATCAAACTGATTCAAATCGTACCTTTCAACAGCAGCCAGACTCAACAGAGCTCTCACTGTTTCAAATCGAGCCACAGGACTGAAAGTTTGCTAAAAATCCACATCATCCTTCTGTGTGTACCCCTTTGCAACTGAACCGTCTTTATATCTGTCAACATCACCATTCGCTTTGCGTTTGACTTTCAGCACCCATCGGTTACCAAGTATACACAAGTATCATTATCTGTCAATGAATTCAGCTCTTCCTGCATGGATTGTTTCCATAAATCGCAGTCATCTGACTCAAGCATTTCTTTTACAGTACTCTCCCTCTCTACAATAAGTGCATAATTATTAGCAAAGTATGAGGGCAAAGCCTGGTGCGACTACTTCTGTGAAGCTAAGGGGACTGATCGACTGCAATGTACCCTTATCAATCCCTGCTTCAACTTTATTAACTCTGGTTCTTGAAACAGAAATTCTGGGTTTATCTGAAGAATTTTCTTCTGAGGGTTCTGCTGGATTCCTGGTAGGACACGTCTTCTCTACCATAGGCTGGACATTGGGAGTAATTTGACTAACTAACAACTTAAGTTACTCTTTCAAAAATAACATTACGAGATCGAACCCTTCTCAAAGTTCCACAAACAATAACATGGTATACTATTCTTGTCCATTCTTTTCCATTATCCACCTCTTCTCCTTAAACACATGCACGCAGCATTTAGTTCAAAAAAATTTTTAAATAGTCAATTGTAGGAGATGGTCATTGCATCCAAATTTCAATCGGCGACTTGCTCTGTCCAGTCGGTCCAGTCCTGTTCAAAATAAAAGCTGCAGTGTTCACCGCTTCTGCTCACAGTTTGATTGGCAAATTCTTTGAACATAGACAGTGCAGCTTCCATAATCGTGTGGTTTTCTCGTTCCGATAACCCCTCACTTGATGTCTTGCTCGGCAGACGCATTTCGATTAGTCTCAAACGTTCCGTCAGACTATTGAGTTCTTGAATAGGAACACTCTTCCAGATACTTTTAAATTCGAAATTGCGTCTACTGCAGCCTCTTCCATTCGACATTGAGGTTATTGAAATCACGCTGAAGGTGGGCAACATGATTGTTTCGCAATAGAAGTCTTGAAATCAAATGATCCTAACGTGCTCATGAGTAAGTACTTACTTGTTTCAGTGGAACAATGGAACAGTTTGTGGAACAGATGGAATAACTTACGCAAGTGAATGTGAACTTCGACTCGCTTTGTGTAGAACAAAGCAGTTCATAATATTGGCTTACAATGGAAATTGTGGTGAGTTATAAAGACGTCAAAGAACATCGCTATTTGGTTCACAAATATTACGCAGCGAATGCTATCTGGCGCAATCCGCATTTACCACTGCGAGCTACTGGTCAAGTAGAAATGATTTCTACTTAATCTATTTTCACATATGTATATATATATATATATATATATATATATATATATATATATATATATATATATATATATATATATGTATATACCCACTTACTAGATCTCTTCAACCATTTGATTTCGTAGGTTGTTTGGATAAAATATTCAAACTTAACTAAAGTATCACATTTTTATGTATAACATTCGCTCCTTCCTTGGGAGCATTTTCAAAAGTATAATTAATATTTGATGATTAGAATATTTTGTAGAATAGATTTTTGATTAATAATTTTTGATAGTTAGTTTCATGAGCTGAGATTTTTGTTTTTTTAAATCAAATTCATAATATTTATTTTTTTCGTGTTTATGTAGAACAGTCGATGCATTTTTGGTGCATTTGTGATCATTTATTCTATTTACTAAATATTGCGTAGTCATTCCTATATAATTTTTAGAACAATTCAAACATGGAGTATATAATATTTGATTTCTTAGTGTCTTTAGTTTTGTTTTTTAGTGTTTTATCACCACTAGAAAGAGGAAAAAAATGAATTTATATATATATTTATATATATATATTTATACATATGTATATATATATATATATATATATATATATATATATATATATATATATATATATAGATCCAGCGGTCAAATTGGCGTCGGTACTTTTACGGTATAGCCAGGAATCCTTCAATATACACCAATGTATATTGTATTGTATAATGCAAAATATATTCAACGGACAGGTTAGCAGCTTGATAATTTGGCAACGTTGAAATAGATATATTTGAGTTTATTAAATAACTTTCATTCTGCAGATTTGATGGCCGTATATGAATGTTATACTTGTAACGGAGGAAGTGGCATCTTAAAAAATATATTTAGAATCAACGTATTGGTTACGCCAAAGTGTATGGTGATTTAAATGCATTTTGCTTTCTTGGTCTTAATTTACATATATCCATTTCTATGAGTTGTTTGAGCATAATTTGATTATTATTTATTCGAACGTATCGCTACATGTCGCAAGTATGTTTGGGACGAACCAAAAAATTAACCATTTTAGTTTAAAATTGTGATCATATTCAGAGATCCGTATTGAAGCTTATAAGCAAAAGATGCCAATTCAAATCTAATTTTTTACTGACTATTCGAAGCAACATTCAAAACTCTCCGAACATTTAAGAGCTGATTAAAAAACTAAAAAACTGGACATTATTTCAGAGTCACCAATATGGTAGATCACAGAAACCCTTCTGTTGTCGATGTCTCAGAATAAACGTTAGTTTTATTTTGGTGCTGTTTTTTGGAAATTTCTCTATTCCATTTTTGTGATCTATGATAAGCAACCTGCATCCAGAATTGCTTATTTTTATTTTTTTATTTTATAAAAATATTGAATAGCTGAACAAATTTTTTGGCTGATTTTGATAATACTAAGAAGAAAATAACTATTAAAGAGTCTCCTCGGGCTATTACAAGCGGGCTAAACACAGACAGACGAAAAAGGACCCAAACAAACAATATTGATGATAGTTATCCAACTGCAAATCTTCGTTATGCTTAAAAAATCGTAGGAAGAAGAATTTTCATTGGTTTATTGATCTTAAAGATGAAAGAAGAATCCGTGATGCTAATACAAAGATGGGTAGTTCTTTAATAATGATATGCAAGACTACATCCAGATTGAGTGATTTCAAAAGAGATGGGAATGCCATAGAGCATGCTTGGGATAAAATGGATAAAATACCATTGGCGAGCATGATCCTCGACCTGAATTTTAGCTGTTGTTGAAACATTCCTTTTCATTAAATCCCTTGAAGAATTCCTTTGTTTTATTCTTTTATTTCAGCACTTTATCTAATTTTCATTATTCAAAGAGATGAGAAACGATTTTTGGTATTCAACAGTTAACAAATATATTCTCTTGTACCATAAAATTTTGTTTCAGCTTTTAAAATCTGATTAAATAAATATTCTTAACTCTATCAATATCTTCAACTTTTGAACAGCTGCTCATTTTCAATTTTTTTGAATGTATTTGAATACAAATTTAGCATGTTTTGAAATTGATTACAATTGTTCAATAACGTCTTATTAGAACAAAGTTGAATTTTTCACATGAGACATTTTGTATCTTAGATTTCAATTTGTTGCTATTTGCCATCGTAACAAGAAATATTTTTTCATATTCCATATACGGTATTCCACTAGTTCCTCGTGAAAGTCGTAAGCAGGTCACCATTTTCTGTACTTTGAAACGCACAACCCAAATATTCTGTCGTAGATAAAGGTTTTTAGGCCCACTCCAACTTAAAGATTTGATAAAACTCGAACCTCGTTTTGAAAAGTATATACATGTACAGAAGAACAACAAACTCTCTACAACAGTTTCACATTTTTGAGTCATCCTGTATTTCATTCTGCCAAATTTGAACAATGTGGCTCTTCTTTTAGATTGAATTGGCCCATAACTTATACCGAAACCTAAAAACTCTGAACTGTATAGTTTTTGTACTATTTAAATGTTGTTTATGAAACTTCCACCTATGAACCATTTGATTAGGGCCCTTAATGATACTTGCTGTGTCTAGCTGATTTTCATAATATACTGATATAAATGCATCAAGCTATTCGACGCCATTTGAAGAAGAAAAATGGAGTTTCACTTTCGAAAAAGGATAACTCCTTCTTTGAAATTGATAAGCCTTAAGAAGTAGCGGTAAACGACTTGAAACTCTATCCATTTGCCGATTTTTCAATAAAATAGAGTCCATTACGAATCCACTTGGAATGCTCACATCTACGTTTACAGACCACCTAGTCTGACTGCGAAATGAAAATTTGTTGTAGAACAAATAATGTAAATTTGTGACTGTTCGCATATCTACTTTCATGAATTGTCCACTCGTTACCGAGTAACACAGCTGCTATTTTTTGCAAGAAGATCTCTCCTCAGAATAATTTTATCGTGTCTTTGTAATTGCAATAAGCTGTAACTGATTCTTTGGGACTCTCTTATTGGTGGGAATTTTATCCAAGCAAAGGGTAACATCGTAATTTTCAGTCTGGTTTAGGGGTACCAGACGAGAGAGTATTATGCCATCCTGATGAGATCATAACAAGGTCGAAACTAGTCGGTGGCTATACCTCTCTCCTTGCAATTGCGAAACATTGAGATGTCTGTCTCGATTATCGGTCGATCGGCATCACGCTCTTCGTTGTGGATGTAATTCAATGTTCGGCGTGGTATTAGCCAGGAAAGTGCAAAATGACTTACAGACAAATCTAAATGATTAACGAGTAATGTCAAACTAATAATACATTGTTTTTAAATCTCACGGTATTTCCACACTTGTAATCTCCTTTTTAATAAATAAAAGTTCAGAAATGCATTTTCAATATAAAAACGATTCCTTCTTTTCCATTGATAATTTGAAGTCGTCAATACTATATATTATAAGAGGAATAAGTACTGGAGACGATAGTTGACGTTTCCGTCTCTTGTGACTGAAAACATATTTTCGCTGGATTTTTAGCATTTGTAAAAAATATACTTCGACACTAACTTAGCACGAATGATGCATGTAGAATTTCACTTTTCAAAAACATACCTTGCTGTTGGAAATAATAAAAAATAGTTGCCTACACACACTTGATGAGTACTTTAATAAAACAAATTCATATCATTCTCAGTAAGATAGAATCACTGGTGGTCGTGGAGCAGTCTGAAAATTAGCATCAATATTCAATCAACAGTTTCGGACTGGAGAATTGACTGTATTTCTAAAAAATTTTGAGAAATTGGCTCAGTACATCAACAATATTATTATTATTTCTATCATTACCAATCTTGTTGAAATAACATTTGGTTTTAGTTTCAATATCGGATCCATCTCTTACTTCAGAATCCGAATATGTTCCTTCGTCCACCGTATCAGATATGTCAACGTTTGAGTCCTCGCTGCTACAAGCAGCACCAGTTGAAACAAAATATGAACCACAGGATGCAAACAATATATTAGGAACTCTTGAGATGAATATTTCAAATAATATGAAAATTGATGTTTCAAGTGATGAAATCGCTGGTGATTTTTTGCTGGTGACTTTCTTGCGGAAAGTACTAAATTAATGTCTGAACAATCTTTGAATGCAATTTTGGGCAGTGTTTGTTGACATTCCTTAGCATACTTAAATTACCTGATGTCGAGGTTATCTTTTCAAAAAACATCACAAATTCATATTATTGTTGTAATAAGAAATGAGAGCAGAATTCATAATTAATATAAAACAAAAAGTATTACTTAAAAGCAATAATTTTAATCAAGAAATGAAGTTATCAGACATCCTTCAAACTGTTTTGATAGATATAAGGATTGCCATATACTGGTCTTTATTGTATTAATGATTCACTCATTATTCAAAGCGATTCATATTGAATCATGGAGAGTTTGATGTTATGATATTGAGAATTCACTTTTACCTAACTGAACCGAATCATTGTTTTGTTGATTCATTGAGTATCTAATTATTACATTTTATGTCATAGATAATGTAACACGCTCACGGCCACCTGGTCAGGTTACGTTAGCTTCGGTTTGCAAAATAGAATTTTCTCAATTTTTCACATTGACTTGTTCAAAAATGGATAATCAACATTTTTGTTCATTTTATTACTTGAAGAAAAAAGATATTAACAATTATTCGTCAATAAGCGTTTACATGAACATCCAAAACCATTATTTTCTGATATTCTCATATCTTCTATAAACACTTGAGAGATTTTTATTGGAATTAGATGATTTTTAGATTTTTTTACAGACGAAAATTATCGACATATTACTTATAACGTTTTGATACGTTGCCTCAGTTGATGAAAAAACAGAATATTATCAAGAGCAACATTGGTGCGACGGAAAATTTGATTTATACTAGTAACTGATATGATTACAACGATAATATTTCATTTTAAGATGAACCGTTGGATTGGCAACGTTGTGCGGATGCCTGAGTGCAAATAATATAGATATACATACACGGATGCCAATCTGACCGTTCATTTAATCCTACATATACAAATAAGCGATACCAGAGCCATACAACAGAAACTCTGTGAACTTTAATTTAAAATCCATTCAAATATGGTGTAAATTGCACTCCGGCCCATTTTTACCTTATGTGATAGCTGATGAAATTCCAAGTCGAATGCACTATCTTTTTTCGATTTGCAAATTGGCATCTGTATATTGGATTCCACTTTACCGCTGATGCCACCTTAACCGCAATTTTAACATGGGGGGATTCCACTTCACGCCGCTAATGTATATATATATATATATATATATATATATATATATATATATATATATATATATATATATATATATATATATATATATGAATTGTAAAGACGTCTCTGCCAGCTATATTATAAGCTGTTATATATTTCATTAGAAGTTATATCGTAGTTCCCCTTTATACTGATGGCAACTTGATTTGGAATAAATAATTGGAACTGCTCCATAATAATTTCGTGCTATCTTCAACAAAATTATATCCAGCAATCCCACAAGTTCCTCCGAATATAATATGTTTAGTTTAATGGAATATTCCGATAATGTACTATTTCATTCATGGAAATGTTGTATATTTTGATGTTTTGTTTCTTGATTGATTATAGTATATGTTTAACTTTTTCTTGAACATGCTTATATCACTTTTAGGATAATTATTTTCTTTCGCATTTTCGTTTATAGAAATATTTGAGAAATAAAAATAAATTAATCCAAGACGATTTATCAAGAAAAGCATATAAAAACGTTTAAGAAGTAATGAAATATATTTATTAACTATATTGATACAGATAAAACAAAAGTTTCAGTGGTAAAATTTATTTGCTGCTAAGATGCTCCGTAAAGGAATAATAACTAGATCATGATTGCATCGATAACATATCGATATCCTTCGGACTCTAAAAAAAGGCCTATGTCTAATGTTTTATGATCTAAATCCGTGTTTTCCAAGGTTAGGCCCAGACTCCACAAGGAAGCAATTTGATTGTAAAAGGGGGCAATTCGAAAATTGATTCGACACGAATTCCACTCTTTTGCTCTGGGTCATTTAAATGAAATGCTAGATTTCGGTGCCCAATGGAAAGAAAAATTCGTTTGACGAGATGAAAATATCAACTGGCGTCATTAAGTCAACTTCCTTGTGGTAGAGGACAGGCTTCGCGTGGACACCCGGATGCTTTCAAATTTCGCTAAACAACGCAGTTTCTGGGATCTATATCAAAGAAATTCAATTAATGAAGAAGGTAAGCTGAGGCGACTTGTAAAGAATCTGCGGTCCGATGATGCCTAGCAAAAAAGAAGCTCGTAGAGGCACCACCAGCTCAGTCTTAAACGTCACAGGTCAGCTAACTGACGCCAACTGAATCTAAAAAGCATTTCTTTTCTTCATATCCACATGTGTATTTAGTCTGAGATTTCGTATTAATTTGTGCTTTTTTTTAAACTAATGTTATGATTTTCCACGAAGTTGGAGAGGTTTAGAAAGATTCTGCTTTTAGTTTCAATCTTCATTAAAGTTATTTCGAATTTTAGTTTCTCATTATATGAAAATTTAATTACTGTGTTTCATCAACAATTTCCTAGTAATTTCTTCCTAAAATTTATCATTAATTTTCTTAATTAAACCATTCAATTTTTTAAATTTTAAAATTATGTACATGTTACATAGGGAGCATTAGAATTTTAGAAGGTCTTGGGTGAGGCATGACACAACAGTGGAAGCAATGTCTACATCATTCCAATTAGCTATCTCATTCGCTTTTATAAGAAATTTATAAGAATAATTTTCCACAGATTTATGCCAAGGCGTAGAATGTAAGTATGGCGGAAAATGTGAAGCAGGTGAATGTGTCTGTCCAACAGATTGCGAAGACGCAGGAGAAGAACCAGTTTGTGCATCGGATATGATAACTTACCGCAATGAATGTGAACTCCAAAAAGTAAGGTGTTCCAGAGGACCTTTAGCAGTTATTTTTTACGGTGATTGCAGAGAAAGATTCCCTTCTGCTGCCAACACTTTGAGTAGTAAGTTTTTTTATTCAATATAAGTCAATATCGAACTATTGTTACGTTACTCTATTATTAAATGAAAAAGACTATAGTAGATGCCGATTATACAGTATGCAAAATAAGTAGTCAATATAGTATCTTCTCGGTAAGTTGGTAAATGTTCAACAAATTACCTATTTGCATGTTTTATACTCTATTATTTTGCCACCACAATAACAAAACTTCGACTATAGGTGAAGGTGTTAAAGGTTTAAATTCTCTATTCCATGTTTACAAACTTGTACCTCAGTAGATTTTACTCTTTGCAGTAACTATGTTATGTGAAAGACTTTTTTAAATGTAAAGGTTGTCAAATATGCTATAAACGGTATATGTTTGTGACTGTACGTGAGCTTCATGTAAAAGTTGAGATCAAACATACGAGGGCTGATCAATCTGCTCCATCCCTCGCTCATAAATGATCATCAAAAATACTGATCATAAACTATTACACATAGACTCACGCTGAACATGTTCGGGAGTACCTACAATAGAAGCTCGATTTGGTAATTCGAATCTTAGAATCTTAGTGGTTTATTGAGAAAACTGTCCTGTACAGACGAACAAACATATGGACTTGCTACTAAATGAAAATGTGCATGATCTCGTATTGCAAGATTGACGTGTGTGAGTGTGTGAGGAATATGCTAACGGTATTTTGGGATGCTGAAAGCCATAATTTGGGTGCTTATCATGCAAATTTAGTCCCAAAATTACGTGTTCTCTTGCATCAGGATGACACAAACAGTCACATTTGATAGATTATGCACCATAATCTTCAGATATGGACTTTAGCGAATACCAGCTTCTAAAATACTAGAACTAGAACACCTAGAAAATATTTCGTGGCGCATTAGAAATGCTAAAACATCGATAGGAAAAATATGTTAATCTAAATAGAGACTATCTTTCTCTCGCACAATGTGACGTCACGTTGGAATCAAAATGTGAAGTATTATGTATGCTGTATACCTGTTATAAAGTTTTATTTTGATTCCAAAAGTAATATTTGATGCAAATACAACATATCTATATATATATATATATATATATATATATATATTATTTATGTGGTTACTGAATTTACCTATTTAATTTCACTGCAATGGACATTGAACTGCCTGTTATAATTGCAAGATAATTTCCTGTTTCAATGTGCATGGTACCTTACTTCAGATGTCAGCATATTGATAGGAAATGTAAGTTAATATGTAAGCATTTTTGGTTGGTTCGATCCATCCGGGTCGACGGCTTATTATTAATATAACTATGATCGTTGTCCAGTACAGACATGTAACGTTATCAATATACGTGTGAGAGATTTTTGAACTTCCATTATTCTAGCGAATAGCTAGATCATGTCCCCCTTTTTACCCTAACGGACACATTCTTCACATGGCGATCCTGCCAGCCCAAAATAAATTAAAATGTTGAGTGGAAAGTGGCTAAATGTGCAAGTAAAGTGATAGCAGAAATGGGATCATCACAATCAAAAGAAGAGGTAATTATAGCACAAAGCGGTAATAGCGGAGGCAGTACCACCAGTTGGAGCCAGAAGTTTTCCATATCTGAAGTTTTGGGATTGATTGCTTTTTTACTTTTTTTGTTCCTTATCATATGGCGACTTACTCGTCGTTGCAAGAAAAGTTTGGAGAAGAAGATCAGAGAAGAGATCCAAAACAGCAGAGAAAGTGTTGTGTAGTACAGTGTAAACTGTGATGTGTCGCAATCGCAAGGAGTTCAAAATTCAAGACGTTGTGTCCAAGCGTCTCGGAAATTTCAAAATTGAAGAATAAAAGATAAGTGTTAATTTTAGTCAATTATTATCCATGAGCGATCTTGAGGATATTAAAAATTTGTATGAGGAATTTAGGGTATTTTTAAGAAATTTAGGTAAAGACAATCAGCAGCGTAGAAACGATATAATTTTAATTAAGAGTAAACTCAGTAAATTAGATAGGTTAAAAGAAGAATATGAACTTGCAAAGCAGAATTTTAATAAAAGCACTCATAGCGAAGATGTGACAAAGAAAGCTAAGAATTATGTTCAAATAAATGACAAAAATATTGCAGAAATTAAACAAATTTTAGAAACTAGATCAATTAATATTACCTCTAATAGTAATTTAGTCGAAACAGCAGAAATGGCTGAAGAATTTAGTTTAAGAACAGCAGCAAACTTATTGCCTTCTGTGGACGATACAGAGAATACTACTAAACAATTAATTGATGCTATAGAATTGTATGACGGTTTGTTAAATGTCGCGGGAAAAAAATTGTTAACTACTTTTGTGTTAAAAACGAAACTTAGTCAAAGTGCGAAACTAAGGTTAGAATCAAATTACAATTCTAATGCCGATTTAATTAAAGATATTAAAGCTAATTTATTAACAAAAAAATCTGCTGCAGCGTTGTCAAACGAATTACATAGCGCGAGACAATTAGAAAAATCAATAGATGAGTTTGGAAAATCATTGGAAGATTTACTGGTCAATCTCACATTAGCACAAGCAGATGGAGATAGTGGCGCAGTCAAAATTTTAAGAGTGGCTAATGAAAAAATTGCAATTAATGCGTTTGCTAATGGTCTACGTAACCATGAACTGCGAACAGTTATTAAGGCGCGAAATTATGCAAAATTGAAAGACGCGATTAGTGGCGCGAAAGATGAAGAAATTTCAAAGAAAGCTTCATCTTCAGCACAAGTTTTTCATACGCGTAACAAGAGTGATTCGAGACAAAATAACGCGTATAGGGGTAATTCGCGTTCCAACGAAAACAACAGGGGAAGTTATAGAAATAATAGCAATCACACTAACAGAAATAATAATTATAATTCCCGGAATAGCAATTACAATAACCAAAACAATCGTCAGCGTGATAATAATAACTTTAGAGGACGAAATAACGATCGTTATAATAACAGAAATCAAAGATCAGGTAATAATAGATACAATCAAAATAATAATAATCAAAGATGTAACGTGATAGGAAGTGGTGAAAACAGAGAAAACGGTAGTAACAATAATGAATCGAATGAAGTAAATACGTTTTTTCGATCCTAAAATTGAACAGGAAGATAGTATTTTAAGTTTATGTATAAATGGATTAAGTTATGTACCTATTAAGTATGGGATGAATGGGTTAAACTTATTATTAGATTCAGGAGCTACAGTATTATTTTTGCATCTCATTTGAGTGACAACCAGTATATTGATTCCTCAGAAAAAATTAAAATCAACGGTATAGCTGGTTCAACATATGCAAAAGGAAAAACAAATATTACATTTTTATTAGGAAATACTAAAGTTAGTCATGATTTTCATGTTGTAGATGAATGTGGTAGCGATATGCATGGAGTTTTAGGAGCTGATTTTCTTTTGAAACATGCAGCTATTATTGATTACGAAAAATACTTATTTTTATTTTGGAATAAGGGTGAGAAAATTTCAATACCTCTTGATTCAAAATTCAATTATTGTACAACAATACCACCAAGGTGTGAAATAATAAAGCATTTTTGGGTAGATAACAATGACGATAGTGTAATCGTATCCCAAGAAATTTGTAAAGGTGTATATGCAGCGGGACTAATTGTTAGACCTGTTAAAAATATGATTCCGGTTAGATTATTAAATAGTACCGATAGAGAGATTAAAAAAAAAAAAAAATTTTTTTTTCATTAATTATTAATTTTTATGTATGTATTCAGTAAAAAAAAAAAAAAAAATTTTTTTTTCTCTTACCGAAGAGGTGCAATGGACATTGAACTGCCTGTTATAATTGCAAGATAATTTCCTGTTTCAATGTGCATGGTACCTTACTTCAGATGTCAGCATATTGATAGGAAATGTGAGTTAATATGTAAGCATTTTTGGTTGGTTCGATCCATCCGGGTCGACGGCTTATTATTAATATAACTATGATCGTTGTCCAGTACAGACATGTAACGTTATCAATATACGTGTGAGAGATTTTTGAACTTCCATTATTCTAGCGAATAGCTAGATCATGTCCCCCTTTTTACCCTAACGGACACATTCTTCACATCACGTTCTTAAGGTCGCGTGCGGTTTACAAGGAATATAACTACCTGCCTATTCCGTGAAATAAATATTTATTTTCCTAACAAGTGCGGAAAGTGATACTTTCCCGCACGCGACTGCAGTTCGGGCAAGCGGTCAAGTGCGGGAAAGACACTTTACACATGAGTTAGGAACATTATTTTTTCTACGACCGTATATAAAAAAGTATACCAACCCATTTTTCTAAAATTATTTTATTCCAACAAACATAATAATATACAAAACTTTAATTAAATTAACTAAAAACTACTAATTATTGTAAATATTAATATTGAAAACACAATTTGTTGTATTCTATAGACTAGTAAGAATTGTCGGTCCAGTGGAGTTATTTGGTTTCAACTGGAAGGTAGATGACGTCGATGAGGATAGCATCGGCTGCAGGTCATTGCAAGTCATTTGGCAGGTAACAGCTCGGAATTAGTTTCATTTGCAGCCTTCAAAATGGCTTCGGAAAGTTCTTCGTCGGATGAATCCATTAATATTATTGTATCGGATTCGGTTTAATGTGGTTTAATTTAGAAGAAGATTGCACTTATTCGGTCATTTCTAAGACGTTTTGAACAACTTTGACGTTTTAGTAACAATTACATGGTTATATAAAAAATATCTGTATTATTTTATATTTTAAAAAAATTACAAATGCTACAAAAAGCTAGAAAATGTTTAAATTTCATTTGATGGACTATTTCGTAAATAATTATTCACCTGTAATAACAATAGTTATAATCTGGGAAGTAAAAAACTATCTAATAAGGTCAAAATTTGCATAATTTTACTTTCCCGCACTAGTGCGGGAAAGTGACCCTTTCAAAACTAAAATGCGTAAGGGAAAATGGGTTAAAACGCACGGTCGTAGAAAAAGAGTATTTAATATAATATGATTAGCAAAATTTTGGGATCATTCAATTTAATAATATGATTTCTGATATGTTATGGATATAGTTTATTTATTTGTGTGAATCATATGTAGGTGAATAAGCAATGTTTTAAAACTAGACACTTTACATTATATGGAACTATCCTCTTTGAAATAAATAGAAAAAACACGTGCTAAAATAAATAACACATAGGGGAAAGTGGTCAAGTGATTGCCAGTTGCCTCTCCAAGTCATGGCGGTGCGAGTGCCTGGTGTGATTTTATTATTATTTGTGTTTATTTGAGTGTTGTCTTATTTGCGGTTATTAATAGCAGTTAGCTAATCTTTGAACAATGTTCTATCACTGCACGTGGTATTTGAAGGTTAATGTTTCGATCGATATGCTGGAATTTGATGTTTGGAGCGAAATGATCCCTTCTGTGTATGTAAAATGAACATTGGAATCATTTTACCCCATTAGTATTTGTTGTTTTCACATATCATGCTAAAAATTTATATACGCAAAACTGATCGCCAAAATTGGCCGGAAGAACAAATGCCGTCAGAGATGGTATGCCTTAAAAAACCGTAGAGAATTTAAGATCTGTGATGGCATTAAAAAAATAACAAAACGTAAAAATTTAATAACTGTACGCTCCGCTTCAAAGTTAAGCATCAACAAAACAGTAGAACAAGAACATGAACTTATTGATTACACTAAGGACATAGAGTCTAGAATGTACGAGCTCACCACACAGGATATGTTTCAACCTCAACTTACAAACTGGCAGAAACAAATAATTTACAGCATTTGTACGGATAAAAATAGAATTGATAGATGGCGCACCTCCAGGCACTATATGTGCATGCAATTCATCTGATTGGATGAAATTAGATATGTTATTCGATCACTTCTTAAGTCATGCCAAACCGACAGCAGAAGATCCGACTCTTTTGAAATTAGATGGTCACCTATCTCACAAAAAATTTAAATGTGGTATTAAAAGCCAGGGATAATCACATCACTATTCCATGCCTGCCGCCTCATTGCACCCTCAAACTCCAGCCCTTGGACGTTGGAGTCATGTGTCTGATGTTTATCATAAACAAGTGCTGGAGAAGTGGATGAATAATAATCCTGGGTGTGTGGTAACCGTGTTACAAAGGCCTATCTAGAAGCAACAGTTCCATAGTATGAATGGATCAGCATAAAATATCTCAGGGTTTAAATCTTCTGAAAGATAACATCTAGCTTTGGCTCTTGGTCTCTCATCCACATCTTTTGGTGTTGTTACACCCAGGAAGTACGACCAACATCAAAGATAGTTGGAAAAAAAGCGAGTGCAATATGAATGAGAGTAGATTTATTAGTAGTGACCAGCACACCCTACAAAAAATACCTTGAAGAGGAACAGAACGGTAAAGGAAAATGTGGTGGAAAAGGAAAAGGAGTCGGGAAAGGAAAAGAAGGCGGAAAGGAAAAAGGCAAAACAGATTCATCTGAAGAAGAGAGTGATACTGGATGCCTCTTCTCTACTGAAAGCTACTCCAAAGCCAATAAAGGTGAAGGGTGGATTAGGTTCGTTGTGTATCTTAAATTGGGAGATGGGGCAAGTGTGGAAATAGATAGTAACAATAAAGGCAATTTTACTTGCGATATTTGCCTTTCTAGTAATCAATTGGATTGTGTGAAAAAAATTTAAGTCTATAGGTTCATGTCCAAGTTCCAGATAAGAAAATTATTACTTTCTAAATGAAGATTTGTTTTTTCTATTGATAGGAATAAGTGTTATTTGTGTTTTTTTATTTATAAGATTTAGAAGACGTATTGCTTCATCAGGTATGTTGTTCATTTTGCAAATGGGATCATTCTATATATAGGTATGTATGAAATGATCCTTCACTAAACGTTAACAAAAAATCTAATACAAATAAATTACATACATAATAAAAAACAAGTATGCAGTTACAAAGTTAAGTAAATTTCATTACCTCCAACAATATAAATCTTGACAGTTAGGTCAACTCTATGATAGCCGCTAAACACAAAAAAATATCACAAACATACAAAAACTCAGTAAATACGTACAGCTCCAACCTTATCTCTATAGCCAAGAAAACAATCTTATTCCAGTGTGACGTCATGCGTGAGGCAAGTCAAATTTGAGTCGAAAATTCAGCATACCAGTGTATGTGCATCGTGATTCAAAAATAAAAATCATATGTTCGAAAAATTTTTATTGTAAATAGCTTTGGGTCAGAGCAGAGAAATCAGTCCTGGTGTGAAGAATGTGTCCGTTAGGGTAAAAAGGGGGACATGATCTAGCTATTCGTTAGAATAATGGAAGTTCAAAAATCTCTCACACGTATATTGATAACGTTACATGTCTGTACTGGACAACGATCATAGTTATAATAATAATAAGCCGTCGACCCGGATGGATCGAACCAACCAAAAATGCTTACATATTAACTTACATTTCCTATCAATATGCTGACATCTGAAGTAATACGGTCTACTGAAAATTTACTTTTTTCAAAGTTACAAATATCAAAGTTCGATAATTTCTCAATTCTAGGTTTAAAATTTTTCAGCTTAATCTCTCTATCGGTACTATTTAATAATCTAACCGGAATCATATTTTTAACAGGTCTAACAATTAGTCCCGCTGCATATACACCTTTACAAATTTCTTGGGATACGATTACACTATCGTCATTGTTATCTACCAAAAAATGCTTTATTATTTCACACCTTGGTGGTATTGTTGTACAATAATTGAATTTTGAATCAAGAGGTATTGAAATTTTCTCACCCTTATTCCAAAATAAAAATAAGTATTTTTCGTAATCAATAATAGCTGCATGTTTCAAAAGAAAATCAGCTCCTAAAACTCCATGCATATCGCTACCACATTCATCTACAACATGAAAATCATGACTAACTTTAGTATTTCCTAATAAAAATGTAATATTTGTTTTTCCTTTTGCATATGTTGAACCAGCTATACCGTTGATTTTAATTTTTTCTGAGGAATCAATATACTGGTTGTCACTCAAATGAGATGCAAAAATAATACTTACTGTAGCTCCTGAATCTAATAATAAGTTTAACCCATTCATCCCATACTTAATAGGTACATAACTTAATCCATTTATACATAAACTTAAAATACTATCTTCCTGTTCAATTTTAGGATCGAAAAAACGTATTTACTTCATTCGATTCATTATTGTTACTATTCCTACTGGTACTACCGTTTTCTCTGTTTTCACCACTTCCTATCACGTTACATCTTTGATTATTATTATTTTGATTGTATCTATTATTACCTGATCTTTGATTTCTGTTATTATAACGACCGTTATTTCGTCCTCTAAAGTTATTATTATCACGCTGACGATTGTTTTGGTTATTGTAATTGCTATTCCGGGAATTATAATTATTATTTCTGTTAGTGTGATTGCTATTATTTCTATAACTTCCCCTGTTGTTTCCGTTTGAACGCGAATTGCCCCTATACGCGTTATTTTGTCTCGAATCACTCTTGTTACGCGTATGAAAAACTTGTGCTGAAGATGAAGCTTTCTTTGAAATTTCTTCATCTTTCGCGCCACTAATCGCGTCTTTCAATTTTGCATAATTTCGCGCCTTAATAACTGTTCGCAGTTCATGGTTACGTAGACCATTAGCAAACGCATTAATTGCAATTTTTTCATTAGCCACTCCTAAAATTTTGACTGCGCCACTATCTCCATCTGCTTGTGCTAATGTGAGATTGACCAGTAAATCTTCCAATGATTTTCCAAACTCATCTATTGATTTTTCTAAGTATCTCGCGCTATGTAATTCGTTTGACAACGCTGCAGCAGATTTTTTTGTTAATAAATTAGCTTTAATATCTTTAATTAAATCGGCATTAGAATTGTAATTTGATTCTAACCTTAGTTTCGCACTTTGACTAAGTTTCGTTTTTAACACAAAAGTAGTTAACAATTTTTTTCCCGCGACATTTAACAAACCGTCATACAATTCTATAGCATCAATTAATTGTTTAGTAGTATTCTCTGTATCGTCCACAGAAGGCAATAAGTTTGCTGCTGTTCTTAAACTAAATTCTTCAGCCATTTCTGCTGTTTCGACTAAATTACTATTAGAGGTAATATTAATTGATCTAGTTTCTAAAATTTGTTTAATTTCTGCAATATTTTTGTCATTTATTTGAACATAATTCTTAGCTTTCTTTGTCACATCTTCGCTATGAGTGCTTTTATTAAAATTCTGCTTTGCAAGTTCATATTCTTCTTTTAACCTATCTAATTTACTGAGTTTACTCTTAATTAAAATTATATCGTTTCTACGCTGCTGATTGTCTTTACCTAAATTCCTCATACAAATTTTTAATATCCTCAAGATCGCTCATGGATAATAATTGACTAAAATTAACACTTATCTTTTATTCTTCAATTTTGAAATTTCCGAGACGCTTGGACACAACGTCTTGAATTTTGAACTCCTTGCGATTGCGACACATCACAGTTTACACTGCACTACACAACACTTTCTCTGCTGTTTTGGATCTCTTCTCTGATCTTCTTCTCCAAACTTTTCTTGCAACGACGAGTAAGTCGCCATATGATAAGGAACAAAAAAAGTACAAAAGCAATCAATCCCAAAACTTCAGATATGGAAAACTTCTGGCTCCAACTGGTGGTACTGCCTCCGCTATTACCACTTTGTGCTATAATTACCTCTTCTTTTGATTGTGATGATCCCATTTCTGCTATCACTTTACTTGCACATTTAGCCACTTTCCACTCAACATTTTAATTTACTTTGGGCTGGCAGGATCGCCATGTGAAGAATGTGTCCGTTAGGGTGAAAAGGAGGACATGATCTAGCTATTCGCTAGAATAATGGAAGTTCAAAAATCTCTCACACGTATATTGATAACGTTACATGTCTGTACTGGACAACGATCATAGTTATAATAATAATAAGCCGTCGACCCGGATGGATCGATCCAACCAAAAATGCTTACATATTAACTTACATTTCCTATCAATATGCTGACATCTGAAGTAAGGTACCATGCACATTGAAACAGGAAATTATCTTGCAATTATAACAGGCAGTTCAATGTCCATTGCACTGGTATATCATTCTAAAGCGTGTGACACATTTTAATTTGTTGACTCAATCATTCACTTTACATTTTGTGTAATAATTTATAGAAGTTGAGATTATTCAGTAGGTTAAACCGACTTGTATATTATATAAGTCACTTATATAGTGGATCATCTTTATATAACTGTAGTGTGCATTTCAATAATTGGTAACCCACTAACTTTCTAGCAACCTTCCCTAACATCATGATAAAAATTAACCAAATGACAGGTAATGAATATGATACGGCAGTATCTCAACTTCCAGACAACTTAATCGTAGATAGCACTAACTCGGAAAAGGAAGCTTGCAAGGATATATTATGTGACTTCGAAACAACTTGCGAATTAGGTCCCAATAACTTTCCACGCTGCACCTGCCAATTTAACTGCATAAATGTATTTACGAGTCCAGTTTGCGCATCTGATCTTAGAATTTATCCATCTCTCTGCGATATGAAGATGGAAGCGTGCCAAAGACAAGAGGGTTTGAGGCTTAGACCTTTAGATCTCTGTCAAGGTTTGGATTATGTTTGGATGTAGGAAGTTTAGCACTAACACTATGGCACACTATACACCTAATGCTTTAGAAAATGGAATAGGTACTATTAACACACGTTATAACTTTAATTTCTGCATCGTAATAATACCATTTTAGTGAAGGCCTCTAGTTACCAATATCGAATAGTGCATTGTCAACAGTTTAATATATAAAAAATACACGCGGACCAAATAAGAGATTTAGAAAAATTCTAATATTACTATATCTACTAACGAAATCTTTTATGTTGATATATTGATACAAATTCACTTATTACGATATTCATGAATCTGAATAGAAGTATTTATGTAATGAAATATGATCGAGTTCATATAGTGGTTTAATTTACGGCTTTATATAACTAATCTTAAAATTTTGGATAAACCTCGCGCCTCTACTGTAATTATGTTTTTTAATTATAACTCTGTCTTTATACTTAGTTTCTTTATCTTTTTCTCTCTTGTGAATCAGTATCAGAATCAGAATCAAAATAGAATAATATAATAATCTCCTCCAAACGTGTATCAATCGTTAAGTTTTTCCCTTCAATTCTATTTACTTACCTCAAAGTAGTAATGCTCCAAAACTAATGATTTCAATAACCCTGTCATCACCTACAGAAACCGACGGTAGACTTATGTATTTTGACGCACAAAACGCGTTTATAAAAAATGAAACTGCTGTAATTAAGTGGAATTGGTCTTGTGAGAAAAATCTACATTTTGCTCAATTAATCATATAGTAGAAATGAAATTTTCAAAGAAAGTTTAAATAATAAAACAAGTATAGCTGGAATCTGAAATAGGAAACGATAAAGACTCTATGAATATGAAAGGAAAAAGATAGTAATAAACCAACACAATATTGGGATGTGATTATCATTGGAACTAGAAATTATCATTGGAATCAAGAAAATTGGACGGACAATGAATATATGATACTAATGTACAATAAATATAGTTTGTATTGGGAACAAGTACAAAATGTATAGGAGGTATTGAAGAGGAATACGAATTTTTAAATAAGAAAATCGCACTTCTTCGCCGTTTCATTTATATTATATATTTCCAGAAATGAAAAATTTCCTTTTACATCTTGATTAGGAATTAGAAAAAAAAATCAGAAATTTTGAGAAATGTGTTCTAAAAAAAACAAAATGACATTTCTTTCGAATCTGTACATTTTAGAAAGATGTAAATTTAGAAAACATCCTACCTTAGAAATATTTTAATTTTCGATATGGACATAATGTATAAAGAAGAGCAAACTTAAAAGTGTGATTTTGATAGAAAAATTAGTATTTATATACAAGGGTTTCTATATTACACCGACAACGGTCTACCACAGAAAGATCCCAATAAATGATTCATTTTGATGAAGGAATACGATCCCTTACGGTGTCTACTTGCTGAGATATAGGGTGTTCAAAATTTTGAATCAAAATCAAAAATTTGTGACAAATCAAGAACTCCTTTAATTTTTTTTTCAAATTTGATGCTACTTAATAAAGTAATATTTTGACATAAACAAAATTTGGAAAAATGTAACCAGTGGCGCGCAGTCAGGGTTAGTTGTCACAATAATAACAAAATTGGCAATGAAAATAAAAATTATAATAGCACAAATTAAATTTAAATAACATTGTATAACGACAATAACAAAATTTAGAAAGTTGCATGCTGTAGTTGGTCAAACTGTTGGCCGCTTACTTCAATACAATTATTACACCGTTTTATCATTGAAAAACGTGAAATTGAAATTATGAATAATATTTATTTGTTTTAAACTACTTACGCTTTTTCATTATTCGAAATTATATGAATAATTAATTAATTTGTAATTACTCACGTGCTTGCAGACTTTTGCTTAGAGGCAAATTTCTACAACACCTTTCATTTTAACTCCATAAAAGGTTATTTGTTTTTTTTTAACTAAAAATAATCAGGCAATTTTAAACAGTAGCGTTAAAAATAGGGGGATAAAGTGACGACTAACCCTGACAGTGCGTCACTGATTAAATTTTTCCAAAGTTTGTTTATGTCAAAATTTTACTGTATTAAGAACCATATTTCATTTTGAACACCCTATATCTCAGCAACTAGGCCCCGTAAGGATACGTATTCCTATATCAAAATGAATCATTTATTGAGATCTCTCTGTGGTAGAGCGTTGTCGGTCGAATATAGAAACACCCTGTATTAGAACTTTATATTTTTCTTCTTGCTAAAAGTATCGAATCCATTTTCCCTCCTTTAATCTTCTTCTTTGTTGTTTGGTATACAAATCACGTATTGTACTTTTCCTTTATTCCCATCTTATCCTTGTTCCTTTTATTTATTATTTCATTTTTTATGGTCTCATGGATTTAACTTTCCAACTTCTTAAATTTCTCAATATCAAATATAACTATATCATGTACCTCTTAATTCAGAAGTTAAGCGAATTCGTGTAAACCTATTTTATTTTGTGCTATGGTATTGATACCATATGATCAACGTTATTTCGTTTAAATAAGGATTCCTTTTTGATACTCTAATGTTATTTATAGAGGGTAGTAGCACCTCTCCAATATTGTTTGTTTAAGTTCCAAATAAGCGCAGAATTGTTAAATTCATGATAGTTGCTTAAATCATAAACTGGTTTTAAAAAATTCACTCTTCGTTATAATAACTGATTTCACTTATAACGCCCATTATTTCTAGAAATGATCGTATATACAACTAGTTATTATTATCATTAAAGGAAAATTTCAAAGATATGTACACCCACAATCGGCAAAAATAATGATACAAATTATGACATTTAGGATAGGCTAAGACACCCACACTAACACATCAATAAAAGAAATGTGATAGTCCAGGAATTTATGATTTAAGTAATTGATAATGTATCCTGAAATATCTGTATCTGGAAATATTAAGGTGGTAATGTACGGCCGACGAATATTTTCGTCAACTGCACAACGAAAGTTCGGAAAGAGATACCGCTCTAAAGTGTAAATGAGCGTTGTGTAGCTAAAGACATGAGACGACGTAGAGACACTCCTTAAATATATTTGAAATATCAGGATGGTGCCTGAACAGACTGGACAGAAAACAAAAATTAATATTTACTTAGTTTAAAAATATTATATTTCTAATTATCTAGGTACATATAGTTTCTCAATAATATGTTTAACGTTTAAAATTTTCTGTTATACACCTTTTGGTAAATTTAATACTATTAAACAGTTTTTTATTTCCCATCGGTGTCCGTTACTATTAACAATATAAACCCGATAAATTGCGAATAAAAGTGGACGTTGAATGTTTGGAAAATAAACGCAAAGGGAAGCGTGGCCGGTTGTTTAGTCTGGATGCACGATTTTGGTGGTAAACCACCCTTGGGTGAGAACCGAAGCTATAATGATAAGAGATGAAGTGTTTTACGTAATATAAACAAACTCCCTACATAAAGTGGAGAGATTTTGACCTTGTATTATAAGGGACAGTCGTTTAGTGAACTTTGTCTTGAAAACACGTCTTTTCATTCTCGCATTTTCACGAAATTATCTTACAGTCCAGTGCAGTGCAGTGCAAAAAACACAAAAGTGAATTTGACTATATTTGTGTGGCGAGACTTATTCAAGCAATTATGCCAAAATACAAGACCAATTTAACTCCCTGCAGTGGACGCAAGCAAAGTATACGTCAGAGAATGAAAAAAAATTCGAGATAGCAAAAGGTAGGTGAAAGTGCTTCAAACCAAAATAAAAAAGTGATCTCTCTTGCACACCGAGCGCAAAGTGTCAAAAGCCGAGCCGAAGGCGAGGTTTGCAGGTGCACTTGTTTATCAAATTTTGAATATGAGTTTTCGTAATCATTTCCGAAAAACTGTAAACGGGGGTCTAAGAACTGAAGAATTGGTTGGTACAGTCACAAAGAGATTAAATCATTATCACTTCAGAAAAGAATTATTATTGCATTGTAATGAACTGCTTTGAATTAGATTACAAAGAATTGAAATGAAGTAAATTTTTATGCAACGGTGGAATTTTTTCGAATTGTTAAACATTGAATTAAAATTAGTAAAGATTTCATTTGAAGTGGTAAAGATTGACTTTGAGTTGGTAAGAATTGAATCTGAATTCTGAAAATTGCATTTGAATTGATATGAATAAAATCAGATTCCAAATGATTTGGAAAAATGTGTTTGGGATTAATTGAATTATGTTAATTCACATGAATTGAATAATTGTATCAATACTGAATGCAGTTGAAGTAGAATTGAATTGTACACTTTTATTTATGGTACTTGTTAGCACCTTGACTGTAAATTTAATACTTTCACAAAAAAATTTTAACGCCAAGTTTGATACATATGTCAGATTTGATATAACACCTGTTTTATAAGTTTATTTATTCAGTTATACATATAATATCACTTTTCTTGTTATGATGTGTTTACGGAAATGATTCCGAAAAAATTTCTTCAATGTATTTTAACTGATTAAAAACAATACAGTAAGTACATTCCACTCACTCACTTGCAGAACAAGGCAGTTACTTTGTGACGAAAATGTAACTCCCAGACTGATAAACGTGGCTACAGAAGAAATAAACATTCCAAGTACTAATAGTAGTGCTACACCACCACACCAGGATGTACGAGAAGAAGTTGCGGCTAGTAGTAGTAGTAGTGCTACACCACTACCTTTTAGAGAGGACGTACGAGTCGAAGTTGCGGCGACAAGCTCCACGTATTTGCAGATAGAAGATGGTGTTACAAAACAGCGAGAAAGTTTACATACCCCCACCCTACTGCAAGGACCTCAAGAAAAGTTACAATTCAAAGTAACAGGTCGGCGAATTGTGAATATGAAACATTATACATTATAAACGTGTAGACATCTTCAATTGTAGAAATGAGAATTTAGAAATAGTGAGTGAATATCGTCAGATATTTCGAAGTGTTTTTACAATTAAGTGCACTAACTGTCTTGAATCTAAGAGGGTGGACACTGATCCCGATCCTACTATATTAAATGTGAATCAAGCGATTGTCTTAGGTGCAATCTCCACTGGTGGTGGTTTAGCACAAATAGAGGAACAATTGGGGTTTTGCGATTTGCCTGTAATGAGTTCACATTTGTACCAAAAAATACAAAATGAATTGGCCGACAGTATCCACGAGTTAGCTTGGGAAATAATAGAACAAGCTGGCGTACAAGAACGCAGAATTGCTATCGAAAAGGGAAGCATAGGTAAAGATTCCATTCCATACATCACCGTTATAGCTGATGGAGCCTGGAGCAAACGCTCTTATAAAGTAAACTATGATGCAGCATCAGGAGTGGGAGTAATCATTGGTCAAGAAACCAAAAAGGTATTATTCCTAGGAATACGCAACAAATATTGTTGCTTGTGTGCAAGAACCGAAAACAAGGAAGAACAACCAATTGCACACACGTGTTTTAAAAACTGGTCTGGTCCATCAACAGGCATGGAATCTAACATCATAGTTGAAGGTTTCAATCAGAGCATCGAGATGCATGATGTTAAATATTTATATCTTGTTGGTGATGGTGATAGTAGCGTGACAAAAAAACTGGCCGATGCACGTCCCTATGATACACCAGTATCAAAAATCGAATGCCGCAATCACTTGTTGCGAAATTATTGTACACGGTTGCGCGCACTAACCCAGAAGAAAACAAGTTCCAAAAATTTGCCTGTCAATGTTAAACAAAGGAATATTTTGATGAACAGTATAAAACGTTTACGCAGTGGGATTATTGGAGCGATCAATTATATTACCACTGAAAAACGCGAAGAGTGCCATGCTGAGAAAATCCGATTATTGAAAAAAGACATTTACAATGGACCCTACCACGTTTTTGAAAACCACGAAAAATGTGAAACATTTCTGTTCTAAAATGACAAACATTGACCAAGATGAACAGAAAAAAGGATATGATTGGGTAACTGAAATGAAAGCTTCCGGACTGTTCCAGGATATTTTGTATGTCGCAGAACGTGTTACGCGAAATTCCGAACGTTTGATTTTAAATATGGACAACAATGCTGCAGAATGTTATAATTCTGTTGTAGCAAAGTTTGTTGGCGGGAAATGAATCAATTATACGGCGCGACGCTCCTATGCAACAAGATGTGTAGCGGCTGCCATATCCTACAACGTACCTGTTGGCGAATTTCCGCGCTATATCCATAAAAAAATGACCCATGCGAGCCGCCCTGGAAAGTATACCAAAAAGATCATTGCAAGACGTGCACAAAACATTGCATGGAAAAAAAGTAGGCGAACATTGTTTTCTGACACAATAAAACAAAAGAGAAAAGCAATAACAGAGGCTGATGAAGATTATGGATTACCGTCATCAGATATGCATGAAGAAGAATACGAATCAAGAGTTAAGGAATTCCTCAATAACCTTCATCTGAGCAAAGAAGAATGTGAGATTTTACAGAACAACACAATCGGCCAAGCAGACTGTTTATTGTGGAAAGAAGAGAGATCTAAGAGACTAACAGCTTCTGTTTTCGGACAAATTTGCAAACAACGTGCAAATACCCACTGCGCAGCTCTTGTTAAAACAATTCTGTACAATCCATTTCACGGCAATATAGCCACAAACTGGGGCAAAGAACATGAAAAAATTGCAATTCGTTTGTATGAAGAAATTCACAACGTCGCTGTAGCAGAATGCCCTATTTGGCAGCTACACCTGATGGTCTAATAGGAGATAACGGCATTATTGAGGTGAAGTGTCCTTATTCAGCAGCTAAAATGACACCTATAGACGCCATTCAAAAACAAATTATTAAATTTGCAGAACTTCGGGAAGGACGTATGTTTTTAAAACGTAGCAGCAATTACTTTTATCAAGTACAAGGGCAGCTCCATATAACACAACGTCGTTATTGTATTTTTATTGTTTGGACACCTATTGGAGTTGAGTCTGAAATTGTAAGTTTATCCATTAAGTATATTATAACTAATACTTACCATAATTGTTTTTTTTTAGATATTTCGAGATGACAACTTCTGGGACCAAAAAATGTGTAAGCATCTAGAGGAGTTTTATTTCAAATGTTTGTTACCAGAAATCATCAATCCGCAACATATTAACAAAAGGCGTATTAAGGATCTTAGAAGATGAGAAAATATTTAAGTATTTGTTCTGTTATAAATCTATTAATATGTTATGAAATTTATTTTTTCTGTATCTGATATTTTGTTGTTTAAGATACCTAATATATTTTAGAACCCGCATCCTCTAGTAATGGAGTAATATCCCATACATTATTGTTCACGTAATTGCGTATACAATATTTTTTCCGACCATGCAATTTACAGTGTAGCAGACTCCGCCCCGATAATAAACACTTATACCGATACTAATGAAAATTGGGCTCAACGCCTGTGACTAGGTAACCTTCTCTACATAAACATCCGTTCGTAGGGGTTAAATTGTGCCCTCATTGTTCAACATTTTATGTTTTTCAGTTGATGATTGCAAAGTTCAAGATTCAATTCACTCCGTACATTCTTTTACATTTCAGTGATGTGCGCGCTCATATTTGAGACATACTGTGCGGTGGTTTGTAAATCTGTTTTTTTGTTTTTTGTTAATCGGTCTTTGCTTCGGAGTAGAGCATTGTTTTGGCTACAATGTGCAACGGCATTTTCGGACAGCTAACATTACACCCTTAAGTATTCGAAGGCTCGGAATATAAAAATTGTACACTTATGGTGGCTCTAAAACAAACTACTATCTGTGTAACGTGATATTATTTATCAATTCAATGAAATCGATAAATGAAGAGATCGATTACAATGCAAATAGTGGTGGAATAAACATATTTCTACTTTCCACTTCTTATTTTTTATTTCTACTGTGTTTTCATCTTTGGGGCCAAATATTCTTCTTGCAGAATGAAAAATATTTCTATTGTTAAGGAAAATTGAGGGGATATTGTCATTTCTGCATATTTCTTCAATTAACTATCCAGAATATTGGTTTGAGAATAAAATGAATAAATATCATTTTTTCTATTACATTCAATCCATTCTTTATTAGTTTCTGGTATCATTCATATTTAATAAAAAATATGTTGTTTGTTTTATTCAATATTCTTCGCAGGGTGATAAACTTGAAGGTTTTATTGTAAACTTGCAATGCTACTTTCAGTATGTAAATAATTTAAGACCTACACACCCTATCAGTCCTAAATTAGTTACCTTAATTTGCTTAGAATAGAATAGATTATTTTGATAAATGAGACCAATGTAGATACATACAATTAGTAAAAGTTGTAATTATCATAATCCTATATGAATGTTAAGAATGAAAAAACAAAGATAATTTTAAAAATTCGTTGCCAAAACAACAAAGTTATTTTTGAATTTTATTCATCATGTTCTTCAGCCAAATGAATCATTGCTCTTGTGGGTAATATATATCATAGGACTCTACGGTTTTTTCCGTTTATTCACATGATCGTGACATCTACTCCATTTTCCGCAATTCAACGACTTTTTCAACGAATCCCAATGTGAAAGTAATTTTATACCTTATTATTCCGTTGTACTTGCTCCCATACAATTCTATACTCAAAATTTGTGCTGCAGATCCTATTCTGTTCTCGACTTTCTACCCTTTATAAATCAATATTCGCAATTAATTTGTTATCAGTATAGTCAAGTTTAACTACTAGCAATATAATTTTATTGATAAGCACACCAATTATTTTATTATTGTTTCCTACCCAAATTATCGCTAAAATGGTATTATTAGTATTAGTAAATATTTAGCTTTTATAGGTACATAATAATCTGAATTTTTGTAGTTCTGTTGTTAGACATGCTAATTGGTGAACGTATGTTTTCAAAATGGAATATGATGAAGCAAGAACAAAAATATAAAAATTAATAAACCACATTTTCTCGACTATTTTATCATTTTCATATAAATATCCATAAATAAATGAAGACTCAAATGATTTTATAGTTTTATATATATTCTCATCACATAATTTTCTGATTTTGTACTTCTATTTAAATCATGTATAGCTTCATCAGTTACATATTTCTTTTCTGTACCAATCCAAACCAGAAATAGGCAAACAATTTTAATCCTTTTTTTCTGTTTCTCCTCCACGCTAAGTTTTCCACTCTTATCTTTCATAGATAGTTTGTCTTTTAGTTCGAAAACTACCAATGAATCTTTCAATTCAGCTTGTATACTAACTGTTTGAATTTTGAGTTACATTCATAATTCTAAGTTACTTAACCCAATTTTTTTGTATATACAGTACATATATTCTTGAATGAATTTTCCCCATTTTTGTTCTATGTTAATATGTTGGACGTTCACAATTTTCAAATATCTAGAGATTATTGATTTAATTTTTATCTAGGAATGGAAGTAAAACCATGCAAAGGAGAAAAACCACTTACGGAATCTATTACAGAAAGAGAATTAGACTGCAGAAATGGTCCATTTAGACAAGACTGTCCTGCAGGAAGCTACTGCCATCAAACAGCCAAATTTGCTAAGTGCTGCCGAAAAAGTGAGTTATTCAAGTTAATGCAAATGAAGTTTCAATTTATTTTCTAACAGTTTGCGTGCCATTATCCTTTATAAGGTTAGGTAGCTGTGTATAGGTATCATCCATAAATGTCATGTTGAGATTTTTAGGTTTTCTGTGCATATAGTGGGTTTAATATTGGTTAAGAAACTTATAATTATTGATAGCAAAGAAACGAAAGGAAAATTGCTCCTAAAACATTGATAAAAAATCATATTACATAATATATGATATGAATAAGAAATATAGTTAAGAATTTTATATATTTAACGCAAAGTTAATTCCACAATTTGATGAGAATATTCTAGTGTGTGGATCACATTGTTTACACTACTTATACATCAACACTAACAATTACAGTGTGTGATACGCGTTTCGATCACTTAATTATCGTTTTCAGGGCCTAAAGGTAAACTGAGTTTATCTTTAGTGTGTCCAGTATGCCACGGTTTCAGAAATTCCCGTTTAGTAATAATCTAGTGTTTCTATGACTAAACCATTTTAATTATTCCAAAAGTTTGCCAAGATCGATCCTCGAAGATTCAATATAAAAATGTATTGATAGGTGAAGCTGTAGTGGAGAAAAAAGGTTTTGGGGAAAGTTGGTTTGGTTGCTGTCCAGATGGAAAAACTACTGCACAAGGACCGAATTTTGGAGGTTGTCCATCTATTTGTGACTGCAACAAACTAGGATCGTATTCAGATACTTGCGACGGAGAAACACAGCAATGCAGATGTCGTCCTGGAGTTAGAGGTGGAAAATGTGATAGATGCGAACCAGGATTTTGGGGACTACCGAAGATATCTGCAGGCTACCGTGGATGTATACGTAAGAAGATTTTAATTTTAATATATCTTTTGAATTCGGATTCAAAGTAGATCAATTTTAAAGTTGGTTTTATATAAACTTATGGATTTCGAAAGTGAGCCACATTTAACAATAATATTATTTCATGACATATTCGTGAGTTTCTATAAAAAATATAGAATTTTTGGTTAAATTGAAAACCAGTTCAATTATTTTACATACGTACTATATATCTATATTAATTAAAATTCATTATTGAAGGTGTTTTCAACAATCCTATTAATATGAAAACAAACGCTAACAAAAGTTCATGAAATATAGTCTTTTGCGTTCTATTTTTTAAAATAATCTAGACTTTTGTTAATGTAACTAGCGTTGTGCTAATTTGATATCACGTTTAACGTGACTAAACTTATTCAACAAATTGTATATCAGGAGTATAACTGAATGAAACAGTTGCAATCAACATAATCTTAATTATGTTTCTACCTGATACATCCATTTTATATTAAACTTACTAAGTGAATGTCAACGGATATAAAATTTTCACTATCAGAGTTAATAGAAAATTTCAACTTTACATTTGTTACTTTTCACATCTTCCATTCCATTTTCTTGATATTACCCAGTTTTCTACACAAGTAAAATCAACGTATATCCATCGCATACTAATTTCCATATATCATTTTTATCAAAATCTTTATTACATATCTCTCAGTTATATTTTAATGCGAATTTTGATGTTTTCTATAAAGAATATCAAATCGAACTAGGAAATATTCCTCTCCAAATATTGCTGATAAATAGTTTGTGGATGATTTTATGTGAAACACATTGATATTTTGGAATAGAATCATGGAAATAAGATTTGAATTAGAAATCATAAACAGGGAGACATTGCTAAATGTCGATTTATAATTAGAAAAAATTTGTATCTAACGTCAAGTATCACTTGGCATTAATGAAAAAAATCCAGAGAGATTTGCTTCGCATATTTATGGAGCTTTTACAAGGAACCTCTCTAACTGTTATTTCCAGAGTTTTACACTTACAGATGAGTAGTCAAGGAAAAAATGTTAAGATTCCCGACAAGGAGGTTTTTCCGCTGGAATTAATTTTCACGGGAGAAGGTTTATTTGTAGGAAAATTTCGTATTCGGACAGTGTAATTGTTAGTGTTGGTGTAGTGATAGTGTAAACAATTTGTTCAGTATGAATATCAACAACGGTTCCAAAAATTCTAACTAAGACAATGTTGCGGTTCTTTAATATCCTTAATGGTTAGATATTGTAATATATGTAACCATAATAACCAGTGTTACATAGTGGTTCAGTTTACAATTTTTGAATTGCAGACCATCCTAGTGGATCTAGTTCTAGACTCTGACTAAATAAAACGCATACGTTGAAATCTAAGCTTTTACAAATCTTTATTAATTACACAAAAACACTACAAATCAAACGTAAATATTGAAATTTCTTATTATACAAATATAATTCATTCCATCTGACCTCATTGCCAACAACCTTTCATAAAATATTTACATATAAAACTTCCTGTAAATATTTCTAACGATAGTAACAATAATACGATGGTAAGATTTTTACTTAGTATTTCAAAGTTATTGAACTATATTGCATACCATCATACGTACAATAACAGATATAACAACAAGTATTAATACCTTAACGTGAAGCACATGTGAATTTAATGAGAAATCATTACCTTTAAGAAATGGTATTGAAACAATTTCAGCATAATAATGAGAAAAAATTAATAAAAATTGTAACTTATTGAAAGACAAAGATCTGATAAAACTTGAGAAGAATAATCTCATTGATAAAGTTGCGTTCATTCCACGAAGTACTTTTCAACATATTAAATTTGTACATATTTATGTGTAAATAAAATAATATTGGAAACACAACTATCCTCAAATGGTTCGAATTATTATTATAGATAAATTCGCATGGCCACAAGTGGTTACGGGAGCTCCTTAACGTAGATCGCTTTCTACTGATTCACACCCAACTTTGAAAAGCAGTTTGGAGTTGCAAACAAAAATGAAAAGAGGAATGGAACGGGAATTCAGTTAGAAATTACTAAAAAGGAAACGAGTAAGTAGAACAGAACTGAATAAAAAGGAGCCTATGCTGTAACATATACAAAAACTAAATATATGTTTTTAATATATAACAATATAGAAATCAGTTCTATTCTATTCGTTCTATTACCCAAATAAACAGAAAATACGAATTTACATAGAAATAAGCATACAAAATTTGCTTAAAATAATTTTCAAGGAAATTATAAAAAATAAGAGAAGCTTTGTAAGCATTATACATTATATAAAAAAAAAAGTTTAAACGATATTGAAAGAATTTACCAGGAGTAATGTCAGCCCAAATTCGATAAAATTTACTTTGAAATCAATGGAAAGTCGACAAAAAATTAATTTCTTCAAAACCTTGAATGTGATAATGAAACAGAAATGACTATTGAACCACAATAAGTAAATAAACGAGTATTAAAGATATTTGAAGTAGAATGTTACAGGCCAGGCCGGTTGGCACTTTACATCATACAGTGAAATGTTATTTTCTCTCGACCCTTTAATATTGTATTCTCTTCTCATGTCTGCTGTTTTGGTCTTACTCCGTTGCATTTCAATTTTTCTGCTTCAATTTTCACTATAGATTCCCCTATTTTATTGACACTCATTCTTGCTTCTATTCAGTCTTTTTCATCTATCTTATAGTATACCATCAATAACTCTTCTATAATTTCCATGTTATCGTTTCTATTTTTATTTTTTTCATTTTTCTCCTTGTTTACTAGGAATCATACTTTTTCCTCTAATTTCAATCACGCTCAGAAAATTTTTGTTTTTGACTATGTGAATGCCAACTATTCTAATTATTATTCGTTTTATATTAAGACATATACATATTTTGTTAGATTATGTCATAGAGTTATTCTACTTGTTAACGAAATGTCCTATTAATTCCATTACAGCATGCGGCTGCTCCACTTTTGGTTCAGTGAGAGATGACTGCGAACAAATGACAGGTCGTTGTGTTTGTAAACCAAGTGTACAGGGTCAAAAATGTACAATATGCACAAATCACAATAAATATTTAGGGCCGAATGGATGTGTAGCAGGTATGTAATAAACCATTAAATTAGTATTTCATATTTTAACAATCTTATGAAATATCCATACTTGTTCCAGCATCTGAATTACCATCGTCTTCTAACCCTTCTACATGTGCCGAAAGAAGTTGTTACTTTGGTGCCACCTGTGTAGAAAAAGATGGACTTTCATTATGTGAATGTCATTTAAATTGCAGTAATGTAAAAGAAACACAAGTAAGTATCTAAACTTATCATATTTTCAGTGAAATATTTCTTTACGTTTTTGATTTTTTGCTTTAATCAAATCTAACATTCAACCTCATTAAGTTATCTTAATCAATCAAAATTTTATTAGCGAGCGTAGTTGGAATATCGAACGATAGATATGGTGAATCTGGGAGCAAATATGGATGGATCGACGGCATAACACCTCACGTACTACTATGCATTATCTTGGTGGACAAGAATTCTTTCTGTGTAGTACTTTGGTGTGGATTAGGTTCAGACAATACGACGTGGATGTTGATTTTCTATTGCTACCTTCTACTGTTGTCAAATACCTTTTGAGATGATTTAACAGTAAATAATTATCCTGTTCCGCTGGTTGACTACTTACATAACTTTTCACAGTGGACGAAGTTTTGAGACGAGAATAATTAGTTTGTAGAGGAATACATATATCTGAAATATTGACTCCTAGTTTTGAAGAGTATATCTTGACGGATCAGTAAATCAACTTTTGACAATGTTGAACTGATTTTAAAACATTTTGGATTATTGCCGAGTTTTAATTTCTTCCACTCTCTTGCTGATAACTTATATTCTATATTCTCATTTTAATTATTAACATTGTCCGTTATAAACAGGTTTCACATTTTATAACCGTTCTTGTATTTTTCAGATTGTTTGCGGCAGTGATGGCAAGACTTACGGTTCTATTTGTGATTTACGCCTAGCAGCTTGTCGCCTTCAAAAGGACATGGTTCTAAAAGTATTTGGATCTTGTAATGGTAAGTTTTTCTGTTAGTAGAACAAATATATAATGTATCTGTTAACCAATTATATTATATTTTTGTTGGACCAGCATCTACTCAAACTTTCTCATGTATCAAGAAGCCATCTAAGTTTAAAATGAAACTTTTGTATGAATATGACTATTGTTAAAACATATGTGGTTAGGTTAGGTAGGTTTTTGAACTGATATTCCAGACACACTAAAATTTCACTGTCCCCCGTTTTACAGTTAAATCTGCAATATCTGCATTGTGAATTTCGATAAATATTTAGTGATAAGGTAAAAGGTCATTCATTTGAAATATAATTAATCGACAAATTGAACTTCAACTGTGAAAATGATCGGTACAATGTATAATGATAAATAATATTTTACTGACAAAAATAACGATGAGGGATGCTGTAAAATAGAATTATTTCATGGTAAGTAAAGTACTAGGTAACTGCTAACCGCTTGTAAATTTTATAAAGAGTAGAAGAGCTCGAAGATCCATTAGAACAGTTGGTATGTATTCAATAAATTTTAATATGACTGTAGATATTTGCAGAGACTTATTACAAGTTCACTTTTCCTCTATCCCTCTACATTCACTTAAAAAATTACCTATTAATATATATTTAGCTTCAGAATACTAATTGATTATTTCTTTAATGAATTATGTAGAGGTATAATATTTTTGACATGGTTCCGTCCCTTATATTAAAGTATTCGTTCCTAGTGTCACATTTACATTCTCATCGTCTAGACCAGGGGTCTCCAAACTACGGCCCGCGGACAAATTTTGTCCGGCCCGCGATGAGCTAGCATACTTGAAAACTCCTTTTAGAGAACATATTTTTTATAACAAATTAAATTTAGTTTACTGAAGTATTCTAATTTTATGTTGAATAATCATTAATACGACATCTACATTGATATGGTCATGGGCTAACTACACATAACATTGTTGTAGGCTTATTGTTATTGTGTTTGTGATGAGTTGGATAAAGAAACACAGACTTGTAATGAGTGAAGACATGTATAATATGCAGAAAATTTAACTTCAGTATATAACTAACAAATGATTGAAATGAATCCAACTAACATTTTATACATTTTAAATAAAAACATAACTTATAACAAGCATAATGACATATGAAATGCTAATGAAATTTATGTAATTGAGATTTTCCACTGACAATAGTTTGTAGTTGTGGACTAATTTTACTTGTACCAATTATTAAAAGAGATTTAAGATGCTCATTAGTTAATTTAGATCTGTAAACATTTTTTGTGTACTGCATTTTGGAGGTCTTCTCACATAAATAAGTAGTACTAAAAACAGAAAACAGCCTACGATACGAGCAAATTTATGCAAATTATCAAATTGTGTCAGTGGAAGACCCTTATAACATTCCAACAAAGATGAGTTTTGAAATTTGTTCCTAATTATATTACTGCACTGTAGATCAATCATTTCCATTTGAAGTTCCGGGGATAGGGTTTCAATGTCAGTATCAAAAGGATTCTGAAAAATCTTAATTTGATTCACAATGGCATTAAAGCTAGGATAGGAAACTCAGTCTCAGTGGTGTATAAATGGCTGTATAAATCAGGAAGATGCTGGTTTTCTCCTTGCAATCTCAAATTCAGTTCGTTCACATGTTTTGTCAAATCAACATAGAATGCAAACTTCCACACCCATGCGTTGTTTTTTAATTCAGTAAGAGGGCGATGCTTTTCATTCAAAAAAATTTTGATCACTGCTCGAAGTTCAAAAAAGCGCTGAAGGACTTTCCCACAACTAAGCCAACGTACTGCAGTATGATACGGTAAGTCATTTTCTCCAATCTCTTCAATAGATTGTCAGAATTGTCGCTGATTTAGCCCAAAAGATCTGATAAAATTAACAGTTGATATGACTGGTTTTACAACTTCAGACATATCCAAACATTTTCCGCACAAAGACTGTTGATGAATGGTACAATGTAAGACTAATAGCTTTGAACCACCGTCATTTTCTACAGCCTTTGACACAAGAGCGACCACTCCTTTATCTTTCCCACTCATGTTTTTGCCTCTATCAGTTGTAATACATTTCAAGTTTTTCCATCGAAGGTTTTTTTGATTAATGGCCATTTCAACTCCTTTAAAAATATCTGTACTAGTAGTTGTGCCATGAATACTATACATATCAAGAAGTTCTTCTTCATAGCTTTTATCTACTCCTCAAATAAAAATCAACACCTGAGCAGTATCTGACACATCCGTTGACTCATCCAAAGCCAAAGAACACCACTCAACATGTCCATTTTTGTCGAATAGTTAAGAGGATATATTTTCAGCGATGTTTTCTATCCTTCGAGCCACAGTGTTTGCTGACATACTGACAGTTTTTGATAAATTTACCTTTTCAGGGCACATTTCTTCGGCTACTGCAATTATGCATTCTTTGATCATTTCTCCATCGATGAATAGCTTTCCACGTTTTGCAATTTCAAGAGCAACACGAAAGCTGGCATGAGTTGCAACCTCTTGTTCAGTTTTGAGTTTTGTAAATGAAGATTGCTGCGATTTCAATCCGCGCTTCATAGCTTCGAATTTTTCTGTCCGAAAACTTACTGTATATTTTGAGTAATTTTGAAAATGTTTTGTTTCATAATGACGTTTAATGTTATATTCTTTGAGAATAGCTATGCTTTCATTGCAAATCAAACATAGCGCCTATTTACTGGACTCAATTACGAAATACTGAATGTAATCCACTGATCTTTGAATTTTGTACATTCACTATCAATTTTTCGCTTATTTTTCATACTATTTTATTTCACAATAGTGTCATAGGAACTAATTTATGGTTGCGCCATCAGTCTTCTTATATATTCCAATTACTACTGTCCAGAAGTGAGTAGAAGACACCAGAACTTTCTCGAATCAACGAAATTATTCTGTACGTGCTATTAGCACCTTCTGTTAGCGATAGAAGGTACTACCTATTTCCGCTTGTGTCCACCAGATGTCGTGTCATATTACTCCTCATGACTCGTACTCTACAACTAATCTAGAAATTACAGATAATGACAGGAAAATTAATAATATGCAATGTTGCCGTTTTGCGGACTTTAGTCCGATTTGCAGCCTTTTTTAAACGTCGCGTACTTTTTCGGACTTATTTTTCATCAGTGGACTATTTCACTTTTTACCACCGGCAACAATGATAATATGGTTTTGGCCATCGGAACTTACTGGAGTAATCAGTATGGCTCTAAGGCTGGAAAGTTTGGAAACCCCTGGTCTAGTCGGTAAATTCTCTTATAATATATCATTGTAGCACTACAGTATTTCACCATTTACTTATACATTTATTGTCCAGATCTCACATTAATTCCCCATTTTTTCAAAATATTACTTCAGATAGACGACTTTTGGGTAGAACTTTCTTAAATTTATATATATTTGTATATGTAGAAATCATTAAGCAGAAGAGAATGAAACAAATAATAATAAAAAGTTTGATTCAATCTTAGTATTTTCAATGTAATACTCAAAGTTGAATTGATTTGAAAAAATACTTTTTTACAGAGGAGATACAAAGCACTGACTGGCCGTATAGTGGGGTAAACTCCCAAAAATTTACGCAATCTGACGAAATAAGTTCCCCTCTATCGAAATCGACACGTCATCTACTTGTACCAGATCCTCGCTACTACTATGAAAGAAGTAGTAATGTTCGGCCTGTTTCATTTCCAGACACAGATTTCATTGGAAGCAATCCTAGATCCAATATTTTATACCGTTATCGGGGTGAGGCTAAATAAATTTGTTTTGTACATTAATTGATAAAAATAAGCTATATAGCTTTTATTGGTTTCTACTTTCAACTGGCTCATTCTGTAATTAGCCGATTTCAAAAAAGTACGATATAAGCATGAATATTGTGAGTAATTGTTAAAAATTATTAAAATTCTTCAATAAAGAAGATCTAGTAGATGTGCTTTAGTAATTTATAGGGATAATTTTTAATTTAAATCTCAGAAATTGAAATAGAATAAAACGATTTTATCATTTGAGAAAAATTTCTTTCAAATATGAATAATAATAATTAGATACTTACAAAAGATCTGAATGATTGATTACCTATTCATTTAGAAAATTTCAATGCTTGTCATTCTATATTTGTCCAAGTTTTCAAGAAATATTCATTGTAAAAAATATATGCCATAAAATATTAACAAATTTATAATATTTGTGCAGGTAATGAATTTTCTCCTGCCTACCGTCCAACCCCTGCTACAGTTCGGGTGCTAACTGCCTTATTGGGCGACCTATGTTCAGACAATACGGATTGTATTATTTCAAATAGTCACTGTGTCAAAGGTGCTTGTATCTGCTTTCCCAGTTATGTGCAATCTACAGATCGCCAAGAATGTTTGGGTGAGAAACTACTCACAAATATTTATACAAATCTAACTAATTAAATTTGCATTAAATCAATAATTTTTATATTTATTTTTAGCTAATTCTGATAACCTGGATGAATTTAGAGCCTGTAGTAGCTTACCTTGTAACAATAACGGTACCTGCATCGATTTACCAGCATCAACTTACGCATGCGTTTGTACAACTAACTTTACAGGTTTATTGTGTGAAACCGAAATTTCACAAATTCAATACGAAGTACCAGGTACTGTATGTCTGTATAAAATTTTACTATTAGTTCAAATATGTAACTTCCAGCATTCTACGGTAAATCCTATGCAAGACTAAGACCTCTTAAAGCTTATCATAAACTCAGTATAGAAGTAGAATTTCAATCCTATACAGAGAATGGTATTTTACTCTACAACCAGCAAAAAGTAGATGGCATGGGAGACTTTGTCTCGCTAGCAATTATAAACAGTTATCTAGAATTTAAGTACAATTTAGGGAATGGTGCTGCAGTGATAAGATCAGTTGACAAAATTCAGATAGGGAACACTCACAGGGTAATTATAAAAAGATACCATAGAGACGGATTATTGAAACTCGACGATTCCGAGGAAATTACTGGTCAATCAAGTGGTTCTCTTAAAGCATTAGATTTATTGGAAGATGCTTTCATTAGATACGTACCAACAAATCACACAAGGTATGCAGTATTTCTATTGACAAGTGATCAAAAATTATTATTTTGGTCTGGTTTGTTTGCTTCTAAAAATGATTTTATCTTGTTAATGTTCACATCCCATTCATTCAATCAAATGAAGTTTTCATTACGCCAAAGATTCGCTGTAATCTATATGCTATATGAAGCTTCCATACATGTTAAAAAAATATCAATAAATTGACCAATTTATTTAGTATAAAAACATCTGAAATAATTGAATCGATTAAAGATAAAGAAAATATTAGCTATCTACAACTCTATATGTAATAATGTGTCCATTATATAGAAAATGATAAAATGAAATAGTGTTAATAAAAAACCAATAAGGTAATTAAAAATAGAAAGGACCATATAAATCAGCTATGGGCAACTTTTGACATGTTGAGGGCCAAACTTTAGCGTGCAAAACGTTCGCGGGCCGCGTTTAAAAGTACTGCATTTTAAAGTAGTGATAATATTTTTTTGCGATAGATATTAGACATGAAATAATACGACAATGTTATTATTGTATTATGTATTTATTATTGACATGTATGTGTAAGTACTGCCAAACGCAGAAATCAATCTTCTTGCGAATTTTCTAAGCTGTGGAAAATTGTCTTCTTCTAGGTATTTTTTGTAGAAATCGCACAACTCTACGTTTACAAATTTGGATTTTAGGAGTGAGTTTTCTTGAATCTCGATTAACTCCATTTGTAAGTGTATTGGAGCATTTTTTACATTATATTTTGTAGGAGTAGCAAATAAATTGAAACATTCTTCCATGTTGTTGAAGTCGCTAAATCTGTTCGAAAATTGTTCCGACAGTAACTTGAGTTCCTCAGCATATTGAGCATAAGCAATATTTTCATACGCAGAGAGCGTGTTGAAATGGTAACTGTTACCAGACTGCATCTGTGACTCCCACAAGCGTAGTTTGATCTGAAACGCTTTCAAATGGCTGTACAAATCATTTACTAACTGTCCTTGTTTTTGAAGTTTTAAATTTAAATCATTCAAATAGCCTGTAAGATCGACCAGAAATGCTAAATCACAAATCCATTTTGGGTCACTCAATTCAGATAGTGGCTTATCTTTTATTTTCATAATGTCTGCTATCTCATTTCTAAGCTCGTAAAACCGTTTCAACATTTTTCCTTTGCTCATCCATCTAACTTCACAATAATATGTTACGTCGTTATATTCAGCTGATATTTCATCCAAAAACGTCTTGAACTGACGATGGTTAAGCCCTCGGGATCGAATAAAATTGATGGTTTTTACTACCACATTCATAACATTGTGGAGTCGAATGGACTTAGAACACAAGTTCTGTTGGTGGATAATGCAATGAAGAACTATCAAATCATCTTTTTGCACATTTAATTCTGTTGCTTTTTCGTAACCTTTTCGTAAGCCGACCATCAGTGCATACTCCAATTAATTTTGACCATGGCAGGCCAAAACTTGTAAATACCTTTTGAACTTCATTAAAAATATCCTCTCCTGTAGTGGTTGCTTTTAGCGGCTTTAAAGCTAGCAATTCCTCAGTAACAGTGAACTCCTTATCAATACCTCGAATAAATATAGCCAGTTGAGCTGTGTCAGACAAATCGGTGCTCTCGTCTAATGCTATGGAAAATGATTCAAAACTAGCCATACGGTCAGTCAATGTTGTTTTTATATCATTAGCCATCATTTTTATACGTCGAACAACAGTTCGTCTTGACAAACTAATTTTTTCAAATTCATTTTTCTTTTCAGGACACAAAACACCGCAAACTTCTAACATACACTCCTTGATAAATTCTCCTTCGGCAAATGGTTTTAATGCCTTTGCGAACCAATTTTGAGCTAACTATAAAACTAGCTTTCACAACATTATCAAGTTGTGTTCTTTGTTTATGAAACATTTGTTGCTGTTTTTCAATATTTGCTCTAAGCTTCTGGATTTTGTCTGTTCTTAATTGTCCTGTCAGTGAGTGCTGTGTAGCATGCTTAGTTGAGTAATGCCTCTTTATATTGAATTCTTTCATTACTGAAATGGATTCATTACAAAGCAAACAAATAGGCTTACCATTGTGCAAGATAAAAAAGAATTCTTCAGTGCATTTTTCTTGAAACTGGCGACCCTCTGTGTCTACTTTTCGTTTCTTTCCACCAGACATCATTTTTTTTTACTTTTCGTTCAATAAACTTAATAACAAACTATAGTTAGTAACCACTCAAGATGCACACAAATTCACAAAGCAAGTTGACGGCTCTAGCCGTTCGCTAGGATATCGCTTGTCTGAGTTATCACCTCGGTAGCTCAATTAGAACTGAACTAACTTTCGGGCTATCCACCCGCTTATATAGACAAAATGAAGGAATAATCTGGAATAAACTAGTTTAGAATAATCGAGAAGCAATAAATAAAATCTTTTGATGTGTAGCCCGTGAGGCGGCAAACTTCAAAGAATTTGATCGAGCAAGCCGAGTGGCGGTGATTATCAAAGAGTGAGGCGGCAAACATCGAAGGTTTTGATGTTTGCCGCCTCACCGTCACTCCCGTGAGTAAACTAAGGAAACACAAGGATACTTGTGTAGGCTATGGGATTCATTAGTCTATTGATGACTCCACATTTTTATAGTCTATTCATATCATATCCGGTGCCGGATAAGATAAAAAGCACAAACAAGTGTTTTCTTTTAAAGATACGTACTAGTATAAGTATATGTACTAGTACTAAGTATAAGTACTTAGTTTAGTGTAATATTTTTTTAATTGGGTTTTTCCAAAATGTCTCGGGGGCCGGATCATATCTTACACGGGCCGGATCCGGCCCGCGGGCCGGTGGTTGCCCATATGTGATATAAATCTTCATATTTAACAGAAAGATAAAACTTACACAATATGTAAGCAGTTAATAACATTCTGCGTCCACTTTTGATTAAAATAAGTATAAAAAAATGGTTCTCACCCATAAATTGACATAATTGAATAATTAAATTGTGAACCTATATTAGGAAATTGTTATAAATTAGAATAACTAACACGTCGAAAATGAACAATTAATAATTATTTCACTTTTTCAACGACACAAATTATGCATTTCTCATATTACTAATAATAGTCAGTATACTTTTAAAGACGAAAAAATATAGTGATTTTTCAATAATGAGTGATATTAGAATACTAGTCTATAGACTACATTTTCTAATTTTCATGTATAATTGAATCAGAATCAGTATAGGCATTTAAATTGAAGATAATTTTGTTTGTTAGGGTTTACGAGAATATAGGTACGTCTAAAGGATTTCAGGGTTGTATTAAAAGGTTTAAAATTGGTAGACAGGATGTAGAAATACATATAAGACAAGAAGACTGGATTTTAGAAGTGAACGGGGTTTATGATTGCAGTAAACATGCTTGTAAAATGTTACCATGCAAAAATCATGGAAAATGTATAAAATTAGATAGGTTGTTTAAATGTGAATGCCAAGCATCTTATAGTGGTGAATTTTGTGAAAACTCATGCTTAGAAGGTAAATGCCATTTCAAGACAGAATGTAATCATGGAAACTATGGAACATCGTGTCAAGAAGTTAATGTCTTTCGAATACTACTATGAAGTTGTTGTGGATGATGTTGCACACCAGTATTATTAATACTCAATATTTATTCTATTTGTAGAGTTCAAGAGTCTTCATGGGCTTACACAAGAATTCAATGGAAACAGTTTTATCCAGCTTCCAAGACTAGGGGGTATAAGAAAAAGATTTTCTATTGAAGTCACGTTTATGACTACTGCCTCTAGTGGTCTCATTCTTACATTGGCCAGATGAAGAATGGGAGAGGCGATTTCATTTCTTTAAATATTGCCCGTGGATATTTGCAGTTTAGATTCAACTTGGGAAGTGGTATAGCTAATTTAACGTAAGTTTTTTCAAAATTCAAAATGGTTTTACTTTTAGTATTTTTTATGTGAAGTTGTATACAAAGGTTCAATAAAAAAGGACTTCATACCCCCTCTCAATTTCAAGTTCCTAGTACAATAAGTAAACAAAATATGTAGTAAAAGTAGTAAAAGCGTAATCTTAAATAGACAAAGTTTCTCTGAAATAAACAAATTTAGTTCTTCCTAGAGAATTAGTAAATATATCAATATTATTATCTTTTGATTTTACATGGTCCATATCAATAAGTGACTTAGCAAAGTGGCTTCAATTTATCCAAAAACTTTCAACTTTTTACCCATAATATATCTCAGTAGGGCTTCTACCATTCAATGCTACTGTTGTAAACCGGCTAAGTTGGTACGCCATAGTACTAATTGCCTTTTCCTATGAATATTCATTGCTTTGGCCTTATTTAGTAGTCAGTTTAGACTCTTCGCAGATCTACACTGTTAAGGTGTAGCCCGAGGCAAACTCTTGAACCACACCATTAAGTTCGAAAAATTCTTTTACCGTCTTCATCCACCTCTATCTGACCTAATTCTTGATATATATAGTCCTTTTTTCTCATTATTCTATAAAACCCCATCAACTTCTCATCAGCAAATAGATACTGGTAAAATGCGGAAAGTCGTCCAATATTGACAAATAGTTCCGTTCATCATTTATTATCATTTCATTAACATGTCCCCAGATGTGAGCATAAATCAACTTACCAATTCGGTAATATTTTCTGTTGAAAAGTTTTATCCCTGCCTTAGGGTATTTGAAAGTTGCACACTTACTCTGTTTAAATGTTTATTACTTGGTTCAGTTTGAAACTAAACACAAATAGATTCTCACACTCTCCACTAGTCACTGGTTCTGGTTTCATTATTATTGTTGCAACTTGTTGTTGTGAATATAATATAACTGATAAGAGGTTATATGGAAGTTTCTCCTTTTATATTGCATTCCATTCCCGTTTTTGCACAGAAAACCTGTAAGACACGTTCTTTCTTGACAAATATGTTCGTTCCATTGACAATGTTAATCGGTACTGATTTATATTTTCAAACTGAATCATAAACTTAATCACATCACCTCAAAGTATGTGTCGTGGCTTGCTTCAGTATCTGGAAAAAAATTAACACAATAACTTTTATTTGTTTTCTTTCCACTATTGCAGACAAAGCAATAAATGACACTTCCTTATCTTATTTTGTCTCAACTAAATTACCGCCTCGTGTTTAGTAGAGATTTTATCATTTGACTTAATATCTTAGCGTTCATAATATATTCAATGTGCTTATCTGTGACATACGCTTTGATTACAGACCGGAGCTTGGCATCACGTATGACAGCTGTCTTATCCTTCACAGGAATTTCTTCCAGATACACCACATCAAGGACTCCTCCTTCAATAAATTCTTCAGTCTAAATTTCCATGTGGAACAATTTGATCCACTCAATTGCGGGTTCGGTGTCATCGTAGCCATTTCATTATCGGAATCTGTACAATACTTTATGAGTATCGCGGAAAAGTAGCTTAACTATAGCCCTTTATACAAACATAGATTGAGTCCGTCAACTTATAGTAATTTCTATTCAAAATTATATACAAAGGCTACAGTAAAACATTTATTCAAGAAAAACATTCAACAAACTTGTTTTCCTAATATGAGAAGACTAACTTCACTACACTAGCGCTCTCTAAGACTAAGCCCGCATGTGCATAATCCTATGGGCACCAAATACAAAATGAACTCCACATTTACAATGTTACAAAATAAATACAAGAAACATAAACATAATGTTGTTATTACTTTCACAGAAGTTCGACCAGTATTTCATTCAATAAATGGTATAAAATTAGAATATCTCGAGAAGGCCGTAAAGGTATGTTGCAAATAGATAATTCAACAGTGATTCGTGGATATTCTGGTATACCATTAACAGAATTGAATTTAGATACTCCCTTATATATTGGTTCATTACCGTAAGTATACAGAACGATATGGATATTTAGCATATTAATAACTTTCTGTTCCAGTAATTGGAAACAAATACATAGACTTTCTGGAGCTTCAAAAGGCTTCAAAGGTGTTATTCAAAGAATTACATTCAATGGACTTCCTTTGCCAATTTCCAAACTTTTCCCAGATTGCGTAACAGTAATATCTCATAACAATTCAAGCTGTAGTTCTAATATTGGATTTTACGATGGAGCGCCCTGTCCAATGATTGAAAATCCATGTTTCAATAATGGTATTTGCATACCCAATATGGATAACTATACCTGCCGTTGTACTGGAAATTACAAAGGAAAATATTGTGAAACAAGTAAGCATCATCTTTACATTTAACTAATAGTGATAACATATTATATAGACGCAAATATAAAATGCAGTGAAAAACACTTCTAACATTCTTCTACAACAATTAATCTTCTTTGGTGGCTTTAATATAACCAAATTTTAAATATGCTCACAAAAGTAATTCAATTTATGAATCTGTGAATATATGGAAATTTAAAAGGTATGAAGGTACTTAAGCAAGATACTGCCAGTCTAGTTACATATCCCAGAAGTTTTTTTATACGTACTCTAGTTGAAACAGCTATCCAAACAAAAGGCTCAAATGTTAAGAATGGTTTTCAATCACCTATCAAATTAAACTACATGAGAACCAAATGAGCCATAATGGGTCTTCTGGCATTCATGAATGAGAAATATAATTAACTCACAACCTTTGTTTAAAAACATTATGAAATAAACTTCTCTTTGTGTTTTATTTTGAATTCAGAATCCCCTTCACTTTGACGTTACAATGTAAAGTTGTAATATGTTATAAAGGGCATCTGAAAAGTTATAGCCAATTGTGAACGAAAATCATAGCAAGTTTAACGTATAATTATTTGATCTTATCGAAAACCGAATATACTCATTACAATTTTTTTCAATCTCTTTAGATAGACTATCCCAAATTTTATATCCCCACTATCAACTGCAGTCAATGTAGTTAATGGTTTTCGAAATATTTTAAATTGTATTGAGGAAAACTGTAATTTCGCGAATAAAATTAATCACTTTTTTCTTTACTTCATTTACTAATCACACTTATTCAATGAAACACACAAAACTAAAAAAGATAAATAAGTTAATTGTGATTTAGAGTTACTCTAATTATCTTGTGTAAAGTATTTGAAATGAGCCTCCTAAACATGCTTCAAGACGATTTTCGATTAATCTACTTACGTGGACATTTGTTATACGCTCGGATCTTTCATATTCGACTGGTCCCTCTCTACCTATTTTATTTCATTATTTATATTTTTTTTAATGAAATTGGTTATTAATTCATCATGAATAAGTCCATGGCAATGAGCGGTAGATACGTCATGTAAACACCATAACTGTCAACGAATTTGAGTGGCACGTTCTCAAGTAAATCTTATTATAAATTCTTATTTATCCAATATCCCTATAATACCTATCATCCCTTCTTTTTCATAATTCATTGTTGATAGCTATAAAACAATCATAATCCAAAACGAAAATATAATATGTATTGTCAGTGTGTGACATATCAATCATCATAAAAGCTCATTGCGCACTCATCGTTTTAAAATAATTGTGATTAGTAGAATAAATCAACAAAAATAAAAAATAAAAATGAAAAATTATAGATTCATCTAACTGCTAGTTGTAGAGATATCGTCAAAACTATCAAGTTTTAAAAAGGAAATATTAAGAATAAATTAAACTATAGTAGCTGTAGTTCACAGTGAGGAGATAAAATGCAGGATGGTCTATTAAAAGTATCGAGGAAAATTTGAAATTAGTTTTTAACACTCTACTGTAGTACAGTATTACAAAAGCCCTTGTATCTTTGTAAATAATTTTAGAATTTAAAATTAACAGCTGGTTAGTAGATTTATAAATAATTTTTTCAAATCTTGTTTCATATCATTGGATATCATTTGATTGAACAAATACAGAATTAAATGAAAACTTCTAGAACTAACTGTTAAGTAAACCATAATAGAAATTTTATTACCAAAACTCTGTTTTTACTATTCAAATACTGACCAATACCTTTCTTCAGTGACCATTCAGTGGTTTCATTTGATACATTTCATTTTATGTAACACTGTTACTTATATTAAGTCTGATAAGTCAAATTAATGGAAGAACTTATATAGATTATCAATACTATTTATTGTTGTTACCGGATGGATCAATAACTTTTTAGTTTACGTTTAACGAATTTATTTCATGTAACACTGTTACTTATATGAAGTCTGAAAAGTCAAATTAATGGAAGGACTTATATAGATTATCAATACTATTTATTGTTGTTACCGGATGGATCAATAACTTTTTAGTTTATGTTTAACGAATTTAATGGTTTTCCGCTTTTTTCAGTTAATGATGAAACCTTGTCTTTGAAATTCAACGGTGCTACTTATCTTCAATATAGAAACAGAGGTTATAAAAGGTAAGATCTAATTCTAACGACAATTTTTTGAATTTCTACCGTATTTGTAAAATTTGTGGTTCATGGTATACCTAGTTTACTTATTACTAATATAACTAACACAAATCTTACTAATAGCGAAAATATAACGAATTTCACTGACAACAATGATAAACCCCACAACAAAACTGTGGAAGATGATGATTTCGATGATGGCAACAATTTATTTGATAAAGAAAACTATTATTATGATGCAGAAGACTTAGAAATTCTGTAAGTAACAACTAACACAATAAACCAGGAACTTACAGCATAAAGTATCTAAAAGTTATACAAACAAATAAAAAAAATTACTATTATAAATAACACTCTTATAGAAACTATACTGTTTACTAGGCGATCTATCTTATTATGAATGTAACTGTTTTTCACTATTGTGGAAGAGAATTTACTGCATGGTTGCATCCTCTTTTATTCTCTTCGAGAGCTATATTAAATAGCATTGTCGATATTGCATCTCCCTGTCTCATCCTTGTTTCCATGTCTATAATCTATATCAAACTTTCTATGGTTAGTACAATCACTTTTAATCTTTCTATTCTCATTTTTGTTAGTTTAATAAGTTTTATTGGCAATTTCATGTCTTTTTGTTCTCACTAGCCTTCTCCTATTTTTACTATTTTCAAAAGCGGTAAATAGTATATGTGGTATATGTTATGTTTACAGCATTTTTCCAAGTCTGAGTCATGGTGTGTATTGCGTCTCCGATGGATATCCCTCTTCTAAAGACCTGTTAGTATTCTTCGAGTCTCTTACCATTGTGATTAATATTTTGTATGTGGTGTTTAAAAGCTTGGTTCCTCTTCAGTTGCTACATTATGGTCTATCCAACTTTTTAAATATTGGAATAAATTTTCTTAACTTCCATTCCTCTGACATTGACTCTAGTTCCCATATTTCTTCAATAAGTTCGTAGATCTTTTCCATTAGCAACAAAAAACAATTAATCTTTAAACAAAAGTGGAATGAATCAAGTTTGCATACAAGAAAAAACAATTAACATCCCTACCTTTATTATTTAGTTTTATTCCATGAATTAATTAATAAATTATAATATCCACTTTTATACAAATAATAATTTTTTCATAAGTACAATATTCCATTTCTATTTCACATAATATAGTTGTGAACGATATTTTTTTAGAAGGAAACCAGAACGAGGTAACAGATATGAAATAAAAATACGCACATTTATGTCTGATGGTTTAATTTTATGGAGAAGCAAAAATAGAAATCAGCTTCAAAAACTACATATCAATTGCTGTAGTAGATGGATATCCAGAGCTTAGTTTTAATTTGGATCATGATGAACCATTTTGGGCAATAAGGTAAATTAAAAGGAAAAATAAAGATAATCACAAAATAACCACTACTTTTTTGTGAAGTTGTCACAATAAACTACCAATCTATTTTAATATATACATTCCAAGCTTTCGAATCTATGTATTATGGTCTTAGGTATTGAATTAAAAAGAGCATTGTACTCGAATATAAAAAATAATTTTATAAAATGAAGAAATGTTGGATTTTTTAAAGAAGAAATGAAAATAAAAATTCCGATAGTTAATTGTACTAATTTTTTCACTTATGTTTCTTTTATTTTGTGTGCCTTGTTCCTGTTCCATTTATTTATTGCATTGATTTATTGTATACTATAAATATCTTACATTTGATGTATTTTCATTTTCTTGCTTTGTCAAAGCAAATTTGAGGGAAAGTCTCCTTACTAAATTTTATGTACTCATAAAGTTCAGGGAATTTTTCCAATAATCAAGTCATAAACAATAAATTTAAAAAAGGTGAAACAAAAAAATAATAGTAAATATTTTCATGTTCGAGTATTTCTAAAAGGAAAAAAATAAAAATAGGCATTCAGTAACATTATAAAATATTTTCAGGTCCAGAACTAAGGTAGATGATGGCCAGTGGCATTCAATCCAAGTAAGAAGAAGAAAACGAATGGGCTTCATTTCTGTTGATGGATATGATATAAATAAAGGAGTAGCTAAAGCTGGAGCTATATCTCTGAGAACTAATTCGAAACTATGGTTGGGTCAGTATATATGGATAAGAGTATGATTTCTAACAGTACCTATTCATCTAAAATTTTGATTTAACCTTTATACAAACTTGAAGTTTTAAAATTATTCTGACAATTTCGTATTAACAATAATAGTAAAAAAATTTTTTGTGTGATATGATCTGAAAGTATGATTAATGATGAAAATAATCATTATTTATAATTTCAGGTGGCTCTTCAGTACTACCAGATGGTCTTCCAACCTCATATTACAAAGGATTTGATGGCTGCATCCAAAAAGTTCTAATCCACGGCAAACCTCTAGACTTATTAGCAGATAATGATATAAGTAAATTTAATTTTTGCCATGGTAATGAAATATAGATATAATCTCAAACATCTTTTTACAAAGTCTTTGTATAACTAAAGATTTCAAACTATGAGACTGATATTTTACTATTATTTCTGAAATATTGACTTCAACTCACTGAAAAAGGTTGCGCAAAAGTAAAATATACAGAAAAGCTTTGAAAATCATCCCAGTACCAACAATTAAATGAGCCTTGAGTTTTTTTTTGTATATTTTACCATATAAATGTATACAATCGATTATTTATTAGATAAATTGATAGATCAATAATCATTTCATAAAAAGAATCAATGTACTATTGTTCAAAAATTAATTACAATCGATTTATTATTCCTACCATATTATATTACTTATATTACAAATACTTATTGTGCTATCTCCAAAGTGATTTCTTTCATTAAGAATATTTCTCCAAATTTTTTAAATCCAATCCTGGAAAGATTTTTTGAATTTCTCATAATACCATAATTTGTTCGTTAGTTTTGGATTCTTGATCCTCTTTTATAAAATTTCTCGGGCGGACTCTACTCTTAATGGAAGTCCCATTTTCGTTTTCTTTTTATATTTCTTGCATTGGGAGACCAAATTTACTTCACTGGTATCAAATCTAAGTGCCAATTCAGTTTTTTAATTATTCTTATCAGTGTATTTATCCTGGAATATAGATCATGTTAGCTGATCTAAGTGTCAATAACCAAACCATTGTATTGTTCTACAATTTCACACAGACCAAAGTTATAAAAATTATTCTAAACATCACCAGACCTTAGTTACGTAGCAAGAAAAATAATCTGTTTTTTTAAGTAATACTAGTTAAATTGTAGTTTTCCGTATTCCACATTCATTCTGTTCTAGAATCGGAACAACTTTTTCCATGTGGTAGGTAGGTTTTGTCGATTTGATAACTGACATACCTGTAACTACAAATATTTTCAGTAAGATGGCGTTTATGTATAAGTTACATAAAATGGTGTTTTATTCCAATAATATAATTCAGAAACACTGTGAGTGAAGATCTTTACTGAATGTGTTAATAAAACAAATTAGTAGATATAAGTTTGTAACAATGATACGTATTTATATTTTCTAGTTTTTGATGGTATTATATATAACGTACAAATATTTTTCATGAAATCAAGTATTAACTCATCTTACAAACTGTAAAATACATGTTACGTTGTACATATTTAAAATTAAAGAATAGAATATAATTATGTAAGTTCCACTGTCCTGTTGCGATAAAAATTGAATATACAGCTACAGTTTTCAATCTTAGTACTCAGTAGTCCAGAACTGATGTATTTATATTTTATTTTCTTTTGAAGAATTGTGTAAAAATTATAGAATTCTTTCAAAATTTTACGATTGTATTTATAAAATTCCTCTTAAGAATATAACTACAAATAAGAGCTTTACTTGAAGTACCAAAAATGGGTTAATTTCTTCGCCTCATTAGTATCTCAGTCCACTTTCATATTCTATAACTAAGTACTCACTGATTTTCCTACTTTAACTAAACAACTGCTGACGTTTTCATTTGACTTTATTACTGAAGAATATTAGGACGATGGTAAATACTTCTTCATAACCACCTTAACATAATGATTAGTAAAATACATATTCAAAATCAAAGCAATACTTTCGGATATATGTCGTTAATGTTAATATTTTTTTATCGAAAACGTTTTTTTCCAAACACTACTTCAGATATTTCCAGGTTCACCTCTTTAAACCTGCCTGGAAGAAATATACTGAAAAGTATCTCCGTTTCCAGAATATCTGTAAAATCGAGTAAAAAGCCGAATAAAATAAAAACCATAGAGAAGAAAAATACAAAACACTGAATACCAGAAATTTTTAATAAGTTGGGAAAGACAAATATTTTCAAATCATCAATAGCTAACAAAGAATAAGAATTCGTAAAAAACAATAAAAAACACTTCGGAGATGATATAGTTGGGCATGCAGACCCAAAATATTAATTATTTTCCTTATGTACGAAATTATAGAATAACATAACTATAGACAATAACATCCATTAAATACCAAAAAGAATGTTATCAATGGAATTGGGATCAATTCCATTCTATTAACATTACTCAACATTTAAAATTAAATATTCTTTAAGTAAGGCCCTTGTGTGGTTGTAAATCATTTTTTTTATTTGAATATATTTTATCAAAATTACAGTTTACTGCATGCTTTATATCTAGTCCTTCTATTATTATTCACACTTTTGATAGTAAAACAAACTGAATTATGTTGGATACCAACAATGTCAGTATTTATATGAGCAAACCGATATTTTCAGTATTTCCTCAATTGATGTTTAGTATTATACTTTCCAAACTTCTACACATATTCAATAATGATTTTACTACTTTAAAACATGAGACGATACGAAAAATCCATCATATCTCCTAGTTTCTTTTGAATAATAGTAAGTTGATCTCTAATTTGATCAGAAAAAAAAGTGTCATTAAATGAAATCTAATTACAAAATATATTTAAATGTATTTTATATCATATGTTCATTTCTTTAGAAATCGTCTTTATTTAAGATCTCTATTTCTCTATTACTTTACAACCTATTTCGGTCTTTATTATCATAATATGACTTGATAGGACAATTATATTAATCAATAGATCACCTACAATATGAATACCAAAATAAAAATCCGCTCTAATGAGAAAAATTAATTTTCCCCTAGTTGTTACATTTCAAAAACTGTTTACCAGCTATCAACTAAATTATTCGTTGCATTGAAACTCATAAAATGAAACTATACATTTTACCAAATTATTCATATCTTTTTTTGTCATTGAGAACTTTTTTCTCGTTTAGCAGAATGTTCATAAATCATGTTTTTCAATACAAATTATGTAATAGTTCCAGCTAACAATCGCATTGACACTTTTTTGACAGCTTAAAAATACTATAAATTCCATACAAAAGTTCTAATAATCCTAATATTGAATAAGAACTTTTTCCAAGTTCAGTTCTTAAAGATTTCATTTTAATTTGGCGGTTCATTGAAAGATTCCAAGCCGCTGATAACTTCATTTGTTATATCTGTAAGAAACATCATTCCGTCTGTTGTTAAAATCCGTTATTATCGAAAATAGTGAAAAATTCTTCAACTCTGGAAGCGATAAAAATATTGGAACCAAAACGTTAACTTAGTAGTGATAAAATAATGTTTAATATGAAAAATTACATATTTTACTTTATTAAAATGGATGGTTTGCAAATCTGTGTCTTGCCTATCAAGCAACGAATATACTTTTGGCATACCGTTATGGGCGAGCTCACTTGCGGTCGAACCAGTTAGTGGGGTAGTGATGATGATATGCTATTCAATATCTACTACTTGCTTAGTAGTCAAATAGCTAGCAAATGGAAGCTACCTTTTGGTTTTTTGTTCTGTTGTTAGGTCCATCCCTCAGTAACCAGCTCGATGCACTGTCTAATCTCTCCCGAAAAACACCTTCGCATTAACTAAATACACTGACATTCTTTCAATTAGGAAAGACCAACAGTTGAGACAAATAAGTGCTAGTTCACAACTATACTTGCCTAGCTACCAGAAATCGACGTTGGGACAAAAAATAATCTGTGTTAGTTTCAAATCATTTAAGATGGAAGAATTTTTTTTCTATTTCCAATATCAAATTTATCTTGTTCTAGGTCTAGTTCCTCTAAAGTCTTCATTGGACCATACCCGGCATTTGTGGGAAGTTTCTCAGTAAATTTTTTCCTCTTATATATCTCAAGATTCAGATATTATGTATGACTATTCTTTTTTTTAATTATATCATTTGCAAATTTATCTGCGGTGAGGAAATATTTGTCAACTTATATTTTCAAGATATTATTATAAACATAATTTTTAGTGAATATTGATAAGAATTTATATCTCAAATAGTCATATGGAGTGTAACAATACTTTCTTATCAATATGATGTAAACTGGAAATTAAAATAACCGCACAAGCTCACTAATAACACTGTAGAATAATCAATTCCTTTCAAACTGACTTTGACAATATTATTGTCAGTTGTCGCCAACTGTGTTTAGTTTGGCGTCTGGCCGGCAGGGGGCGCTAGTTGTATGAAAATTAAACACAAATAGAATTTTTATTTAGTTCAACTTGCGGCCGCTAGGTAATTTCAGTTCGATTATTCCCCGCTAGATGGCGCTAGTTCGTGTTTTAGTTTGGTTAGCAGGGGGCACTAGTGCCTATAGAATCGTGTTGTAGTTTGGCGATTGGTCGACAGAGGGCAAGGGTGCCTATATAATCGTGTTTAAATTGGCATTTGGCCAGGGGTGGCGCTAGTGTCTATTGAATCGAGCTTAGTTTGGCGTCTGGCCGGCAGGGGGTGCTAGTGTCTTTAGAATCGTGTTTAATATGGCGTTTGGCCGGCAGGGGGCGCTAGTTTGTATAGAAATTGAACACAAATAGAGTTTTTATTCACTTCAAGTAGCGGCAACTATTTCTGTTTAATTTCTATACACATACATGTATAGAAATTGAACACAAATAGAATTTTTATTCAGTTCACCTTGCGGCCGCAAGGTTCTTTCAGTTCGACTATTTATCGCTAGATGGCGCTAGTTCGTGTTTTAGTCTGGCGTCTGGTCGGCAGGAGCTGCTAGTGTCTAAAGAATCGTGTTTTAGTTTGGCGATTGGTCGACAGAGGGCGATAGTGTATATAGAATCGTTTTTTATTTGGCGTTTGGCCGGCGGGGTAGCTAGCGTCTATAGAATATTGTTTAGTTTGGTATCTGGCCGGCAGGGGGCGCTAGTGTCTATAGTATCGTGTTTAATTTGGCATCTGGCCGGCAGGGGCCGTTAGTGTGTATAGAAATCAAACACAAATAGAATTTTTAATTAGTTCAACCAGCGGTAACTATTTGTATTTAATTTCTATAGACACTAGCGCCGTCTGCAGCCAAACGTCAAACTTAAACACGAACTAGTGGCCTCAAGCGAGGAATAGTCGAATGGAAAGTACCTAGCGGCCGCAAGTTGAGCTGAGTAAAAATACTATTGTGCTCAATTTGTCTATATAATCGTGTTTAGTTTGGCATCTGGCCGCAGGGGGCGATAGTCTTTATAGAAAATAAACACAAATAGTATTTTTATTTAGTTCAATTTGCGGCCGCTAGGTACTTTCACTTCTACTATTCCTCGCCAGATGGCGCTTGTTGGTGTTTTAGTTTGGCGATTGGTGGACAGAGGGCGATAGTGTCTATAGAATCGTGTTTAGTTTGGCGTCTGGTCGGCAGGGGTACTAGTGTCTATAGAATCGTGTTTAATATGGCGTTTGGCTGGTAGGAGTTGCTAGTGTCTATAGAATCCTTTTAAGTTTGCTGTCTGGCCGACAGGGGGCGCTAGTTTGTATAGAAATTGAACACAAATGGAATTTTTATTCAGTTCAACTTGCGGCTGCTAGGTACTTACCGTTCGATTATTTCAAACTAGATGTCACTAGTTCGTGCTTTAGTTTGGCGTTTGGTCGGCAGAGGACGCTAGTCTATTGAATTGTGTTTAATTTGGCGTCTGGCCTGCAGAGGCCGCTAGTGTGTATAGAGATTAAACACTAATAGAGATTTTATTTAGTCCAACTTGCGGCTGCTTTGTACTTTCCGTTCGACTATTCCACGCTAGATGGCGCTAGTTCGTGCTTTAGTTTGGCGCTTGGTCGGCAGAGGACGCTTGTCTATAGAATCGTGTTAAGTTTGGCGTCTGGCCGACAGGTGGCGCTAGTGTCTATATAATCGTGTATTAGTTGTGCGAATGGGCGACAAAGGGCGATAGTGTCTATAGAATCGTGTTTAATTTGGCGTTTGGCCAGCGGATGGGGCTAGTTTCTATGGCATCGAGTTTAGTTTGGCGTGTGGCCGGCAGGGGCGCCAGAACTATAGAATCGTGTTTAGTTTGGCGTATGACGACAGGGGGCGCTAGTGTCTATGGAATCCTGTTAAGTTTGGCGTTTGCCTATCAGGGGGCGCTACTGTCTATAGAATACTGTTTTAGGTTGGCGATTGGTCGACAGAGCGCGATAGTGCCTATAGAATCGTATTTAATTTGGCCTTTGGCCGGCGGGTGGCGCTAGTGTCTTTAGAATCGTGTTTAGTTTGGCGTCTGGCCGGCAGTGGGCGCTAGTGTCTTTAGAATCGTGTTTAGTTTGGCGTCTGGCCGGCAGTGGGCGCTAGTGTCTATAGCGCTACTTTGTATAAGAATTAAACATGAATAGAATTTTCATTTAGTTCAACTTTCGGTCGCTAGCTACTTTCAATTCGACTATTTCTTGCTAGATGGCGCAAGGTCGTGTTTTATTTGGTTAACAAAGGCCGATAGTGTCTATAGAATCGTGTTTAATTTGACTTCTGGCCGGCAGGGGCCGCTAGTGTCTATAGAATCCTGTTAAGTTTGGCGTCTGGCCGACAGGGGGCGCTAGTTTGTATAGAAATGAAACACAATTGGAACTTTTATTCAGTACAACTTACGACCGCTATGATCTTCCGGTCCGAGTATTTCTCGCTAGATGGCGCTAGTTCGTGTTTTAGTTCGGCGTTTGGCCGGCAGAGGGCGCTAGTGTCTATAGTATCGTGTTTTGTTTAGCATCTGGCCGCAGGGGGCCAAAGTGTTTATAGAAAATAAACACAAATAGTATTTTTATTTAGTTCAACTTGCGGCCGCTAGGTACTTTCACTTCTACTATTCCTCGCCAGACGGCACTAGTTCGTGGTCTAGTTTGGCGATTAGTGGACAATGGGCGCTGGTGTCTATAGAATCGTGTTTAGTTTGGCTTCTGACCGGCTGGGGTGCTAGTATCTATAGAATCGTGTTTAGTTTGGCGTCTGGATGGCAGGGGGCGCTAGTGTCTATAGTTTATTGTTTAATATCGCGTTTGGACGGCGGGAGGCGCTGGTGTCTATAGAATCTTATTTTGTTAGCCGTCTGGTCGGCAGTGGTGCTAGTGTCTATAGAATCGTGTTTGGGTTGACGTCTGGCGACATGGGGCACCAGTGTCTATAGAATCGTGTTTAATATGACCGGCAGAAGGCGCTAGTGTCTATAGAATCCTGTTAAGTTTGGCGTCTGGCCGATAAGAAGCGCTAGTTTGTATAGAAATTAATCACGAATAGAATTTTTATTCAGTTCAACTTGCGGCTGCTAGATTAGTTCGGATCGACTATTTCTCGCTAGATGGCGCTAGTTCGTATTTTAGTTTGAGGATTGGTTGACAGAGGGCGATAGTATCTACAGTATCGTCTTTAGTTTGGCGTCTGGTCGGCAAAGGACGCTAGTCTATAAAATCGTATTTAGTTTGGCGTCTGGCCGACAGGGGGCGCTAGTGTTAATAGAAATTAAACCCAAATAGAATTTTCATTTAGCTCAACTTCCGGCCGCTATGTACTTTCTGTTCAACTATTCCACGCTAGATATCGCTATTTCGTGCTCTAGTTTTGCATTTTATCGGCAGAGGACGCTAGTCTTCAGGATCGTGTTTAGTTAGGCGTCTGGCTGACAGGGGCCCTAGTGTCTATATTATCGTGTTTAGTTTGGCATCTGTTAGGTTGAGGGCGCTAGTGTTTTTAGAAATTAGACACAAATAGAATTTTTATTTAGTTCAACTCGCGGCCGCTATGTACTTTCCGTTCGACTATTCCACGCTAGATGTCGCTATTTCGTGCTTTAGGTTGGCGTTTGGTCGGCAGAAGACGCTTGTCTATGGGATCGTGTTTAGTTAGGCGTCTGACCGGCAGCGGGCGCAATTGTCTATGGAATTGTTTTGTAGTTTGGCGATTGGTCGACAGAGGGCATAGTGCCCATAGAATTGTGTTTAATTTGGACTTTAGCCGGCAAATGACGCTATTGTCTACATAATCGTGTTTTTGTTGTGTGAATGGGCGAGAGAGGGCGATACTTTCGGAAGAATCATTTTTAATTTGGAGTTTGGCCGGCGGGTGGGGCTAGTGTCTATGGAATCGAGTTTAGTGTGGCGTCTGGCCGGCAGGGGGCGCAAGTGTCTATTCAATCATGTTTAATTTGGCGTTTGTTCGACAGGAGGCGCGAGTGTCTATAGAATCGTGTTTAATTTGACGTTTGGCCGTCGGATGGGGCTAGTGTCTTCGGAATCGAGTTAAGTTTGGCGTGTGGCCGGCAGAGGACGTAAGTGTCTATAGAATCCTGTTTAATTTAGCGTTTGTTTGGCAGAGGGCTCTAGTATCTATAGAATTGTGTCTAGTTTGGCGATTGTCCGACAGGGGGTTCTAGTACTTATGGAGTTTAAACCCAAATAGAATTTTTATCTAGTTCAACTCGCGGCCGCTATGTACTTTCCGTTCGACTATTCGACACTAGATATGGCTAGTTCGTGCGTTAGTTTGGCGTCTGGTCGGCAGGGGTGCCAGTATCTATAGAATCGTGTTTGGGTTGGCGTCTGGCCGATAGGCGCTAGTTTCTATAGAAATACAAATATAGAAATACGAATATATATATATATATATATATATATATATATATATATATATATATATATATATATATATATATATTGTTATGATATTATAGTGTGTAATGTTTATTTTTATAAATTTTATTTTTAATAAAATCAGATTTTAATTTGGGCGCCATTAATAATTATTTGAATTTCTTTATTTTATTATGTTATTATTATTATTTTTATTCTCAGGGTATTATATTGTGAGGTCAAATTAAAAAATTTTATTGCGATAAATTGTTATAGTCATAAGGTCAGATTATAATAGTTTTAAGACCGGGTCTGTTCTTTATAATGAATAAAATATTCAAAATATACAATTTCTTAACTAGCTATTACAATTATTTTATTTTACAAACATTCATTCATTCATTCATACTCATAATTACATTCATAAAACTAAATTATATGGAAATGTGAACTCAAATATTATATACTAAAAGAAATACTTAAAACTTAATAGAACAGTACCTTAAGTGTTTTTTTTTTTTAAATTGGAAATTGTTACGGCCTTGCAGAATAAACAGATACTACGCTGTAGTTCCACTCCTGTTCTTTTCTTTTTCACAACTTCGTTATCTTGGAAATTGTCCCTTTGTGAGTATTCTCACTTATTTCACTTTATTTAATTGTTTTCACTGATTTCTTATTACTACACTTATACAATTATTAATTATCAATCCTTTGAATATTTTATGCCTTTTATATCAAGATTTTAATTTTTTTAAATTTCAATTGAAATTATTTTACTCTTTTTTCTCTTGCAAAAAAAAATTTCTCTCGTTGTTGATTCTCTTCTTCATTGTTTTTCTTTTTTTTTTTAAACAAACTTTTTTTTTTATTTTAACCAATGATATTTATTTTAAAAGTTAGTTACTAAATTGTCATTTCTAAATTTTTAAATTATTGTGACTTTATTCAAATAATATTATTCTATAATTTCTTTGTTGTATTTATTTCATTCCTATGTTATTAATTTTATCATTGCAGTTGTCAAAATTTTTATATTTTATCATTTATAACCTTAAAATTTGTGTTGGTATGTCACACAAATTTTTGAAGTTGGTGCTCCTGTTTTTATCTGTCAATTCATGGATTAAATTCTTTGATTATACAGGATTTGTCAAAATTAAATAATAATTTAGAATATAGTATTGGCCAAAACTTAATATAAAGAATGTTATTTATTTTATTGTGATAAACTGCTCTAAGTAACCGAATAACAGAACTGAACTTATTGCTTTATTTATATCTTATTATTATTTAATAATTTATTTTGGATATATTCATACCATAACAACATTCCCAAAATTTGTTTTCTTGATTTATTTTATTTATATAAGAAATAAGAAAACCAAATTTTAATTCTTCTTTATAAGTTGTTCTCAGTTATTGTCTTTTATTCCAATAATTATTTTGTGATAAATTCCCAGTTATAATTTTTTTAGTATTAATGAAATATCAATAAATGTATCAGTCATGTCCTTTCGTTTTATGTATAAAATCTATATAACTGATTAACATGGAAGATTCATCTTATTCTCTCACTAATGGGATCTTTCAAAATGTAACTGTTGATTCCTTCCTCATTACTAATAACGTAAGGTCCTTCAAATAGCAATTGTAGTTTTGCACATTTATTATCTCTTCTATTTGGTACCAGTAATGCTTTCAAAATTACTAGATCTCCTTTCATAAATGTTACTCTTCTTTTTATTTCTTTTGATTTTCTTTTAACAAATTTTTCTCCAGCTCTTTTTAATACCACAACAATAGGATTAATGTATTGTGAGTTGCTTCTTTCTATTATTTTATTTTCCAATAGTTCTTTTATGCATTTTCTCACTTGATCTTTATACTTGTATGGAATAGGATAAGTTTTAGCTTTGAAATTCTTAATATCTTCATTGACTTCTATTTTATGTACATAATCTTTCGCAATTCTATTTTCCTTTGAAAATAAATTATTATATTTATTCATTAACATTTTTATTTCTTCTTTTCTGTCCTCTGGACAATCCATTATAACTTCATCTTCCCCTTCTTCTTCATCATCATAATTTTTATTGAATTCTTCCTTGTACATATTATTAACTACTTTACCTTCTTCCTTCAAAGCTATTATTTCAAAGTTAATCCATGTTCCATCCAATTTTAATCTTCTTTCTTCAATATCTATTATGGCTTTATGTTTTTCTAGCTCATCATATCCTTTTATTATTTCTGTCTCAATATCTGGAGCAATTAATACTTGTAAATTAAATTCTTTTCCCTTAATATTAGCGTTTATATTTATTAATCTATTAATTTCACATATTTTCTTTGAATTAGCACCTATTAAATTTATTTTTGGGATTTTAATAATTTTATTTGTAGGAATATTTAATTTATCAACAAAATTTTTATTAATCATTGATGCTTCTGATCCAGTATCAATAAGTAATTTAGCTTCTAAATTGTTAATTAGCCCATTTATAATAATTAAACTATTATTCCCATCTGTGTCTATATTTTTATTTATTTTTATAAATTCATTTGGATTTTCATATTTACAAATATATAGATTTTGTTTATTTGATGTGTGCGTATTTAAAAATTTTCATTGTCATTTATTTGTTCAGTTGTCTGTCTTGTATTTTCCCTATATATTTGTGCTGTATGTAATCTTGTCTCATTTATGTTTGTTACATCATCATCTCTGCTTTCTGATCTATTTCTTCTATCTTGATTGATTCTTTGAAAATTTACTCTTCTTGTCTCTTGATCTCCATTTCCTCTTTGCATATTTCCTTCAGAATTTCTACTCTCCAGTCCTCTATATTGTCTATTGTTCCTGTCATTATAATTATTTTGTCTGTATGAATCATTGTTGTTTCTATTGTTAGTATTAGTATTGTAGTTTCTGTTATTGTAATTATTGTTATTATAATTATTGTTATTATTAATTTGTGCATTATTATTATAATTTCTATTATTATTAAATCTAATATTTGTCCAATTGTTACTTTTGATTGTTGTTTCTCTGATTATTTTCATTGTTTCTATAATTTGTTCTTATATTTTGTTGTGAATTTTCATGTCTGATCAAATTTCTCTCTACTCTTTGTAGATACATAGATAATTGATCCAATTTTCTTATATTTTGTATTGCAATGGTCTTAGCCAATTCTGCCTTGAAATGCCTTTGCTATGAACATAACGATTTCCTCCTCAGGGATTGGTGGTTCCAGATATTGTGTCATCGCATGTAGTTGGATTGCATAATTGTTTAAATTATGGCTTCTATTTTCATCAAACTTTCCGAAATATAATTGTTCCCTGATGGTTGATTGAGTATTTTCCCCCCAGAAATATTGTAAAAATGCCGTTTCAAAATCTTGAAATTCCGACATATCTTTTTCCCTGGCAGAAAACCATACTAACGCATGATTTTCTAAATGATCTCTTATTATTTCCTTTATGTCTTCAATATTATTTATTCCTCTTATTCGATTTTTCAAAATTCTTATGAATATTTTTGGATGCAGTTTTTTAATATTTCCGTCAAATTTTTGACTAGTTGCTCCATAAATTGTTTTTACTCCTCCAACATATTCCATACTCATTCCTTTTTTCTCAATTTGTTCTATTTTTCCTTGTATGTTCTTTATTTCCATTTTAAATTCATTTTCATTTTTCTTAATATTTTCCATTTCTCTAGATTGTATTTCTTCCACTTCCATTAATCTTCCTAACATTTCATCTCGAATTTCTTGTTTTGTCTCTTGTATTTTGTTTTCGGCATAGCTTCTTACTTCTTCCAATTGTTTTCTCATATCTTCTATTTTCTTTTCCATTCTTTGACTATTTGTATTCATTTCTCGTTTTATTTCTTCTTTAGATTCATCCATTTTTTTTATCATAATCTGGAACATACTCATTATATCCATCCTCTCTTTCTTTTTCTGTGAATTTTCTGCTGTTTGATTTTCTATCATTTCTTCTGTTTCAGTTCTCTCTGTTTCTTCATTATGGTCTTGTTCCATATAATGTACTTGAAAATCACCCATTCCATGTCTCCTTTCTTCTTCATCTGATTCTCCTTCTGCTCTTATTTGTTTCCCATCTCTGAGTGTCATTCCTTTTTCCATTTTTCTTGTTTAAATTTGTTATTACTGTAAACTCTTCAATGCCAAATTTTGTTATGTCCAATTTTTTTTTATGCCCAATTTTTATATATGCCCCACGTTGGGCGCCAAATTGTTATGGTATTATAGTGTGTAATGTTTATTTTTATAAATTTTATTTTAAATAAAATCAGATTTTAATTTGGGCGCCATTAATAATTATTTGAATTTCTTTATTTTATTATGTTATTATTATTATTTTTATTCTCAGGGTATTATATTGTGAGGTCAAATTAAAAAATTTTATTGCGATAAATTGTTATAGTCATAAGGTCAGATTATAATAGTTTTAAGACCGGGTCTGTTCTTTATAATGAATAAAATATTCAAAATATACAATTTCTTAACTAGCTATTACAATTATTTTATTTTACAAACATTCATTCATTCATTCATACTCATAATTACATTCATAAAACTAAATTATATGGAAATGTGAACTCAAATATTATATACTAAAAGAAATACTTAAAACTTAATAGAACAGTACCTTAAGTGTTTTTTTTTTTAAATTGGAAATTGTTACGGCCTTGCAGAATAAACAGATACTACGCTGTAGTTCCACTCCTGTTCTTTTCTTTTTCACAACTTCGTTATCTTGGAAATTGTCCCTTTGTGAGTATTCTCACTTATTTCACTTTATTTAATTGTTTTCACTGATTTCTTATTACTACACTTATACAATTATTAATTATCAATCCTTTGAATATTTTATGCCTTTTATATCAAGATTTTAATTTTTTTAAATTTCAATTGAAATTATTTTACTCTTTTTTCTCTTGCAAAAAAAAATTTCTCTCGTTGTTGATTCTCTTCTTCATTGTTTTTCTTTTTTTTTTAAACAAACTTTTTTTTTTATTTTAACAAATGATATTTATTTTAAAAGTTAGTTACTAAATTGTCATTTCTAAATTTTTAAATTATTGTGACTTTATTCAAATAATATTATTCTATAATTTCTTTGTTGTATTTATTTCATTCCTATGTTATTAATTTTATCATTGCAGTTGTCAAAATTTTTATATTTTATCATTTATAACCTTAAAATTTGTGTTGGTATGTCACACAAATTTTTGAAGTTGGTGCTCCTGTTTTTATCTGTCAATTTATGGATTAAATTCTTTGATTATACAGGATTTGTCAAAATTAAATAATAATTTAGAATATAGTGTTGGCCAAAACTTAATATAAAGAATGTTATTTATTTTATTGTGATAAACTGCTCTAAGTAACCGAATAACAGAATTGAACTTATTGCTTTATTTATATCTTATTATTATTTAATAATTTATTTTGGATATATTCATACCATAACAATATATATATATATATATATATATATATATATATATATATATATATATATATATATATATATATATATGTATACATAACAATATATATATATATATATATATATATATATATATATATATATATATATAGTTCGTGCGTTAGTTTGGCGTCTGGCCGGCAGAGGACGCAAGTGTCTATAGAATCGTGTTTAATTTAGCGTTTGTTCGGCAGAGGGCTCTAGTATCTATAGAATCGTCTCTAGTTTGGCGCCTGTCCGACAGGGGCTGCTAGTTTTTATGGAAATTAAACACAAATAGAATTTTTAATTAGTCCAACTTGCGGCCGCTAGGTACTTTTGATTGGACTCTGGCCGACAGGGGCCGCTAGTGTCTATAGAAATTAAACACAAATAGAATTCTTATTCAGTTCAACTTGCGGCCGCTAGGTTACTTCCGTTCGAATATTCCACGCTAGATGTCGCTAGTTCGTGCTTTAGTTTGGCGTTTGGTCGGCAGAGGACGCTAATCTATCGAATCGTGTTTAATTTGGTGTTTGGCCAACAGGTGGCCCTAGTGTCTAGAATATCCTGTTTGCTTTGGCGTCTGGCCGGCAGGGGCCACTAGTGTGTATAGAAATTGAACATATATAGAATTTTTATTCAGTTCAACTTGCGGCCGTTAGGTACTTTTGTTTGACGAATTACGTTACTGAACTTCGAGAAGGCGTTTTTAAAAACGAATTACACGTTGAGAAACGTTTATTCAATACATTGACAAAACAGAATCTAAATTTATTACAGGTTTACAATATTTATATGTTTTACAAAGCGCCTCGTCGGCGTTATACAATAAAGCTTAATAAGCAATGTTCATTGACGTAACTCCTCCGCCCTAAGAGAGAATTATGGGGATGGACCAGAATTCGGCATTAGAGGAAAATTTTTCAAAACATATTCTTCGCTTGTTGTCTCCCTTTCGGGTTGGTTCTTCTTTCTTCTTATCTAATTATTAGATATATAACGCAGGCTGTAACTATAAGATATAATAAAATTGAATAAAAACTTATACTTTGAAAATGAATGGGTAACGAGTTTATTTTCTCAGCTGACTTTTTATCTTCTTGAATAGCACTCATTACATTGTTCATTTCGTTAAGATCGATTGAATCCAAATGCACAGGTTTCAGGTTAGCACTCACTATCTGGAGTAAAATTTTTTGTATGAATATTTAATTTGGGTAAATCAATGTTTTTATATTTCGGCACTCTGGATTTAAAAGTTTTTAGATGAAAGCTGTTTATTAGAATGTCACATTCGTTGTTAAGTTCGATTAGATAACTACCATTCACAGGAAAGTTCGTAATATATTTGTTGCAGTTTTGTTTGACTATAACGCTATACGGGGTTATCACAATCCAATGGTCGGTTTCTAATTTCTGAATTTTGACTTCACTAATGGTAGACGGGATATCTCGGCAATTATGGGTAGATTGAGAGTATTTCAATAACTGGACTTCGCAAGGAGAGTTACTTGATATTGCTCTTCTTTGTAGTCCTCGGCAGATGAATTCTTCTTTAATTATTTCTTGACATTCAGAGTTCGTAGAGGCATAGTTTTGCTCATTTAAAAGGAGAAATTTGGATTGGGGTAGTATGAGTTTGAAATTTTTGTTTGAAGGTGTAGGTAAGGGGTAAAGGTGATAGTAGTTATATTCAAGAAACTCTACAATCGGTACTTCTAATATAAAAATAATACTATTATATTTACTGTAACTTTTAACTTTGATAATTTTTTCATATAATAAAATATTATTCAACGATGTTTCAAAAGGAAACTTGTTATTTTCATCAATATTTTTCTTGACTGATATTATCTCTGAAAGTATTTCATTTGGATTTGCTATAGAATTGTGGAAAGTATTCATTTTTGCGAAGCTTATAGCCACTTCTATTCTGTCGAGTATGTCATAAATGATTTGAAAACTAGTCGAAAATTGAGAAACAATTTGTTCAATTGAAAAGAAATGGTAAGTTTCTATCATTTCTGTTCTCATATTCCTTAATTCTTTTTGTAAATCATTAATACGTGAGCTCAATATTTCTTGATTGCGGGATAGTATTCTGGAATTATTTTCGAATGATTTAATAGATGATTCTAGTAATGTAATTTGATGTGTAAGTGATGTTTTGATATTATTCTGATTATTAGATAAGGTTTTAATAGCTTCATCATATCGAATTGCATCTTCTTGATCTAAATTACCTGTTATAAATTTTATTGCTGAGCCAATTCCGTCAAAAAGAGATCGTTTCGCATGTTTTCCTCATAATGTTTTAATTGTTCTATTTGTAAAGTGATTTTATTTTCTATTATTCGAATTATGTGGTAGGAGTTATCAAAGTACTCTGTGAAGTTGAACATGCTAGGATGATTTGAAAAATAGTCGTATAGGTTATCATATTGGTCCTTCAAATTTAGAAAGTGATCAGTTATATTTGTAATGTCATAAACATGTATGAAAGTCTAAAAGACGATTTGTATATGAGCAGTGCCTAGTCGTAAGGGTAGGAGGCCAGGATTATCGTTTAGGTTATGGAATTTGGGTGCATCTAATCTTCCTTCAGCGGTCCAAAAGAGGAAACTGAAATGGGAGGTTTTTTTAGTTCATTTATGTGAGCTATTTCTTTATGTGCTTTAAGTTTTTTATGTTTAAGTAATTTTCCAGAAATTTCAACACGATTTCTGTCAAGTATTTGAGTAATTTCGAAAGGACCTAGGAAACGTTTGTCTTTTTTATTTCGTTTTTTGGGATTATGCTTGTATACAATTTGACCAATTTTGAATTCACTATTCGAATCACCGTTAGCATTTCGTTTTTGTAAAATTTTTCCCTTATTTGTTTTTAATTTTTCTTGTACATCTTTATAAACATATTGTAACTTTGTTCGATGATTGTCTACATAGTCATTATAGAAAGTTTGGGGTATTAAAATTTCGTTTCTAGAATCTGTATGACCAAAGGTGAGTTCAAAAGGAGGGAAATTTGTAGAACTGTGTATAGAATTATTGTACCCTATTATTGCGTAATCCATCAAATCATCTTCGTCGGGATAAAGTTCTCGTAGTATTCTAAGATGTTCAATCAAGGTTGAATGAACTCTTCCAGCTATGGAGTTGGATTCATGATGACCAGTTGTGGTGTGTGTGAAATGTATTTTAATTTTGTGTAATGCCAAAAGTTCTTTAATAGTATCATTATGGAATTCTGTACCTTTATCTAAAACAATTAATTGTGGTACTCCGAATGATGTAAAATATTTTATTAGAGCTTTACTTATAATAACAGCTGTTTTAGAAGGAATATGCATTGCTTGTGCGAATTTGGTAAATGCATCTGTTAAGGTTAGATAAGATTTTCCGTTGTAAACAAAAACGTCGATGCGTATAATTTGAAATGGTTTTGATGCAGTTTCGCTCAACATTAGCGGAACATAAGGTTTTTCTCTAGCATATTTATTTTTCTGACAAATTTTGCAAGAATTAATGTAATTAGTAATCGATTTTTTCATATTTTTCCAATAGTAATTTATTTTTAATTTTTCGAAGGTTTCTTGAATTCCTCTGTGTGTGGATTTGCTTTCGTGGTAATTTCTGAGTAAAAGGATCTGTTCCTCTTTATCTGATACCGTATTAACTAATTTAGTGCATTTTATAGGTCTTGGTTGATTTGAAGAGAAATGTTTCAAATAAACTCTATTAAAATCTTGATACATGTTGTCTTTGTTAAAATAGAGATAGAATGTGTTGTTAAGATCTGTGTTTTCTACTAAAAATTCGAATATAAAACGTTCGTTTTAATTTTCTGGAATTTTATAGTATCCTGTTCAATTTGGCGTCTGGTCTGCAGGGGCCGCTAGTGTGTATATAAATTGAGCACAAATAGAATTTTTATTCAGTTCAACTTGCGGCAGCCAGGTACTTTCCGTTCGAATATTCCTCGCCGGATGTCCCTAGTCCGTGCTTTAGTTTGGCGTTTGGTTGGCAGAGGACACTAGTCTAGTTTTTAATTTGTCGTTTGGCCGGCAGGTGGGGCTAGTGTCTATGGAATCGAGTTTATTTTGGCGTCTGGCCGGCAGAGAACGCGAGTGTCTATGAAATCATTGACGATTGGTCGATATAGAGCGGCAGTGCCTATAGAATCCTGTTTAATTTGGCCTTTGGCCGGCGGGTGGTGCTAGTGTCTACATAATCATGTTTTAGTTGTGTGAATGGGCAACATAGGGCGATAACTTCTGAGGAATCGTGTTTAATTTGGCGTTTGGCCGGCAGGTGGGGCCACTGTCTATAGAATCAAGTTTAGTGTGGCGTCTGACTGGCTGAAGGCGCAAGTGTTCATAGAAATTGAACACAAATAAAATTTTCATTTAGTCCAACTTGCGGCCGCTATGTACTTTCCGTTCGACTATTCCACGCTAGATGTCGCTAGTTCGTGCTTTAATTTGGCGTTTGGTCGGCAGAGGACGCTTGTCTAAAGAATCGTGTTTAGTTTGGCGTCTGGCCGACAGGGGGCACTAGTGTCTTTAGAATTGTGTTTAATATGGCGTTTGGCCAGCGCAAGGTGCTAGTGTCTATGGAATCGTGTTTAGTTTGCCATCTGGTCAACAGAGGGTGCTACTGTCTATGGAATCGTGTTGTAGTTTGGCGATTGTTCGACAGACGACGATAGTGCCTATAGAATCGTGTTTGATTTGGCCTTTGGCCGGCAGGTGGCGCTAGTGTCTATGGAATCGAGCTTCGTTTGCCGTTTGGTCGGCAGAGGACGCCAGTCCATAGAATCGTGTTCAGTTTGGCGTCTGTGTCTATAGTATCCTGTTTGATTTGGCTAATAGCCGTCAGGAGCCGCTAGTGTGTATAGAAATTAAACACAAATAGCATTCCTATTTAGTTCAACTTACTGCCACTAGGTACTTTCCGTTTGACTATTCCACGATAGATGCCGCTATTTCGTGCTTTAGTCTGGTGTTTGGTCAGCAGAGGACGCTAGTCTATAGAATCGTGTTTTGTTTGGCGTTTGGCCGACAGGAGGCACTAGTTTCTATAGCATCCTGTTTAATTTGGTGTCTGGCCGGCAGGGGCCGCTGATGTTTATAGAGATTAAACGCAAATAGAATGTTCATTTAGCTAAATTTGCGGCCGCTAGGTGAATTCCGTTCGACTATTTCACGATAGATGTCGCTTGTTTGTGCTTTAGTTTGGCGTCTGGCTAGCGGGAGGCACAATTGTCAATAGAATCGTTTTCAATTTGGGGTTTGGCCAACAGAGGGCGCTAGTGTCTATAGTAACCTGTTTGATTTGGCGTCAGGCCAGCAGGGGCCGCTAGTGTGTATAGAAATTGAACACAAATAGAATTTTTATTTGGTTCAACTTGAGGCTGCAAGGTACTCTCCGTTGGACTATTCCACGCTAGATGTCTCTAGTTCAAGCTTTAGTTTGGCTTCTGGCCAGCAGGGGGCGCAATTGTCCATGGAATCGTTTTCAATTTAGCGTTTCACCAACAGAGGGCACTAGTGTCTATAGTATCCTGTTTAATTTGGTGTCTGGCCGGCAAGGGCTGCTAGTGTGTATAGAAATTGGACACAAATAGAATCTTTTTTTAGTTCAACTTGCGGCCGCTAGGTACTTTCCGTTCGACTATTCCACGCTAAATGTCGCTATTTCGTGCTTTAGTCTGCGTTTGGTCGGCAGAGGACGCTAGTCTATAGAATCGTGTTTTGTTTGGCGTCTGGCCGACAGGGGGCGCTAGTTTCTATAGCATCCTGTTTAATTTGGTGTCTGGCTGGCAAGGGCCGCTAGTGTGTATAGAAATAAGACACAAATAGAATTTTTATTTAGTTCATCTTGCGGCCGCTAGGTACTTTCCGTTCGACTATTCCACGCTAAATGTCGCTATTTCGTGCTTTAGTCTGGTGTTTGGTCGGCAGAGGACGCTAGTCTATAGAATCGTGTTTTGTTTGGCGTCTGGCCGACAGGGGGCGCTAGTTTTTATAGCATCCTGTTTAATTTGGTGTCTGGCTGGCAGGGGCCGCTAGTGTGAATAGAAATTAGACACAGATAGAATTTTTATTTAGTTCAACTTACGGCCGCTAGGTATTTTCCGTTCCACTATTCCACGCTAAATGTCGCTATTTCGTGCTTTAGTTTGGCGTCTGGCAGACAGGTGGCGCCAGTGTCCATAGTTGCATGTTAAATTTGTCGTCTGGCATGCAGGAGCCGCTAATGTGTATAGATATCAAACACAAATAGACTTTTTATTTAGTTCAATTTGCGGCCGATAGGTACTTTCGTGTTTAGTTTGGCGTCTGGCCGACTGGGGCGCTAATGTCTATAACATCCTGCCCAATTTGGCGTCTGGCCGGGAGGGTCCGCTTGTGTGTATGGAAATTAGACACAAATAGAATTTTTATTTAGTCCAACTTGCGGCCGCTATCTACTTCCCGTTCGACTATTCCACGCTAGATGTCGCAGTTCGTGCTTTAGTTTGGCGTCTGGCCGACAGGTGGCGCTAGTTTCTGTAGTTTTCTGTTTAATTTGACGTCTGGCCGGCAGGGACCGCTGATGTGTATAGAAATTGAACACAAATTGAATTTTTATTTAGTTCAACTTGCGGCCGCTAGGTACTTTCGTGTTTTGTTTGGCTTTTGGCCGACAGAAACGCTAGTTCCTATAATATCCTGTTTGATTTGGCGTGTGGCCGGCAGAGGACGCTAGTTTAAAGAATCGCGTTTTGTTTGGAGTCTGACCGACAGGGGGAGCTAGAGCTATAATATCCTGTTTGATTTGGCGTTTGCCCTACAGAGGCCGCTAGTATGTATAGAAATTAGACACAAATGAAATTTTTATTTGGTTCATTTTGCGGCCGCTAGGTACATTCCGTTCGACTATTCCACGATAGATGTGGCTATTTCGTGCTTTAGTTTGGCGTTTGGTCGGCAGAGGACGCTAGTCTTTAAAATCGTGTTTCGTTTGGAGTCTGGCTGACGAGGGGTGCTAGTTTCTATAGCATCCTGTTAAATTTGGTGTCTGGCTGGCAGAGGCCGCTAGTGTGTATAGAAATTAGACAAAAATGGAATTTTTATTTAGCTCAACTTGCGGCCGCTAGGTACTTTCCGTTCGACTATTCCACGCTAAATTTCGCTACTCCATGCTTTCGTCTGGCGTTTGGTCGGCAGAGGACGCTAGTCGATAGAATCGTTTTTGTTTGGCGTCTGGCCGACCGGGGACACTAGTTTCTATAGCATCCTGTTTAATTCGGTGACTGGCCGGCAGGGGCCGCTAGTGTGTATAGAAATTGAACACAAACGGAATTTTTATTTAGTTCACTTGAGGATGCTAGGTACTTTCGTGTTTTGTTTGGCTTTTGGCCGACAGGAATGCTAGTTCCTATAGTATCCTGTTTAATTTGGCGTGTGGCCGGCAGAGGACGCTAGTTTGAAGAATCGCGTTTTGTTTGGAGTCTGACCGACAGGGGGCGCTAGTGCTATGATATCCTGTTTAATTTGGCGTATGCCCTGCAGAGGCCGCTAGTATGTATAGAAATTAGACACAAATGAAATTTTCATTTGGTTCATTTTGCGGCCGCTAGGTACATTCCGTTAGACTATTCCACGATAGATGTCGCTATTTCGTGCTTTAGTCTGGTGTTTGGTCGGCAGAGGACGCTAGTCTATAGAATCGTGTTATGTTTGGCGTCTGGCCGACAGGGGGCGCTAGTTTCTATAGCATCCTGTTAAATTTGGTGTCTGGCTGGCAGGGGCCGCTAGTGTGTATAGAAATTAGACAAAAATGGAATTTTTATTTAGTTCAACTTGCGGCCGCTAGGTACTTTCCGTTCGACTATTCCACGCTAAATTTCGCTATTTCGTGCTTTAGTCTGGCGTTTGGTCGGCAGAGGACGCTAGTCGATAGAATCGTTTTTGTTTGGCGTCTGGCCGACCTTGGGCACTAGTTTCTATAGCATCCTGTTTAATTCGGTGTCTGGCCGGCAGGGGCCGCTAGTGTCTATAGAAATTGAACACAAACGGAATTTTTATTTAGTTCACTTGAGGATGCTAGGTACTTCCCGTTCGACTATTCCACACTAGATGTCGCAGTTCGTGCTTTAGTTTGGCGTCTGACCGACAGGTGGCGCTAATGTCTATGGTATCCTGTTTAATTTGGCGTCCAGCCTGCAGGGGCTGCTAATGTGTATAGAAATCAAACACGAATAGAATTTTTATTTAGTTCAACTGCGGCCGCTAGGTACTTTCCGTTCGACTATTCCACGCTAAATGTCGCTATATCGTGCTTTAGTCTGGCGTTTGGTCGGCAGAGGACGCTAGTCTATAGAATCGTTTTTGTATGGCGTCTGGCCGAAAGGGGGCACTAGTTTCTATAGTGTCCAGTTTAATTTGGCCTCTGGCCGGCAGGGGCCGCTGATGTTTGTAGAGATTAAACGCAAATAGAATGTTCATTCAGTTAAATTTGCGGCCGCTAGGTAAATTCCGTTCGACTATTCCACGATAGATGTCGCTTGTTTGTGCTTTAGTTTGGCGTCTGGCTAGAGGGAGGCACAATTGTCAATAGAATCGTTTTCAATTTGGGGTTTGGCCAACAGAGGGCGCTAGTGTCTATAGTAACCTGTTTGATTTGACGTCTGGCCGGCAGGGGCCGCTAGTGTGTATAGAAATTGGACACAAATGGAATCTTTATTTAGTTCATCTTGCGGCCGCTAGGTACTTTCCGTTCGACTATTCCACGCTAAATGTCGCTATTTCGTTCTTTATTCTGGTGTTTGGTCGGCAGAGGACGCTAGTCTATAGAATCGTGTTTAATTTGGTGTCTGGCTGGCAGGGGCCGCTAGTGTGAATAGAAATTAGACACAGATAGAATTTTTATTTAGTTCAACTTGAGGCTGCTAGGTACTTCCAGTTCGACTATTCCACGCTAGATGTCGCAGTTCGTGCTTTAATTTGGCGTCTGGCCGACAGGTGGCGCCAGTGTCCATAGTTTCCTGTTAAATTTGGCGTCTGGCAGGCAGGAGCCGCAAATATGTATAGAAATTAAACACAAATAGACTTTTTATTTAGTTCAACTTGCGGCCGCTAGGTACTTTCGTGTTTTGTTTGGCGTCTGGCCGACAGGAACGCTAGTTCCTATAAAATCCTGTTTAATTTGGCGTGTGGCCGGCAGAGGACGCTAGTTTAAAGAATCGCGTTTTGTTTGGAGTCTGACCGACAGGGGGCGCTAGTGCTATAATATCCTGTTTGATTTGGCGTATGCCCTGCAGAGACCGCTGATATGTATAGAAATTAGACACAAATGAAATTTTTATTTGGGTCATTTTGCGGCCGCTAGGTACATTCCGTTCGACTATTCCACGATAGATGTTGCTATTTCGTGCTTTAGTTTGGCGTTTGGTCGGCAGAGGACGCTAGTCTTTAAAATCGTGTTTCGTTTGGGGTCTGGCTGACGAGGGGTGCTAGTTTCTATTGTATCCTGTTCAATTTGGTGTCTGGCCGGCAGGGGCCGCTAGTGTGTATAGAAATTGGACACAAATAGAATTTTCATTTAGTTCAACTTGCGGCCACTAGGTACTTTCGTGTTTTGTTTGGCTTTTGGCCGACAGGAATGCTAGTTCTAGTAGTATCCTGTTTAATTTGGCGTGTGGCCGGCAGAGGACGCTAGTTTAAAGAATCGCGTTTTGTTTGGAGTCTGACCGACAGGGGGCGCTAGTGCTATAATATCCTGTTTGATTTGGCGTATGCCCTGCGGAGGCCGCTAGTATGTATAGGAATAAGACACAAATGAAATTTTCATTTGGTTCATTTTGCGGTCGCTAGGTACATTCCGTTCGACTATTCCACGATAGATGTCGCTATTTCGTGCTTCGGTTTGGCGTTTGGTCGGCAGAGGACCAAGTCTATAAAATCGTGTTTCGTTTGGAGTCTGGCCGACAGGGGGCGCTAGTTTCTATAGCATCCTGTTAAATTTGGTGTCTGGCTGGCAGGGGCCGCTAGTGTGTATAGAAATTGGACACAAATAGAATTTTCATTTAGTTCAACTTGCGGCCGCTAGGTACTTTCCGTTCGACTATTCCACGCTAAATGTCGCTATTTCGTGCTTTAGTCTGGTGTTTGGTCGGCAGAGGACGCTAGTCTATAGAATCGTTTTTTGTTTGGCGTCTGGTCGACAGGGGGCGCTAGTTTCTATAGCATCCTGTTAAATTTGCTGTCTGGCTGGCAGGGGCCGCTAGTGTGTATAGAAATTAGACAAAAATGGAATTTTTATTTAGTTCAACTTGCGGCCGCTAGGTACTTTCCGTTTGACTATTCCACGCTAAATTTCGCTATTTCGTGCTTTAGTCTGGCGTTTGGTCGGCAGAGGACGCTAGTCAATAGAATCGTTTTTGTTTGGCGTCTGGCCGACGGGGGCACTAGTTTCTATAGCATCCTGTTTAATTCGGTGTCTGGCCGGCAGGGGCCGCTAGTGTGTATAGAAATTAAACACAAACGGAATTTTTATTCAGTTCAACTTGAGGCTGCTAGGTACTTCCCGTTCGACTATTCCACACTAGATGTCGCAGTTCGTGCTTTAGTTTGGCGTCTGACCGACAGGTGGCGCTAATGTCTATGGTATCCTGTTTAATTTGGCGTCTGGCCGGCAGGGGCCGCTAATGTGTATAAAAATTAAACACGAATAGAATTTTTATTTAGTTCAACTTGCGGCCGCTAGGTACTTTCCGTTCGACTATTCCACGCTAAATGTCGCTATTTCGTGCTTTAGTCTGGCGTTTGGTCGGCAGAGGACGCTAGTCTATAGAATCGTTTTTGTATGGCTTCTGGCCGACAGGGGGCACTAGTTTCTATATTATCCTGTTTAATTTGGCCTCTGGCCGGAAGGGTGCGCTAGTGTCTATAGTATCCTGTTTAATTTGTCGTCTGGACGACGAGGGTTGCTAGTGTGTATAGAAATTAGACACAAATAGAATATCCATTTAGTTGAACTTGCGGCCGCTAGGTACTTTCGTGTTTAGTTTGGTGTCTGGCCGGCAGGGGCCGCTAGTGTGTATTGAAATTAAACAGGAATAGAATTTTTATTTAGTCCAATTTTCGGCCGCTAGTTACATTCCGTTCGACTATTCCACACTAGATGTCGCAGTTCGTGCTTTAGTTTGGCGTCTGACCGACAGGTGGCGCTAATGTCTATGGTATCCTGTTTAATTTGGTGTCTGGCTGGCAGGGGCCGCTAGTGTGAATGAAAATTAGACACAAATACAATTATTATTTAGTTCAACTTGCAGTCGCTAGGTACATTCCGTTCGACTATTCCACGATAGATGTCGCTATTTCGTGCTATAGTTTGGCGTTTGGTCGGCAGAGGACGCTAGTCTATAAAATCGTGTTTCGTTTGGAGTCTGGCTGACGAGGGGTGCTAGTTTCTATAGCATCCTGTTTAATTTGGTGTCTGGCTGGCAGGGGCCGCTAGTGTGAATAGAAATTAGACACAGATAGAATTTTTATTTAGTTCAAGTTGAGGCTGCTAGGTACTTCCAGTTCGACTATTCCACGCTAGATGTCGCAGTTCGTGCTTTAGTTTGGCGCCTGGCCGACAGGTGGCGCTAATGTCCATAGTATCCCTTTAATTTGGCGTCTGGCCAGCAGTGGCCGCTAGTGTGTATTGAAATTGAACAGGAAAAGAAATTTTATTTAGTACAATTTTCGGCCGCTAGGTACATTCCGTTCGACTATTCCACGATAGATGTCACTAGTTCGTTCTCTAGTTTTGCTTCTGGCCAGCAGGGGGCGCAATTGTCCATGGAATCGTTTCTAATTTGGCGTTTCATCAACAGAGGGCGCTAGTGTTTATAGTATCCTGTTTGATTTGGCGTATGGCCTGCAGGGGCCTCTAGTGTGTATAGAAATTAGACACAAATAGAATTTTTATTTAGTTCAACTTACGGCCGCTAGGTATTTTCCGTTCCACTATTGCACGCTAAATGTCGCTATTTCGTGCTTTAGTTTGGCGTCTGGCCGACAGGTGGCGCCAATGTCCATAGTTTCCTGTTAAATTTGGCGTCTGGCAGGCAGGAGCCGCTAATGTGTATAGAAATTAAACACAAAAAAACCTTTTTATTTAGTTCAATTTGCGGCCGCTAGGTACTTTCGTGTTTAGTTTGGCGTCTGGCCAACTGGGGCGCTAATGTCTATAACATCCTGCCCAATTTGGCGTCTGGCCGGGAGGGGCCGCTTGTGTGTATGGAAATTAGACACAAATAGAATTTTTATTTAGTTCAACTTGCGGCCGCTATCTACTTCCCGTTCGACTATTCCACGCTAGATGTCGCAGTTCGTGCTTTAGTCTGGCGTCTGGCCGACAGGTGGCGCTAGTGTCTATAGTTTTCTGTTTAATTTGACGTCTGGCCGGCAGGGGCCGCTGATGTGTATAGAAATTAAACACAAGTTGAATTTTTATTTAGTTCAACTTGCGGCCGCTAGGTACTTTTGAGTTTTGTTTGGCTTTTGGCCGACAGGAACGCTAGTTCCTATAATATCCTGTTTAATTTGGCGTGTGGCCGGCAGAGGACGCTAGTTTGTATAGAAATTAGATACAAATGAAATTTTTATTTGGTTCATTTTGCGGCCGCTAGGTACATTCCGTTCGACTATTCCACGCTAAATGTCGCTAATTCGTACTTTAGTCTGGTGTTTGGTCGACAGAGGACGCTAGTCTTTAAAATCGTGTTTCGTTTGAAGTCTGGCTGACGAGGGGTGCTAGTTTCTATAGTATCCTGTTCAATTTGGTGTCTGGCCGGCAGGGGCAGCTAGTGTGTATAGAAATCGGACACAAATAGAATTTTCATTTAGTTCAACTTGCGGCCACTAGGTACTTTCGTGTTTTGTTTGGCTTTTGGCCGACAGGAATGCTAGTTCCTATAGTATTCTGTTTAATTTGGCGTGTGGCCGGCAGAGGACGCTAGTTTAAAAAATCGCGTTTTGTTTGGAGTCTGACCGACAGGGGGAGCTAGAGCTATAATATCCTGTTTGATTTGGCGTTTGCCCTACAGAGGCCGCTAGTATGTATAGAAATTAGACACAAATGAAATTTTTATTTGGTTCATTTTGCGGCCGCTAGGTACATTCCGTTCGACTATTCCACGATAGATGTGGCTATTTCGTGCTTTAGTTTGGCGTTTGGTCGGCAGAGGACGCTAGTCTTTAAAATCGTGTTTCGTTTGGAGTCTGGCTGACGAGGGGTGCTAGTTTCTATAGCATCCTGTTAAATTTGGTGTCTGGCTGGCAGAGGCCGCTAGTGTGTATAGAAATTAGACAAAAATGGAATTTTTATTTAGCTCAACTTGCGGCCGCTAGGTACTTTCCGTTCGACTATTCCACGCTAAATTTCGCTACTCCATGCTTTAGTCTGGCGTTTGGTCGGCAGAGGACGCTAGTCGATAGAATCGTTTTTGTTTGGCGTCTGGCCGACCGGGGACACTAGTTTCTATAGCATCCTGTTTAATTCGGTGACTGGCCGGCAGGGGCCGCTAGTGTGTATAGAAATTGAACACAAACGGAATTTTTATTTAGTTCACTTGAGGATGCTAGGTACTTTCGTGTTTTGTTTGGCTTTTGGCCGACAGGAATGCTAGTTCCTATAGTATCCTGTTTAATTTGGCGTGTGGCCGGCAGAGGACGCTAGTTTGAAGAATCGCGTTTTGTTTGGAGTCTGACCGACAGGGGGCGCTAGTGCTATGATATCCTGTTTAATTTGGCGTATGCCCTGCAGAGGCCGCTAGTATGTATAGAAATTAGACACAAATGAAATTTTCATTTGGTTCATTTTGCGGCCGCTAGGTACATTCCGTTAGACTATTCCACGATAGATGTCGCTATTTCGTGCTTTAGTCTGGTGTTTGGTCGGCAGAGGACGCTAGTCTATAGAATCGTGTTATGTTTGGCGTCTGGCCGACAAGGGGCGCTAGTTTCTATAGCATCCTGTTAAATTTGGTGTCTGGCTGGCAGGGGCCGCTAGTGTGTATAGAAATTAGACAAAAATGGAATTTTTATTTAGTTCAACTTGCGGCCGCTAGGTACTTTCCGTTCGACTATTCCACGCTAAATTTCGCTATTTCGTGCTTTAGTCTGGCGTTTGGTCGGCAGAGGACGCTAGTCGATAGAATCGTTTTTGTTTGGCGTCTGGCCGACCTTGGGCACTAGTTTCTATAGCATCCTGTTTAATTCGGTGTCTGGCCGGCAGGGGCCGCTAGTGTCTATAGAAATTGAACACAAACGGAATTTTTATTTAGTTCACTTGAGGATGCTAGGTACTTCCCGTTCGACTATTCCACACTAGATGTCGCAGTTCGTGCTTTAGTTTGGCGTCTGACCGACAGGTGGCGCTAATGTCTATGGTATCCTGTTTAATTTGGCGTCCAGCCTGCAGGGGCTGCTAATGTGTATAGAAATCAAACACGAATAGAATTTTTATTTAGTTCAACTGCGGCCGCTAGGTACTTTCCGTTCGACTATTCCACGCTAAATGTCTCTATATCGTGCTTTAGTCTGGCGTTTGGTCGGCAGAGGACGCTAGTCTATAGAATCGTTTTTGTATGGCGTCTGGCCGAAAGGGGGCACTAGTTTCTATAGTGTCCAGTTTAATTTGGCCTCTGGCCGGCAGGGGCCGCTGATGTTTGTAGAGATTAAACGCAAATAGAATGTTCATTCAGTTAAATTTGCGGCCGCTAGGTAAATTCCGTTCGACTATTCCACGATAGATGTCGCTTGTTTGTGCTTTAGTTTGGCGTCTGGCTAGAGGGAGGCACAATTGTCAATAGAATCGTTTTCAATTTGGGGTTTGGCCAACAGAGGGCGCTAGTGTCTATAGTAACCTGTTTGATTTGACGTCTGGCCGGCAGGGGCCGCTAGTGTGTATAGAAATTGGACACAAATGGAATCTTTATTTAGTTCATCTTGCGGCCGCTAGGTACTTTCCGTTCGACTATTCCACGCTAAATGTCGCTATTTCGTTCTTTATTCTGGTGTTTGGTCGGCAGAGGACGCTAGTCTATAGAATCGTGTTTAATTTGGTGTCTGGCTGGCAGGGGCCGCTAGTGTGAATAGAAATTAGACACAGATAGAATTTTTATTTAGTTCAACTTGAGGCTGCTAGGTACTTCCAGTTCGACTATTCCACGCTAGATGTCGCAGTTCGTGCTTTAATTTGGCGTCTGGCCGACAGGTGGCGCCAGTGTCCATAGTTTCCTGTTAAATTTGGCGTCTGGCAGGCAGGAGCCGCAAATATGTATAGAAATTAAACACAAATAGACTTTTTATTTAGTTCAACTTGCGGCCGCTAGGTACTTTCGTGTTTTGTTTGGCGTCTGGCCGACAGGAACGCTAGTTCCTATAAAATCCTGTTTAATTTGGCGTGTGGCCGGCAGAGGACGCTAGTTTAAAGAATCGCGTTTTGTTTGGAGTCTGACCGACAGGGGGCGCTAGTGCTATAATATCCTGTTTGATTTGGCGTATGCCCTGCAGAGGCCGCTAGTTTGTATAGAAATTAGATACAAATGAAATTTTTATTTGGTTCATTGTGCGGCCGCTAGGTACATTCCGTTCGACTATTCCACGCTAAATGTCGCTAATTCGTGCTTTAGTCTGGCGTTTGGTCGGCAGAGGACGCTAGTCTATAGAATCGTTTTTGTATGGCTTCTGGCCGACAGGGGGCACTAGTTTCTATATTATCCTGTTTAATTTGGCCTCTGGCCGGAAGGGTGCGCTAGTGTCTATAGTATCCTGTTTAATTTGTCGTCTGGACGACGAGGGTTGCTAGTGTGTATAGAAATTAGACACAAATAGAATATCCATTTAGTTGAACTTGCGGCCGCTAGGTACTTTCGTGTTTAGTTTGGTGTCTGGCCGGCAGGGGCCGCTAGTGTGTATTGAAATTAAACAGGAATAGAATTTTTATTTAGTCCAATTTTCGGCCGCTAGTTACATTCCGTTCGACTATTCCACACTAGATGTCGCAGTTCGTGCTTTAGTTTGGCGTCTGACCGACAGGTGGCGCTAATGTCTATGGTATCCTGTTTAATTTGGTGTCTGGCTGGCAGGGGCCGCTAGTGTGAATGAAAATTAGACACAAATACAATTATTATTTAGTTCAACTTGCAGTCGCTAGGTACATTCCGTTCGACTATTCCACGATAGATGTCGCTATTTCGTGCTATAGTTTGGCGTTTGGTCGGCAGAGGACGCTAGTCTATAAAATCGTGTTTCGTTTGGAGTCTGGCTGACGAGGGGTGCTAGTTTCTATAGCATCCTGTTTAATTTGGTGTCTGGCTGGCAGGGGCCGCTAGTGTGAATAGAAATTAGACACAGATAGAATTTTTATTTAGTTCAAGTTGAGGCTGCTAGGTACTTCCAGTTCGACTATTCCACGCTAGATGTCGCAGTTCGTGCTTTAGTTTGGCGCCTGGCCGACAGGTGGCGCTAATGTCCATAGTATCCCTTTAATTTGGCGTCTGGCCAGCAGTGGCCGCTAGTGTGTATTGAAATTGAACAGGAAAAGAAATTTTATTTAGTACAATTTTCGGCCGCTAGGTACATTCCGTTCGACTATTCCACGATAGATGTCACTAGTTCGTTCTCTAGTTTTGCTTCTGGCCAGCAGGGGGCGCAATTGTCCATGGAATCGTTTCTAATTTGGCGTTTCATCAACAGAGGGCGCTAGTGTTTATAGTATCCTGTTTGATTTGGCGTATGGCCTGCAGGGGCCTCTAGTGTGTATAGAAATTAGACACAAATAGAATTTTTATTTAGTTCAACTTACGGCCGCTAGGTATTTTCCGTTCCACTATTGCACGCTAAATGTCGCTATTTCGTGCTTTAGTTTGGCGTCTGGCCGACAGGTGGCGCCAATGTCCATAGTTTCCTGTTAAATTTGGCGTCTGGCAGGCAGGAGCCGCTAATGTGTATAGAAATTAAACACAAAAAAACCTTTTTATTTAGTTCAATTTGCGGCCGCTAGGTACTTTCGTGTTTAGTTTGGCGTCTGGCCAACTGGGGCGCTAATGTCTATAACATCCTGCCCAATTTGGCGTCTGGCCGGGAGGGGCCGCTTGTGTGTATGGAAATTAGACACAAATAGAATTTTTATTTAGTTCAACTTGCGGCCGCTATCTACTTCCCGTTCGACTATTCCACGCTAGATGTCGCAGTTCGTGCTTTAGTCTGGCGTCTGGCCGACAGGTGGCGCTAGTGTCTATAGTTTTCTGTTTAATTTGACGTCTGGCCGGCAGGGGCCGCTGATGTGTATAGAAATTAAACACAAGTTGAATTTTTATTTAGTTCAACTTGCGGCCGCTAGGTACTTTTGAGTTTTGTTTGGCTTTTGGCCGACAGGAACGCTAGTTCCTATAATATCCTGTTTAATTTGGCGTGTGGCCGGCAGAGGACGCTAGTTTGTATAGAAATTAGATACAAATGAAATTTTTATTTGGTTCATTTTGCGGCCGCTAGGTACATTCCGTTCGACTATTCCACGCTAAATGTCGCTAATTCGTACTTTAGTCTGGTGTTTGGTCGACAGAGGACGCTAGTCTTTAAAATCGTGTTTCGTTTGAAGTCTGGCTGACGAGGGGTGCTAGTTTCTATAGTATCCTGTTCAATTTGGTGTCTGGCCGGCAGGGGCAGCTAGTGTGTATAGAAATCGGACACAAATAGAATTTTCATTTAGTTCAACTTGCGGCCACTAGGTACTTTCGTGTTTTGTTTGGCTTTTGGCCGACAGGAATGCTAGTTCCTATAGTATTCTGTTTAATTTGGCGTGTGGCCGGCAGGGGACGCTAGTTTAAATAATCGCGTTTTGTTTGGAGTCTGACCGACAGGGGGCGCTAGTGCTATAATATCCTGTTTGATTTGGCGTATGCCCTGCAGAGGCCGCTAGTTTGTATAGAAATTAGATACAAATGAAATTTTTATTTGGTTCATTGTGCGGCCGCTAGGTACATTCCGTTCGACTATTCCACGCTAAATGTCGCTAATTCGTACTTTAGTCTGGTGTTTGGTCGGCAGAGGACGCTAGTCTTTAAAATCGTGTTTCGTTTGAAGTCTGGCTGACGAGGGGTGCTAGTTTCTATAGTATCCTGTTCAATTTGGTGTCTGACCGGCAGGGGCAGCTAGTGTGTATAGAAATCGGACACAAATAAAATTTTCATTTAGTTCAACTTGCGGCCACTAGGTACTTTCGTGTTTTGCTTGGCTTTTGGCCGACAGGAATGCTAGTTCCTATAGTATCCTGTTTAATTCGGCGTGTGGCCGGCAGAGGACGCTAGTTTAAATAATCGCGTTTTGTTTGGAGTCTGACCGACAGGGGGCGCTAGTGCTATATTATCCTGTTTGATTTGGCGTATGCCCTGCAGAGGCCGCTAGTACGTATAGAAATTAGACACAAATGAAATTTTTATTTGGTTCATTTTGCGGCCGCTATGTACATTCCGTTCGACTATTCCACGCTAAATGTCGCTAATTCGTACTTTAGTCTGGTGTTTGGTCGGCAGAGGACGCTAGTCTATAGAATCGTGTTTTGTTTGGCGTCTGGCCGACAGGGGGCGCTAGTGTGTATAGAAATTAGACAAAAATGGAATTTTTATTTAGTTCAACTTGCGGCCGTTAGGTACTTTCCGATCGACTATTCCACGCTAAATTTCGCTATTTCGTGCTTTAGTCTGGCGTTTGGTCGGTAGAGGACGCTAGTCGATAGAATCGTTTTTGTTTGGCGTCTGGCCTACCGGGGGCACTAGTTTCTATAGCATCCTGTTTAATTCGATGTCTGGCCGGCAGGGGCCGCTAGTGTGTATAGAAATTAAACACAAACGGAATTTTTATTCAGTTCAACTTGCGGCCGCTAGGTACTTTCCGTTCGAATATTCCACGATAGATGTCGCTATTTCGTGCTTTAGTCTGGCGTTTGGTTGGCAGAGGACGCTAGTCTATAGAATCGTTTTTGTTTGGCGTCTGGCCGACAGGGGGCACTAGTTTCTATAGCATCCTGTTTAATTCGGTGTCTGGCCGGCAGGGGCCGCTAGTGTGTATAGAAATTAAACACAAACAGAATTTTTATTTAGTTCACTTGAGGTTGCTAGGTACTTCCAATTCGACTAGTCCACGCTAGATGTCGCAGTTCGTGCTGGAGTTTGGCGTCTGGCCAGCAGGGGGCGCAATTGTCCATGGAATCGTTTTTAATTTGGCGTTTCACCAACAGAGGGCGCTAGTGTTTATAGTATCCTGTTAAATTTGGTGTCTTGCTGGCAGGGGCTGCTAGTGTGTATTGAAATTAAACAGGAATAGAATTTTTATTTAGTTCAATTTTCGGCCGCTAGTTACATTCCCTTCGACTATTCCACGATAGATGTCGCTAGTTCGTGCTTTAGTTTGGCTTCTGGCCAGCAGGGGGCGCAAATGTCCATGGAATCGTTTTAAATTTGGCGTTTCACCAACAGAGGGCGCTAGTGTCTATAGTATCCTGTTAAATTTGGTGTCTGGCTGGCAGGGGCCGCTAGTGTGTATAGAAATTGAACAAAAATGGAATTTTTATTTAGTTCAACTTGCGGCCGCTAGGTACTTTCCGTTCGACTATTCCACGCTAAATTTCGCTATTTCGTGCTTTAGTCTGGCGTTTGGTCGGCAGAGGACGCTAGTCGATAGAATCGTTTTTGTTTGGCGTCTGGCCGACCGGGGGCACTAGTTTCTATAGCATCCTGTTTAATTCGGTGTCTGGCCGGCAGGGGCCGCTAGTGTGTATAGAAATTAAACACAAACGGAATTTTTATTCAGTTCAGCTTGAGGCTGCTAGGTACTTTCCGTTCGACTATTCCACGCTAAATGTCGCTATTTCGTGCTTTAGTCTGGCGTTTGGTCGGCAGAGGACGCTAGTCTATAGAATCGTTTTTGTTTGGCGTCTGGCCGACAGGGGGCACTAGTTTCTATAGCATCCTGTTTAATTCGGTGTCTGGCCGGCAGGGGCCGCTAGTGTGTATTGAAATTAAACAGGAATAGAATTTTTATTTAGTTCAATTTCCGGCCGCTAGTTACATTCCGTTCGACTATTCCACGATAAATGTCGCTATTTCGTGCTTTAGTCTGGCGTTTGGTCGGCAGAGGACGCTAGTCTATAGAATCGTTTTTGTTTGGCGTCTGGCCGACAGGGGGCACTAGTTTCTATAGCATCCTGTTTAATTCGGTGTCTGGCCGGCAGGGGCCGCTAGTGTGTATTGAAATTAAACAGGAATAGAATTTTTATTTAGTTCAAATTTCGGCCGCTAGTTACATTCCGTTCGACTGCAATGGACATTGAACTGCCTGTTATAATTGCAAGATAATTTCCTGTTTCAATGTGCATGGTACCTTACTTCAGATGTCAGCATATTGATAGGAAATGTAAGTTAATATGTAAGCATTTTTGGTTGGTTCGATCCATCCGGGTCGACGGCTTATTATTATTATAACTATGATCGTTGTCCAGTACAGACATGTAACGTTATCAATATACGTGTGAGAGATTTTTGAACTTCCATTATTCTAGCGAATAGCTAGATCATGTCCCCCTTTTTACCCTAACGGACACATTCTTCACATGGCGATCCTGCCAGCCCAAAATAAATTAAAATGTTGAGTGGAAAGTGGCTAAATGTGCAAGTAAAGTGATAGCAGAAATGGGATCATCACAATCAAAAGAAGAGGTAATTATAGCACAAAGCGGTAATAGCGGAGCAGTACCACCAGTTGGAGCCAGAAGTTTTCCATATCTGAAGTTTTGGGATTGATTGCTTTTGTACTTTTTTTGTTCCTTATCATATGGCGACTTACTCGTCGTTGCAAGAAAAGTTTGGAGAAGAAGATCAGAGAAGAGATCCAAAACAGCAGAGAAAGTGTTGTGTAGTGCAGTGTAAACTGTGATGTGTCGCAATCGCAAGGAGTTCAAAATTCAAGACGTCCAAGCGTCTCGGAAATTTCAAAATTGAAGAATAAAAGATAAGTGTTAATTTTAGTCAATTATTATCCATGAGCGATCTTGAGGATATTAAAAATTTGTATGAGGAATTTAGGGTATTTTTAAGAAATTTAGGTAAAGACAATCAGCAGCGTAGAAACGATATAATTTTAATTAAGAGTAAACCCAGTAAATTAGATAGGTTAAAAGAAGAATATGAACTTGCAAAGCAGAATTTTAATAAAAGCACTCATAGCGAAGATGTGACAAAGAAAGCTAAGAATTATGTTCAAATAAATGACAAAAATATTGCAGAAATTAAACAAATTTTAGAAACTAGATCAATTAATATTACCTCTAATAGTAATTTAGTCGAAACAGCAGAAATGGCTGAAGAATTTAGTTTAAGAACAGCAGCAAACTTATTGGCCTCTGTGGACGATACAGAGAATACTACTAAACAATTAATTGATGCTATAGAATTGTATGACGGTTTGTTAAATGTCGCGGGAAAAAAATTGTTAACTACTTTTGTGTTAAAAACGAAACTTAGTCAAAGTGCGAAACTAAGGTTAGAATCAAATTACAATTCTAATGCCGATTTAATTAAAGATATTAAAGCTAATTTATTAACAAAAAAATCTGCTGCAGCGTTGTCAAACGAATTACATAGCGCGAGACAATTAGAAGAATCAATAGATGAGTTTGGAAAATCATTGGAAGATTTACTGGTCAATCTCACATATAGCACAAGCAGATGGAGATAGTGGCGCAGTCAAAATTTTAAGAGTGGCTAATGAAAAAATTGCAATTAATGCGTTTGCTAGGGGAAGTTATCAAATAATAGCAATCACACTAACAGAAATAATAATTATAATTCCCGGAATAGCAATTACAATAACCAAAACAATCGTCAGCGTGATAATAATAACTTTAGAGGACGAAATAACGGTCGTTATAATAACAGAAATCAAAGATCAGGTAATAATAGATACAATCAAAATAATAATAATCAAAGATGTAACGTGATAGGAAGTGGTGAAAACAGAGAAAACGGTAGTACCAGTAGGAATAGTAACAATAATGAATCGAATGAAGTAAATACGTTTTTTCGATCCTAAAATTGAACAGGAAGATAGTATTTTAAGTTTATGTATAAATGGATTAAGTTATGTACCTATTAAGTATGGGATGAATGGGTTAAACTTATTATTAGATTCAGGAGCTACAGTAAGTATTATTTTTGCATCTCATTTGAGTGACAACCAGTATATTGATTCCTCAGAAAAAATTAAAATCAACGGTATAGCTGGTTTAACATATGCAAAAGAAAAAACAAATATTACATTTTTATTAGGAAATACTAAAGTTAGTCATGATTTTCATGTTGTAGATGAATGTGGTAGCGATATGCATGGAGTTTTAGGAGCTGATTTTCTTTTGAAACATGCAGCTATTATTGATTACGAAAAATACTTATTTTTATTTTGGAATAAGGGTGAGAAAATTTCAATACCTCTTGATTCAAAATTCAATTATTGTACAACAATACCACCAAGGTGTGAAATAATAAAGCATTTTTTGGTAGATAACAATGACGATAGTGTAATCGTATCCCAAGAAATTTGTAAAGGTGTATATGCAGCGGGACTAATTGTTAGACCTGTTAAAAATATGATTCCGGTTAGATTATTAAATAGTACCGATAGAGAGATTAAGCTGAAAAATTTTAAACCTAGAATTGAGAAATTATCGAACTTTGATATTTGTAACTTTGTAAAAAGTAAATTTTCAGTAGACCTTATTGATAAATTATTGAATAAAATAAATGTAGAAGGGTTAAGTAACGAGGAAAAAACGTCAATTCATAAAATATGTGCAAAATATGACGATGTGTTTCACCTGGACAATGACACACTTACAGTAACTAATGTTTATAAACAAAAGATCCAGTTACAAGACGGAGCAACGCCCGTTTACGTGAAACCGTATCGGTTGCCGCACGCACAGAAAGCAGAGATTCATAAGCAAATTGACAAAATGTTAGCGGACGGTATTGTAGAAAAAAGTAAATCAAGTTGGAATAGTGCTCTTTTATTAGTTCCGAAAAAAGCAGACAGTAATGGTAATAAAAGTTGGAGAGTGGTGTATGATTATCGCTTATTAAATAAACAAATCAAAGACGATAAATTCCCATTACCATGTATAGATGAAATTTTAGATTCATTAGGTGGAGCTATGTATTTTCACATTTAGATTTGGCACAAGGATATCATCAAATCGAATTAGACTCTGAATCCAGACAGTATACAGCATTTACGACAGACAGAGGACAGTATCAGTTAACTAGATTACCAATGGGATTAAAAATTAGCCCTAGTGCGTTTGCTAGAGAAATGACGATTGCCATGTCAGGCTTAAATTATGAGAGTTGTTTTGTTTATTTAGATGACTTAATTGTTTTTGGTAGTACACTAGAAAATCACAATCAAAATTTAGTTAAAGTTTTGAATCGTCTCAGACAAGTTAATTTAAAAGTAAATCCTAATAAATGTCAATTTCTGAAAAAACAAGTTTTATATTTAGGTCATGTGATATCAGCAAATGGTATTTCACCAGATCCGGAAAAAATCCGCGTTATGCAACAGTATCCTGTCCCTAAAGATGCGAACGAAACAAAGCGTTTTGTAGCATTTGCTAATTATTATCGAAAATTTATTAAAAACTTTGCTGAAATTGCAGCACCTTTGAATCATTTATCAAAGAAAAGAGTAAAATTTTCATGGAACGACGAATGTCAAAAAGCTTTTGAAACATTGAAAAATGTCTTAATTAATCCGCCAATCTTGCAGTACCCAGATTTTTCAGAAAATAATCATTTTATTCTAAGAACTGATGCTTCAGGTAAAGCCTTAGGAGCAGTTCTATCGAACGCTAATGGTATGCCTGTTGCTTATGCTAGTAGAACTCTTAATAAATCAGAGAAAAATTATTGTACTGTTGAGTTAGAGCTTCTTTCTATTGTATGGTCGGTCAAAAAGTTCAGACCATATCTGTTTGGTAAAAAGTTTCATATACTAACAGATCATAGACCCTTAATTTATTTGTTCGGAATGACTAATCCATCAAGTAGATTAACAAAATTTAGATTAATTTTAGAAGAGTATGATTTCTCTATTTCATACGTTAGAGGTAAAGATAATGTCACAGCAGACGCTTTGTCCAGAATTCAAATTGAGTCAAAAGAACTAAAAGAACTGAGTCATACTTCTATTGCCAGTTTGTATGCCGTGACTAGAGCACAAAACCGAAAAATGGTCGATGCTACTATAGGAAGTTCCGACAGTATTTTGCTTGACAAAAGGACTGATCATCCTGGAGTCGTGGAACTGTTGAAACCGCCTGTAGATGCAGTTGAATTAAAACCCATATCAGAAAGTGAATTTAATAAACTAATTACAATGCAAAATTATTATAATAAAGGAAAATTTGTCTATGACATTGAGTCGAATATTATATTCGTTAAACAGGAAACTCGATCAACGTCAGCACTACGTGCGTCGCTGTGAGACCTGAGACACATTTGTGTAAAATATAAAATTCCGGAATTAATAATAATAAATAACGATAAATACGCAGTACTAGTACAAGAAATAAAAAATAATGTTAAAGAATTCAAAGAAAAAGATATAAAATTGTCAATTATCAAAAAATGTCAAAAAATTTGTAGCAGAGAAATGCAACAATTAATATTAAACGATTTCCACATGTTACCTACGGGAGGTCATGCAGGTATAAACCGCATGTACAATAACGTGAAAAAGTACTACTTTTGGTCTAAAATGAAAAGAGACATTGAAGATTTTGTAAAAAAGTGCGACGATTGCCAAAGGTACAAGTATTCGATACAGCGTACGGAACCAATGACAGTAACCACAACTGCGACGTCAGCATTCCAAAAAGTTTTTCTAGATTTGGTTGGTCCATTAGAGCAAGATATAGAAAATAATAGGTATATTTTAACGCTCCAGTGTGAGTTAACTAAATTTGTAGAAGCCTATCCAATCGAAAATAAAGAATCTGTTACCGTATCGAAATCTTTTGTGAATAATTTTATTTTGCGTTACGGGATTCCTAAAGAAGTCGTAACCGATCAGGGTACAGAATTTATGTCGTCGGTATTCAAAAATTCATGTGAATTACTTAAAATCAAGCATTTAAACGCAACAGCTTATCATCATCAAACATTAGGTGCGCTCGAAAATTCTCATAAACATCTAGGTGCATATTTGCGAATCCACGCGAGAAAGCATCCAAATACGTGAAGCACGTGGGTACCATACTGGTGCTTTTCGTATAATAATACTGTTCACACAGAAACGAAATACACACCATACGAGTTAGTTTTTGGGAAAAGTTGCCACCAACCGTCAAATCTGTCTAATGGAATTGATCCAATTTACAATTTTGATGATTATCCAAATGAATTAAAATTTCGATTACAAACTGCTTGCGAAGATGCGAGAAAAAATTTAATAAAGTCAAAAATTAAACGAAAACAAAATTACGATAAGGGTTGTAATTCTTTCGATTACAAAATAGGAGATAGTTGTATTATTGTTAAAAAAAAAAAAAAAAATTTTTTTTCATTAATTATTAATTTTTATGTATGTATTCAGTAACAAAAAAAAAAAATTTTTTTTTCTCTTACCGAAGAGGTGCAATGGACATTGAACTGCCTGTTATAATTGCAAGATAATTTCCTGTTTCAATGTGCATGGTACCTTACTTCAGATGTCAGCATATTGATAGGAAATGTAAGTTAATATGTAAGCATTTTTGGTTGGTTCGATCCATCCGGGTCGACGGCTTATTATTATTATAACTATGATCGTTGTCCAGTACAGACATGTAACGTTATCAATATACGTGTGAGAGATTTTTGAACTTCCATTATTCTAGCGAATAGCTAGATCATGTCCTCCTTTTTACCCTAACGGACACATTCTTCACACTATAGTATCTTGTTTGATTTGGCGTCTGGCCGGCAGGGGCCGTTAGTGTGTATAGAAATTAGACACAAATAAAATTTTCATTAATTGAACTTGCGGCCGCTGGGTACTTTCGTGTTTAGTTTGGCGTCTGGCCGACAGGGGCGCTAATGTCTATAATATCCTGCTCAATTTGGCGTCTGGCCGGAAGAGGCGGCTCGTGTGTATGGGAATTAGACGAAAATAAAATTTTTATTCAGTTCAACTTGCGGCCGCTAGGTATTTTCCTTTCGACTATTCCACGCTAGATGTCGCCATTTCGTGCTTTAGTTTGGCGTTTGGTCGCCAGGGGACGTTCGTTCATAGAATCGTGTTTTGTTTGGCGTCTGGCCGACAGGGGGCGCTAGTGTCTATATTATCCTGTTCAATCTGGTGTATGGCCGGCAGGGGCCGCTAGTGTGTATGGAAAATAGACACAAATAGATTTATTATTTAGTTTAACCTGCAGCCGCTTGGTACATTCCGTTCGACTATTCCACGCTAGATGTCGCTATTCCGTTCTTCAGTTTGGCGTCTGGCCGACAGTGGGCGCTAGTGTCTATAATATAATTTTCAATTTGGCGTTTGGTCAGCAGAGGACGCTAGTCTATAGTACCCGATTTGATTTGGCGTCTGGCCGGCAGGGGGCGCTAGTGTCTATATTATCATTTTTAATTTTGCGTTTGGCTGGCAGGGGCCGCTAGTGTTTATAGAAATTAGACACAAATAGAATTATTATTTAGTTCAACTTGCAGCCGCTAGGTACATTTCGTTCGACTATTCCACGCTAGATGTCGCTATTTCGTGCTTCAGTTTGGCGTCTGGCCGACAGTGGGCGCTAGTGTCTATAATATAATTTTCAATTTGGCGTTTGGTCAGCAGAGGACGCTAGTCTATAGTACCCGATTTGATTTGGCGTCTGGCCGGCAGGGGCCGCTAATGTGTATAGCAATTAAACACAAATATAATTTTTATTTAGTTCAACTTGAGGCCGCTAGGTACATTCCGTTCGACTATTCCACACTAGATGTCGCTATTTCGTGCTCCATTTTGGCGTCTGGCCGACAGGGGGCGCTAGTGTCTATGGTATCATTTTCAATTTGGCGTTTGGCCGGCAGAGGCGGCTAGTGTGTATAGAAATTAGACACAAATAGAATTTTTATTTAGTTCAACTTGCAGCTGCTAGGTACTCTCGTGTTTTGTTTGGCTTCTGGCTGACAGGGGGCGCTAGTGTCCATAGTATCCTGTTCAATTTGGCGTCTGGCCAGCAAAGGCCGCTAGTGTGTAACGAAATTAAACACAAATAGCATTTTTATTCGGTTCAACTTGTGGCCACTAGGTATTTTCCGTTCGACTATTCCACGCTAGATGTAGCAGTTCGTGCTTTAGTTTGGCCTTTGGTCGACAGGGGACGCTTAACTAAAGAATCGTGTTTTGTTTGGCGTCTGGACAACAGGTGGCGCTAGTTTCTATAGTATCCTGTTTAATTTGGCGTCTGGCTGGCAGGGGGCGCTAGTGTCTATAGTATCCTGTTTGATTTGGCGTCTGGCCGGCAGGGGCCGCTGATGTGTATAGAAATTGAACACAAATAGAATTTTTATTTAGTTCAACTTGAGGCCGCTAGGTACATTCCATTCGACTATTCCACGCTAGATGTAGCAGTTCGTGCTTTAGTTTGGCGTCTGGCAAGCGGGAGGCGCAATTTTCCATAGAATCGTTTTCAATTTGGGGTTTGGCCAACAGAGAGCGCTAGTGTCCATAGTATCCTGTTTGATTTGACGTCTGGCCAGCAGGAACCGCTAGTGTGTATAGAAATTAAACGGAAATAGAATTTTTATTAAGTTCAATTGGCGGCCGCTAGGTACATTCGTGTTTAGTATGGCTTCTGGCCGACAGATGCGCTAATGTCTATAACATCCTGCTTAATTTGGCATCTGGCCGGTAGGGGCCGCTAGTGTCTATGGAAATTAGACACAAATAAAATTTCTATTCAGTTCAACTTGCGGCCGCTAGGTATTTTCCGTTCCTCTATTCCGCTCTAGATGTCCCTATTTCATGCTTTAGTTTGTCGTTTGGTCGGCAGATGACGCTAGTCTATAGAATCGTTTTTGTTTGGCGTCTGGCCGACTGGGGGCACTAGTTTCTATAGCATCCTGTTTAATTCGGTGTTCGGCCGGCAGGGGCCGCTAGTGTGTATAGAAATTAAACACAAATAGAATTTTTATTTAGTTCATTTTGAAGCTGCTAGGTACTTTCCGTTCGCCTATCCCACGCTAAATTTCGCTATTTCGTGCTTTAGTTTGGCGTCTGGCCGACAGGTGGCGCTAATGTCTATCGTATCCTGTTTAATTTGGCGTCTGGCCGGCTGGGGCCGCTAATTTGTATAGAAATCGAACACAAATAGAATTTTTATTTAGTTGAACTTGCGGCTGCTAGCTACTTTCGTGTTTAGTTTGGCGTCTGGCCGACAGAGGCGCTAATGTCTATAATATCCTGCTCAATTTTGCGTCTGGCCGGGAGGGGCCGCTAGTGTGTATAGGAAACGGACACAAATTGAATTTTTATTTAGTTCAACTTCCGGCCGCTAGGTACTTTCGTGTTTTGTTTGGCTTCTGGCCGACAGGGGCGCTAGTTCCTATAGTATTCTGTTAAATTTGGCGTCTGGCCAGTAGGGGGCGCTAGTGTCTATAGTATCCTGTTTAATTTGACGACTGGCCGGCAGAGGCCGCTAATGTGTATAGAAATTGAACACAAACAGAATTTTCATTTAGTTCAACTTGAGGCTGCTAGGTACTTCCCGTTCGACTATTCCACGATAGATGTCGCTATTTCGTGCTTCAGTTTGGCGTCTGGCCGACAGGGGGCGCTAGTGTCTATAGTATCATTTTCAATTTGGCGTTTGGTCGGCAGGGGCGGCTAGTGTGTATAGAAATTAGACACAAATAGAATTTTTATTCAGTTCAACTTGCGGCCGCTAGGTAATTTCATGTTTTGTTTGGCTTCTGGCTGACAGGGGGCGCTAGTTTCTATAGTACTCCGTTTGATTTGTCGTCTGGCCAGCAGGGGCCGCTAGTGTGTATTGAAATTAAACAGGAATAGAAATTTTATTCAGTTCAACTTGTAGCTACTAGGTACTTTCCGTTCGACTATTCCTCGCTGGATGTCGCAGTTCGTGCTTTAGATTGGCGTCTATCCGACAGGTTGCGATAGTGTCTATAATTTCCTGTTTAATTTGGCGTCTGGCCAGCAGGGGCCGCTAATGTTTATAAAAATTAAACGCAAATAGAATGTTCATTTAGTTAAACTTGCGGCCGCTAGATAAATTCCGTTCGACTATTCCACGATAAATGTCGCTAGTTCGTGCTTTAGTTTGGCTTCTGGCCAGCAGATGGCGCAATTGTCCATGGAATCGTTTTTAATTTGGCGTTTCACCAACAGAGGGCGCTTGTGTCTATAGTATCTTGTTTGATTTGGCGTCTGGCCGGCAGGGGCCGTTAGTGTGTATAGAAATTAGATACATATAGAATTTTTATTCAGTTCATATTGCGGCCGCTAGGTACATTCGTGTTTAGTATGGCTTCTGGCCGACAGATGCGCTAATGTCTATAACATCCTGCTTAATTTGGCATCTGGCCGGTAGGGGCCGCTAGTGTCTATAGAAATTAGACACAAATAAAATTTCTATTCAGTTCAACTTGCGGCCGCTAGGTATTTTCCGTTCCACTATTCCGCTCTAGATGTCCCTATTTCATGCTTTAGTTTGTCGTTTGGTCGGCAGAGGACGCTAGTCTATGAAATCGTATTTTGTTTGGAGTCTGGCCGACAGGTGGCGCTAGTGTCTATAGTTTTCTGTTCAATTTGGCGTCTGGCCGGCAGGGGCCGCTGATGTGTATGGAAATTAAACACAAATTGAATTTTTATTTAGTTCAACTTGCGGCCGCTAGGTACTTTCGTGTTTTGTTTGGCTTCTGGCCGACAGGGTCGCTAGTTCCTATAGTATCCTGCTTTAGTTTGGCGTCTGGCCGACAGGTGGCGCTAGTGTCCATAGTTTCCTGTTTAATTTGGCGTCTGGCGGGCAGGGGCCGCTAATGTGTATAGAAATTAGACACAAATAAAATTTTTATTTAGTTCAACTTGAAGCTGCTATGTACTTTCCGTTCGCCTATTCCACACTAAATTTCCCTATTTCGTGCTTTAGTTTGGCGTTTGGTCGGCAGAGGACGCTAATCTATAGAATCGTGTTTTGTTTGGCGTCTGGCCGACAGGGGGCACTAGTTTCTATAGCATCCTGTTTAATTCGGCGTCTGGCCGGCAGGGGCCGCTAGTGTGTATAGAAATTAAACACAAACGGAATTTTTATTAAGTTCAACTTGAGGCTGCTAGGTACATTCCGTTCGACAATTCCACGCTAGATGTCGCTATTTCGTGCTGTAATCTGGCGTTTGGTCGGCAGAGGACGCTAGTCTATAGAATCGTTTTTGTTTGGAGTCTGGCCGACAGGTGGCACTAGTTTCTATAGCATCCTGTTTAATTCGGTGTTCGGCCGGCAGGGGCCGCTAGTGTGTATAGAAATTAAACACAAATAGAATTTTTATTTAGTTCAACTTGAAGCTGCTAGGTACTTTCCGTTCGCCTATCCCACGCTAAATTTCGCTATTTCGTGCTTTAGTTTGGCGTTTGGTCGGCAGAGGACGCTAGTCTATAGAATCGTGTTTTGTTTGGCGTCTGGCCGACAGGGGGCACTAGTTTCTATAGCATCCTGTTTAATTCGGCGTCTGGCCAGCAGGTGGCGCTGATGTCTATAGTATCCTGTTTTATTTGGCATCTGGCCGGCAGGGGCCGCTAATGTGTATAGAAATTGAACACAAACAGAATTTTTATTTCAACTTGAGGCTGCTAGGTACTTCTCGTTCGACTATTCCACGCTAGATGTCGCAGTTCGTGCTCTAATTTGGCGTCTGGCCGACAGGTGGCGCTAGTGTGTATTAAAATTAAACAGGAATAGAAATTTTATTTAGTTCAATTTTCGGCCGCTAGGTACATTCCGTTCGACTATTCCACGATAGATGTCGCTAGTTCGTGCTTTAGTTTTGCTTCTGGCCGGCAGGGGGCGCAATTGTCCATGGAATCGTTTTTAATTTGGCGTTTCACCAACAGAGTTCGCTAGTGTCTATAGTATCCTGTTCGATTTGGGGCCAGCGGGAGGCACAAGTATCTTTGAAATCGTGTTTAGTTTGGCCTCTGGTCGGCACGGGGTACATCTGCCTATGGAATCATGTTGTAGTTTGTCAATTGGTCGACAGAGGGCGATAGTGCATATGGAATCGTGTTTTATCCAACCTTTGGCCGGCGGATGTCGCTAGTATCTGAGGAATCGAGCTTCATTTGGCGTTTGGTCGGCAGAGGACGCTAGTCTATAGAATTGTGTTTTGTTTGGCGTCTGGCCGACAGGGGGCGCTAGTGTCTATAGTATTCTGTTGAATTTGGCGTCTGGTCAGCAGGGGCCGCTAGTGTGTATAGAAGTTGAGAACAAATGGAATTTTTCAGTTCAACTTCCCGCCGCTAGGAAATTTCCGTTGTACTATTCCACGCTGGATGACGCTAGTTCGTGCTTAAGTTTGGCGTTTGGTCGGCAGGGGACGCTAGTCTAAAGAATCGTGTTTCGTTTGGCGTCTGGCAAACAGGGAGCGCTAGTTTCTATAGTATCCTGTTTAATTTGGCGCCTGGTCGGCAGGGGGCGCTAGTGTCTATAATACCCGATTTAATTTGGTGTCAGGCCGGCAGGGGCCGCTGATGTGTATAGAAATTAAACGCAAATATAATTTTTATTTAGTTCAACTTGAGGCCGCTAGGTACATTCGTTCGACTATTCTACGTCAGATGTCGCATTTCGTGCTTTAGTTTGTCGTCTGGCCGGCAGGGGACGCTGGTCTCTATGGAATCGTGTTAAGTTGGGCGTCTGGCCAACAGGTGGCGCTAGTGTCTATAGTTTCCTGTTTAATTTGGCGTCTGGCCAGCAGGGGCCGCTAATGTTCATAGAAATTAAACGCAAATAGAATTGTCATTTAGTTAAATTTGCGGCCGCTAGGTACATTCTGTTCGACTATTCCACGATAGATGTCGCTATTTCGTGCTTTAGTTTGGCTTTTGGTCGGCAGAGGACGCTAGTCTATAGAATCGTGTTTTGTTTGGCGTTTGGTCGACAGGGAGCGCTAGTTTTTATAGTATCCTGTTTAATTTGGTGTTGGCCGTTAGGGGCCACTAGTGTGTATAGAAATTAGACACAAGTAGATGAACAACGTATGTCTGACTATAGAAATAGGGAAAACCGTGTGTTAGAGAGAGAGCAGCGAGACAATGTGTAAGAGAGAGAGACTTCGTTTTTGCGCATGCGTAAAGTTATATATTCGTTGCGATGATAACAGCAGGAGCGCTGATATACCAGGTCGGATAAAAGTCTTTGGGTTTTAAAAAATTATATATACCATTAATATTCGCTAATCTTGTAACATAAAATTATAACGTATAAATAAAAAGAGATTTTTTGTCAATGTAAGGTATCACGCACGTAATCGAGACAGATTCGTTGCGATGATATACCAGGGCGGTTAAAAGTCTTTGGGTTTTAAAAAATTATATATACCATTATTATTCGCTAATCTTCTAACATAATAGTATAACGTATAAATAAAAAGAGATTTTTTGTCAATGTAAGGTATCACGCACGTAATCGAGACAGATTCGTTGCGATGATAACAGCGGGAGTGGTAATCTTGTTATATAAAAATCTGCGGTTAACTGATAGCGTCTTATTACTGAAATACAGTTAAAAGTAACGTATACCGAGTGGCTTAAAAGTAACATAAAAAAAAACAACAATAACAATAATAATTATTTATTTAAATCATTGATATTTTTAACTTTATAAAAGTATACAAATTCTCTAAGAGCATTGTGTAACATATCGTTTGGTGTAATAGAACAAAATGCGTATAAAATTTGTAAAGGACTTTCGGAGAAGGTATTTTTACAGAAATCCAAAACATTATAATAATATTCACAAAAATTCAAATTTTCTAACACAGATATACGTTGTATAATTAAATTATTTAATTCTAAAATTTGCGATACTTCTTCTTCATCCATGTAATACTCAACACCATGTTTCTTGACTAAAATTACCTAACTGTCATCGTAATTCAATGGGGTGATGGTACAGTAATCTCCACATGGTAATGAATCAGGTTTGACCTCGTCTCCGGTATGAAAGATCTGTTGTGACATAATTGAGATAAAGGTATTCCATTCATAAGTACTGAAAGATATTTTGCTGAACTTAAGATGTTGAGATAAGATAACAGCAGGTGTGAATGATCTTGCAGGACTTATTCCACATTTTACTTCATACCCCGAAATTGGATACTGTGTTGAAAGCAGGTAAATGTTTTCAGACTTGACAGCAGTCTCATAGTTTTCCAATATTCTATCTAACTCTGAACTGTAGTTACTCGAATCAGATTCGATGTCGACAATACCACTATCTTGGGAACTCATGTTGCTAACTGGGTTTGATATCCAAAGCTCACTCCAATTTATAGAGAGCTCTTTCAAGGTTTTTTTAGCGCGGCGAACCGGGGGAAAAAATCTATACAATATCAATATTTTCTATCCAACTGTTGTGTTTGCTATCCAAACCAAGCCACTTGACGTACATTTTGTTACCCTTTCTTCTGAGCACCTTTTCAACTAAGTAAATGTTTGGATTCGATGTTTTCTGTAGTTCTTCATGATAGAAGCAGCCGCTGATTGGTGTACCTTGCATGTCTTCAAGTAAATACGTAGCAGGATTGGTAATTTTAACTTTGGTGATTTTGAATAGTTCTGTAGTCCAATTGGGTGTATATCTTTTTTCAAAGACATGCTTTGCCTTGGATATGCGCACAATGTCGCCAACTTTAAATTTTCGTGGACCGGCTATCTTTAAATGACTATAGGTGTTATTCAAAATAGATTTTTCGTTGGATTTGTTGACTTGAGAAGGTTTATATTTTGATGTGGAATGTTTTGTATTGGTATAGTTTTGAGTTATTTCAGGCAGAATATCGATCCATTTGTAGGTGCCATTTAAACTGAAATACTGGTAGAGTTTCGATTTTAGCGTTCTTATAACTCGCTCTGCCATAGAGGCTTTCATTGTACTAAATACGCTATAATGATTTATGTTGTGTTTTCTCATTAAATTTTGAAATTTGCTGTTGTAAAATTCCTTTCCCTGATCAGATTGCAGATTTTTTGGTATTCGTCTAGTGTGAGCGAGAATGTCCGAGAATGCCCGAGTAATCTCCTCTCCGGTCTTCGTTTTTAGTGGGCGTGTCCACACAAACTTTGAAAAACAATCAATGACGACCAGTATCATTTTATGATTCCTATTTTGTGATGCAAAATTCCTCATCTCCGCAAGATCCATTTGCCAAAGATCGTCAAGACCCTTAATAATAGTGCGTCTCCGAGGAAATTTTTCCCGTATCGGTTTGTGGAGTTCGTTTACAAGATGAATTTTTTCTTTAGAATCCATATTATGACGTACTACCAGCTAGCTTCAGCTCCAGACTGTTAATGCGGTTAACGGTATTCGTATTCATAACCTTAATATTGTTTACAATGCCCGAAACGTTAGTTTTCATATCAGAGACGGATCTGATATTTTCTGTAATTTCTTTTTTTAACTCACGTATGCTCTCAACACACATGTTAATAGAAGCAGTGAATTCTTTTCGAATAAATATTTTGGCTGCAACAATTGAATCGTCAACGTATTTCTTCGTAGCCATATCCCTAGCTGCTACAGGGGGATTTCGCGAAATAAATGTATCAATTTCGTTAGTTTTATTTTGTAAGTTAGTAATGTGCGCCTGTAATATGGGGATTTTCGTCTTATGAAGCTCATTTCTCATTTCGTTCAATCCTACAGCTAAATCCTTTATATCACGGTCTTGTTGCTGCAGCACCACACCATGTGCTTGAATTAATGGCGAGTTGATAGCACGTAGGTCATTCAACTGCACATCAACATATTTTTTTGTTGCAGCATCACTATTTGTTGTCGGTTCCTTAACATTACAAATTTTCATATTTTCAATATCAATATTACCGTCCTGTGTATGAGGAAACGTAATTTTCACTGGTAAACGCGCATAGGACGTTTGATGCCTATGTCCGAATTTATCGACTGGCATAATTAAAATAAACAAGTTTCAACTTGTATTATTCTATTATATCAGCCTCCTTGAGTTCATTGATAATTGCTACTATTTCGTTGTCGTGTGACGTATTACCTGCCTCTTTTGAAGCAATCAACAACTTCAAACGTTCCACCAATTCATTCGCATCATCCCAATAAATATACTCCATAGGTTTATCATTATATCTTAAACGATCGATGCCTTCTCCTTTTGCTGAAGGAATCGATTTTAGACGAGTCAATACCTGCGACGATCTATTCGTCGTCGTTAGAGATTTTGTTTTGAATAAAGGTTTTATGATGTAGTGATATTTTTCAGTACTTGACCCCTTAAGACGATCTAACGTGTCTAAATGAACTTCAGTTGTTGTCAAAAGATTTTTATAGTTCTGTAAATCTTGATAATTGTAACTGGGGTCTCGGTAAAATAGAAGCTCATACAAGCCTGGTGTCCCAATTACATATCTTCCTCCTTTGTTTTTCTCAGGTAGTATGTTACCGGTTTTTCCATCAAATGCAATTCGACGTTTGCCTAATGACCAACCGATTTCATCGTTGTATATCGGACCATAATTTTTATCAATTTTATCATCTTTTTGGAAGTAATCTTCAATGAACTGATGACTGATGGCTGGATATTGGTCCAAATAGTCTGCGATAGCTTCCTGGGAAATTTCGGGGCGCATCTCTTCTGGAGATTCAGAACGTGTAATATTTCCGAATTCATCGGTTTCGGCCACCGGTTCCGTTACGAGAAAAGGTGTAAACACATCATCAGGTTCTTCCTTCTTCTTTATTTCCTCTTTTGGATTTAAATTTGTAATCGTTTTTTGTAATGTCTTTGAGGATTGCACAATTTCTTCAAGTGGTTTAGATATCGGCTTGAATAGTTTATTAATAGACTCATCTTGCTCTGATTTACCTAATTTCAACGACAAGTATTTTTTGCGAATCGATCTGGCAAGTTCGGACACTTTTTTCTTGCGCAATGCATTAGCAACCTTATCGTCAGAGATTTTGGTATGGACTAAAGATGCAGCTTACAATTTTATATATTTATCGAATCCTTTGCGATACCTACCACCATTAAGGGTAAAATCCTTCATAATTACCAAAGTACCATAGCGATCACACCAACACTTTGAACATACATTTTTGAATGTGTCAAACGTCATGTCTGGAGATACGTGTTCGTCGTATATATGTTTCAAGTTCACCTCATCCTGCTTGAATAACACAATAACATTACAATTGTCGCGAATAAGCTGTTTCGGTATTTTTGAGTATGTTTGACAAAGATATGCAGCATCAATATCTTTATGTCTACACATGGAATAGTATTCACGAATTTTCTGCTGACCGTCACAGGCTACGTCATCGAATAAAAAGATGGAATTTGGTCGAGCTTTCTCTGGACTAATTATTTCCTCATTGTCTTTAATTGGGAAATACCCAACACCCTTGACTTGCGCTATAACTTCTTGTAGCAATTGATACTTTGGTTGAAATAACGATTTTGAATAGACATAAACATTTTTGAATTTCGCGCCATTTGGATTGAATAGGAGCGCCAGCACGACGTTCGTCTTACCACACCCAGTGGGCCAAATATAATGGCACGGAAAGAATTTGGCAACATTTTACCATGTTTGCCAACAGTTGGTGTTGAGGTGAAATCCAGATTTTCAATGGGTATAGTCTGCTCTTGTTGAATTATTTTCATTGTGTGTGTCGTTTTTCGTAATACTACTCTTTAAATATAGGTGTCCCCAATTAAGCGTGTCAGTCTTAATGTTGGTGTTTGAAGGAGAGGGTATTTTGAATTCTCTCATCAATAAACTACCTATTGAACTTCACTTACCTAGCTATCAGTACTGTGGACGTAAGTAAACCGCTAAGACTATTTTTTCCGAAAAAATTAATTGTTTTTTTTTAGCTGGTACAAAATTGGAAAAACGTCTTGATCGTGGAGATCCGGGCATCAATCCCTTGGACGCTGCTTGTAAACAACACGATATTTCTTACTGGAAGAATAAGTCTCTCGAAGAACGACACAAAGCCGATCAGATACTTGAAGATAAAGCTTGGGCACGCGTCAAATCAAAAGACGCTTCAATGGGAGAGAAAGCTGCTGCATTACTTGTAACAGGCGGAATGAAGGTGAAAAGAAAGCTGGGAATGGGTTGTCGTCGTCGCAAACGTCGTTCCTTGCATCGAGATGTTATTCTGAAAGTGGGAAAGTCATTGAAGAGAGGAACATCTTTGAAAGACACCGCAACGTTTGCCTTACGAGCAGCCAAAGCACTTATTAAAGAATTTGGTGGCAAAAAGGAAGTCGAGGTTCCTCGAGTAATACCTGTAGCGAAATCCGGAGGTTTCCTACCACTTATTCCTTTGTTTGCTGGTCTATCGGCACTTGGAGCTTTGTCAGGTGGTGCTGCTGGGATTGCAAAAACCGTCATTGATGCTAAGCATGCGCAAAAGAAATTGGAGGAAGATGTACGTCATAATAAGGCTATGGAACGTGTAGGATCTGGCCTATACTTGAAAAAGTATTCAAAAGGTGGATTTGGATTGTATTTAAAAAAACAAAAAAAAACTAATAAAGCTACCCAATCACGCACTATCTGACTTTGACATTGCGCATTATGCAAAATTACTTAAAATACCACATTTTCGAGGAGTTTTCATGCGAGACACCCTCCCCAAAGACGGTCCTCGAAGACAAGAATGCGCAGTGGTTAATTTAGATGTCTCTAAGAATAGTGGGAGTCATTGGGTGGCTTACAGAAAGATAAACAACGATGTAGAGTATTTTGATTCATTTGGTAATTTGAAGCCGCCGAAAGAAGTTGTTGAATATCTGGGGGGAAAGAGTGCGAGAATTTTCTACAACAATACCCAATATCAAAACTACAATCAAATAAATTGCGGACATTTGTGTTTGAAATTTCTACAGCAACAATGACGAGCGTAGAACTATTACTACAACATATCTACCATGGAAAAACATTGAATAGTTTTACTGCCGAAGAACTAAAGCACTTTCCCATTGAACATCTAATAGAGTGTGTAAGACCTTGGGAATTGTTGGATATGTGGCATAAACTTCCCAATGAATATCGAGGAAATTTTGAACTACAAATACGACTACCTTGTTTCATCCATTACAACCGCCCTGATTGGACAACACATTGTGATGGCCCTCCGAGTTCTCAAGCCACTTGTTTTCTTTGTAACAATAAATAGAATAAACAAGTAGTATTATTTAAATTCAAACATCACCCGAATTCCATTAGTCACCATGTCACAGTTGCTGAGAATAAACAGCATCAATCATGAATTTACCTTTCAACCTACTACGCCCATTGTGCTCGATCCGAATAATGATTACGAAATAGCTTTGCGATCTTTTCATTCTTATCACAGTATACCAAACATTGAAAATTGTAAGTTTTACTACTACGATACCAAGGGCAAGCTTCAAAGTTTTGATTTTCCCACAGGATGTTACGAAATTGCCGATCTTGAAGCGTTTATACGAGATAAATTGGGTGTGGACAATTCAACTAGACCAGAGGGTATATTTTCACTAAAACCCAATCACAATACGTTGAAATGTGAAATTTCCAGTAAATACAAAATTTCATTCAAAGAAGATAATAGTCTTGGGAGAATTTTGGGTTTTCCACCGAAAATACTCGACGCAAACAAAATACACTCGTCAGATCTCCCCGTCAAAATCATTAAAGTAGTATTCGCTTCGATTGTAACATTACCACCGGAGCCTTCGATGCAAACAGACCTGCTCATACTATATACGAATTCGTCATACAAGTGGATCCAGGATATTCCATAGACGAAATTCCTCATAATTTGCTCTATTTACCTGTTATACCACAACGTGAAATAACCAATATCACCGTCATCGCTTTAGACCAAGACGGTCAGCCTGTAAACTTTCGTGGAGAACTAAGTACGTTGGTGTTGGAGCTTAGAGCGCGCGAAGCAAATGGGACTAATAATAAATCATAAAAGACAGTCTACAGAGCATTCAACTTCATTAGATAAGCTACCATCAAAGCTGAAGCAACTCACGTTCGCAAACAAATTGGTTCTGCAATCGTTGGGTTTTAAATTGAAAAAAAATGACAACAATGTATGGAAAACGTCAACGCCAAAACGACAACATGCCTCCAATGTTTGATATCTACCGTAAGCCGATGTTTGACGATTCAATTCGAAAGGCTGAATACAGAACCTATGCTCCATTTATAAAGTCATTCAATTGCAGTGACATTGTGGAGTTTAGCATTAATCAGGTTGATTCGTTCTTTGCAATGAGCGAAACTTTGTTGTGCATTAAAGGTTCGCTTGAAATACACGGAGCTGGTGACGTAAAATTAGCAAATAATGTTGGAGCCTTTCTATTTGATTCATGTACGTACAGTGAAAGTGCCAGGGAAATGGAAACAGTTCGGGATCCTGGAATAGTGAGTGCCGTACGTGCTATGACTTGTTATAACCAAGAAGATTCCAATCATATGGCTATAGCCGGCTGGAATTACCCGAAAGATCCTATTCTGAATGTTAGCGACAAGTCCTTCAACCTTCAAATACCTCTCAAACATATTTTCAGCATTTTCAACGATTATTCAATGATTACATGTGGGCGTCAAACAATACGGCTAGTTCGGGCACGAAATGATAATGATTGCTTATATATTACTGAAAAGAATGTCTCTGGAACGCTCTCCACTACAACAGCTAAAATAAACATTACAAGCGTTGAGCTACAAGTTAAACATATCTTTCCTAATGACGACATAAAATTAAATCTCATGAAATCCATTCAAAAAGATCAACCTATAGTTATTCCATTTAGGAAGTGGGAGTTACACGAATTACCCTCAATTACTAAAGGAGCAAGACATGAAGTTTGGGCTGTCAAGACATCCACTTCAGTTGAATGACCTCGTTTTGTTATTGTTTTCTTTCAAACCGGCAAACGTAACTTGAGTACAGCTGACCCGACTTTATTTGACAATGCCGACGTACAAAGTATAAGACTGTCTCTTAATGGTGATTTTGGCCCAATGAAAGAATGCAATTGGATTTCGCTAAAAATGATTACAATGGAGCCTATTTTAACTATACTGAATTCTATCCCAACTACGCAAACTCCACACAGAAGCGCCCCCTGCTGGATTATTCTTCTTTCAAGAAACGAGCATTGTTTGTTATCGATTGTTCAAAACAGGAGGAAAGCATGAAGGCATCCACAGTCGATGTGAAACTTGACATTGAAGCAAACATAGGTTTTCCCGAAAATACCAAAGTCTATTGCATCATAATTCACGATTGTGTAATGGAATACTTCCCCCTCACCGAAATTGTTAAAAGCTTGAACTAGATGTTGTGTGAGTTAGTGTTCGAGCAGACGTCAACATGAGAGTAGCTTTTGTAGACATACAAGGTTTTGTCGTAGACGGTCTTTTCGTTGCCAAAGAGCTCACCATAGAAATTGGCTTCAAAAGTTCACATTACATTTTTTTACCACCGCAACCGTTTTCTACATTAAGTAACGAGGACAAAAAGACCACATCATACTTGGAAAGAAATGTGCACGGCATTCGATACTCTTCAGGAGATGTAGAATATTCTAAAGTAAATGAAATTTTCATGTACTGAAAGAAATGTACAACGTCTCCGTCACTGGTTTTTAAATACTGTATTACCATTATAAATAAAGTTTTTTTTAAAATATGGGTTTTATTGATACACTCTGTATATTCATCAACTTTTATATTACATGAAGATTGGAATTTTCGTCTTACAATTTTCAAAATAATTTTTAAAATTAAAACAAATACAGCCACTAATATTACACATGACATAGCAAAAACAGAATTAATTTCATTTTTTATATCCCCTTCTGTTCTGTTGAACATGGTGTAGGTTGAATACGTCTTAACGGATAAGTAGTTTGCGGCAGTCTACGGGCCAACTGATGGACCTCTTCAGGCACCCCCCAGTGAAGACTGCTCCACGTCACTTTCTTATCAAATAAACTAAGATTCTGCATTTGTTTCATAACCTCACTTTTATTTCCATAGAAAGCAATATCTTTCTTTAATTCACCAATGCTATTAATAAACTCTTCAATTCGACGTCTGTACTCTTCTGAAGACATATTACGAAAGAGAACATTCTCATACGTAGACACGTTTGATGGTCGTTTGACGCAGCACTTGACGTTTGACTTAACGACGTGACGTTTGACGTAACGACGTGACGTTTGACGTAACGACGTGACGTTTGACGTAACGACGTGACGTTTGACGTAACGATGTGACGTTTGACGCAATGACAAGAGAGATACATTTCATGAATATTGTTTTACTGCTATTACATAAAGATATATTGGAAACTAACAAAAAACACAAGAATTTTAAAAATAATTTTATTATAATTTTATTATAAGAAAACGACAATATTCTACATTTATGAGAGAGAGAGAGAGAGATACATTCCATGAATATTGTTTTTACTGCATAGCGGCCTCAAAAGTATCAATGTCACTGTCTATATCAGAATCATCAAAACGATTATTTCTAGGCATCTCGTGTAAATTATTAATACAGGACTCATGTGATTTTATCATGAATAAGACTTTGTTAAAACAACTCTGACACCAATAGGACATTTCTTGATATACACATTCAACAATTTCGTCACCATCAAATACTTCATGACAGTGATCATAATTAACAAAAATGTTCTTTTTTAAATATTTATGGACCGTTCTAAATACAAAATAACATGATTTACAAACATTTATACGATATTGTGGAAGCCAATATCCACTAGACCATACGCAGTAAGTAGATTCTTCAAACATATCTCCCCAATTTGTTTTACTTAATATAGTGTTTCTTAAATATAACGGTATTTCTTTATTATAGTCAATATATTCTATTCCAATGGATGAAGAATTTGGATTACTCTCAGCCTCTTTTATCATCGCATTCCATTTGTAAACAGGAAATTTTTTCACAATTTTTTCGGCCAATTTCCGAGGAAGAGGGGATTGCTCTGCGAAATCGGCTGCTGACTTTATCGTTTCACAAATTTTTATGATGCATAATTCCATTAATGTTGAGGAGTTCATTATCTACAAGAGAGTAAGTCTGGAATACTATAATGACCCCACGGCAGCGTATCATAACTATTGGTAATCAAATATCTTTTATCGTCATGAGGACTTAGCGCAATTTTTGTCTGTTCTATGCTATATACATTATGAGCATATGACCTAATACAGCGTTGAGTAATATTTTTTTCTTTGAAATCATTTAAACAGTTTACATAATCTTCAAAATTTATTTTGTTTTTTACTACATTATATCGAACTACTTTTGCCTTTTTTACTATTGCACCTGATTGAACTTTAAAAGAATACATTTTAGACCTCAAGCCTGCAAAATGAGTCATAATTTGGCCTTTGTTTTCATCTTTCATAACTCCCAGAACTTTTTTATTTACCTGTGGAATATTATAGTTATTATTGATGGGGTAATCTGAAGTATCGAATTTTGTTAAATCAGCTTTTAGCACCTCCTCATATGCATCATCACAGATGAGCTCATACACAAAACTGTCTGTGTCCATGTACATTAATTTACATCTATCAATACCCAATTTCGGAATCATGTAATCATAATGGAATTGATACATACACAGCTTCGACAAATCCAAAACTGTCATACCAATATAAAGAGGCTTATTGAAAACCAATTCTGATTTAGTGAGTTCTACTGCAATTAGGTTTTCATTAAAAACTGTTCGACTATGAAACCTAACACTAGATATCAAATTTTTGGCACTGTATCGACCATTCCAGGTTTTAACAAGTTTTACAATTCGGTGCTTCCGTATATTTTCCATCGTCTTTCCAAACACAGCATTATTTGCCAATTTATATAAATTTTTCTCAAAGTCATTGGTAGCTGCAGCCCTCAAACGAGTATTTAGTTCGATATAGGGCCGCAGCCATGCAAATTGATTGAATTTCAGAATTTTATGTATCTTTTTAATTTTCAAACCGTTGGCTAACATTTGTTTTAAATTACGATAGTGAACTGTGTATTCTTTTTTACAATAAAGCGTTGTCATTAATTTGGAATAATTTGAGCCTGTAGGCTTGCGGTGTTCGGGAGCAAATGGAAAATCTCTGTGAAGATCATGTAATTCATGTGGATACTCCAAGTCTACTTGTAATATATATCCTACGGAAGAATTATCTGCCACAGACATAACATCAAAATTTTCATTATCTAACCATTCAAATCCTCCGTATGGTAATGGTTCACACATAGCCCACCCGTATAAATTATTGGCGTCCAGGTAGAGTAAGTACTTTGAGGGTTTTGTAGAATCATATTCAGGCATGTACTTATTGTTAGCATTCGATAATCTACTGCTACAAACCGAAATTCCTCCTCGAATTGCTTTCTCGATAAACATGATCGTCATGCAATAACTCTAATTTACATCCTACATATTTCAACATACAGTCCCAAGTATATCCAGGCATTGTATAGTACCATGCAGGGTCTAAACCATAAGTAATTGAACATTTTCTTCGAAATTGTTCGAAAACATCTGATAAAAGTAAAACATCGGTCTTTAAGTACAGATCAGAATACTAACCCAAATTTTCAATATCAAATGATTTCCACACTGCATGAGCATGAGAATACTTCTCAATACTGATGTTTTTATCCTCCAATTTATTATAAAATGCCTCTATTGGTGGTAGTTCACAAGTATTTAATTTTTCCCAACTATCTATAAAATCGTAACAGAAAACCCCTTTTTTGGCTATTAATTTAAATTGTTCGATACTTAAATTACTAAATTCTCTTTTGGAAATTTTTAAATCATTATCATTCAATGTAGCAGCCAATTCTTCCAAGGAAGCACCCAAAAACCTCAGTGAATCTATGAATCGAAATTTTATATTTGTATCTGAATCGTTAAGTGTAAATGAAATGTATTTTTTTTTATTTATGGGGAGTAAACTGATGTTTCCTCTTTTACTTAATTCCGAAATGATGAAATGGCTATCGTAGTTACTTAAGTTATGGAAAACTGTAGGTACAACAAACAGTTTTTTGAAATTTAAATTGCATGCTTGATGTGCAAAATTTCTAAACTTCCCCGTAAAATGATCGTGATCTCTAACAATGATATCTGTAGAGGAAAAACCCTTTTCACATATGTGACACATTGTTGTCACACGTAAATCTGATTTTTCTTCCATAGGTGTAATAGTTTTAATTTCTGATTTAATACTTTCAGCTAAATTCGATAATTCATTTGCAAACCAATCCATGCAATCTCTACCTCTGTAGCTCTTGAAAAAACTCAAGTCTTCGTTGTAGCTACATTTTACATAGTAACCAGCACTATATGCTATATGTTTTTGATATTTATTTGTCTTATTATGAAGCTGTGTTTTATCTGTAAATTGTTCTAGCATGCACTCAAAGTCGGCATAAACTACAAAAGGCGTAGTTTGTTTATATATATAATTTCTAAAACTAACAGATTCATATTTTGGAAAAGACATTTTATAATTATTTAATTCAGAGCATAATTTCAAGTGGACATTCAATTTACTTTCACTACTGAAATAATTTATGCAGCGATTGCAAATAAATTTTTTATATGTAGTTTTACTTAACTGACTATTAATTAAACGTGACAAATCTTTGATCCAGCAGTAGTGATATGTGATTTCTGAATTGTCATTATCTATAGGAGGTGCTTCATAATCGTTTAGCTTTGGAAAATATGTATTTTGAATTAATAAAAGATTTACATGTTTCTCGTGTATTGATTTAGCAAGTCTTACTGGATATACTTTGTAAAATGGTTTTTTATTATTTATTTCAATTAAATCCAAGGCATAGACATTGACGGAAATGTTATTAGATTTTTCAAACTTTGAAATTTGATGCAGGGGCATCGGAGCTTCCAAGTCTTGTGTATTCAAGACTGTGCTATAATATGGATATGAGGAAGTGAGTTCTTTATTATTTTTGGCTGGGTACAAAGCACTAACAATTGACCAATAAAAACATGCTTGGTCAGAATTTTTAATGTTTATGCACCCTCGCTTTTTTTGAATAGGTTCTGGAAGTTTAATATAAGATGAGCCGTTTCCAATTTCAAATTTATTGATATTTACTTCTAAAGAAATAATTTTACTTAATGCAAAACCAGAGTCCCTCTCTTGAAATTCTGATAATTTAAAATTAATTTTATCTTTGACGTTCTCGAAAAACCATCGCTCTATATCGGACGATACATCGATAATAGAATTTTTAGTCTTAAAATAATGGAAACTAGAAATTTCATTTTCACCAGATTTTTTAATGAACTCTCCACAAAAACAAACATAAACTTTAACAACAGAATATTTTTTCCTAAAAATTTCCCTTATTTTATTTTTAAAAATTATTTGACAATCATTTAAAAATTGCGTTAGGTCCTTATGATATAAATTTACTATAAGTCCGGTTTTAATTCTGCTTGTAAATGCAGAAGCTACATTTTCCCATTTAACCCTATTTTTCAGTTTATTATTCAGCCCCATACCTATATTCCTATTTGAAATAAGTTGTTTAAAATGTTTGAAATGTCCTATGTATGTTTGTAATTTCCTAATTGTACCTACATGCAGTCCTCCTTTTTTAATTGCCAAATTACATACTTTAATTTGTTTTTTCAATCGATTCAACCAAATTTCCACATCTCTATCCGTTATCTTATCAAACAATATTTTTCTGACATTTTTAATGACTTGCAGTAAATTTTCAGATTTTTTTACAATATTCATGGTACTCACCTCTCTCTCTCTCTCTCTCTCTCTCTCTCTGTGTCTTAGGCACGTCTATAGTTCCTCAATTTCAAATGACGCTAGCCGTTGATTTTTTCCAACATCCACTAATCCCTTGAATATAATTCCGTATTTTTCCTTTTCAAATTCTTCAATGACTGGCTTGTAGACACTTGTGACTCTTTGCGGTAAAAACACTACTTCTGTATCTAAATCCAATAAAACTGATTCTCCGAATTTGGAATTGACTATTTTTGCCTTCTTTATAGCCCTCAGAGTATTCAAAGGTAGATCTTGTATTTTTGTTATTGGTTTTCTCTCTGTAATTAGAGACGTTGCGTTAATTTTTTTTAAATCCATCTGAAAAGAGAGAGAGAGCGCGTAACCCACAAGAAAAAAAAAACTTACATTTTTTGTTAAGGCACAATTTTTTAACAGATACTAGTATTTGTTCTTCAGAGCTGGTTTTTCTCTTGCTGGCAGTGGAAGAGACTGGCTCCAACACAATGCAACATCTTATTTATACTCATGTCACTATCTCCATACGATTGTGGTAGAATGTTTTAGAAAAAATATTTTATTTGCGGCAATTTTGTAATTTTGTAATTTCCTGTAAATGTGGTCCATATGGTTTCCAAGTATTCTAATAAATTTTCACTATTTCCTGTACATGTGGTCCATTTGGTTTAGAAATATTCTTATCAATTTCCTGCGTTATCAAAAAATTTCTTATTAATAGGTAAAAGTTATCTTAAGATTGGCGTTCGGGAATTTCCAGAAAAAAAAAATTTAATAAGAGTTTATTTCAAAATATACAGCATCATTGATAAAAAGAAATTATTTTTGTTAATAAAATTTTGAGATGATTTAAAAGGTCTCCATTTGGACATGGAATATCGAACACGTTCCAATTAAAGGGTCCGGCTGCAACAAGTTTTTTGGTAAACTCATTATATTTGTAGTATGTGGTGTTTTTGAAAAAGTACATGTGTCCGTCAATGTACTGGAATGCTCCTGTAACATCTGTGGGTAGTCCAGGGAAAATATCTTTTATTTGTCCTCTATTCCGAACAGTTTTCAAGTTCTTGTCAAATTCAATATAATTACTGTTATTATAAAATACATATATTTTCCCATGATTGCTTTGAAACATTGTGTTTATTTGAGAATTCTTAGGTATAATTAAATTATTTTCCTCAAGTATTTGTAGAGCGGGAAAATCTGCTACATAGTATTTACGGTCATTGACTGCTATTAAATTATCTGAAGAACTTTGAAAAATCTGAATTATGGGACCCACTTCTTCAGGTAAATAATCATCGAGTATTTCTGTTTGCGAGGGAATAAGTTTCGAATTCAAATCAATTTTCCATAGGGAATTTTCATTAATAATATATAAATGGTAATTTTCAAATTCACCAGCCATGGCAATGAACATATACTCCGGTATTATGTCGCATAAATTTTTATCCGGTTCATTTGGTTGATGTGCAAGTGTCTTTGTAGTCGGTGCAGCGCTGATGTGGGTTTGAAAGGATTATTTACATATGTATTGATTGGCCCATAAAGAGCTTCAAGGGCCATTTTATCATCCTCATCCAATTTAGGAGCAATGTTGAATTGATACCATGGATACATTATTGCTGTCTCAATATCACTGTGAGCAATTCCTAAAATATGCCCAATTTCATGAATTAATACCATAAGTAGGCTAGTCTGATCTTCTGAACTTGATCCATCCAAACTTAAATCCCACTTCTCATCAGCATCAATATGAAGCTCTATACAACTGTTGCCTTTTGGGAAATAAGCATGTGCCAACACCTTTCCGGGCCCATCAAATGTACTGGAGCACTCACCTCTACCTTGGCAATTTGCTCGAAAATAGTGCTTTCCCCGTCCAACTGTAATAGATATATCGGGAGCATAAGGCCGTATTTTGTGTATTAATTCAAATTTAAACTTTGAACTGTTACTCCACACTTCAAAAGCCTTTTTGGTTACTTTAAGATATTCTGGAGTTGCCTGAGGGAAATACCATTTCAAATCAAATTTTGACCATTTTGATTTAACTCTAAAAGAATGATCATCGTCGGAAGCTGCTTCACTCACATTACATCTTGGTCTATTTAGAAGTTGAATTGTATTTTCATCTAATTCTCCCGTTACAGGGATATTATATCTTTCTTGAAAACTCAACAAATAATCCTCAAGTTTAGTCAAATCATTTTCATTTGCGTACCCGAACCGGTGTAAATAATTCATAGCATACTGTTGGTCGACAACGCATAGTACTGGACATAGTACTGCAGCTAATATAATGATTAACATGATCTTCACTCTTCTGCTATCCTCAAAAAACTAATTTCCAATCACATTAATAACGGAATATATAATTTTTAAAAAACCCAAAGACTTTTAACCGACCTGGTATATCATCGCAACGAATCTGTCTCGATTACGTGCGTGATACCTTACATTGACAAAAATCTCTTTTTATTTATACATTATACTTTTATGTTACAAGATTAGCGAATAATAATGGTATATATAATTTTTTAAAACCCAAAGACTTTTAACCGACCTGGTATATCAGCGCTCCCGCTGTTATCATCGCAACGAATATATAACTTTACGCATGCGCAAAAACGAAGTCTTTCTCTCTCTCTCTTACACATTGTCTCGCTGCTCTCTCTCTAACACACGTTTTTCCCTATTTCTATAGTCAGACATACGTTGTTCATCTACTGACACAAATAGAATTTATATTTAGTTCAACTTGCAGCCGCTAGGTATTTTCCGTTTGACTATTCCACGCTAGATGTCGCTATTTCGTGCTTTGGTTTGGCGTTTGGTCGGCAGGGGACGCTTGTCTATAGAATCGTGTTTTGTTTGGCGTCTGGCCGACAGGAGGCGCTAGTGTCTATAGTTTTCTGTTTAATTTGGCGTCTGGCCGGCAGGGGCCGCTGATGTGTATAGAAATTGAACACAAATAGAATTTTTATTTAGTTCAACTTGAGGCCGCTAGGTACATTCCATTCGACTATTCCACGCTAAATGTTGCAGTTCGTGCTTTAGTTTGTCGTCTGGCCGGCAGGGGAGGCTGGTGTCTATGGAATCGTGTTAAGTTTGGCGTCTGGCTATAGTGTGTCTATAATTTTCTGTTTAATTTGGCGTCTGGCCAGCAGGGGCCGCTAATGTTTATGGAAATTAAACGCAAATAGAATTTCTTTTTAGTTAAAATTTCGGCCGCTAGGTACATTTCGTCCGACTATTCCACGATAGATGTCGCTTGTTCGTGCTTTAGTTTGGCGTCTGGCTAGCGGGAGGCGCAATTATCCATAGAATCGTTTTCAATTTGGGGTTTGGCCAACAGAGAGCGCTAGTGTCTATAGTATCCTGTTTGATTTGACGTCTGGACAGCAGGGACCGCTAGTGTGTATAGCAATTAAACACAAATATAATTTTTATTTAGTTCAACTTGAGGCCGCTAGGTACATTCCGTTCGACTATTCCACAATAGATGTCGCTATTTCGTGCCATATTTTGGCGTCTGGCCGACAGGGGGCGCTAGTGTCTACGGTATCATTTTCAATTTGGCGTTTGGCCGGCAGGGGCGGCTAGTGTGTATAGAAATTAGACACAAATAGAATTTTTATTTAGTTCAACTTGCGGCTGCTAGGTACTCTCGTGTTTTGTTTGGCTTCTGGCTAGTGTCCATAGTATCCTGTTCGATTTGGAGTCTGGCCAGCAGAGGCCGCTAATGTGTATAGAAATTAAACACAAATAATATTTTTATTCAGTTCAACTTGTGGCCACTAGGTATTTTCCGTTCGACTATTCCACGCTGGATGACGCTAGTTCGTGCTAAAGTTTGGCGTTTGGTCGACAGGGAACGCTTAACTAAAGAATCGTGTTTTGTTTGGCGTCTGGACAACAGGGGGCGCTAGTTTCTATAGTATCCCGTTTAATTTGGCGTCTGGCCGGCAGGGGGCGCTAGTGTCTATAGTATCCTGTTCGATTTGGCGTCTGGCCGGCAGGGGCCGCTGATGTGTATAGAAATTGAACACAAATAGAATTTTTATTTAGTTCAACTTGAGGCCGCTAGGTACATTCCATTCGACTATTCCACGCTAGATGTTGCAGTTCGTCCTTTAGTTTCTCGTCTGGCCGGCAGGGGAAGCTGGTGTCTATGGAATCGTGTTTAGTTTGGCGTCTGGCCGACAGGTGACGCTAGTGTCTATAGTTTTCTCTTTAATTTGGCGTCTGGCCAGCAGGGGCCGCTAATGTTTATGGAAATTAAACGAAAAAGAATTTCTATTTAGTTGAATTTTCGGCCGCTAGGTACATTTCGTCCGACTATTCCACGATAGATGTCGCTTGTTCGTGCTTTAGTTTGTCGTCTGGCCGGCAGGGGAGGCTGGTGTCTATGGAATCGTGTTAAGTTTGGCGTCTGGCTATAGTGTGTCTATAGTTTTCTGTTTAATTTGGCGTCTGGCCAGCAGGGGCCGCTAATGTTTATGGAAATTAAACGCAAATAGAATTTCTTTTTAGTTAAAATTTCGGCCGCTAGGTACATTTCGTCCGACTATTCCACGATAGATGTCGCTTGTTCGTGCTTTAGTTTGGCGTCTGGCTAGCGGGAGGCGCAATTATCCATAGAATCGTTTTCAATTTGGGGTTTGTCCAACAGAGAGCGCTAGTGTCTATAGTATCCTGTTTGATTTGACGTCTGGACAGCAGGGACCGCTAGTGTGTATAGAAATTAAACGGAAATAGAATTTTTATCAAGTTCAATTGGTGGCCGCTAGTTAAATTCCTTCCGAATATTCCACGACAGATGTCGCTACTTCGTGCTTCATTTTGGCGTCTGGCCAGCAGGGGTCGCAATTGTCCATATAATCGTTTTTAATTTGGCGTTTGGCCAACAGACGGTGCTACTGTCTATAGTATCCTGTTTGATTTGGCGTCTGGCCGGCAGGGGCCGCTAGTGTGTATAGAAATTAGACACAAATATAATTTTTATTTAGTTCAACTTGCGGCCGCTAGGTACTTTCGTGTTTTGTTTGGCTTCTGGCCGACAGGGGCGCTAGTCTCTATAGTATTCTGTTTAATTTGACGTGTGGCCGGCAGGGGGCGCTAGTGTCTATAGCACTCCGTTTGATTTGTCGTCTGGCCAGCAGGGGCCGCTAGTGTGTATTGAAATTAAACAGGAATAGAAATTTTATTTAGTTCAACTTGAGTCTACTAGGTACTTTCCGTTCGACTATTCCTCGCTGGATGTCGCAGTTCGTGCTTTAGATTGGCGTCAATCCAACAGGTGGCGCTAGTGTCTATTATTTCCTGTTTAATTTGGCGTCTGGCCGGCAGGGGCCGTTAGTGTGTATAGCAATTAAACACAAATATAATTTTTATTTAGTTCAACTTGAGGCTGCTAGGTACTTCCCGTTCGACTATTCCACGCTAGATGTCGCTAGTTCGTGCTTTAGTTTGGCTTCTGGCCAGCAGGAGACGCAATTGTCCATGAAATCGTTTTCAATTTTGCGTTTCACCAACAGAGGACACTAGTGTCTATAGTATCATGTTTAATTTGGCGTTTGGCCGGCAGGGGCCGCTAAGGTGTATAGAAATTAAACACAAATAGAATATTTATTTAGTTCATATTGCGGCCGCTAGGTACATTCGTGTTTAGTATGGCTTCTGGCCGACAGATGCGCTAATGTCTATAACATCCTGCTTAATTTGGCATCTGGCCGGTAGGGGCCGCTAGTGTCCATAGAAATTAGACACAAATAAAATTTCTATTCAGTTCAACTTGCGGCCGCTAGGTATTTTCCGTTCCACTATTCCGCTCTAGATGTCCCTATTTCATGCTATAGTTTGTCGTTTGGTCGGCAGAGGACGCTAGTCTATGAAATCGTGTTTTGTTTGGAGTCTGGCCGACAGGTGGCGCTAGTGTCTATAGTTTTCCGTTCAATTTGGCGTCTGGCCGGCAGGGGCCGCTGATGTGTATGGAAATTAAACACAAATTGTATTTTTATTTAGTTCAACTTGCGGCCGCTAGGTACTTTCGTGTTTTGTTTGGCTTCTGGCCGACAGGGTCGCTAGTTCGTATAGTATCCTGTTCAATTAGGCGTGTGGCCGGCAGGAAGCGCTAGTGTCTATAATATCCTGTTTAATTTAGCGTCTGGCCGGCAGCGGCCGCTAATGTGTATAGAAATTAGACACAAATAGAATTTTTATTTAGTTCAACTTGAGGCTGCTTGGTACTTCCCGTTCGATTATTCAACGCTAGATGTCGCAGTTCCTGCTTTAGGTTGGCATCTGGCCGACAGGTGGCGCTAGTGTCCATAGTTTCCTGTTTAATTTGGCGTCTGGCGGGCAGGGGCCGCTATTGTGTATAGAAATTAGACACAAATAGAATTTTTATTTAGTTCAACTTGAAGCTGCTAGGTACTCCCCGTTCGACTATTCCACGCAAGATGTCGCAGTTCGTGCTTTAGTTTGGCGTTTGGCCGACAGGTGGCGCTAATGTCTATGGTATCCTGTTTAATTTAGCGTCTGGCCGACAGGGGGCACTAGTTTCTATAGCATCCCGTTTATTTCGGTGTCTGGCCGGCAGAGGCCGCTAGTGTGTATAGAAATTAAACACAAACGGAATTTTCATTTAGTTCAACTTGAGGCTGTTAGGTACTCCCCGTTCGACTATTCCACGCAAGATGTCGCAGTTCGTGCTTTAGTTTGGCGTCTGGCCGACAGGTGGCGCTAATGTCTATGGTATCCTGTTTAATTTGGCGTCTGTCCGGCTTGGGCCGCTAATTTGTATAGAAATCGAACACAAATAGAATTTTTATTTAGTTCAACTTGCAGCCGCTAGGTACTTTTCGTTCGACTATTCTACGCTAAATGTCGCTATTTCGTGCTTTAATCTGGCGTTTGGTCGGCAGAAGCCGCTAGTGTTTATAGAAATTAGACACAAATAGAATTTTTATTTAGTTCAACTTGCGGCTGCTAGGTAGTTTCGTGTTTAGTTTGGCGTCTGGCCGACAGAGGCGCTAATGTCTATAATATCCTGCTCAATTTGGCGTCTGGCCAGGAGAAGCCGCTAGTGAGTATAGAAAACGGACACAAATTGAATTTTTATTTAGTTCAACTTTCGGCCGGTAGGTACTTTCGTGTTTTGTTTGGCTTCTGGCCGACAGAAGCGCTAGTTCCTATAGTATTCTGTAAATTTGGCGTCTGGCCAGTAGGGAGCGCTAGTGTCTATGGTATCCTGTTAAATTTGACGTCTGGCCGGCAGAGGCCGCTAATGTGTATAGAAATTAAACACAAACAGAATTTTCATTTAGTTCAACTTGAGGCTGCTAAGTACTTCCCGTTCGACTATTCCACGCTAGATGTCGCAGTCCGTGTTTTAGTTTGGCGTCTGGCCGACAGGTGGCGCTAGTGTGTATTGAAATTAAACAGGAATAGAAATTTTATTTAGTTCAATTTTCGACCGCTAGGTACATTCCGTTCGACTATTCCACGATAAATGTCGCTAGTTCGTGCTTTAGTTTTGCTTCTGGCCAGCAGGGGGCGCAATTGTCCATGAAATCGTTTTTAATTTGGCGTTTCACCAACAGAGTGCGCTAGTGTCTATAGTATCCTGTTTGATTTGGCGTCTGGCTGGCAGGCGCCGCTAGTGTGTATAGAAAGTAGACACAAATAGAATTTTTATTCAGTTCAACTTGCGGCCGCTAGGTACTTTCCGTTGGACTATTCCACGCTAGATGTCGCTATTTCGTGCTTTAATTTGGGGTTTGGTCGGCAAAAAGCGCTAGTGTCTAAAGAATCGTTTTCAATTTGGCGCTTGGCCAACAGAGGGCGCAAGTGTCTACAGTATCCTGTTTGATTTGGGGCCAGCGGGAGGCACTAGTATCTTTGAAATCGTGTTTAGTTTGGCCTTTGGTCGAAACGGGGTACATCTGTCTATGGAATCATGTTGTAGTTTGGCGTTTGATCGGCAGAGGACGCCAGTCTATAGAATTGTGTTTTGTTTGGCGTCTGGCAAACAGGGAGCGCTAGTTTCTATAGTATCCTGTTTAATTTGGCGTCTGGTCGGCAGGGGGCGCTAGTGTCTATAATACCCGATTTAATTTGGCGTCTGGCCGGCAGGGGCCGCTGATGTGTATAGAAATTAAACGCGAATATAATTTTTATTTAGTTCAACATGATGCCGCTAGGTACATTCGTTCGACTATTCCACGCCAGATGTCGCAGTTCGTGCTTTAGTTTGTCGTCTGGCCGGCAGAGGACGCTGGTCTCTATGGAATCGTGTGAAGTTGGGCGTCTGGCCAACAGGTGGTGCTAGTGTCTATAGTTTCCTGTTTAATTTGGCGTCTGGCCAGCAGGGGCCGCTAATGTTCATAGCAATTAAACACAAATATAATTTTTATTTAGTTCAACTTGCGGCCGCTAGGTATTTTCCGTTCGACTATTCCACGCTAGATGTCGCTATTTCATGCTTTAGTTTGGCTTTTGGTCGGCAGAGGACGAGAGTCTATAGAATCGTGTTTTGTTTGGCGTCTGGTCGACAGGGGGCGCTAGTTTCTATATTATCCTGTTTAATTTGGTGTCTGGCCGTTAGGGGCCACTAGTGTGTATAGAAATTAGACACAAATAGAATTTTCATTTAGTTGAACTTGCGGCCGCTAGGTACTTTCCTGTTTAGTGTGGCGTCTGGCCGACAGGAGCGCTAATGTCTATTATATCCTGCTCAATTTGGCGTGTGGCCGGGAGAGGCGGCTCGTGTGTATGGGAATTAGACAAAAATAGAATTTTTATTTAGTTCAACTTGCGGCCGCTAGGTATTTTCCGTTCGACTATTCCACGCTAGATGTCGCTATTTCGTGCTATAGTTTGGCGTTTGGTCGCCAAGGGACGTTCGTCTATAGAATCGTGTTTTGTTTGGCGTCTGGTCGACAGGGGGCGCTAGTTTTTATATTATCCTGTTCAATCTGGTGTATGGCCGGCAGAGGCTGCTAGTGTGTATAGAAATTAGACACAAATAGAATTTTTATTTAGTTCAACTTGCAGCCGCTAGGTACATTCCGTTCGACAATTCCACGCTAGATGTCGCTATTTCGTGCTCCATTTTGGCGTCTGGCCGACAGGGGGCGCTAATGTCTATAGTATTATTTTCAATCTGGCGTTTGGCCAGCAGGGGCGGCAAGTGTGTATAGAAATTAGACATAAATAGAATTATTATTTAGTTCAACTTGCAGCCGCTAGGTATTTTCCGTTCGACTATTCCACGCTAGATGTCGCTATTTCGTGCTTTAGTTTGGTGTTTGGTCGCCAAGGGACGTTCGTCTATAGAATCGTGTTTTGTTTGGCGTCTGGTCGACAGGGGGCGCTAGTTTCTATATTATCCTGTTTAATTTGGTGTCTGGCCGTTAGGGGCCACTAGTGTGTATAGAAATTAGACACAAATAGAATTTTCATTTAGTTGAACTTGCGGCCGCTAGGTACTTTCCTGTTTAGTTTGGCGTCTGGCCGACAGGAGCGCTAATGTCTATTATATCCTGCTCAATTTGGCGTGTGGCCGGGAGAGGCGGCTCGTGTGTATGGGAATTAGACAAAAATAGAATTTTTATTTAGTTCAACTTGCGGCCGCTAGGTATTTTCCGTTCGACTATTCCACGCTAGATGTCGCTATTTCGTGCTTTAGTTTGGCGTTTGGTCGCCAAGGGACGTTCGTCTATAGAATCGTGTTTTGTTTGGCGTCTGGTCGACAGGGGGCGCTAGTTTCTATATTATCCTGTTCAATCTGGTGTATGGCCGGCAGAGGCCGCTAGTGTGTATAGAAATTAGACACAAATAGAATTATTATTTAGTTCAACTTGCAGCCGCTTGGTACATTCCGTTCGACTATTCCACGCTAGATGTCGCTATTTTGTGCTTCAGTTTGGCGTCTGGCCGACAGGGGGCGCTTGTGTCTATAGTATCATTTTCAATTTGGCGTTTGGTCGGAAGAGGACGCTAGTCTATAGTATCCTGTTCAATTTGGCGTCTGGCCGGAAGGGGGCGCTAGTGTCTATGGTACCCGATTTAATTTGGCGTCTAGCCTGCAGGGGCCGCTAATGTGTATAGCAATTAAACACAAATATAATTTTTTTTTAGTTCAACTTGTGGCCGCTAGGTACATTCCGTTCGACTATTCCACACTAGATGTCGCTATTCCGTGCTCCATTTTGGGGTCTGTCCGGCAGGGGCCGCTGATGTGTATAGAAATTGAACACAAATAGAATTTTTATTCAGTTCAACTTGAGGCCGCTAGGTACATTCCATTCGACTATTCCACGCTAGATGTAGCAGTTCGTGCTTCAGTTTGGCCGGCAGGGGACGCTGGTGTCTATGGAATCGTGTTTAGTTTGGGGTCTGGCCGACAGGTGACGCTAGTGTCTATAGTTTTCTGTTTAATTTTGCGTCTGGCCAGCATGGGCCGCTAATGTTTATGAAAATTAAACGCAAATAGAATTTCTATTTAGTTAAATTTTCGGCCGCTAGGTACATTTCGTCCGACTATTCCACGATAGATGTCGCTTGTTCGTGCTTTAGTTTGGCGTTTGGTCGGCAGGAAGCGCTAGTGTCTATAGAATCGTGTTCAATTTGGCGTTTGGCCAACAGTGGGCGCAAGTGTCTACAGTATCCTGTTTGAGTTGGGGCCAGCGGGAGGCACTAATATCTATGAAATCGTGTTTAGTTTGGCCTCTGGTCGGCACTGGATACATCTGTCTATGGAATAATCTTGTTGTTTGGCGATTGGTCGGCAGAGGGCGATAGTGCGTATGGAATCGTATTTTATTCAGCTTCTGGCCGGCGGATGGCGCTAGTATCTGAGGAATCGAGCTTCATTTGGCGTTTGGTCGGCAGAGGACGCTAGTCTATAGAATTGTGTTTTGTTTGGCGTCTGGCCGACAGGGGCGCTAGTGTCTATAGTATTCTGTTGAATTTGGCGTCTGGCCAGCAGGGGCAGCTAGTGTGTATAGAAATTGAAAGCAAATGGAATTTTTCAGTTCAACTTGCCGCCGCTAGGAAATTTCCGTTCTACTATTCCACGCTAATTGGCGCTAATTGGTGCTCAAGTTTGGTGTTTGGTCGGCAGAGGAAGCTAGTCTATAGAATCGTGTTTAGTTTGGCGTCTTGCCGACAGGGAGTGCAAGTGTCCAAGTGTCTATAGAATCGTGTTTAATTTGGCGTTTGGCCAACAGAGGGCACTTGTGTCTATATTATCCTGTTTGATTTGGCGTCTGGCCGGCAGGGGCCGCTAGTGTGTAAAAAAATTAAAACAAATAGAACTTTCATTCAGTTCAATTTGCGGCCGCTAGGTAAATTCAGTTCGACTATTTCACGCTTGATGTCGCAGTTCGTGCTTCAGTTTGACGTCTGGCTAGCAGGGGGCGCAATTGTCCATAGAATCGTTTTTAATTTTGCGTTTCACCAACAGATGGCGCTAGTGTCTATAGTATCCTGTTTGATTTGGCGTCTGGCCAGCAGAGGCCGCTGGTGTCTATGGAATCGTCTATAGTTTGGCGTCTGGCCGACAAGTAGCGCTAGTGTCTATAGTATCCTTTTTAATTTGGCGTCTGGCCAGCAGGGGCCGCTAATGTGTATAGAAATTAAACGCAAATAGAATCTTCATTTAGCTCAATCTACATCCGCTAGGTACAATCCGTTCGACTATTTCACGATAGATGTCACTTGTTCGTGCTTTAATTTGGTTTTTGATCGGCAGGGGACGCTAGTCTACAGAATCGTGTTTTGTTTGGCATCTGGCCGACAGGGGGCGCTAGTGTCTATAGAAATCAAACACAAATAGAATTTTCATATGGTTCATCTTGCGGCCGCTAGGTACTTTCATGTTTAGTTTGGCGTCTGGCCAACAGGGGGCGCTATCGTCTACATGATCGTGTTTTAGTTGTGTGAATGGGCGACAGAGGGCGATAGTGTCTGAATAGCCTTGTCAATATGACGTTTGGTCAACAGAGGTCGCTAGTGTCTATAATATCCTGTTCGATTTGGCGTCTGGTCGGCAGGGGCCGCAAGTGTGTATGGGAATTAAACACAAATTGAATTTTTTTTTGTTTAACTTGCGGCTGCTAGGTACTTCGTTCGATTTTTGAACGCTAGATGTTGCTAGTTCGTGTTTAGTTTGGCGTTTGGTCGGCAGAGGACGCTAGTCTGTAGAATCATGTTTAGTTTGGCGTCTGGCTAGCATGGGCCGCTGGTGTGTATTGAAATTAAACAAAAATGAAATTTTTATTTAGTTCAATTTGAGGCCGCTAGAAACTTTCCATTCTACTATTCCACGCTAAGTGGCGCCTATGCGTGCTTTAGATTGGTGTTTGGTCGACAGAGGAATCTAGTCTATGGAATCGTGTTTAGTTTAGCGTGTGGTTGACAGGGGGCGCAATTGTCTATTGAATCGTTCTAAATTTGGCGTTTGGTCGGCAGAGGGCGCCGGTGTCTATAGAATCGTTTTTAGTTTGGCGTCTGGCCTACAGGAGGCGCTAGTGTCTATAGTATCCTGTTTAATTTGGCGTTTGTTCGGCAAATGGCGCTACTGTCTATGAAATAGTGTTGTAGTTTGGCGTTCGGTCGGCAGAGTACGCTAGTCTATAGAATCGTGTGTAGTTTGGCGTCTGGCCAGCAGTGGCTGCTAATGTGTATAGAAATTAGATATAAATGAAATTTTAATTTAGTTCAACTTTCGGCCGCTACGTACTTTCGTGTTCAGTTTGACGTCTGGCCGACAGGGGGCGCTGGTGTCTATAGTACACTGTTGAATTTGGTGTTTGGTCGGCAGGGGCCGCTAGTGTGTATAAAAATTAGACACAAATAGAATTTTTATTTAGTTCAACTTGCAGCCGCTAGGTACTATCGTGTTTCGTTTGGCGTCTGGCCGACAGGGGGCGCCAGTGTTTATGGTATCCTGTTTAATTTGACCTCTGGCTAGCAGGGGCCGCTAATGTGTATAGACATTAGACACAAATAGAAATTTTATTCAGTACAATTTGCGGTCGCTAGGTACTTTCTTGTTTTGTTTGCCTTCTAGCCGACAGGGGCGCTAATGTTCAAAATATCCTGCTTAGTTTGGAGTCTGGCTGGTAGGGGCCGCTAGTGTCTAAAGAAATAAGACACAAATAAAATTTTTATTTAGTTCAACTTGAGGCTGCTAGGTACTTCCCGTTCGACTATTCCACGATAGATGTCGCTATTTCGGGCTTTAGTTTGGCATTTGGTCGGCAGAGAACGCTAGTCTATAGAATCGTGTTTTGTTTGGAGTCTGGCTGACAGCGGGCGCTAGTTTCTATAGTATCCTGTTTAATTTGGCGTGAGGAAGGCAGAGGGCGCTAGTGTCTATAGTATCCTGTTTGATTTGGGCCGCTAATGTGTATAGAAATTAAAACAAATAGAATTTTTATTTAGTTCAACTTGAGGCTGCTAGGTACCTTCCGTTCGACTATTCCACGCTAGATATTGCAGTTCGTGCTTTAGTTAGGCGTCTGACCGACAAGTGGTGCTAGTTTCCATAGTAACCTGTTAAGTTTGGCCTCTGGTCGGCACGGGATACATCTGTCTATGGAATCATGTTGTAGTTTGGCGTTTGGTCGGCAGAGGACGCCAGTCTATAGAATTGTGTTTTGTTTGGCGTCTGGCAAACAGGGGGCGCTAGTTTCTATAGTATCCTGTTTAATTTGGCTTTTGGTCGTCAGGGGGCGCTAGTGTCTATAATACGCGATTTAATTTGGCGTCTGGCCGGCAGGGGCCGCTGATGTGTATAGAAATTAAACGCAAATATAATTTTTATTTAGTTCAACTTGAGGCCGCTAGGTACATTCGTTCGACTATTCCACGCCAGATATCGCAGTTCGTGCTTTAGTTTGTCGTCTGGCCGGCAGGGGACGCTGGTCTCTATGGAATCGTGTGAAGTTGGGAGTCTGGCCAACAGGTGGCGCTAGTGTCTATAGTTTCCTGTTTAATTTGGCGTCTGGCCAGCAGGGGCCGCTAATGTTCATAGAAATTAAACGCAAATAGAATTGTCATTTAGTTAAATTTACGGCCGCTAGGTACATTCTGTTCGACTATTCCACAATAGATGTCTCTATTTCGTGCTCCATTTTGGCGTCTGGCCGACAGGGGGCGCTAATGTCTATAGTATCATTTTCAATCTAGCGTTTGGCCGGCAGAGGCGGCTAGTGTGTATAGAGATTAGACACAAATAGAATTTTTATTTAGTTCAACTTGCGGCCGCTAGGTATTTTCCGTTCGACTATTCCACGCTAGATGTCGCTATTTCATGCTTTAGTTTGGCTTTTGGTCGGCAGAGGACGCAAGTCTATAGAATCGTGTTTTGTTTGGCGTCTGGTCGACAAGGGGCGCTAGTTTTTATAGTATCCTGTTTAATTTGGTGTCTGGCCGTTAGGGGCCACTAGTGTGTATAGAAATTAGACATTAACATAATCTACATGTCTTCATGTATTATGATTATTTTTAGTGTTTATTATACCTACTTTATTTAATGATTGTACCTAAATAGGTATTAAGCATATGCAACCATATATATATATATTGTACTCTATTAATTTATAGTTATAAGTTGGTACCATTGAATATTGACAATGACTTTATTGTATGAAGTATAAATAGTTGGACATATGTAAAATTTCCCTTCTTTCCTGTCATAAAACTCAATGAGTGAAGATTAATAAAAATGTGCTCAACAAGTGAGACTATGTTTTATTCATAAAAATATAACAAGACAATAATACAATACGTTACATGGTGTCAGGTAGTATCCAGGGCGAAAAAAAAATAAGCAGTAGAAAACTGGATGGCGATGGATTCTCTAAGATTAATCCCAGCCATGGACTTTGAAAATGGAAATGTGGCGAAGAATTGGACCACATGGATTCAAAAGTTTGAAATTTATTTGCTGGCTTCGGGACACGCGGATGATGCTGAAGAAAAGAAGGTAGCAATTTTTCTAAATTTAATTGGTGATAAAGGTATGGAAATTTTCAATACATTGGAGATAAAACTAGAAAAAGCAAAAATAGAAGATGTGAAGAAACAATTTAAAAAATATTGTGAGCCGAAGAAGAATGTAGTTTACGAGCGATATAAGTTTTTGCAATGCACACAAAAAGCAAATCAATCCATCAGCCAGTATATCACAGAGCTGAAAACATTGGCTGCATCGTGCGAATATCAAGAAAATAATAACATGATAAGAGACAGAGTGATAATGGGTATCCTGGACCACGGACTCAGAGAGAAGCTCCTACAAATAGAAAATTTGACGCTTAGCAAGACAGAAGATTTGTGCAGAATACACGAACAAAGCAGAATCCAGATGGCGGATATGGATAGTACATCATCAACCAGTGCTGTGGATACCGTTGGAATACAAAAAAAAAATAAGATGAGTACTTTTTCATCTAATAATAATAATTTTAATAAGAAAAATAATGGTAATTTTTATAATAAAAACATGCATTCTCCATTTAAAACTCAAAATAATCAAAATAATGTATTTTTGTGTAGAAAATGCAAAAACAAACATAAATATCCAGCCTTTGGTAAATTCTGTTCTATATGTAAAAAACATAATCATTTTGAATCTTGTTGCGAAAATAAATCTAAGAAACTCCATAAAGGTAGAATTAACAAAAAGTTTGTAAATAATATTGAATATGATGATAGTTCCTCCAATGATGAATTTTTTATTGACTGTTTGAAAATAGAATCTTTAAATTCTGAATTATACAGGGGTAAAAATGAAAATAATAACGAAATTATAGAAAATATTTTAATTAATGAAAATATTATCTGTTTTAAGGTTGATACGGGTGCACAATGTAATATTCTCCCTGCCAAGATTTTAAGAATGGTTGCCCCATCAGCCCTCATCAAACCACAACAGATTGATCTAACAGCTTACGGCGGTGCTAGGATTGATGTCAAGGGATCTACAGAGCTTAATTGTAAGATTCGTGGTGAGAATTGTATACTCAAATTTTTAATTGTGAATGCTGAAGGTAGACCTATTTTAGGCTTAAAGTCGAGTTTAAACTTAAATCTAATATAAACTGTTAATAGCATAAATTACTTAAATAATTTACCATTATTTTCGTCAAAAGAAGATGCAATAAACAAGTATAAGACTGTATTCGAGGGTTTAGGAACATTTCCAGGGGAACCTTATAAATTTACTTTAAAACCAGATGCAAATCCTTGTGTTTTTCCTGCAAGGAGAATCCCAAAAAGTTTATTGCCTGAATTTCAAAATTCATTAAATAGATTAGAAAAACAAGGAGTTATTAGTAAACAAACAGAACCTACTGATTGGGTTAATAATATTGTTGTTACAGAAAAGCCAAATAAAAAATTAAGAATTTGCCTAGATCCATCAGTTTTAAATCAGTACATTAAAAGAGAACATTTTCAAATACCATCAGCTGATGAAATTCTATGTGATTTAAACAATAAAAAATATTTCTCGGTATTGGATCTTAAAGACTCTTTCTATCAAATTAAATTAGATAAAGAAACATCAAAGCTCACTACATTTGCAACACCTTTGGGTAGATACAGGTTTTTGAGGCTTCCTTTTGGCATAAACACTGCGGCTGAGGTTTTCCAAAGAAAAAATAATATAATTTTTGGGGCCATATTGGGTAACAAAGTTTTTATCGATGATTTAATTATCTCAGGAACTACAGAACATGAGCATGATGAAATATTAGATAAAGTTTTAAATACAGCTAGAATAAATGGTATAACTTTTAACAGAGAAAAATTTCAATTTAAAAGAAAAGAAGTTAAAATTCTGGGTTTTAAAGTTTCAGAAAAAGGAATAGAAATAGATCCTGGTAGGATTGAAGCAATTCTAAAACTAGAAGATCCTAAAAATAAAAAGGAACTTCTAAGATTTTTAGGTTTAGTAAAATACTTAGCTAAGTTTATACCTAATTTATCACAAATAACAGCTCCACTAAGAAATTTGACTTGTTCTAACGTTGTTTGGAATTGGGAAAAAAGTCACTCAGAAAGTGTTCAAACATTAAAAAATTTATTAACCTCGCCCCCATGTTTAGTACATTACAATGCTAATGAACCTTTAACAATTCAATGTGATGCTTTTTCAGAGGGAATGGGTGCATGTTTGTTACAAAAGGGACAGCCTATTGCATTTGCAAGTCGAGCTTTGACGGACTGTGAAAAGAGATATGCATGTATAGAAAGGGAAATGTCTGCAATATTATTTGCGGCTGAAAGGTATAATTTTTATATATATGGAAAAAAAATTAACGTTCACACAGATCATAAACCCCTGGTAAATATTTTTAAAAAAGATATTAATAAGATTTCAAGCAGATTGCAAAGAATGCGTCTTAGACTTATGAATTATCAGTTAGAAGTTTCCTATTTACCTGGTAAACCAATGTTTATAGCTGATATGCTTTCTAGGGCTTTTTTGAAGGGGCCAGTAAAAAATGATACAGAAAATAATTTTATTGTACACAATATTGACAAGAAAATACCTATGAGTGCGAATAAAATATCAGAAATTGTAGGTGAAACAAATAATGATACAACTCTAGCATTAGTAAAAAAATTTATTGTACAAGGTTGGCCAAAAAATAATAAGAGTTTATCTCCAGAGCTTAAAAATTTATTTCAAATAAGAAACGAACTTTCTATTGAAAATGATCTGATATTATTTGGTGATAGAGTTGTCATCCCAAAAAACCTTAGAATTTTAATGTTGTCTAAATTACATGAAGGACACTTAGGCATGAATAAATATAGAGCAAGGGCTAGGGAAAGTATTTTTTGGCCAAATATTAGTAATGATATTAACAATTTTATTTTAAATTGTGAGGTTTGCCTTAAATTCAGGAATAACAATCCGAAATTGCCTCTTTTACAGCACAATATTCCAGAAAGACCTTGGCAAGAAATTGCCATGGATATTTGTGAGTTTCAAGGAAATTTTTTTTTGGTAGTTATAGACTATTTTTCGAGATGGATTGAATTAAAAGACATAAAAAATAAGGATTCTGTTGAGGTAGTGAAAGCATTTTTTCTGTGCATGGATTTCCAGAAACAATAATTTCTGATAACAATCCTTTTAATTCATTTTATTTTAAAAACTTTTTGAACGAAATTAATATATCATTAAAAACATCTAGTCCAAATTATCCAAGAAGCAATGGTTTAGCTGAGAAGGCCGTTGGCATTTGCAAAAATGTGCTAAAAAAATGTAATTATGAAAGAGGCACTTTAGATTTTTATCTTTTGAAGTATAGAAATAAGCCAATTCCTGATATAGGTCTATCACCAGCACAAATGATATTCAATCGTCGTTTAAAAGATAATTTACCCTGTGTGGATTCCTTGCTTGAACCTACATTAGCTGTTAAGAGTAAATTAATGAAAAAGTTTGAAATCAGGCGACAAAAACAAAAAAAGTATTATGATAAACATTCAAAAAATTTGGCAGAGGGAAAAACTAATGACAGAGTTATGTTTAAAAATAAGAAATCTTGGGAAAAAGGGACGATAGTCGATGATACGATTTATCCTAGGTCACATATCATTAAGGATGGGTATGGAAATTTTTATAGGCGTAACAGGCAACATTTAATTATAAAAGATGAATCTTTTGTTAATGATCCTCCTCCAAAGGAAGACTCTGATAAATTTGTACGTGAACCTTATTTTTTACGTAGTTCAGTTCAAAACAATTAAAATGTAAATAAATGGTGTTGGGTATTATTGATAAAATTCACTTTTGTAGAGTGCATAAAATTATAATAATTTGTAGAATATAGCTTTATTGTATATCAATTAGTTTAATTAGGTTGACTATTTTAAATGATTATTAATGATGGTTAGATCTATGTTTATAAAATTTGTATATATATATTTTTTTTAGGCTTATAGGAGGGGATGTAACATAATCTACATGTCTTCATGTATTATGATTATTTTTAGTGTTTATTATACCTACTTTATTTAATGATTGTACCTAAATAGGTATTAAGCATATGCAACCATATATATATATATTGTACTCTATTAATTTATAGTTATAAGTTGGTACCATTGAATATTGACAATGACTTTATTGTATGAAGTATAAATAGTTGGACATATGTAAAATTTCCCTTCTTTCCTGTCATAAAACTCAATGAGTGAAGATTAATAAAAATGTGCTCAACAAGTGAGACTATGTTTTATTCATAAAAATATAACAAGACAATAATACAATACGTTACAAATAGAATTTTTATTTAGTTCAACTTGCAGCCGCTAGGTATTTTCCGTTCGACTATTCCACGCTAGATGTCGCTATTTCGTGCTTTAGTTTGGCGTTTGGTCGGCAGGGGACGCTTGTCTATAGAATCGTGTTTTGTTTGGCGTCTGGCCGACAAGGGGCGCTAGTGTCTATATTATCCTGTTCAATCTGGTGTATGGCCGGCAGGGGCCGCTAGTGTGTATAGAAATTAGACACAAAAAGAATTATTACTTAGTTCAACTTGCAGCCGCTAGGTACATTCCGTTCGACAATTCCACGCTAGATGTCGTTATTTCGTGCTCCATTTTGGCGTCTGTCCGACAGGGGGCGCTAATGTCTATAGTATCATTTTCAATCTGGCGTTAGGACGGCAGGGGCGGCAAGTGTGTATAGAAATTAGACACAAATAGAATTATTATTTAGTTCAACTTGCAGCCGCTAGGAATTTTCCGTTCGACTATTCCACGCTAGATGTCGCTATTTCGTGCTTTAGTTTGGCTTTCAGTCGGCAGAGGACGCTAGTCTATAGAATCGTGTTTTGTTTGGCGTCTGATCGACAGGAGGCGCTAGTTTCTATAGTATCCTGTTTAATTTGGTGTCTGGACGTTAGGGGCCACTAGTGTGTATAGAAATTAGAAACAAATAGAATTTTCATTTAGTTGAACTTGCGGCCGCTGGGTACTTTCGTGTTTAGTTTGGCGTCTGGCCGACAGGGGCGCTAATGTCTATAATATCCTGCTCAATTTGGAGTCTGGCCAGCAAAGGCCGCTAATGTGTATAGAAATTAAACACAAATAGAATTTTTATTCAGTTCAACTTGTGGCCACTAGGTATTTTCCGTTCGACTATTCCACGCTGGATGACGCTAGTTCGTGCTAAAGTTTGGCGTTTGGTCGACAGGGAACGCTTAACTAAAGAATCGTGTTTTGTTTGGCGTCTGGCCAGCAGGGGCCGCTAATGTTTATGGAAATTAAACGCAAATAGAATTTCTATTTAGTTGAATTTTCGGCCGCTAGGTACATTTCGTCCGACTATTCCACGATAGATGTCGCTTGTTCGTGCTTTAGTTTGGCGTCTGGCTAGCGAGAGGCGCAATTATCCATAGAATCGTTTTCAATTTGGGGTTTGGCCAACAGAGAGCGCTAGTGTCTATAGTATCCTGTTTGATTTGACGTCTGGACAGCAGGGACCGCTAGTGTGTATAGCAATTAAACACAAATATAATTTTTATTCAGTTCAACTTGAGGCCATTAGGTACATTCCGTTCGACTATTCCACACTAGTTGTCGCTATTTTGTGCCATATTTTGGCGTCTGGCCGACAGGGGGCGCTAGTGTCTATGGTATCATTTTCAATTTGGCGTTTGGCCGGCAGGGGCGGCTAGTGTGTATAGAAATTAGACACAAATAGAATTTTTATTTAGTTCAACTTGCGGCTGCTAGGTACTCTCGTGTTTTGTTTGGCTTCTGGCTGACAGGGGGCGCTAGTGTCCATAGTATCCTGTTCAATTTGGAGTCTGGCCAGCAAAGGCCGCTAATGTGTATAGAAATTAAACACAAATAGAATTTTTATTCAGTTCAACTTGTGGCCACTAGGTATTTTCCGTTCGACTATTCCACGCTAGATGACGCTAGTTCGTGCTAAAGTTTGGCGTTTGGTCGACAGGGAACGCTTAACTAAAGAATCGTGTTTTATTTGGCGTCTGGACAACAGGGGGCGCTAGTTTATATAGTATCCTGTTTAATTTGGCGTCTGGCCGGCAGGGGGCGCTAGTGTCTATAGTATCCTGTTTGATTTGGCGTCTGGCCGGCAGGGGCCGCTGATGTGTATAGAAATTGAACACAAATAGAATTTTTATTTATTTCAACTTGAGGCCGCTAGGTACATTCCATTCGACTATTCCACGCTAGATGTTGCAGTTCGTTGGAGTCGTGTTTAGTTTGTCGTCTGGCCGACAGGTGGCGCTAGTGTCTATAGTTTTCTGTTCAATTTGGCGTCTGGCCAGCAGGGGCCGCTGATGTTTATGGAAATTAAACGCAAATATAATTTCTATTTAGTTAAATTTTCGGCCACTAGGTACATTTCGTCCAACTATTCCACGATAGATGTCGCTTGTTCGTGCTTTAGTTTGGCGTCTGGCTAGCGGGAGGCGCAATTATCCATAGAATCGTTTTCAATTTGGGGTTTGGCCAACAGAGAGCGCTAGTGTCTATAGTATCCTGTTTGATTTGACGTCTGGACAGCAGGGACCGCTAGTGTGTATAGCAAATAAACACAAATATAATTTTTATTTAGTTCAACTTGAGGCCGCTCAAATCGAAATCAAATAGAATTTTTATTTAGTTCAACTTGCAGCCGCTAGGTACTTTCCGTTCGACTATTCTACGCTAAATGTCGCTATTTCGTGCTTTAATCTGGCGTTTGGTCGGCAGAAGCCCCTAGTGTTTATAGAAATTAGACACATATAGAATTTTTATTTAGTTCAACTTGCGGCTGCTAGGTACTTTCGTGTTTAGTTTGGCGTCTGGCCGACAGAGGCGCTAATGTCTATAATATCCTGCTCAATTTGGCGTCTGGCCAGGAGAAGCCGCTAGCGAGTATAGAAAACGGACACAAATTGAATTTTAATTTAGTTCAACTTTCGGCCGCTAGGTACTTTGCAATGGACATTGAACTGCCTGTTATAATTGCAAGATAATTTCCTGTTTCAATGTGCATGGTACCTTACTTCAGATGTCAGCATATTGATAGGAAATGTAAGTTAATATGTAAGCATTTTTGGTTGGTTCGATCCATCCGGGTCGACGGCTTATTATTATTATAACTATGATCGTTGTCCAGTACAGACATGTAACGTTATCAATATACGTGTGAGAGATTTTTGAACTTCCATTATTCTAGCGAATAGCTAGATCATGTCCCCCTTTTTACCCTAACGGACACATTCTTCACATGGCGATCCTGCCAGCCCAAAATAAATTAAAATGTTGAGTGGAAAGTGGCTAAATGCGCAAGTAAAGTGATAGCAGAAATGGGATCATCACAATCAAAAGAATAGGTAATTGTAGCACAAAGCGGTAATAGCGGAGGCAGTACCACCAGTTGGAGCCAGAAGTTTTCCATATCTGAAGTTTTGGGATTGATTGCTTTTGTACTTTTTTTGTTCCTTATCATATGGCGACTTACTCGTCGTTGCAAGAAAAGTTTGGAGAAGAAGATCAGAGAAGAGATCCAAAACAGCAGAGAAAGTGTTGTGTAGTGCAGTGTAAACTGTGATGTGTCGCAATCGCAAGGAGTTCAAAATTCAAGACGTTGTGTCCAAGCGTCTCGGAAATTTCAAAATTGAAGAATAAAAGATAAGTGTTAATTTTAGTCAATTATTATCCATGAGCGATCTTGAGGATATTAAAAATTTGTATGAGGAATTTAGGGTATTTTTAAGAAATTTAGGTAAAGACAATCAGCAGCGTAGAAACGATATAATTTTAATTAAGAGTAAACTCAGTAAATTAGATAGGTTAAAAGAAGAATATGAACTTGCAAAGCAGAATTTTAATAAAAGCACTCATAGCGAAGATGTGACAAAGAAAGCTAAGAATTATGTTCAAATAAATGACAAAAATATTGCAGAAATTAAACAAATTTTAGAAACTAGATCAATTAATATTACCTCTAATAGTAATTTAGTCGAAACAGCAGAAATGGCTGAAGAATTTAGTTTAAGAACAGCAGCAAACTTATTGCCCTCTGTGGACGATACAGAGAATACTACTAAACAATTAATTGATGCTATAGAATTGTATGACGGTTTGTTAAATGTCGCGGGAAAAAAATTGTTAACTACTTTTGTGTTAAAAACGAAACTTAGTCAAAGTGCGAAACTAAGGTTAGAATCAAATTACAATTCTAATGCCGATTTAATTAAAGATATTAAAGCTAATTTATCAACAAAAAAATCTGCTGCAGCGTTGTCAAACGAATTACATAGCGCGAGACAATTAGAAAAATCAATAGATGAGTTTGGAAAATCATTGGAAGATTTACTGGTCAATCTCACATTAGCACAAGCAGATGGAGATAGTGGCGCAGTCAAAATTTTAAGAGTGGCTAATGAAAAAATTGCAATTAATGCGTTTGCTAATGGTCTTTGTAACCATGAACTGCGAACAGTTATTAAGGCGCGAAATTATGCAAAATTGAAAGACGCGATTAGTGGCGCGAAAGATGAAGAAATTTCAAAGAAAGCTTCATCTTCAGCACAAGTTTTTCATACGCGTAACAAGAGTGATTCGAGACAAAATAACGCATATAGGGGTAATTCGCGTTCAAACGGAAACAACAGGGGAAGTTATAGAAATAATAGCAATCACACTAACAGAAATAATAATTATAATTCCCGGAATAGCAATTACAATAACCAAAACAATCGTCAGCGTGATAATAATAACTTTAGAGGACGAAATAACGGTCGTTATAATAACAGAAATCAAAGATCAGGTAATAATAGATACAATCAAAATAATAATAATCAAAGATGTAACGTGATAGGAAGTGGTGAAAACAGAGAAAACGGTAGTACCAGTAGGAATTGTAACAATAATGAATCGAATGAAGTAAATACGTTTTTTCGATCCTAAAATTGAACAGGAAGTTTAAGTTTAAGTTTAAGTTTATGTATAAATGGATTAAGTTATGTACCTATTAAGTATGGGATGAATGGGTTAAACTTATTATTAGATTCAGGAGCTACAGTAAGTATTATTTTTGCATCTCATTTGAGTGACAACCAGTATATTGATTCCTCAGAAAAAATTAAAATCAACGGTATAGCTGGTTCAACATATGCAAAAGGAAAAACAAATATTACATTTTTATTAGGAAATACTAAAGTTAGTCATGATTTTCATGTTGTAGATGAATGTGGTAGCGATATGCATGGAGTTTTAGGAGCTGATTTTCTTTTGAAACATGCAGCTATTATTGATTACGAAAAATACTTATTTTTATTTTGGAATAAGGGTGAGAAAATTTCAATACCTCTTGATTCAAAATTCAATTATTGTACAACAATACCACCAAGGTGTGAAATAATAAAGCATTTTTTGGTAGATAACAATGACGATAGTGTAATCGTATCCCAAGAAATTTGTAAAGGTGTATATGCAGCGGGACTAATTGTTAGACCTGTTAAAAATATGATTCCGGTTAGATTATTAAATAGTACCGATAGAGAGATTAAGCTGAGAAATTTTAAACCTAGAATTGAGAAATTATCGAACTTTGATATTTGTAACTTTGAAAAAAGTAAATTTTCAGTAGACCGTATTGATAAATTATTGAATAAAATAAATGTAGAAGGGTTAAGTAACGAGGAAAAAACGTCAATTCATAAAATATGTGCAAAATATGACGATGTGTTTCACCTGGACAATGACACACTTACAGTAACTAATGTTTATAAACAAAAGATCCAGTTACAAGACGGAGCAACGCCCGTTTACGTGAAACCGTATCGGTTGCCGCACGCACAGAAAGCAGAGATTCATAAGCAAATTGACAAAATGTTAGCGGACGGTATTGTAGAAAAAAGTAAATCAAGTTGGAATACTGCTCTTTTATTAGTTCCGAAAAAAGCAGACAGTAATGGTAATAAAAGTTGGAGAGTGGTGTATGATTATCGCTTATTAAATAAACAAATCAAAGACGATAAATCTCCATTACCATGTATAGATGAAATTTTAGATTCATTAGGTGGAGCTATGTATTTTTCACATTTAGATTTGGCACAAGGATATCATCAAATCGAATTAGACTCTGAATCCAGACAGTATACAGCATTTACGACAGACAGAGGACAGTATCAGTTAACTAGATTACCAATGGGATTAAAAATTAGCCCTAGTGCGTTTGCTAGAGCAATGACGATTGCCATGTCAGGCTTAAATTATGAGAGTTGTTTTGTTTATTTAGATGACTTAATTGTTTTTGGTAGTACACTAGAAAATCACAATCAAAATTTAGTTAAAGTTTTGAATCGTCTCAGACAAGTTAATTTGAAAGTAAATCCTAATAAATGTCAATTTCTGAAAAAACAAGTTTTATATTTAGGTCATGTGATATCAGCAAATGGTATTTCACCAGATCCGGACAAAATCCGCGTTATGCAACAGTATCCTGTCCCTAAAGATGCGAACGAAACAAAGCGTTTTGTAGCATTTGCTAATTATTATCGAAAATTTATTAAAAACTTTGCTGAAATTGCAGCACCTTTGAATCATTTATCAAAGAAAAGAGTAAAATTTTCATGGAACGACGAATGTCAAAAAGCTTTTGAAACATTGAAAAATGTCTTAATTAATCCGCCAATCTTGCAGTACCCAGATTTTTCAGAAAATAATCATTTTATCCTAAGAACTGATGCTTCAGGTAAAGCCTTAGGAGCAGTTCTATCGAACGCTAATGGTATGCCTGTTGCTTATGCTAGTAGAACTCTTAATAAATCAGAGAAAAATTATTGTACTGTTGAGTTAGAGCTTCTTTCTATTGTATGGTCGGTCAAAAAGTTCAGACCATATCTGTTTGGTAAAAAGTTTCATATACTAACAGATCATAGACCCTTAATTTATTTGTTCGGAATGACTAATCCATCAAGTAGATTAACAAAATTTAGATTAATTTTAGAAGAGTATGATTTCTCTATTTCATACGTTAGAGGTAAAGATAATGTCACAGCAGACGCTTTGTCCAGAATTCAAATTGAGTCAAAAGAACTAAAAGAACTGAGTCATACTTCTATTGCCAGTTTGTATGCCGTGACTAGAGCACAAAACCGAAAAATGGTCGATATAGGAAGTTCCGACAGTATTTTGCTTGACAAAAGGACTGATCACCCTGGAGTCGTGGAACTGTTGAAACCGCCTGTAGATGCAGTTGAATTAAAACCCATATCAGAAAGTGAATTTAATAAACTAATTACAATGCAAAATTATTATAATAAAGGAAAATTTGTCTATGTCATTGAGTCGAATATTATATTCGTTAAACAGGAAACTCGATCAACGACAGCACTACGTGCGTCGCTGAGAGACCTGAGACACATTTGTGTAAAATATAAAATTCCGGAATTAATAATAATAAATAACGATAAATGCGCAGTACTAGTACAAGAAATAAAAAATAATGTTAAAGAATTCAAAGAAAAAGATATAAAATTGTCAATTATCAAAAAATGTCAAAAAATTTGTAGCAGAGAAATGCAACAATTAATATTAAACGATTTCCACATGTTACCTACGGGAGGTCATGCAGGTATAAACCGCATGTACAATAACGTGAAAAAGTACTACTTTTGGTCTAAAATGAAAAGAGACATTGAAGATTTTGTAAAAAAGTGCGACGATTGCCAAAGGTATAAGTATTCGATACAGCGTACGGAACCAATGACAGTAACCACAACTGCGACGTCAGCATTCCAAAAAGTTTTTCTAGATTTTGTTGGTCCATTAGAGCAAGATATAAAAAATAATAGGTATATTTTAACGCTCCAGTGTGAGTTAACTAAATTTGTAGAAGCCTATCCAATCGAAAATAAAGAATCTGTTACCGTATCGAAATCTTTTGTGAAAAATTTTATTTTGCGTTACGGGATTCCTAAAGAAGTCGTAACCGATCAGGGTACAGAATTTATGTCGTCGGTATTCAAAAATTCATGTGAATTACATAAAATCAAGCATTTAAACGCAACAGCTTATCATCATCAAACATTAGGTGCGCTCGAAAATTCTCATAAACATCTAGGTGCATATTTGCGAATCCACGCGAGAAAGCATCCAAATACGTGGAGCACGTGGGTACCATACTGGTGCTTTTCGTATAATAATACTGTTCACACAGAAACGAAATACACACCATACGAGTTAGTTTTTGGGAAAAGTTGCCACCAACCGTCAAATCTGTCTAATGGAATTGATCCAATTTACAATTTTGATGATTATCCAAATGAATTAAAATTTCGATTACAAACTGCTTGCGAAGATGCGAGAAAAAATTTAATAAAGTCAAAAATTAAACGAAAACAAAATTACGATAAGGGTTGTAATTCTTTTGATTACAAAATAGGAGATAGGATTTTATTACGCAATTCAGCTGGTTCTAAAACTGAGCCAATATTTAAAGGTCCATATGTAGTGGTAGATATCAAAGATCCAAATATTGTAGTTAAGATAGATAACAAAATTGTAGAAGTTCATAAAAATAGGGTTAAGTTGTATTATTGTTAAAAAAAAAAAATTTTTTTTTTCATTAATTATTAATTTTTATGTATGTATTCAGTAACAAAAAAAAAAAATTTTTTTTCTCTTACCGAAGAGGTGCAATGGACATTGAACTGCCTGTTATAATTGTAAGATAATTTCCTGTTTCAATGTGCATGGTACCTTACTTCAGATGTCAGCATATTGATAGGAAATGTAAGTTAATATGTAAGCATTTTTGGTTGGTTCGATCCATCCGGGTCGACGGCTTATTATTATTATAACTATGATCGTTGTCCAGTACAGACATGTAACGTTATCAATATACGTGTGAGAGATTTTTGAACTTCCATTATTCTAGCGAATAGCTAGATCATGTCCCCCTTTTTACCCTAACGGACACATTCTTCACATGGCGACCCTGCCAGCCCAAAATAAATTAAAATGTTGAGTGGAAAGTGGCTAAATGTGCAAGTAAAGTGATAGCAGAAATGGGATCAATGGGATCATCACAATCAAAAGAAGAGGTAATTATAGCACAAAGCGGTAATAGCGGAGGCAGTACCACCAGTTGGAGCCAGAAGTTTTCCATATCTGAAGTTTTGGGATTGATTGCTTTTGTACTTTTTTTGTTCCTTATCATATGGCGACTTACTCGTCGTTGCAAGAAAAGTTTGGAGAAGAAGATCAGAGAAGAGATCCAAAACAGCAGAGAAAGTGTTGTGTAGTGCAGTGTAAACTGTGATGTGTCGCAATCGCAAGGAGTTCAAAATTCAAGACGTTGTGTCCAAGCGTCTCGGAAATTTCAAAATTGAAGAATAAAAGATAAGTGTTAATTTTAGTCAATTATTATCCATGAGCGATCTTGAGGATATTAAAAATTTGTATGAGGAATTTAGGGTATTTTTAAGAAATTTAGGTAAAGACAATCAGCAGCGTAGAAACGATATAATTTTAATTAAGAGTAAACTCAGTAAATTAGATAGGTTAAAAGAAGAATATGAACTTGCAAAGCAGAATTTTAATAAAAGCACTCATAGCGAAGATGTGACAAAGAAAGCTAAGAATTATGTTCAAATAAATGACAAAAATATTGCAGAAATTAAACAAATTTTAGAAACTAGATCAATTAATATTACCTCTAATAGTAATTTAGTCGAAACAGCAGAAATGGCTGAAGAATTTAGTTTAAGAACAGCAGCAAACTTATTGCCCTCTGTGGACGATACAGAGAATACTACTAAACAATTAATTGATGCTATAGAATTGTATGACGGTTTGTTAAATGTCGCGGGAAAAAAATTGTTAACTACTTTTGTGTTAAAAACGAAACTTAGTCAAAGTGCGAAACTAAGGTTAGAATCAAATTACAATTCTAATGCCGATTTAATTAAAGATATTAAAGCTAATTTATTAACAAAAAAATCTGCTGCAGCGTTGTCAAATGAATTACATAGCGCGAGACAATTAGAAAAATCAATAGATGAGTTTGGAAAATCATTGGAAGATTTACTGGTCAATCTCACATTAGCACAAGCAGATGGAGATAGTGGCGCAGTCAAAATTTTAAGAGTGGCTAATGAAAAAATTGCAATTAATGCGTTTGCTAATGGTCTACGTAACCATGAACTGCGAACAGTTATTAAGGCGCGAAATTATGCAAAATTGAAAGACGCGATTAGTGGCGCGAAAGATGAAGAAATTTCAAAGAAAGCTTCATCTTCAGCACAAGTTTTTCATACGCGTAACAAGAGTGATTCGAGACAAAATAACGCGTATAGGGGTAATTCGCGTTCCAACGAAAACAACAGGGGAAGTTATAGAAATAATAGCAATCACACTAACAGAAATAATAATTATAATTCCCGGAATAGCAATTACAATAACCAAAACAATCGTCAGCGTGATAATAATAACTTTAGAGGACGAAATAACGGTCGTTATAATAACAGAAATCAGAGATCAGGTAATAATAGATACAATCAAAATAATAATAATCAAGGATGTAACGTGATAGGAAGTGGTGAAGACAGAGAAAACGGTAGTACCAGTAGGAATAGTAACAATAATGAATCGAATGAAGTAAATACGTTTTTTCGATCCTAAAATTGAACAGGAAGATAGTATTTTAAGTTTATGTATGAATGGATTAAGTTATGTACCTATTAAGTATGGGATGAATGGGTTAAACTTATTATTAGATTCAGGAGCTACAGTAAGTATTATTTTTGCATCTCATTTGAGTGACAACCAGTATATTGATTCCTCAGAAAAAATTGAAATCAACGGTATAGCTGGTTCAACATATGCAAAAGGAAAAACAAATATTACATTTTTATTAGGAAATACTAAAATTAGTCATGATTTTCATGTTGTAGATGAATGTGGTAGCGATATGCATGGAGTTTTAGGAGCTGATTTTCTTTTGAAACATGCAGCTATTATTGATTACGAAAAATACTTATTTTTATTTTGGAATAAGGGTGAGAAAATTTCAATACCTCTTGATTCAAAATTCAATTATTGTACAACAATACCACCAAGGTGTGAAATAATAAAGCATTTTTTGGTAGATAACAGGTTGATCTAAATAAAAATTCTAGTTGTGTCTAATTCCTATACACACTAGCGGCACCTGCCGATCAAACGCCAAATTAAACCGGATACTATAGAAACTAGCGCCCCCTGTTGTCCAGACGCCAAACAAAACACGATTCTTTAGTTAAGCGTCACCTGTCGACCAAACGCCAAACTTTGGCACGAACTAGCGACATCTAGTGTAGAATAGTCGAACGGAATGTACCTAGCGGCCGCATGTTGAACTAAATAGTAACTCCTTTTGTGTCCAATTTCTATACACACTAGCGGCCCCTGCCAGTCAAACGCAAAATTAGGAATGATACTATAGACACTAGCGCCCCCTGTCGGCCAGACGCCAAACTGAAGCACGAAATAGCGACATCTAGCGTGAAATAGTCGAACGGAATGTACCAAGCGGCTGCAAGTTGAACTAAATAATAATTCTATTTGTGTCTAATTTCTATACACACTAGTGGCCCCTAACGGCCAGACACCAAATTAAACAGGATACTATAGAAACTAGCGCCCCCTGTCGACCAGACGCCAAACAAAACACGATTCTATAGACTAGCGTCCTCTGCCGACTGAAAGCCAAACTAAAGCACGAAATGGCGACATCTAGCGTGGAATAGTCGAACGGAAAATACCTAGCGGCCGCAAGTTGAACTAAATAAAAATTCCATTTGTGTCTAATTTCTATACACACTAGTGGCCCCTAACGGCCAGACACCAAATTAAACAGGATACTATAGAAACTAGCGCCCCCTGTCGACCAGACGCCAAACAAAACACGATTCTTTAGACTAGCGTCCTCTGCCGACCAAACGCCAAACTAAAGCACGAACTAGCGTCATCCAGCGCGGAATAGTAGATCGGAAATTTCCTAGCGGCCGCTAGTTGAACTGAAAAATTCCATTTGTTCTCAATTTCTATACACACTAGCGGCCCCTGCCGGCCAGACACCAAATTAAACAGGATTCTATAGAAACTAGCGCCCCTTGTCGGCCAAACACCAAACAAAACACGATTCTATAGGCAAGCGTCCTCTGCCGACCAAACGCCAAACTAAAACACGAACTAGCAACATCTAGCGTTTAAAAATCGAACGAAGTACCTAGCAGCTGCAAGTTAAACTGAAAAAAAATCCAATTTGTGTTCAATTCCCATACACACTTGTGGCCCCTGCCGACCAGACGCCAAATCAAACAGTATATTATAGACACTAGCGACCTCTGTTGACCATTCATACAACTAAAACAAGATCACGTAGACGATAGCGCCCCCTGTTGGCCAGACGCCAAACTAAACATGAAAGTAACTAGCGGCCGCAAGATGAACCATATGAAAATTCTATTTGTGTTTGATTTCTACAGACACTAGCGCCCCCTGTCGGCCAGATGCCAAACAAAACACGATTCTATAGACTAGCGTCCCCTGCCGAACAAACACCAAATTAAAGCACGAACTGCGACATCTGGCGTGGAATAGTCGAACGGAATGTACCTAGCGGCCTCAAGTTGAACTAAATAAAAATTATATTTGCGTTCAATTTCTATACACATTAGCGGCCCCTGCTGGCCAGACGCCAAATTAAACAGGATACTATAGACACTAGCGCCCACTGTTGGTGAAACGCAAAATTGAAAACGATTCTATGGACAATTGCGCCCCCTGCTAGCCAGACGCCAAACTAAAGGACGAGGTAGCGACATCTGTCGTGAAATAGTCGAACTGAATGTTCCTAGCGGCCTCAAGTTGAACTAAATAAAAATTCTATTTGTGTTCAATTTCTATACACATCAGCGGCCCCTGCCGGCCAGACGCCAAATCAAACAGGATATTATTGACACTAGGGACCTCTGTCGACCAGACGCCAAACAAAACACGATTCTATAGACTAGTGACCTCTGCTGACCAAACGCCAAACTAAAGCACAAACTAGCGACATCTAGCGTGGAATAGTAGAACGGGAATTTCCTAGCGGCCGCAAGTTGAACTAAATGGAAATTTCATTTGTGTCTAATTTCTATACTTACTAGCGCCCCCTGTCGGCCAGACGCCGAACAAAACACGATTCTATAGACTAGAGACCTCTACCGGCCAGACGCCAAACTAAAGCACGAACTGCGACATCTATCGTGGAATAGTCGATCGGAATGTACCTACCGGCTGCAAGTTGAACTAAATAAAAATTCTATTTGTGTCTATTTTCTATACATACTAGCGGCCCCTGCAGGCCATACGCCAAATCAAACAGGATACTATAGACACTAGTTCCACCTGTCGGCCAGACGCCAAACTGAAGCACGAACTGCGACATCTAGCGTGAAATAGTCAAACGGAAAGTACCTAGCGGCCGCAAATTGAACTAAATAAAAATTCTATTTGTGTTTAATTTCTATACACATTAGCGGCCCATGCCGGAAAGACGACAAATCAAACAGGATAGTATAGAAACTTACACCCTCTGTTGGTGAAACGCCACATTAAAAAAGATTCTATGAACAAATGCGCCCTCTGCTGGCCAGACGCCAAGCAAAGCACGAACTAGTGATATCTAGCGTGGAATAGTCCAACGGAAAGTACCTAGCGGCCGCAAGTTGAACTGAATGGAAATTCTATTTGTGTCTAATTTCTATACACACTAGCGGATCCTGCCGGCCATACGCTAAATCAAACAGGAAACTATAGAAACTAGCGCCCCCTGTCGGCCAGACGCCAAACAAAACACGATTCTATAGACTAGCGTCCTCTGCCGACCAAACGACAGACTAAAGCACGAAATAGCGACATTTAGCGTGAAATAGTCGAACGGAAACTACCTAGCGACTGCAACGTGAACTAAATAAAAATTCTAATTGTGTCCAATTTCTACACACACAAGCAGCCCCTGCCAGCCAGACACCAAATTAAACAGGATACTATAGAAACTAGGGCTCCCTGTCAGCCAGACTCCAGACAAAACACGATTCTATAGACTAGCGTCCTCTGCCGACCAAACGCCAAACTGAAGCACAAACAAGCGACATCTATCGTGGAATAGTCGAACGTAATTTACCTAGCGGCCACAAATTTGACTAAATGAACATTCTATTTGCGTTTAATTTCTATAAACATTAGCGGCCCCTGCCGGCCAGACGCTAAATTAAACAGGATACTATAGACACTAGCGCCACCTGTCGGTCAGACGCCAAACTGAAGCACGAACTGCGACATCTAGCGTGGAATAGTCGAACGGAAATAACCTAGCGGCCTCAAGTTGAACTGAATGAAAATACTATTTGTGTTTATTTTCTCTACACATAAGCTGCCCCTGCCGGCCATACCCCAGATTGAACAGGATAATATAGACAATAGCGTCGTCTGTCGGCCAGACGCAAAACAAACCACGATTCTATAGACTAGAATCCTCTGCCGACCAAACGCCAGACTAAAGCACGAAATAGCGACATCCATCGTGGAATAGTCGAACGGAATGTACCTAGCGGCCGAAAATTGAACTAAATAAAAATTCTATTTCAGTTTAATTTCAATACACAATAGCGGCCCCTTCCGGCCAGACGTCAAATCAAACAGGATACTATAGACACTAGCGCCCTCTGTTGGCCAAACCCCAAATTGAAAACGATTCTATGGACAATTGCGCCTCCCGCTAGCCAGACTCCAAACTGAAGCACGAACAAGCGACACCTATCGTGGAATAGTCGAACGGAATTTACCTAGCGGCCTCAAATTAAACTAAATGAACATTCTATTTCTGTTTAATTTCTATTAACATTAGTGGCCCTTTCCGGCCAGACGCTTAATTAAACAGGATAATATAGACACTAGCGCCACCTGTCGGTAAGACGCCAAACTGAAGCACGAACTGCGACATCTAGCGTGGAATAGTCGAACGGAAAGTACCTAGCGGCCTCAAGTTGAACTGAATAAAAATACTATTTTTGTTCAATTTCTCTACACATTAGCGGCCCCTGCCGGCCATACCCCAGATTGAAAAGGATACTATAGACACTAGAGCCCTCTGTTGGTGAAACGCCAAATTGAAAACGATTCCATGGACAATTGCGCCTCCTGAACGGAAAATACCTAGCAGCCGCAAGTTGAACTGAATAAAAATTCTGTTTGTGTTTAATTTCTATACACACTAGCGGCTCCTGCCGGCCAGACACCAATTTGAGCAGGATATTATAGACATTAGCGCCCCTGTCGGCCAGACGCCAAACTAAACACGAAAGTACCAAGCGGCCGCAAGTTGAACTAAATAAAAATTCTATTTGTTCTAATTTCTATACACATTAGCGGCTCCTGCCAGCCAGACGCCAAATCAAACAGGTTACTATGGACACTAGCGCCACCTGTCGGCCAGACGCCAAACTAAAGCACGAAATGCTATATCTAGCATTGAATAGTCGAACAAAAGGTACCTAGCAGCCTCAAGTTGAACTAAATAAAAATTCAATTTGTTTTTAATTTCTATACACATTAGCGGCCCCCGCCAGCCAGACGTCAAATTAAACAGGATACTATAGGAACTAGCGCCCCTGCCGGCCAGAAGCCAAACAAAACACGAAAATACGTAGCAGCCTCAAGTTGAACTGAATAAAAATTCTATTTGTGTCTAATTTCTATATACACTAACGGCCCCTGCCGGCCAGACACCAAATTGAACAGGATACCATAGAAACTAGCGCCCCCTGTCAGCCAGACTCCAGACAAAACACGATTCCATAGACTAGCGTCCTATGCCGACCAAACGCCAAACTAAAGCACGAAATAGCGACATCTATCGTGGAATAGTCGAACGGAATGTACCTAGCTGTCGAAAATTGAACTGAATAAAAATTCTATTTCTGTTTAATTTCAATACACACTAGCGGCCCCTTCCGGCCAGACGCCAAATCAAACAGGATAATATAGACACTAGTGCCCTCTGTTGGCCAAACCCCAAATTGAAAACGATTCTGTTGACAATTGCGCCTCCCGCTAGCCAGACGCCAAACTAAAGCACAAACAAGCGACATCTATCGTGGAATAGTCGAACGGAATTTACCTAGCGGCCTCAAATTTAACTAAATGAACATCCTATTTGCGTTTAATTTCTATAAACATTAGCGGCCCCTGCCGGCCAGACGCCAAATTAAACAGGAAACTATAGACACTGGCGCCACCTGTCGGCCAGACGCCAAACTAAAGCACGAACTGCGACCTCTAGCGTGATATAGTCGAACGGAGAGTACCTAGCGGCTGCAAGTTGAACTAAATAAAAATTCTATTTGTGTCTAATTTTTATACACACTAGCGGACCCTGCCGACCAAACGCCAAATTCAACAGGGTACTATAGAAACTAGCGCCTTCTGTCGGCCAGACGCCAAACTGAACACGAAAGTACGTAGCGGCCGCAAGTTGAACTAGATTAAAATTTATTTATGTCTGATTTCTATACACACTAGAGGCTCCTACTGGCCAGACGCCAAATTAAACAGGATAATATAGACACTATCGCACCCTGTCATACAGACGCCAAACTAAACACGATCCTTTAGACTAGTGACCTCTGCCGGCCAGACGCCAAACTAAAGCACGAACTGCGACATCTAGCGTGAAATAGTCGAACGGAATGTACCTACCGGCCGCTAGTTGAACTAAATAAAAATTCTACTTGTGTCCAATTTCTATACACACTAGCGTTTCCTCCCGGCCAGAAACCATACTTAACACGATTCTATAGACACCAGAGCTCTCTGCTGGCCAAACGCCAAATCAAACACGAATCTATAGACAAATGCGTCCACTGCCGACCAGACGCCAAACTAAACATAATTTCATAGACAATGTCCCCTGCCGACCAAACGCCAAACGAAGTTCGATTCCATAGAGACTAGCGCCACCCGCCGGCCAAAGGCTTGGTAAAACACGATTCTACAGGCACTATTGCCCTCTGTCGACCAATCGCCAAACTACAACACGATTTCATAGACAGTAGCACCCCCTGCCAGCCATACGCCAAATAAAAGAGGATACTATAGACACTAGCGCCCCCTGTCGGTCAGACGCCAAACAAAACACGATTCTATAGACTAGTGACCTCTGCTGACCAAACGCCAAACTAAAGCACAAACTAGCGACATCTAGCGTGGAATAGTCGAACGGAAAGTACCTAGCGGCCGCAAGTTGAACTAAATAAGAATTCTATTTGTGTCCAATTTCTATACACACTAGCGTTTCCTCCCGGCCAGAAACCATACTTAACACGATTCTATAGACACCAGAGCTCTCTGCTGGCCAAACGCCAAATCAAACACGAATCTATAGACAAATGCGTCCACTGCCGACCAGACGCCAAACTAAACATAATTTCATAGACAATGTCCCCTGCCGACCAAACGCCAAACGAAGTTCGATTCCATAGAGACTAGCGCCACCCGCCGGCCAAAGGCTTGGTAAAACACGATTCTACAGGCACTATTGCCCTCTGTCGACCAATCGCCAAACTACAACACGATTTCATAGACAGTAGCACCCCCTGCCAGCCATACGCCAAATTAAAGAGGATACTATAGACACTAGCGCCCCCTGTCGGTCAGACGCCGAACAAAATATGATTTTATAGACTAGAGTCCTCTGCCGACCAAACGCCAAATTAAGGAACGAACTAGCGAAATCTAGCTTGTAATAGTCGAACAGAAAAATCCTGGCGGCCGCAAGTTGAACCAAATAAAAATTCTATTTGTGTCTAATTTCTATACACACTAGCGGCCCCTCCCGGCCAGACGCCAAATTGAACAGGATACTTTAAACACTAGCGCCCCCCCTGTCGGCCAGAAACCAAACAAAACATGAAAGTACCTAGCGACCGCAAGTTGTACAAAATTAAATTTCTATTTGTGTCTAATTTCTATACACATTAGCGGCCCCCGCTGGCCAGACGTCAAATTAAACAGGATACCATAGACACTAGCGCCCCCTGTCGGCCAGACGCCAAACGAAACACGATAGTACCTGGCAGCTGCAAGTTGAACTAAATAAAAATTCTATTTGTGACTAATTTTTATACACACTAGCGGACCCTGCCGACCAAACACCAAATTCAACAGGATACTATAGACACCAGCGCCCTCTGTCGGCCAGACGCCAAACTGAACACGAAAGTACGTAGCGGCCGCAAGTTGAACCAAATTAAAATTCCATTTATGTCTAATTTCTATACACACTAGCGGCCTCTACCGGCCAGACGCCAAATTAAACAGGATACTATAGACACTATCGCACCCTGTCGGCCAGACTCCTAACTCAACACGAATCTATAGACATCAGCGTCCTCTTCCATTCAAACGCCAAACTGAAGCACGAATTAGCGACATCTAGCGTGGAATAGTCAAACGGAGAATACCTAGGGGCCGAAAGTTGAACAAAATAAAAAATCTATTTGTGTCTAATTTCTATACAAACTAGCGGCCCCTCCTAGCGAGACGTCAAACTGAGCAGAATATTATAGATAATAGCGCCCCCTGTTGGCCAGACGCCAAACTGAACACGAAAATACCTAGCGGCCGCAAGTTGAACCAAATAAAAATTCTATTTGTGTCTAATTTCTATACACACTAGCGGCCCCTCCCGGCCAGACGCCAAATTGAACAGGATACTTTAGACACTAGCGCCCCCTGTCGGCCAGAAGGCAAACAAAACAAGAAAGTACCTAGCGACCGCAAATTGTACTGAATAAAATTTCTATTTGTGTCTAATGTCTATACACATTAGCGGCCCCTGCTGGCCAGAGGTCAAATTAAACAGGATACCATAGACACTAGCGCCCCCTGTCGGCCAGACGCCAAACGAAACACGATAGTACCTGGCAGCTGCAAGTTGAACTAAATAAAAATTCTATTTGTGTCTAATTTTTATACACACTAGCGTACCCTGCCGACCAAACGCCAAATTCAACAGGGTACTATAGAAACTAGCGCCCCCTGTCGGCCAGACGCCAAACTGAACACGAAAGTACGTAGCGGCCGCAAGTTGAACTAGATTAAAATTTTATTTATGTCTGATTTCTAAACACAATAGCGGCCCCCACCGGCCAGACTGCAAATTAAACAGGATACTATAAACACTATCGCACCCTGTCGGCCAGACGCCAAACAAAACGTTATTTTATAGACTATCGTCCTCTGCCGACCAAACGCCAAATCAAGGAACGAACTAGCGACATCTAGCGTGGAATAGTCGAACAGAAAAATCCTGGCGGCCGCAAGTTGAACCAAATAAAAATTCTATTTGTGTCTAATCTCTATACACACTAGCGGCTCCTCCCGGCCAGACGCCAAATTGAACAGGATACTTTTGCAATGGACATTGAACTGCCTGTTATAATTGCCTGTTTCAATGTGCATGGTACCTTACTTCAGATGTCAGCATATTGATAGGAAATGTAAGTTAATATGTAAGCATTGTTAGTTGGTTCGATCCATCCGGGTCGACGGCTTATTATTATTATAACTATGATCGTTGTCCAGTACAGACATGTAACGTTATCAATATACGTGTGAGAGATTTTTGAACTTCCATTATTCTAGCGAATAGCTAGATCATGTCCCCCTTTTTACCCTAACGGACACATTCTTCACATGGCGATCCTGCCAGCCCAAAATAAATTAAAATGTTGAGTGGAAAGTGGCTAAATGTGCAAGTAAAGTGATAGCAGAAATGGGATCATCACAATCAAAAGAAGAGGTAATTATAGCACAAAGCGGTAATAGCGGAGGCAGTACCACCAGTTGGAGCCAGAAGTTTTCCATATCTGAAGTTTTGGGATTGATTGCTTTTTTACTTTTTTTGTTCCTTATCATATGGCGACTTACTCGTCGTTGCAAGAAAAGTTTGGAGAAGAAGATCAGAGAAGAGATCCAAAACAGCAGAGAAAGTGTTGTGTAGTACAGTGTAAACTGTGATGTGTCGCAATCGCAAGGAGTTCAAAATTCAAGACGTTGTGTCCAAGCGTCTCGGAAATTTCAAAATTGAAGAATAAAAGATAAGTGTTAATTTTAGTCAATTATTATCCATGAGCGATCTTGAGGATATTAAAAATTTGTATGAGGAATTTAGGGTATTTTTAAGAAATTTAGGTAAAGACAATCAGCAGCGTAGAAACGATATAATTTTAATTAAGAGTAAACTCAGTAAATTAGATAGGTTAAAAGAAGAATATGAACTTGCAAAGCAGAATTTTAATAAAAGCACTCATAGCGAAGATGTGACAAAGAAAGCTAAGAATTATGTTCAAATAAATGACAAAAATATTGCAGAAATTAAACAAATTTTAGAAACTAGATCAATTAATATTACCTCTAATAGTAATTTAGTCGAAACAGCAGAAATGGCTGAAGAATTTAGTTTAAGAACAGCAGCAAACTTATTGCCCTCTGTGGACGATACAGAGAATACTACTAAACAATTAATTGATGCTATAGAATTGTATGACGGTTTGTTAAATGTCGCGGGAAAAAAATTGTTAACTACTTTTGTGTTAAAAACGAAACTTAGTCAAAGTGCGAAACTAAGGTTAGAATCAAATTACAATTCTAATGCCGATTTAATTAAAGATATTAAAGCTAATTTATTAACAAAAAAATCTGCTGCAGCGTTGTCAAATGAATTACATAGCGCGAGACAATTAGAAAAATCAATAGATGAGTTTGGAAAATCATTGGAAGATTTACTGGTCAATCTCACATTAGCACAAGCAGATGGAGATAGTGGCGCAGTCAAAATTTTAAGAGTGGCTAATGAAAAAATTGCAATTAATGCGTTTGCTAATGGTCTACGTAACCATGAACTGCGAACAGTTATTAAGGCGCGAAATTATGCAAAATTGAAAGACGCGATTAGTGGCGCGAAAGATGAAGAAATTTCAAAGAAAGCTTCATCTTCAGCACAAGTTTTTCATACGCGTAACAAGAGTGATTCGAGACAAAATAACGCGTATAGGGGTAATTCGCGTTCCAACGAAAACAACAGGGGAAGTTATAGAAATAATAGCAATCACACTAACAGAAATAATAATTATAATTCCCGGAATAGCAATTACAATAACCAAAACAATCGTCAGCGTGATAATAATAACTTTAGAGGACGAAATAACGGTCGTTATAATAACAGAAATCAGAGATCAGGTAATAATAGATACAATCAAAATAATAATAATCGAGGATGTAACGTGATAGGAAGTGGTGAAAACAGAGAAAACGGTAGTACCAGTAGGAATAGTAACAATAATGAATCGAATGAAGTAAATACGTTTTTTCGATCCTAAAATTGAACAGGAAGATAGTATTTTAAGTTTATGTATAAATGGATTAAGTTATGTACCTATTAAGTATGGGATGAATGGGTTAAACTTATTATTAGATTCAGGAGCTACAGTAAGTATTATTTTTGCATCTCATTTGAGTGACAACCAGTATATTGATTCCTCAGAAAAAATTAAAATCAACGGTATAGCTGGTTCAACATATGCAAAAGGAAAAACAAATATTACATTTTTATTAGGAAATACTAAAGTTAGTCATGATTTTCATGTTGTAGATGAATGTGGTAGCGATATGCATGGAGTTTTAGGAGCTGATTTTCTTTTGAAACATGCAGCTATTATTGATTACGAAAAATACTTATTTTTATTTTGGAATAAGGGTGAGAAAATTTCAATACCTCTTGATTCAAAATTCAATTATTGTACAACAATACCACCAAGGTGTGAAATAATAAAGCATTTTTTGGTAGATAACAATGACGATAGTGTAATCGTATCCCAAGAAATTTGTAAAGGTGTATATGCAGCGGGACTAATTGTTAGACCTGTTAAAAATATGATTCCGGTTAGATTATTAAATAGTACCGATAGAGAGATTAAGCTGAAAAATTTTAAACCTAGAATTGAGAAATTATCGAACTTTGATATTTGTAACTTTGAAAAAAGTAAATTTTCAGTAGACCGTATTGATAAATTATTGAATAAAATAAATGTAGAAGGGTTAAGTAACGAGGAAAAAACGTCAATTCATAAAATATGTGCAAAATATGACGATGTGTTTCACCTGGACAATGACACACTTACAGTAACTAATGTTTATAAACAAAAGATCCAGTTACAAGACGGAGCAACGCCCGTTTACGTGAAACCGTATCGGTTGCCGCACGCACAGAAAGCAGAGATTCATAAGCAAATTTACAAAATGTTAGCGGACGGTATTGTAGAAAAAAGTAAATCAAGTTGGAATACTGCTCTTTTATTAGTTCCGAAAAAAGCAGACAGTAATGGTAATAAAAGTTGGAGAGTGGTGTATGATTATCGCTTATTAAATAAACAAATCAAAGACGATAAATTCCCATTACCATGTATAGATGAAATTTTAGATTCATTAGGTGGAGCTATGTATTTTTCACATTTAGATTTGGCACAAGGATATCATCAAATCGAATTAGACTCTGAATCCAGACAGTATACAGCATTTACGACAGACAGAGGACAGTATCAGTTAACTAGATTACCAATGGGATTAAAAATTAGCCCTAGTGCGTTTGCTAGAGCAATGACGATTGCCATGTCAGGCTTAAATTATGAGAGTTGTTTTGTTTATTTAGATGACTTAATTGTTTTTGGTAGTACACTAGAAAATCACAATCAAAATTTAGTTAAAGTTTTGAATCGTCTCAGACAAGTTAATTTAAAAGTAAATCCTAATAAATGTCAATTTCTGAAAAAACAAGTTTTATATTTAGGTCATGTGATATCAGCAAATGGTATTTCACCAGATCCGGAAAAAATCCGCGTTATGCAACAGTATCCTGTCCCTAAAGATGCGAACGAAACAAAGCGTTTTGTAGCATTTGCTAATTATTATCGAAAATTTATTAAAAACTTTGCTGAAATTGCAGCACCTTTGAATCATTTATCAAAGAAAAGAGTAAAATTTTCATGGAACGACGAATGTCAAAAAGCTTTTGAAACATTGAAAAATGTCTTAATTAATCCGCCAATCTTGCAGTACCCAGATTTTTCAGAAAATAATCATTTTATCCTAAGAACTGATGCTTCAGGTAAAGCCTTAGGAGCAGTTCTATCGAACGCTAATGGTATGCCTGTTGCTTATGCTAGTAGAACTCTTAATAAATCAGAGAAAAATTATTGTACTGTTGAGTTAGAGCTTCTTTCTATTGTATGGTCGGTCAAAAAGTTCAGACCATATCTGTTTGGTAAAAAGTTTCATATACTAACAGATCATAGACCCTTAATTTATTTGTTCGGAATGACTAATCCATCAAGTAGATTAACAAAATTTAGATTAATTTTAGAAGAGTATGATTTCTCTATTTCATACGTTAGAGGTAAAGATAATGTCACAGCAGACGCTTTGTCCAGAATTCAAATTGAGTCAAAAGAACTAAAAGAACTGAGTCATACTTCTATTGCCAGTTTGTATGCCGTGACTAGAGCACAAAACCGAAAAATGGTCGATATAGGAAGTTCCGACAGTATTTTGCTTGACAAAAGGACTGATCACCCTGGAGTCGTGGAACTGTTGAAACCGCCTGTAGATGCAGTTGAATTAAAACCCATATCAGAAAGTGAATTTAATAAACTAATTACAATGCAAAATTATTATAATAAAGGAAAATTTGTCTATTTCATTGAGTCGAATATTATATTCGTTAAACAGGAAACTCGATCAACGACAGCACTACGTGCGTCGCTGAGAGACCTGAGACACATTTGTGTAAAATATAAAATTCCGGAATTAATAATAATAAATAACGATAAATGCGCAGTACTAGTACAAGAAATAAAAAATAATGTTAAAGAATTCAAAGAAAAAGATATAAAATTGTCAATTATCAAAAAATGTCAAAAAATTTGTAGCAGAGAAATGCAACAATTAATATTAAACGATTTCCACATGTTACCTACGGGAGGTCATGCAGGTATAAACCGCATGTACAATAACGTGAAAAAGTACTACTTTTGGTCTAAAATGAAAAGAGACATTGAAGATTTTGTAAAAAAGTGCGAGGATTGCCAAAGGTACAAGTATTCGATACAGCGTACGGAAACAATGACAGTAACCACAACTGCGACGTCAGCATTCCAAAAAGTTTTTCTAGATTTGGTTGGTCCATTAGAGCAAGATATAGAAAATAATAGGTATATTTTAACGCTCCAGTGTGAGTTAACTAAATTTGTAGAAGCCTATCCAATCGAAAATAAAGAATCTGTTACCGTATCGAAATCTTTTGTGAATAATTTTATTTTGCGTTACGGGATTCCTAAAGAAGTCGTAACCGATCAGGGTACAGAATTTATGTCGTCGGTATTCAAAAATTCATGTGAATTACTTAAAATCAAGCATTTAAACGCAACAGCTTATCATCATCAAACATTAGGTGCGCTCGAAAATTCTCATAAACATCTAGGTGCATATTTGCGAATCCACGCGAGAAAGCATCCAAATACGTGAAGCACGTGGGTACCATACTGGTGCTTTTCGTATAATAATACTGTTCACACAGAAACGAAATACACACCATACGAGTTAGTTTTTGGGAAAAGTTGCCACCAACCGTCAAATCTGTCTAATGGAATTGATCCAATTTACAATTTTGATGATTATCCAAATGAATTAAAATTTCGATTACAAACTGCTTGCGAAGATGCGAGAAAAAATTTAATAAAGTCAAAAATTAAACGAAAACAAAATTACGATGAGGGTTGTAATTCTTTTGATTACAAAATAGGAGATAGGATTTTATTACGCAATTCAGCTGGTTCTAAAACTGAGCCAATATTTAAAGGTCCATATGTAGTGGTAGATATCAAAGATCCAAATATTGTAGTTAAGATAGATAACAAAATTGTAGAAGTTCATAAAAATAGGGTTAAGTTGTATTATTGTTAAAAAAAAAAAATTTTTTTTTTCATTAATTATTAATTTTTATGTATATATTCAGTAACAAAAAAAAAAAATTTTTTTTCTCTTACCGAAGAGGTGCAATGGACATTGAACTGCCTGTTATAATTGCAAGATAATTTCCTGTTTCAATGTGCATGATACCTTACTTCAGATGTCAGCATATTGATAGGAAATGTAAGTTAATATGTAAGCATTTTTGGTTGGTTCGATCCATCCGGGTCGACGGCTTATAACTATGATCGTTGTCCAGTACAGACATGTAACGTTATCAATATACGTGTGAGAGATTTTTGAACTTCCATTATTCTAGCGAATAGCTAGATCATGTCCCCCTTTTTACCCTAACGGACACATTCTTCACAACTGTCGTGTTTTGTTTGGCGTCTGGACAACAGGGGGCGCTAGTTTCTATAGTATCCTGTTTAATTTGGCGTCTGGCCGGCAGGGGGCGCTAGTGTCTATAGTATCCTGTTTGATTTGGCGTCTGGCCGGCAGGGGCCGCTGATGTGTATAGAAATTGAACACAAATAGAATTTTTATTTAGTTCAACTTAAGGCCGCTAGGTACATTCCATTCGACTATTCCACTCTAGACGTTGCAGTTCGTGCTTTAGTTTGTCGTCTGGCCGGCAGGGGACGCTGGTGTCTATGGAATCGTGTTTAGTTTGGAGTCTGGCCGACAGGTGGCGCTAGTGTCTATAGTTTTCTGTTCAATTTGGCGTCTGGCCGGCAGGGGCCGCTGATGTGTATGGAAATTAAACACGAATTGAATTTTTATTTAGTTCAACATGCGGCCGCTAGGTACATTCCATTCGACTATTCCACTCTAGACGTTGCAGTTCGTGTTTTGGTTTGTCGTCTGGCCGACAGGTGGCGCTAGTGTCTATAGTTTTCTGTTCAATTTGGGGTCTGGCCGGCAGGGGCCGCTGATGTGTATGGAAATTAAACACAAATTGAATTTTTATTTAGTTCAACTTGCGGCCGCTAGGTACTTTCGTGTTTTGTTTGGCTTCTGGCCGACAGGGTCGCTAGTTCCTATAGTATACTGTTCAATTAGGCGTCTGACCGGCAGGAAGCGCTAGTGTCTATAGTATCCTGTTTAATTTAGCGTCTGGCCGGCAGTGGCCGCTAATGTGTATAGAAATTAGACACAAATAGAATTTTTATTTAGTTCAACTTGAGGCTGCTAGGTACTTCCCGTTCGATTATTCCACGCTAAATTTCCCTATTTCGTGCTTTAGTTTGGTGTCTGGCCGGCAGGGGCCGCTAGTGTGTATAGAAATTAAACACAAACGGAATTTTCATTTAGTTCAACTTGAGGCTGCTAGGTACTCCCCGTTCGACCATTCCACGCAAGATGTCGCAGTTCGTGCTTTAGTTTGGCGTCTGGCTGGCAGGCGCCGCTAGTGTGTATAGAAAGTAGACACAAATAGAATTTTTATTCAGTTCAACTTGCGGCCGCTAGGTACTTCCCGTTGGACTATTCCACGCTAGATGTCGCTATTTCGTGCTTTAATTTGGGGTTTGGTCGGCAAAAAGCGCTAGTGTCTATAGAATCGTTTTCAATTTGGCGTTTGGCCAACAGAGGGCGCAAGTGTCTACAGTATCCTGTTTGATTTGGGGCCAGCGGGAGGCACTAGTATCTTTGAAATCGTGTTTAGTTTGGCCTCTGGTCGGCACGGGGTACATCTGTCTATGGAATCATGTTGTAGTTTGGCGTTTGGTCGGCTGAGGACGCCAGTCTATAGAATTGTGTTTTGTTTGGCGTCTGGCAAACAGGGGGCGCTAGTTTCTATAGTATCCTGTTTAATTTGGCGTCTGGTCAGCAGGGGGCGCTAGTGTCTATAATACCCGATTTAATTTGGCGTCTGGCCGGCAGGGGCCGCTGATGTGTATAGAAATCAAACGAAAATATATTTTTTATTTAGTTCAACTTGAGGCCGCTAGGTACATTCGTTCGAATATTCCACGCCAGATGTCGCATTTCGTGCTTTAGTTTGTCGTCTTGCCGGCAGGGGACGCTGGTCTCTATGGAATCGTGTGAAGTTGGGCGTGTGGCCAACAGGTGGCGCTAGTGTTTATAGTTTCCTGTTTAATTTGGCGTCTGGCCAGCAGGGGCCGCTAATGTTCATAGAAATTAAACGCATATAGAATTGTCATTTAGTTAAATTTGCGGCCGCTAGGTACATTCTGTTCGACTATTTCACGATAGATGTCACTATTCCGTGCTCCATTTTGGCGTCTGGCCGACAGGGGGCGCTAATGTCTATAGTATCATTTTCAATTTGGCGTTTGGCAGGCAGGGGCGGCTAGTGAGTATAGAAATTAGACACAAATAGAATTTTTATTTAGTTCAACTTGCGGCTGCTAGGTACTCTCGTGTTTTGTTTGGCTTCTGGCTGACAGGGGGCGCTAGTGTCCATAGTATCCTGTTCAATTTGGCGTCTGGCCAGCAAAGGCCGCTAATGTGTATAGAAATTAAACACAAATAGAATTTTTATTCAGTTCAACTTGTGGCCACTAGGTATTTTCCGTTCGACTATTCCACGCTGGATGACGGTAGTTCGTGTGAAAATTTGGCGTCTGGACAACAGGAGGCGCTAGTTTCTATAGTATCCTGTTTAATTTGGCGTCTGGCCGGCAGGGGGCGCTAGTGTCTATAGTATCCTGTTCAATTTGGCGTCTGGCCGGCAAAGGCCGCTAATGTGTATAGAAATTGAACACAAATAGAATTTTGATTTAGTTCAACTTGAGGCCGCTAGGTACATTCCATTCGACTATTCCACGCTAAATGTAGCAGTTCGTGCTTCAGTTTGTCGTCTGGCCGGCAGGGGACGCTGGTGTCTATAGTTTTCTGTTTAATTTGGCGTCTGGCCAGCAGGGGCCGCTAATGTTCATGAAAATTAAACGCAAATAGAATTTCTATTTAGTTAAATTTTCGGCCGCTAGGTACATTTCGTCCGACTATTCCACGATAGATGTCGCTTGTTCGTGCTTTAGTTTGGCGTTTGGTCGGCAGGAAGCGCTAGTGTCTATAGAATCGTGTTCAATTTGGCGTTTGGCCAACAGTGGGCGCAAGTGTCTACAGTATCCTGTTTGAGTTGGGGCCAGCGGGAGGCACTAATATCTATGAAATCAAGTTTAGTTTGGCCTCTGGTCGGCACTGGATACATCTGTCTATGGAATCATCTTGTAGTTTGGCGATTGGTCGACAGAGGGCGATAGTGCGTATGGAATCGTATTTTATTCAGCTTCTGGCCGGCGGATGGCGCTAGTGTCTGAGGAATCGAGCTTCATTTGGCGTTTGGTCGGCAGAGGACGCTAGCCTATAGAATTGTGTTTTGTTTGGCGTCTGGCCGACAGGGGCGCTAGTGTCTATAGTATTCTGTTGAATTTGGCGTCTGGCCAGCAGGGGCAGCTAGTGTGTATAGAAATTGAAAGCAAATGGAATTTTTCAGTTCAACTTGCCGCCGCTAGGAAATTTCCGTTCTACTATTCCACGCTAATTGGCGCTAATTGGTGCTCAAGTTTGGTGTTTGGTCGGCAGAGGAAGCTAGTCTATAGAATCGTGTTTAGTTTGGCGTCTTGCCGACATGGAGTGCAAGTGTGCAAGTGTCCATAAAATCGTGTTTAATTTGGCGTTTGGTCAACAGAGGTCGCTAGTGTCTATAATATCCTGTTCGATTTGGCGTCTGGTCGGCAGGGGCCGCAAGTGTGTATGGGAATTAAACACAAATTGAATTTTTTTTTAGTTTAACTTGCGGCTGCTAGGTACTTCGTTCGATTTTTAAACGCTAGATGTTGCTAGTTCGTGTTTAGTTTGGCGTTTGGTCGGCAGAGGACGCTAGTATGTAGAATCATGTTTAGTTTGGCGTCTGGCTAGCATGGGCCGCTAGTGTGTATAGAAATTAGACATAAATGAAATTTTAATTTGGTTCAACTTGCGGCCGCTACGTACTTTCGTGTTCAGTTTGGCGTCTGGCCGACAGAAGGCGCTGGTGTCTATAGTACTCTGTTGAAATTGGTGTTTGGTCGGCAGGGTCCGCTAGTGTGTAAAAAAATTAGACACAAACAGAATTTTTATTTAGTTCAACTCTCGGCCCCTAGGTATTCTCCGTTTGACTATTCCACGCTAGATGTCGCTAATTCGTGCTTCAGTTTGGCGTTTGAATGGAAGAGGGCGCTTGTGTCTATAGATTCGTGTTAAGTTAGGCGTCTGGCCGTCAGGGTGCGATAGTGTCTATAGTATCCTGTTTAATTTGGCGTCTGGCCGGTAGAGGCCGCTAGTGTGTATAGAAATTAGACATAAATGAAATTTTAATTTGGTTCAACTTGCGGCCGCTACGTACTTTCGTGTTCAGTTTGGCGTCTTGCCGACAGGAGGCGCTGGTGTCTATAGTACTCTGTTGAATTTGGTGTTTGGTCGGCAGGGTCCGCTAGTGTGTAAAAAAATTAGACACAAACAGAATTTTTATTTAGTTCAACTTGCAGCTGCCAGGTACTATCGTGTTTCGTTTGGCGTCTGGCCGACAGGGGGCGCTAGTGTCTATGTTATCCTGTTTAATTTGACGTCTGGCCAGCAGGGTCCGCTAGTGTGTATAAAAATTAGACACAAATAGAATTTTTATTTAGTTCAACTTGAGGCTGCTAGGTACCTTTTGTTCGACTATTCAATGCTAGATATCGCATTTCGTGCTTTAGTTTGGCGTCTGGCCGACAGGTGGCGCTAGTGTCCATAGTAACCTGTTTGATTTGGCGTCTTTCAGGCATGGGCCACTAATGTGAATAGAAATCAAACACAAATGGAATTTTTATTAAGTTCAATTTGCGGCCGCTAGGTACTTTCCGTTTGACTATTCCACGCTAGATGTCGCAGTTCGTGCTCCAGTTTGGCGTCTGGCCAACAAGTGGCGCTAATATTTATAGAAATTGAACGCAAATAGAATTTCCATTTAGTTGAATTTTCGCCCGCTAGGTACATTCCGTTCGACTATTCCACGATAGATGTCGCTATTTCGTGCATTAGTCTGGCGTTCGGTCGGCAGAGGACGCTAGTCTATAGAATCGTATTTTGTTTGGCGTCTGGTCGACAGGGGGCGCTAGTTTCTATAGCATCCTGTTTAATTTGGTGTCTGGCCGGCAGGGGCCGCTAGTGTGTATAGAAATTAAAAACAAACAGAATTTTTATTTAGTTCAACTTGCGGCCGCTAGGCACTTTCGTGTTTTGTTTGGCTTCTGGCCAACAGGGGCGCTAATGTCTAAAATATCCTGCTTAATTTGGAGTCTGGCCGGTAGGGGCCGCTAGTGTCTATGGAAATTAGACACAAATAAAATTTTTATTTAGTTCAACTTGAGGCTGCTAGGTACTTCCCGTTCGACTATTCCACGCTAGATGTCGCAGTTCGTGCTTTACTTTGGCGTCTGGCCGACAGGTGGCGCTAGTGTGTATTGAAATTGAACGGGAATAGAATTTTCATTTGGTTCGTTATTCGGCCGCTAGGTACATTCCGTTCGACTCCTCCACGATATATGTCGCTAGTTCGTGCTTTAGTTTGGCGTCTGGACAGCAGGGGGCGCAATTGTCCACAGGATCGTTTTTAAATTGGCGATTCACCAACAGAGGGTGTTAGTGTTTATAGTATCCAGTTTGATTTGGCGTCTCTCATGCATGGGCCGCTAATGTGTATAGAAATTAAACAAAAATGAAATTTTCATTTAGTTCAACTTGAGGCCGCTAGAAACTTTCCATTCTACTATTCCACGCTAAGTGGCGCTGATGCGTGCTTTAGTTTGGTGTTTGGTCGACAGAGGAATCTAGTCTATGGAATCGTGTTTAGTTTGGCGTCTGGCCTACAGGAGGCGCTAGTGTCTATAGTATCCTGTTTAATTTGACGTTTGTTCGGCAGATGGCGCTACTGTCTATGAAATCGTGTTGTAGTTTGGCGTTCGGTCGTCAGAGGACGCTGGCATCTATGAAATCGTGTTTAGTTCTGCGTCTGGCCAGCAGGGGCCGCTAATGTGTATAGAAATTAGGCACAAATGGAATTTTCATCAAGTTCAACTTGCGACCGCTAGGTACATTCCGTTCGAATTATTTCACGCTAGATGTCGCTAGTTCGTGCTTTAGTTTTGCGTTTGGTCGGCAGAGTACGCTAGTCTTTCTTGTTTTGTTTGCCTTCTGGCCGACAGGGGGCGCTAGTGTCTAAAGTATCCTGTTCAATTTGGCGTCTGATTGGGATTGGCCGCTAGTGTGTATAGAAATTAGACACAAATAGAATTTTTATTTGGTTCAACTTGCGGCCGCTAGGTATTTTCGTGTTCAGTTTGGCGTCTGGCCAATAGGGGGCGCTAATATCTATGATATTCTGCTCAATTTGGCGTCTGGCCAGGAGGGGCCGCTAGTTTGTATAGAAATTAGACACAAATAGAATTTTTATTTAGTTCAACTTTCGGCCCCTAGGTATTCTCCGGTTGACTATTCCACGCTAGATGTCGCTAATTCGTGCTTCAGTTTGGCGTTTGAATGGAAGAGGGCGCTTGTGTCTATAGATTCGTGTTAAGTTAGGCGTCTGGCCGTCAGGGTGCGATAGTGTCTATAGTATCCTGTTTAATTTGGCGTCTGGCCGGTAGAGGCCGCTAGTGTGTATAGAAATTAGACATAAATGAAATTTTAATTTGGTTCAACTTGCGGCCGCTACGTACTTTCGTGTTCAGTTTGGCGTCTGGCCGACAGGAGGCGCTGGTGTCTATAGTACTCTGTTGAATTTGGTGTTTGGTCGGCAGGGTCCGCTAGTGTGTAAAAAAATTAGACACAAACAGAATTTTTATTTAGTTCAACTTGCAGCTGCCAGGTACTATCGTGTTTCGTTTGGCGTCTGGCCGACAGGGGGCGCTAGTGTCTATGTTATCCTGTTTAATTTGACGTCTGGCCAGCAGGGTCCGCTAGTGTGTATCAAAATTAGACACAAATAGAATTTTTATTTAGTTCAACTTGCAGCCGCTAGGTACTCTCCGTTCGACTATTCCACGCTAGATGTCGCTTGTTTGTGCTTTAGTTTGGCGTCTGGCTAGCGGGAGGCGCAATTGTCAACAGAATCGTTTTCAATTTGGGGTTTTGCCAACAGAGAGCACTAGTGTCGATAGTATTCTGTTTGATTTGGCGTCTGGCCGGAAGGGGCCGCTAGTGTGTATTGAAATTAAACACAAATAGAATATTTATTTAGTCCAATTTTCGGCCGCTAGGTACATTCCGTTCTACTATTCCACGATAGATGTCGCTATTTCGGGCTTTAGTTTGGCGTTTGGTCGGCAGAGGACGCTAGTCTATTGAATCGTGTTTTGTTTGGAGTCTGGCTGACAGCGGGCGCTAGTTTCTATAGTATCCTGTTTAATTTGGCTTTTGGGCGGCAGGGGCGCTAGTTTCTATAGTATCCTGTTTAATTTGGCGTGTGGAAGGCAGAGGGCGCTAGTGTCTATAGTATCCTGTTTGATTTGGCGTCTGGCTGGCAGGGGCCGCTGATGTGTATAGAAATTAAAACAAATAGAATTTTTATTTAGTTCAACTTGAGGCTGCTAGGTATCTTCCGTTCGAGTATTCCACGCTAGATATTGCAGTTCGTGCTTTAGTTTGGCGTATGGCCGACAGGTGGCGCTAGTTTTCATAGTAACCTGTTTGATTTGTCGTCTGGCCGGCAGGGGCTGCTAGTGTGTATTGAAATTAAATTGGAATAGAATTTTCATTTGGTTCGTTTTTCGGCCGCTAGGTACATTCCGTTCGACTATTCCACGATGGATGTCGCTAGTTCGTGCTTTAGTTTGGCGTCTGGACAGCAGGGGGCGCAATTGTCCAAAGGATCGTTTTTAAATTGGCGTTGCACCAACAGAGGGTGTTAGTGTTTATAGTATCCTGTTTGATTTGGCGTCTTTCAGGCATGGGCCACTAATGTGAATAGAAATCAAACACAAATGGAATTTTTATTAAGTTCAATTTGCGGCCGCTAGGTACTTTCCGTTTGACTATTCCACGCTAGATGTCGCAGTTCGTGCTCCAGTTTGGCGTCTGGCCAACAGGTGGCGCTAATATTTATAGAAATTGAACGCAAATAGAATTTCCATTTAGTTGAATTTTCGCCCGCTAGGTACATTCCGTTCGACTATTCCACGATAGATGTCGCTATTTCGTGCATTAGTCTGGCGTTCGGTCGGCAGAGGACGCTAGTCTATAGAATCGTATAATCGTATAAAAACAAACAGAATTTTTATTTAGTTCAACTTGCGGCCGCTTGGTACTTTCGTGTTTAGTTTGGCGTCTGGCCGACAGGGGCGCTAATGTCTAAAATATCCTGCTTAATTTGGAGTCTGGCCGGTAGGATCCGCTAGTGTCTATGGATATTAGACACAAATAAAATTTTTATTCAGTTCAACTTGAGGCCGCTAGGTACTCTACGTTCGACTATTACACGCTAGATGTCGCAGTTCGTGCTATAGTTTTGCGTCTGGCCGACAGGTGGCGCTAGTGTCTATAGTTTTCTGTTTAATTTGGATTAGTGTTTATAGTATCCAGTTTGATTTGGCGTCTCTCATGCATGGGCCGCTAATGTGAATAGAAATTAAACACAAATGGAAATTTCATTTAGTTCAATTTGCGGCCGCTAGGTACATTCCGCTCGACTATTCCACGATAGATGTTGCTATTTCGTGCTTAAGTCTGGCGTTCGGTCGGCAGAGGACGTTAATCTATAGAATCGTGTTATGTTTGGCGTCTGGCCGGCAGGGGCCGATAGTGTGTATAGAAATAAGACACGAATAGAATTTTTATTTATTCAACTTGCGGCCGCTAGGTACTTTCCGTTCGACTATTCCAAGCTAAATGTCGCTATTTCGTGCTTTAGTCTGGCGTTTGGTCGGCAGAGGACGCTAGTCTATAGAATCGTGTTTTGTTTGGCGTCTGGCCGACAGGGGGCGCTATTTTCTATAGCATCCTGTTTAATTTGGTGACTGACCGGCAGGGGCCGCTAGTTTGTATAGAAATTAGACACAAATAAAATTTTTATTTAGTTCAACTTGCGGCTGCTAGGTACTTTCCGTTCGACTATTCCACGCTAAATGTCTCTATTTCGTGCTTTAGTCTGGTGTTTGGTCGGCAGAGGACGCTAGTCTGTAGAATCGTGTTTTGTCTGGCGTCTGGCCGACAGGGGGCGCTAGTTTCAATACCATCCTGTTTGATTTGGCGTCTGGCCGGCAGGGGCGCTAGTTTCTATAGTATCCTGTTCAATTTGGCGTGTGGAAGGCAGAGGGAGCTAGTGTCTATAGTATCCTGTTCTATTTGGCTTCTGGCTGGCAGGGGCCGCTAATGTGTATAGAAATTAAACACAAATAGAATTTTTATTTAAATCAACTTGAGGCTGCTAGGTACCTACCGTTCGACTATTCCATGCTAGATATCGCAGTTCGTGCTTTACTTTGGCGTCTGGCCGACAGGTAGCGCTAGTGTCCATAGTAACCTGTTTTATTTGTCGTCTAGCCGGCAGGGGCTGCTAGTGTGTATTGAAATCAAACAGGAATAGAATTTTCATTTGGTTCAATTTTCGGCCGCTAGGTACATTCCGTTCGACTATTCCACGATAGATGTCGCTTGTTCGTGCTTTAGTTTGGCTTCTGGCTAGCAGGGGGCACAATTGTCCATGAAATCGTTTTCAATTTGCCGTTTCACCAACAGAGGGCGCTAGTGTCTATAGTATCCTGTTTGATTTGGCGTCTGGCCGGCAGGGGCTACTAGTGTGTATAAAAATTAGACACAAATAGAATTTTTATTCAGTTCAACTTGCGGCTGCTCGGTACTTTCCGTTGGACTATTCCACGCTAGATGTCGCTAGTTCGTGCTTTGTTTGGCGTCTGGCCAGCAGGGGGCGCAATTGTCCATAGAATCGTTTTTAATTTGGCGTTTCACCAACGGAGGACGTTAGTATCTATAATATCCTGTTCGATTTGGCGTCTTTCCGGCATGGGTCGCTAATGTGTATAGAAATTAAACACAAATAGAATTTTTATTAAGTTTATTTGCGGCCTCTAGGTACTTTCCGTTTGACTATTCCACTATTTGCGCCACGCGTCTGGCCGACAGGTGGCGCAAATGTCTATAGTATCCTGTTTAATTTGGCATCTGGCCGGCAGGGGCCACTAATGTGTATAGAAATCAAACACAAATTGAATTTTTATTTAGTTCAACTTGCGGCCGCTAGGTACTTTCGTGTTTTGTTTAGCTTCTGTCTGACAGGGGCGCTAGTTACTATAGTATCCTGTTTAATTCGGCGTCTGGCAAGCAGGTGGCGCTGATGTCTATAGTATCCTGTTTTATTTGGCGTCTGGCCGGCAGGGGCCGCTAATGTGTATAGAAATTTTGTCCGACTATTCCACGATAGATGTCGCTTGTTCGTGCTTTAGTTTGGCGTTTGGTCGGCAGGAAGCGCTAGTGTCTATAGAATCGTGTTCAATTTGGCGTTTGGCCAACAGTGGGCGCAAGTGTCTACAGTATCCTGTTTGAGTTGGGGCCAGCGGGAGGCACTAATATCTATGAAATCGTGTTTAGTTTGGCCTCTGGTCGGCACTGGATACATCTGTCTATGGAATCATCTTGTAGTTTGGCGATTGGTCGACAGAGGGCGGTAGTGCGTATGGAATTGTATTTTATTCAGCTTCTGGCCGGCGGATGGCGTGTCTGAGGAATCGAGCTTCATTTGGCGTTTGGTCGACAGAGAACGCTAGTCTATAGAATTGTGTTTTGTTTGGCGTCTGGCTGACAGGGGCGCAAGTGTCTATAGAAATCAAACACAAATAGAATTTTCATATGGTTCATCGGCCGCTAGGTACTTTCATGTTTAGTTTGGCGTCTGGCCAACAGGGGGCGCTATCGTCTACATGATCGTGTTTTAGTTGTGTGAATGGGCGACAGAGGGCGATAGTGTCTGAATAGCCTTGTCAATTTGGCGTTTGGTCAACAGAGGTCGCTAGTGTCTATAATATCCTGTTTGATTTGGCGTCTGGTCGGCAGGGGCCGCAAGTGTGTATGGGAATTAAACACAAATTGAATTTCTTTTTAGTTTAATTTGCGGCTGCTAGGTACTTTGTTCGATTTTTAAACGCTAGATGTTGCTAGTTCGTGCTTTAGTTTGGCGTTTGGTCGGCAGAGGACGCTAGTCTGTAGAATCATGTTTAGTTTGGCGTCTGGCTAGCATGGGCCGCTGGTGTGTATAGAAATTAAACACAAATGAAATTTTCATTCAGTTCAACTTGAGGCCGCTAGAAACTTTCCATTCTACTACTCCACGCTAAGTGGCGCTGATGCGTGCTTTAGTTTGGTGTTTGGTCGACAGAGGAATCTAGTCTATAGAATCGTGTTTAGTTTAGCGTCTGGTTGACAAGTGGCGCAATTGTCTATTGAATCGTTCTAAATTTGGCGTTTGGTCGGCAGAAGTCGCCGGTGTTTATAGAATCGTGTTTAGTTTGGCGTCTGGCCTACAGGAGGCGCTAGTGTCTATAGTATCCTGTTTAGTTTGGTGTCTGGCCAGCATAGGCCTCTGATGTGTATAGAAATCAAACACTTATAGAATTTTCATATAGTTCATCTTGCAGCCGCTAGGTACATTCCGTTCGACTATTTCACGCTAGATGTCGTTGGTTCGTGCTTTAGTTTGGCGTTTGGTCGGCAGAGGACGCTAGTCTATAGAATCGTGTGTTGTTTTGCGTCTGGTCGACAGGTGGAGCTAGTGTCTATAGTATCTTATTTAGCGTCCGGTTGGCAGGGACCGCTAGTGTGTATAGAAATTAGACAAAAATAGGATTTTTATTCAGTTCAACTTGCGGCCGCTAGGTACTTTCGTGCTTAGTTTGGCTTCTGGCCAACAGGGAGCGCTATCGTCTACATGATCGTGTTTTAGTTGTGTGAATGGGCGACAAAGGGCGATAGTGTCTGAATAGCCGTGTTTAATCTGGCGTTTGGTCATCAGAGGGCGCTAGTGTCTATAATATCCTGTTTGATTTGGCGTCTGGTCGGCAGGGGCCGCTAGTGTGTATGGGAATTAAACACAAATTGAATTTTTTTTAGTTCAAGTTTTAGCGGCCGCTAGGTAATTTCCTTTTGACTATTCCACACTAGATGTCGCTAGTTCCGGCTTTAGTTTTGCATTGTGTCGGCAGAGTACGCTAGTCTAATGAATCGTGTGTAGTTTGGCGTCTGGCCCACAGGGGCCGCTAGTGTATATATTATCCTGTTTAATTTGGCGTTTGTTCGGCAGATGGCGCTACTGTCTATGAAATCGTGTTGTAGTTTGGCGTTCGGTCGTCAGAGGACGCTGGCATCTTTGAGATCGTGTTTAGTTTTGCGTCTGGCCAGCAGGGGCCGCTATTGTGTATAGAAATTAGGCACAAATGGAATTTTCATTAAGTTCAACTTGCGGCCGCTAGGTACATTCCGTTCGAACTATTTCACGCTAGATGTCGCTAGTTCGTGCTTTAGTTTTGCGTTTGGTCGGCAGAGTACGCTAGTCTATAGAATCGTGTGTAGTTTGGCGTCTGGCCAGCAGGGGCTGCTAATGTGTATAGAAATTAGATATAAATGAAATTTTAATTTAGTTCAACTTTCGGCCGCTACGTACTTTCGTGTTCAGTTTGACGTCTGGCCGACAGGGGGCGCTGGTGTCAATAGTACACTGTTGAATTTGGTGTTTGGTCGGCAGGGTCCGCTAGTGTGTATAAAAATTAGAAACAAATAGAATTTTTATTTAGTTCAACTTTCAGCTGCCAGGCACTATCGTGTTTCGTTTGGCGTCTGGCCGACAGGGGGCGCTAGTGTCTATGGTATCCTGTTTAATTTGACGTCTGACCAGCGGAAGCCGCTAATGTGTATAGAAATTAGACTCAAATAGAAATTTTATTTAGTACAACTTGCGGTCGCTAGGTACTTTCATGTTTTGTTTGGCTTCTGGCCGACAGGGGGCGCTAGTGTCTAAAGTGTGAAGAATGTGTCCGTTATGGTAAAAAGGGGGACATGATCTAGCTATTCGCTAGAATAATGGAAGTTCAAAAATCTCTCACACGTATATTGATAACGTTACATGTCTGTACTGGACAACGATCATAGTTATAATAATAATAAGCCGTCGACCCGGATGGATCGAACCAAACAAAAATGCTTACATATTAACTTACATTTCCTATCAATATGCTGACATCTGAAGTAAGGTACCATGCACATTGAAACAGGAAATTATCTTGCAATTATAACAGGCAGTTCAATGTCCATTGCACCTCTTCGGTAAGAGAAAAAAAAAATTTTTTTTTTGTTACTGAATACATACATAAAAATTAATAATTAATGAAAAAAAAATTTTTTTTTTTTTAACAATAATACAACTTAACCCTATTTTTATGAACTTCTACAATTTTGTTATCTATCTTAACTACAATATTTGGATCTTTGATATCTACCACTACATATGGACCTTTAAATATTGGCTCAGTTTTAGAACCAGCTGAATTGCGTAATAAAATCCTATCTCCTATTTTGTAATCAAAAGAATTACAACCCTTATCGTAATTTTGTTTTCGTTTAATTTTTGACTTTATTAAATTTTTTCTCGCATCTTCGCAAGCAGTTTGTAATCGAAATTTTAATTCATTTGGATAATCATCAAAATTGTAAATTGGATCAATTCCATTAGACAGATTTGACGGTTGGTGGCAACTTTTCCCAAAAACTAACTCGGTATTTCGTTTCTGTGTGAACAGTATTATTATACGAAAAGCACCAGTATGGTACCCACGTGCTCCACGTATTTGGATGCTTTCTCGCGTGGATTCGCAAATATGCACCTAGATGTTTATGAGAATTTTCGAGCGCACCTAATGTTTGATGATGATAAGCTGTTGTGTTTAAATGCTTGATTTTAAGTAATTCACATGAATTTTTGAATACCGACGACATAAATTCTGTACCCTGATCGGTTATGACTTCTTTAGGAATCCCGTAACGCAAAATAAAATTATTACAAAAGATTTCGATACGGTAACAGATTCTTTATTTTCGATTGGATAGGCTTCTACAAATTTAGTTAACTCACACTGGAGCGTTAAAATATACCTATTATTTTCTATATCTTGCTCTAATGGACCAACCAAATCTAGAAAAACTTTTTGGAATGCTGACGTCGCAGTTGTGGTTACTGTCATTGGTTCCGTACGCTGTATCGAATACTTGTACCTTTGGCAATCGTCGCACTTTTTTACAAAATCTTCGATGTCTCTTTTCATTTTAGACCAAAAGTAGTACTTTCTCACGTTATTGTACATGCGGTTTATACCTGCATGACCTCCCGTAGGTAACATGTGGAAATCGTTTAATATTAATTGTTGCATTTCTCTGCTACAAATTTTTTGACATTTTTTGATAATTGACAATTTTATATCTTTTTCTTTGAATTCTTTAACATTATTTTTTATTTCTTGTACTAGTACTGCGCATTTATCGTTATTATTATTATTAATTCCGGAATTTTATATTTTACACAAATGTGTCTCATGTCTCTCAGCGACGCACGTAGTGCTGACGTTAATCGAGTTTCCTGTTTAACGAATATAATATTCGACTCAATGTCATAGACAAATTTTCCTTTATTATAATAATTTTGCATTGTAATTAGTTTATTAAATTGGATGGATCGAACCAACCAAAAATGCTTACATATTAACTTACATTTCCTATCAATATGCTGACATCTGAAGTAAGGTACCATGCACATTGAAACAGGAAATTATCTTGCAATTATAACAGGCAGTTCAATGTCCATTGCAATAGTATCCTGTTCGATTTGGCGTCTGGCCGGCAGATGACGCTAGTGTGTATGGAAAATAAAAACAAATAGAATTTTTATTGAGTTCATCTTTCGGCCGCTAGGTTTTTTGCGTCTGACTATTCCACGCTAGATGTCGCTAATTCGTGCTTTAATTTGGGGTTTGGTTGGCAGGACGCGCTGGTGTTTATAGAATCGTGTTTAGTTTGGCGTCTGGCCGACGGGGTGCGATAGTGTCTGTAGTATCCTGTTTGATTTGGCGTCTGGTCAGCAGGAATCGCTACTGTGTATAGAAATTAGACACAAATGGAATTTTCATTTAGTTCAACTTGCGGCCGCTAGGTATTTTCTGTTCGTCTACCTCACGCTAGATGTCGCTAGTTTGTTCCTCAATTTGGCGTTTGGTCGGCAAAGGACGCCAGTCTATAGAATCGTGTTTTGTTTGGCGTCTGGCCGACAGGGAGCGCTAGTGTCTATAGTATCCTGTTCAATTTGGCGTTTGACCGGCAGGGGCCGCTAGTGTGTATAGAAATTAGACACAAATAGAATTCTTATTCAGTTCAAGATGTGGCCGCTAGGTACTTTCCGTTCGACTATTCCACGCTAGATGTCGCAATTCGTGCTTTAGTATGGCGTCTGGCCGGCAGAGGTCACTAGTCTATAGGATCGTGTTTTGTTTGGCGTCTGGACAACAGGAGGCGCTAGTGTCAATAGTATCCTGTATAATTTGCCGTTTGGCCAACAGAGGCCGCTAGTGTGTATAGAAATTGGACAAAATTGAAATTTTCATTTAGTTCAACTTAAGGCCGCTAGGAACTTCCCGTTCTACTATTCCATGCTAAGTGGCGCTAATGAGTGCTTTAGTTTGGCGTCTGGCCGACAGGGTGCGCAAGTGTCTATAGAATCGTGTTTAATTTGGCGTTTAGCCAACAGAGGGCGATAGTGTCTATAGTATCCTGTTTGATTTGGCGTCTGGCCGGCAGATGACGCTAGTGTGTATGGAAATTATAAACAAATAGAATTTTTATTGAGTTCATCTTTCGGCTGCTAGGTTTTTTGCGTCTGAGTATTCCACGCTAGATGTCGCTAATTCGTGCTTTAGTTTGGGGTTTGGTTGGCAGGGGGCGCTTGTGTTTATAGAATCGTGTTTAGTTTGGCGTCTGGCCGACAGGGTGCGATAGTGTCTGTAGTATCCTGTTCAATTTGAGGTCTGACCAGCAGGGGCCGCTAGTTTGTATAGAAATTAGACACAAATACAATTTTCATTTAGTTCAAATTGCAGCTGCTAGGTATTTTCCGTTCGACTATTCCACGCTAGATGTCGCTAGTTCGTGCTTAAGATTGGCGTTTGGTCGGCAGAGGTCGCTAGTCCATAGAATCGTGTTTATTTTGGCCGACAGGGGGCACAATTGTCTATTGAATCGTTTTAAATTTGGCGTTTGGTCGACAGAGGGCGCCAGTGTCTATAGAATCATGTTTAGTTTGGCGTCTGGCCTACAGGGGGCGATAGTGTCCATAGTATCCTGTTTGATTTGGCGTCTGGTCAGCAGGAACCGCTACTGTGTATAGAAATTAGACACAAATGGAATTTTCATTTAGTTCAACTTGCGGCCGCTAGGTATTTTCTGTTCGTCTATCTCACGCTAGATGTCGCTAGTTTGTTCCTCAATTTGGCGTTTGGCCGGCAGGGGCCGCTAGTGTGTATAGAAATTAGACATAAATAAAATTTTTAATTAGTTCAACTTGCGGCCGCTAGGTATTTTCCGTTCGACTATTCCACGCTAGATGTCGCTAGTTCGTGCTTTATTTTGGCGTTTGGTCGTCAAAGTCCGCTAGTCTACAGAATCGTGTTTAGTTTGGCGTCTAGCCGACAGGGAGCGCTAGTGTCTATAGTATCCTGTTTAATTTGGCGTTTGGCCGGCAGGGGCCGCTAGTGTGTATAGAAATTAGACATAAATAGAATTTTTATTTAGTTCAACTTGCGGCCGCTAGGTATTTTCTGATCGTCTATTCCACGCTAGATGTCGCTAGTTTGTTCCTCAATTTGACGTTTGGCCGGCAGGGGCCGCTAGTGTGTATAGAAATTAGACATAAATAGAATTTTTATTTAGTTCAACTTGCGGCCGCTAGGTATTTTCTGATCGTCTATTCCACGCTAGATGTCGCTAGTTTGTTCCTCAATTTGACGTTTGGCCGGCAGGGGCCGCTAGTGTGTATAGAAATTAGACATAAATAGAATTTTTATTTAGTTCAACTTGCGGCCGCTAGGTATTTTCCGTTCGACTATTCCACGCTAGATGTCGCTAGTTCGTGCTTTAGTTTGGCGTTTGGTCGTCAAAGTCCGCTAGTCTACAGAATCGTGTTTAGTTTGGCGTCTGGCCGACAGATATCGCTAATTCCTTTGATATCCTGCTCAATTTAGCGTCTGGCCTGGAGGGGCCGTTAGTGTGTATAGAAATTAGTCACAAATAAAATTTTTATTTAGTTCAACTTTCGGCCGCTAGGTATTTTCTGTTCGACTATTCCACGCTAGATGTCGCTAGTTTGTTCCTCAATTTAGCGTCCGGCCGACAGGGAGCACTAGTGTCTATAGTATCCCTTTCAATTTGGCGTCTGGCCGGGAGGGGCCGCTAGTATGTATAGAAAATAGACACAAATAAAATTTTGATTTAGTTCAACTTGCGGCCGCTAGGTATTTTCTGTTCGACTATTCCACGCTAGATGTCGCTAGCTTGTTCCTCGATTTGGCGTTTGGTCGGGAGAGGACACCAGTCTATAGAATTGTGTTTTGTTTGGCGTCTGGCCGACAGGGGGCGATAGTGTCTATAGAATCCTGTTTGATTTTGCGGTTGGCTGGCAGAGGCCGCTAGTGTGTATAGAAATTGGACATAAATGGAATTTTTATTTAGTTCAACTTGCGGCCGCTAGGTATTTTCCGTTCGACTATTCCACGCTAGATGTCGCTAGTTCGTGCTTTAGTTTGGCGTTTGGTCGTCAAAGTTCGCTAGTCTACAGAATCGTGTTTGGTTTGGCGACATGGGGCGCAATTGTCTATTGAATCGTTTTGAATTTGGCGTTTGGTCGACAGAGGGCGCCAGTGTCTATAGTATCGTATCAAGTTTGGCGTCTGGCCTACAGGGGGCGATAGTGTCTATAGTATCCTGTTTAATTTGGCGTCTGGTCAGCAGGAGCCGCTAGTGTGTATAGAAATTATTTTCTGTTCGTCTATTCCAGGCTAGATGTCGCTAGTTTGTTCCTCAATTTGGCGTTTGGTCGGCAGAGGACGCCAGTCTATAGTATCGTGTTTTGTTTGGCGTCTGGCCGACAGGGAGCGCTAGTGTCTAGAGAGTCATGTTTAATTTGGCGTTTGACCGGCAGGGGCCGCTAGTGTGTATAGAAATTAGACACAAATAGAATCTTTATTTAGTTCACTTGCGACCGCTAGGTATTTTCTGTTCGTCTATTCCAGGCTAGATGTCGCTAGTTTGTTCCTCAATTTGGCGTTTGGTCGGCAGAGGACGCCAGTCTATAGTATCGTGTTTTGTTTGGCGTCTGGCCGACAGGGAGCGCTAGTGTCTAGAGAGTCAAGTTTAATTTGGCGTTTGACCGGCAGGGGCCGCTAGTGTGTATAGAAATTAGACACAAATAGAATTTTCATTTAGTTCAACTTGCGGCTGCTAGGTATTTTCCGTTCGACTATTCCACGCTAGATGTCGCTAGTTCGTGCTTTAGATTGGCGTTTGGTCGGCAGAGGTCGCTAGTCTATAGAATCGTGTTTTGTTTGGCTTCTGGCCGACAGGAGGCGCTGGTGTCTATAGTATCCTGTTTAATTTGGCGTTTGGCCGGCAGAGGCCGCTAGTGTGTATAGAAATTAGACATAAATAGAATTTTTATTCAGTTCAACTTGCGGCCGCTCGGTATTTTCTGTTCGTCTATCTCACGCTAGATGTCGCTAGTTTGTTCCTCAATCTGGCGTTTGGTCAGCAGAGGACGCCAGTCTATAGAATCGTGTTTTGTTTGGCGTCTAGCCGACAGGGAGCGCTAGTGTCTATAGTATCCTGTTTAATTTGGCGTTTGGCCGGCAGGGGCCGCTAGTGTGTATAGAAATTAGACACAAATAGAATCTTTATTTAGTTCACTTGCGACCGCTAGGTATTTTCTGTTCGACTATTCCACGCTAGATGTCGCTAGGTTGTTCCTCAATTTGGAGTTTGGTCGGGAGAGGACGCCAGTCTATAGAATTGTGTTTAGTTTGGCGTCTGGCCGACAGGGTGCGATAGTGTCTGTAGTATCCTGTTTTATTTGAGGTCTGACCATCAGGGGCCGCTAGTGTGTATAGAAATTAGACACAAATACAATTTTCATTTAGTTCAAATTGCAGCTGCTAGGTATTTTCCGTTCGACTATTCCATGCTAGATGTCGCTAGTTCGTGCTTAAGATTGGCGTTTGGTCGGCAGAGGTCGCTAGTCCATAGAATCGTGTTTATTTTGGCCGACAGGGGGCACAATTGTCTATTGAATCGTTTTAAATTTGGCGTTTGGTCGACAGAGGGCGCCAGTGTCTATAGAATCATGTTTAGTTTGGCGTCTGGCCTACAGGGGGCGATAGTGTCCATAGTATCCTGTTTGATCTGGCGTCTGGTCAGCAGGAACCGCTACTGTGTATAGAAATTAGACAGAAATGGAATTTTCATTTAGTTCAACTTGCGGCCGCTAGTTATTTTCTGTTCGTCTATCTCACGCTAGATGTCGCTAGTTTGTTCCTCAATTTGACGTTTGGTCGGCAGATGACGCCAGTCTATAGTATCGTGTTTTGTTTGGCGTCTGGCCGATAGGGAGCGCTAGTGTCTAGAAAGTCATGTTTAATTTGGCGTTTGACCGGCAGGGGCCGCTAGTGTGTATAGAAATTAGACACAAATAGAATTTTCATTTAGTTCAACTTGCGGCTGCTAGGTATTTTCCGTTCGACTATTCCACGCTAGATGTCGCTAGTTCGTGCTTTAGATTGGCGTTTGGTCGGCAGAGGTCGCTAGTCTATAGAATCGTGTTTTGTTTGGCGTCTAGCCGACAGGGAGCGCTAGTGTCTATAGTATACTGTTTAATTTGGCGTTTGGCCGGCAGGGGCCGCTAGTGTGTATAGAAATTAGACACAAATAGAATTTTCATTTAGTTCAACTTGCGGCTGCTAGGTATTTTCCGTTCGACTATTCCACGCTAGATGTCGCTAGTTCGTGCTTTAGATTGGCGTTCGGTCGGCAGAGGTCGCTAGTCTATAGAATCGTGTTTTGTTTGACGTCTAGCCGACAGGGAGCGCTAGTGTCTATAGTATACTGTTTAATTTGGCGTTTGGCCGGCAGGGGCCGCTAGTGTGTATAGAAATTAGACACAAATAAAATTTTTATTTAGTTCAACTTGCGACCGCTAGGTATTTTCTGATCGTCTATTCCACGCTAGATGTCGCTAGTTTGTTCCTCAATTTGGCGTTTGGTCGGAAGAGGACGCCAGCCTATAGAATCGTGTTTTGTTTGGCGTCTGGACGATATGGAGCGCTAGTGTCTATAGTATTCTGTTTAATTTGGCGTTTGGCCAGCAGGGGCCGCTAAACTGTATAGAAATTAGACACAAATAAAATTTCCATTTAGTTCAACTTGAGGCCGGTAGGAACTTCCCGTTCTACTATTCCACGCTAAGTGGCGCAAATGAGTGCTTTAATTTGGTGTTTGGTCGACATAGAAATCTAATCTATAGAATCGTGTTTAGTTTGGCGTCTGGGCGACAGGGGGCGTAAATGTCCATAGAATCGTGTTTAATTTGGCAATTAGCCAACAGAGGGCGATAGTGTCTAAAGTATCCTGTTTGATTTGGCGTCTGGCCGGCAGGGGCCGCTAGTGTGTATAGAAATTAAAAACAAATTGAATTTTTATTCAGTTCAACTTTCGGCCGCTAGGTATTTTGCGTTTGACTATTCTACGCTAGATGTTGCTAATTCGTGCTTTAGTTTGGGGTTTGGTTGGCAGAGGGCGCTGGTGTTTATAGAATCCTGTTTGATTTGACGTCTGGCCGGCAGGGGCCGCTAGTGTGTATAGGAATTAGACACGAATAGAATTTTCATTCACTTCAACTTGCGGCTACTAGGTACTTACGTGTTTAGTTTGGCGTCTGGCCGACAGGGATCGCTAATGTTTATGATATCCTGCTCAATTTGGCATCTGGCCTGGAGGAGCCACTAGTGTGCATGGAAATTAGACACAAATAGAATTTTTATTTAGTTCAACTTGCGGCAGCTAGGTATTTTCCGTTCGAATATTCCACGCTAGATGAGGCTAGTTCGGGCTTAAGTTTGGCGTTTGGTCGTCAGAGGTCGCAAGTCTTTAGAATCGTGTTTTGGTTGGCGTTTGGCCGGCAGGGGCTGCAAGTGTGTATAGAAATTAGTGCAATGGACATTGAACTGCCTGTTATAATTGCAAGATAATTTCCTGTTTCAATGTGCATGGTACCTTACTTCAGATGTCAGCATATTGATAGGAAATGTAAGTTAATATGTAAGCATTTTTGGTTGGTTCGATCCATCCGGGTCGACGGCTTATTATTATAATAACTATGATCGTTGTCCAGTACAGACATGTAACGTTATCAATATACGTGTGAGAGATTTTTGAACTTCCATTATTCTAGCGAATATCTAGATCATGTCCCCCTTTTTACCCTAACGGACACATTCTTCACATGGCGACCCTGCCAGCCCAAAATAAATTAAAATGTTGAGTGGAAAGTGGCTAAATGTGCAAGTAAAGTGATAGCAGAAATGGGATCAATGGGATCATCACAATCAAAAGAAGAGGTAATTATAGCACAAAGCGGTAATAGCGGAGGCAGTACCACCAGTTGGAACCAGAAGTTTTCCATATCTGAAGTTTTGGGATTGATTGCTTTTGTACTTTTTTTGTTCCTTATCATATGGCCACTTACTCGTCGTTGCAAGAAAAGTTTGGAGAAGAAGATCAGAGAAGAGATCCAAAACAGCAGAGAAAGTGTTGTGTAGTGCAGTGTAAACTGTGATGTGTCGCAATCGCAAGGAGTTCAAAATTCAAGACGTTGTGTCCGAGCGTCTCGGAAATTTCAAAATTGAAGAATAAAAGATAAGTGTTAATTTTAGTCAATTATTATCCATGAGCGATCTTGAGGATATTAAAAATTTGTATGAGGAATTTAGGGTATTTTTAAGAAATTTAGGTAAAGACAATCAGCAGCGTAGAAACGATATAATTTTAATTAAGAGTGAACTCAGTAAATTAGATAGGTTAAAAGAAGAATATGAACTTGTAAAGCAGAATTTTAATAAAAGCACTCATAGCGAAGATGTGACAAAGAAAGCTAAGAATTATGTTCAAATAAATGACAAAAATATTGCAGAAATTAAACAAATTTTAGAAACTAGATCAATTAATATCACCTCTAATAGTAATTTAGTCGAAACAGCAGAAATGGCTGAAGAATTTAGTTTAAGAACAGCAGCAAACTTATTGCCCTCTGTGGACGATACAGAGAATACTACTAAACAATTAATTGATGCTATAGAATTGTATGACGGTTTGTTAAATGTCGCGGGAAAAAAATTGTTAACTACTTTTGTGTTAAAAACGAAACTTAGTCAAAGTGCGAAACTAAGGTTAGAATCAAATTACAATTCTAATGCCGATTTAATTAAAGATATTAAAGCTAATTTATTAACAAAAAAATCTGCTGCAGCGTTGTCAAACGAATTACATAACGCGAGACAATTAGAAAAATCAATAGATGAGTTTGGAAAATCATTGGAAGATTTACTGGTCAATCTCACATTAGCACAAGCAGATGGAGATAGTGGCGCAGTCAAAATTTTAAGAGTGGCTAATGAAAAAATTGCAATTAATGCGTTTGCTAATGGTCTACGTAACCATGAACTGCGAACAGTTATTAAGGCGCGAAATTATGCAAAATTGAAAGACGCGATTAGTGGCGCGAAAGATGAAGAAATTTCAAAGAAAGCTTCATCTTCAGCACAAGTTTTTCATACGCGTAACAAGAGTGATTCGAGACAAAATAACGCGTATAGGGGTAATTCGCGTTCCAACAAAAACAACAGGGGAAGTTATAGAAATAATAGCAATCACACTAACAGAAATAATAATTATAATTCCCGGAATAGCAATTACAATAACCAAAACAATCGTCAGCGTGATAATGATAACTTTAGAGGACGAAATAACGGTCGTTATAATAACAGAAATCAAAGATCAGATAATAATAGATACAATCAAAATAATAATAATCAAGGATGTAACGTGATAGGAAGTGGTGAAAACAGAGAAAACGGTAGTACCAGTAGGAATAGTAACAATAATGAATCGAATGAAGTAAATACGTTTTTTCGATCCTAAAATTGAACAGGAAGATAGTATTTTAAGTTTATGTATAAATGGATTAAGTTATGTACCTATTAAGTATGGGATGAATGGGTTAAACTTATTATTAGATTCAGGAGCTACAGTAAGTATTATTTTTGCATCTCATTTGAGTGACAACCAGTATATTGATTCCTCAGAAAAAATTAAAATCAACGGTATAGCTGGTTCAACATATGCAAAAGGAAAAACAAATATTACATTTTTATTAGGAAATACTAAAGTTAGTCATGATTTTCATGTTGTAGATGAATGTGGTAGCGATATGCATGGAGTTTTAGGAGCTGATTTTCTTTTGAAACATGCAGCTGTTATTGATTACGAAAAATACTTATTTTTACTTTGGAATAAGGGTGAGAAAATTTCAATACCTCTTGATTCAAAATTCAATTATTGTACAACAATACCACCAAGGTGTGAAATAATAAAGCATTTTTTGGTAGATAACAATGACGATAGTGTAATCGTATCCCAAGAAATTTGTAAAGGTGTATATGCAGCGGGACTAATTGTTAGACCTGTTAAAAATATGATTCCGGTTAGATTATTAAATAGTACCGATAGAGAGATTAAGCTGAAAAATTTTAAACCTAGAATTGAGAAATTATCGAACTTTGATATTTGTAACTTTGAGAAAAGTAAATTTTCAGTAGACCGTATTGATAAATTATTGAATAAAATAAATGTAGAAGGGTTAAGTAACGAGGAAAAAACGTCAATTCATAAAATATGTGCAAAATATGACGATGTGTTTCACCTGGACAATGACACACTTACAGTAACTAATGTTTATAAACAAAAGATCCAGTTACAAGACGGAGCAACGCCCGTTTACGTGAAACCGTATCGGTTGCCGCACGCACAGAAAGCAGAGATTCATAAGCAAATTGACAAAATGTTAGCGGACGGTATTGTAGAAAAAAGTAAATCAAGTTGGAATAGTGCTCTTTTATTAGTTCCGAAAAAAGCAGACAGTAATGGTAATAAAAGTGGAGAGTGGTGTATGATTATCGCTTATTAAATAAACAAATCAAAGACGATAAATTTCCATTACCATGTATAGATGAAATTTTAGATTCATTAGGTGGAGCTATGTATTTTTCACATTTAGATTTGGCACAAGGATATCATCAAATCGAATTAGACTCTAAATCCAGACAGTATACAGCATTTACGACAGACAGAGGACAGTATCAGTTAACTAGATTAACAATGGGATTAAAAATTAGCCCTAGTGCGTTTGCTAGAGCAATGACGATTGCCATGTCAGGCTTAAATTATGAGAGTTGTTTTGTTTATTTAGATGACTTAATTGTTTTTGGTAGTACACTAGAAAATCACAATCAAAATTTAGTTAAAGTTTTGAATCGTCTCAGACAAGTTAATTTAAAAGTAAATCCTAATAAATGTCAATTTCTGAAAAAAAAAGTTTTATATTTAGGTCATGTGATATCAGCAAATGGTATTTCACCAGATCCGGAAAAAATCCGCGTTATGCAACAGTATCCTGTCCCTAAAGATGCGAACGAAACAAAGCGTTTTGTAGCATTTGCTAATTATTATCGAAAATTTATTAAAAACTGCTGAAATTGCAGCACCTTTGAATCATTTATCAAAGAAAAGAGTAAAATTTTCATGGAACGACAAATGTCAAAAAGCTTTTGAAACATTGAAAAATGTCTTAATTAATCCGCCAATCTTGCAGTACCCAGATTTTTCAGAAAATAATCATTTTATCCTAAGAACTGATGCTTCCGGTAAAGCCTTAGGAGCAGTTCTATCGAACGCTAATGGTATGCCTGTTGCTTATGCTAGTAGAACTCTTAATAAATCAGAGAAAAATTATTGTACTGTTGAGTTAGAGCTTCTCTCTATTGTATGGTCGGTCAAAAAGTTCAGACCATATCATACCAGATCATAGACCCTTAATTTATTTGTTCGGAATGACTAATCCATCAAGTAGATTAACAAAATTTAGATTAATTTTAGAAGAGTATGATTTCTCTATTTCATACGTTAGAGGTAAAGATAATGTCACAGCAGACGCTTTGTCCAGAATTCAAATTGAGTCAAAAGAACTAAAAGAACTGAGTCATACTTCTATTGCCAGTTTGTATGCCGTGACTAGAGCACAAAACCGAAAAATGGTCGATGCTACTATAGGAAGTTCCGACAGTATTTTGCTTGACAAAAGGACTGATCACCCTGGAGTCGTGGAACTGTTGAAACCGCCTGTAGATGCAGTTGAATTAAAACCCATATCAGAAAGTGAATTTAATAAACTAATTACAATGCAAAATTATTATAATAAAGGAAAATTGGTCTATGACATTGAGTCGAATATTATATTCGTTAAACAGGAAACTCGATCAACGTCAGCACTACGTGCGTCGCTGAGAGACCTGAGACACATTTGTGTAAAATATAAAATTCCGGAATTAATAATAATAAATAACGATAAATGCGCAGTACTAGTACAAGAAATAAAAAATAATGTTAAAGAATTCAAAGAAAAAGATATAAAATTGTCAATTATCAAAAAATGTCAAAAAATTTGTAGCAGAGAAATGCAACAATTAATATTAAACGATTTCCACATGTTACCTACGGAAGGTCATGCAGGTATAAACCGCATGTACAATTACGTGAAAAAGTACTACTTTTGGTCTAAAATGAAAAGAGACATTGAAGATTTTGTAAAAAAGTGCGACGATTGCCAAAGGTACAAGTATTCGATACAGCGTACGGAACCAATGACAGTAACCACAACTGCGACGTCAGCATTCCAAAAAGTTTTTCTAGATTTGGTTGGTCCATTAGAGCAAGATATAGAAAATAATAGGTATATTTTAACGCTCCAGTGTGAGTTAACTAAATTTGTAGAAGCCTATCCAATCGAAAGTAAAGAATCTGTTACCGTATCGAAATCTTTTGTGAATAATTTTATTTTGCGTTACGGGATTCCTGAAGAAGTCGTAACCGATCAGGGTACAGAATTTATGAACTGCCTGTTATAATTGCAAGATAATTTCCTGTTTCAATGTGCATGGTACCTTACTTCAGATGTCAGCATATTGATAGGAAATGTAAGTTAATATGTAAGCATTTTTGGTTGGTTCGATCCATCCGGGTCGACGGCTTATTATTATTATAACTATGATCGTTGTCCAGTACAGACATGTAACGTTATCAATATACGTGTGAGAGATTTTTGAACTTCCATTATTCTAGCCAATAGATCATGTCCCCCTTTTTACCCTAACGGACACATTCTTCACAGTTCGATTCCATAGACACTAGCGCCACCCGCCGGCCAAAGGCTTAATAAATCACGATTCTACAGGCACTATTGCCCTCTGTCGACCAATCGCCAAACTACAACACGATTTCATAGACAGTAGCACCACCTGCCAGCCAGACGCCAAATTGAACAGGATACTATAGACACTAGCGCCCCCTTTCGGTCAGACGCCAAACAAAACACGATTTTATAGACTAGCGTCCTATGTCTTCTAAACGCCAAATTAAGGAACGAACTAGCGACATCTAGCGTGGAATAGTCGAACAGAAAAAACCTAGTGGCCGCAAGTTGAACTAAATATAAATTGTATTTGTGTCTAATTTCTATACACACCAGCGGCCCCTCCCGGCCAGACGCCAATTTGAACAGGATACTATAGACACTATCGCACCCTGTCGGCCACACGCCAAACAAAACACGATTTTATAGACTAGCGTCCTCTGCCGACCAAACGCCAAATTAAGGAACGAAATAGCGACATCTAGCGTGAAATAGTCGAACAGAAAAAACCCAGTGGCCGTAAGTTGAACTAAATATAAATTGTATTTGTGTCTAATTTCCATACACACCAGCGGCCCCTCCCGGCCAGACGTCAAATTGAACAGGATACTATAGATACTAGCGCCCCCTGTCGGCCAGAAGCCAAACAAAACACGATTTTATAGACTAGCGTCCTCTGCCGACCAAACGCCAAATTAAGGAACGAAATAGCGACATTTAGCGTGAAATAGTCGAACAGAAAAAACTCAGTGGCCGCAAGTTGAACTAAATATAAATTGTATTTGTGTCTAATTTCTATACACACCAGCGGCCCCTCCCGAGCAGGCGCCATATTGAACAGGATTCTATAGACACTTTCGCCCCCTGTAGACCAAACGCCAACCAAAACATGATTCTGAAGACTTGCGACCTCTGCCGACCAAACGTCAAACTTAAGCCCGAACTAACGACATCTAGCGTGGAATAGTCGAACGGAAAATACCTAGCGGCCGCTAGTTGAACTAAATAAAAATTCTATTTGTGTCTAATTTCTATACACTTTAGCGGCCCCTGCTGGCAAGACGCCAAATTGAACGGGATACTTTAGACACTAGCGCCCCCTGTCGGCCAGAAGGCAAGCAAAACTCGATTTTATAGACAAGCGTCCGCTGCCGACCAAATTTAGCGTTTGACCAGCAGGGGCCGCTAGTGTGTATAGAAATTAGACACAAATAGAATTTTCATTTAGTTCAACTTGCGGCTGCTAGGTATTTTCCGTTCGACTATTCCACGCTAGATGTCGCTAGTTCGTGCTTTAGATTGGCGTTTGGTCGGCAGAGGTCGCTAGTCTATAGACTCGTGTTTTGTTTGGCTTCTGGCCGACAGGGGGCGCTGGTGTCTATAGTATCCTGTTTAATTTGGCGTCTGGCTGGCAGGGGGTGTCTATGAAATCGTGTTGTAGTTTGGCGATTTGTCGACAGAGTGCCTGTAGAATCGTGATTTATTAAGCCTTTGGCCAGCGGGTGGCGCTAGTGTTTATGGAATCGAACTTCGATTGGCGTTTGTTCGGCAGGGGACACTAGTCTATGAAATTGTGTTTTGTTTGGCGTCTGGCCGACAGGGTGCGATAGTGACTATAGTATCCTGTTCAATTTGGCGTCTGGCTGGCAGGTGGTGCTACTGTCTATGAAATCGTGTTGTAGTTTGGCGATTGGTCAACAGAGGGCAATTGTGCCTGTAGAATCGTGATTTATTAAGCCTTTGGCCGGCGTATGGCGCTAGTGTCTATGGAATCGAACTTCGTTTGGCGTTTGGTCGGCAAGGGACACTAGTCTATGAAATTAGGTTTAGTTTGGCGTCTGGTCGGCAGTGGACGCATTTGTCTATAGAATCTTGTTTAGTTTGGCATTTGGCCAGCAGAGTGCACTGGTGTCTATAGAATCGTGTTAAGTACCTAGCGGCCGCATCTTGAACTGAATAAGAATTCTATTTGTGTCCAATTTCTATACACACTAGCGTCTCCTCCCGGCCAAAAACCATACTCTGCTGGCCAAATGCCAAACTAAACAAGATTCTATAGACAAATGCGTCCACTGCCGACCAGACGCCAAACTAAACCTAATTTCATAGACTAGTGTCCCTTGCCGACCAAACGCCAAACGAAGTTCGATTCCATAGACACTAGCGCCATACGCCGGCCAAAGGCTTAATAAATCACGATTCTACAGGCACAATTGCCCTCTGTTGACCAATCGCCAAACTACAACACGATTTCATAGACAGTAGCACCACCTGCCAGCCAGACGCCAAATTGAACAGGATACTATAGACACTATCGCACCCTGTCGGCCAGACGCCAAACAAAACACAATTTCATAGACTAGTGTCCCCTGCCGAACAAACGCCAATCGAAGTTCGATTCCATAAACACTAGCGCCACCCGCTGGCCAAAGGCTTAATAAATCACGATTCTACAGGCACTCTGTCGACAAATCGCCAAACTACAACACGATTTCATAGACACCCCCTGCCAGCCAGACGCCAAATTAAACAGGATACTATAGACACCAGCGCCCCCTGTCGGCCAGAAGCCAAACAAAACACGAGTCTATAGACTAGCGACCTCTGCCGACCAAACGCCAATCTAAAGCACGAACTAGCGACATCTAGCGTGGAATAGTCGAACGGAAAATACCTAGCAGCCGCAAGTTGAACTAAATGAAAATTCTATTTGTGTCTAATTTCTATACACACTAGCGGCCCCTGCTGGTCAAACGCTAAATTTGGTCGGCAGAGGACGCTTGTCTATAAAATCGAGTTTTGCTTGCCTTCTGGCCGACAGGGGGCGCTAGTGTCTAAAGTATCCCTTTCAATTTGGCGTCTTGCCAGCAGGGGCCGCTAAAGTGTATAGAAATTAGACACAAATAGAATTTTTATTTAGTTCAACTAGCGGCCGCTAGGTATTTTCCGTTCGACTATTCCACGCTAGATGTCGTTAGTTCGGGCTTAAGTTTGACGTTTGGTCGGCAGAGGTCGCAAGTCTTCAGAATCATGTTTTGGTTGGCGTTTGGTCTACAGGGGGCGAAAGTGTCTATAGAATCCTGTTCAATATGGCGCCTGCTCGGGAGGGGCCGCTGGTGTGTATAGAAATTAGACACAAATACAATTTATATTTAGTTCAACTTGCGGCCACTGAGTTTTTTCTGTTCGACTATTTCACGCTAAATGTCGCTATTTCGTTCCTTAATTTGGCGTTTGGTCGGCAGAGGACGCTAGTCTATAAAATCGTGTTTTGTTTGGCTTCTGGCCGACAGGGGGCGCTAGTATCTATAGTATCCTGTTCAATTTGACGTCTGGCCGGGAGGGGCCGCTGGTGTGTATGGAAATTAGACACAAATACAATTTATATTTAGTTCAACTTACGGCCACTGGGTTTTTTCTGTTCGACTATTTCACGCTAGATGTCGCTATTTCGTTCCTTAATTTGGCGTTTGGTCGGCAGAGGACGCTAGTCTATAAAATCGTGTTTTGTTTGGCGTGTGGCCGACAGGGTGCGATAGTGTCTATAGTATCCTGTTCAAATTGGCGTCTGGCCGGGAGGGGCCGCTGGTGTGTATAGAAATTAGACACAAATACAATTTATATTTAGTTCAACTTGCGGCCACTAGGTTTTTTCTGTTCGACTATTCCACGCTAGATGTCGCTAGTTCGTTCCTTAATTTGGCGTTTAGAAGACATAGGACGCTAGTCTATAAAATCGTGTTTTGTTTGGCGTCTGACCGAAAGGGGGCGCTAGTGTCTATAGTATCCTGTTCAATTTGGCGTCTGGCTGGCAGGTGGTGCTACTGTCTATGAAATCGTGTTGTAGTTTGGCGATTGGTCGACAGAGGGCAATAGTGCCTGTAGAATCGTGATTTATTAAGCCTTTGGCCGGCGGGTGGCGCTAGTGTCTATGGAATCGAACTGTGAAGAATGTGTCCGTTAGGGTAAAAAGGGGGACATGATCTATTGGCTAGAATAATGGAAGTTCAAAAATCTCTCACACGTATATTGATAACGTTACATGTCTGTACTGGACAACGATCATAGTTATAATAATAATAAGCCGTCGACCCGGATGGATCGAACCAACCAAAAATGCTTACATATTAACTTACATTTCCTATCAATATGCTGACATCTGAAGTAAGGTACCATGCACATTGAAACAGGAAATTATCTTGCAATTATAACAGGCAGTTCATAAATTCTGTACCCTGATCGGTTACGACTTCTTCAGGAATCCCGTAACGCAAAATAAAATTATTCACAAAAGATTTCGATACGGTAACAGATTCTTTACTTTCGATTGGATAGGCTTCTACAAATTTAGTTAACTCACACTGGAGCGTTAAAATATACCTATTATTTTCTATATCTTGCTCTAATGGACCAACCAAATCTAGAAAAACTTTTTGGAATGCTGACGTCGCAGTTGTGGTTACTGTCATTGGTTCCGTACGCTGTATCGAATACTTGTACCTTTGGCAATCGTCGCACTTTTTTACAAAATCTTCAATGTCTCTTTTCATTTTAGACCAAAAGTAGTACTTTTTCACGTAATTGTACATGCGGTTTATACCTGCATGACCTTCCGTAGGTAACATGTGGAAATCGTTTAATATTAATTGTTGCATTTCTCTGCTACAAATTTTTTGACATTTTTTGATAATTGACAATTTTATATCTTTTTCTTTGAATTCTTTAACATTATTTTTTATTTCTTGTACTAGTACTGCGCATTTATCGTTATTTATTATTATTAATTCCGGAATTTTATATTTTACACAAATGTGTCTCAGGTCTCTCAGCGACGCACGTAGTGCTGACGTTGATCGAGTTTCCTGTTTAACGAATATAATATTCGACTCAATGTCATAGACCAATTTTCCTTTATTATAATAATTTTGCATTGTAATTAGTTTATTAAATTCACTTTCTGATATGGGTTTTAATTCAACTGCATCTACAGGCGGTTTCAACAGTTCCACGACTCCAGGGTGATCAGTCCTTTTGTCAAGCAAAATACTGTCGGAACTTCCTATAGTAGCATCGACCATTTTTCGGTTTTGTGCTCTAGTCACGGCATACAAACTGGCAATAGAAGTATGACTCAGTTCTTTTAGTTCTTTTGACTCAATTTGAATTCTGGACAAAGCGTCTGCTGTGACATTATCTTTACCTCTAACGTATGAAATAGAGAAATCATACTCTTCTAAAATTAATCTAAATTTTGTTAATCTACTTGATGGATTAGTCATTCCGAACAAATAAATTAAGGGTCTATGATCTGTTAGTATATGAAACTTTTTACCAAACAGATATGGTCTGAACTTTTTGACCGACCATACAATAGAGAGAAGCTCTAACTCAACAGTACAATAATTTTTCTCTGATTTATTAAGAGTTCTACTAGCATAAGCAACAGGCATACCATTAGCGTTCGATAGAACTGCTCCTAAGGCTTTACCGGAAGCATCAGTTCTTAGGATAAAATGATTATTTTCTGAAAAATCTGGGTACTGCAAGATTGGCGGATTAATTAAGACATTTTTCAATGTTTCAAAAGCTTTTTGACATTTGTCGTTCCATGAAAATTTTACTCTTTTCTTTGATAAATGATTCAAAGGTGCTGCAATTTCAGCAGTTTTTAATAAATTTTCGATAATAATTAGCAAATGCTACAAAACGCTTTGTTTCGTTCGCATCTTTAGGGACAGGATACTGTTGCATAACGCGGATTTTTTCCGGATCTGGTGAAATACCATTTGCTGATATCACATGACCTAAATATAAAACTTTTTTTTTCAGAAATTGACATTTATTAGGATTTACTTTTAAATTAACTTGTCTGAGACGATTCAAAACTTTAACTAAATTTTGATTGTGATTTTCTAGTGTACTACCAAAAACAATTAAGTCATCTAAATAAACAAAACAACTCTCATAATTTAAGCCTGACATGGCAATCGTCATTGCTCTAGCAAACGCACTAGGGCTAATTTTTAATCCCATTGTTAATCTAGTTAACTGATACTGTCCTCTGTCTGTCGTAAATGCTGTATACTGTCTGGATTTAGAGTCTAATTCGATTTGATGATATCCTTGTGCCAAATCTAAATGTGAAAAATACATAGCTCCACCTAATGAATCTAAAATTTCATCTATACATGGTAATGGAAATTTATCGTCTTTGATTTGTTTATTTAATAAGCGATAATCATACACCACTCTCCACTTTTATTACCATTACTGTCTGCTTTTTTCGGAACTAATAAAAGAGCACTATTCCAACTTGATTTACTTTTTTCTACAATACCGTCCGCTAACATTTTGTCAATTTGCTTATGAATCTCTGCTTTCTGTGCGTGCGGCAACCGATACGGTTTCACGTAAACGGGCGTTGCTCCGTCTTGTAACTGGATCTTTTGTTTATAAACATTAGTTACTGTAAGTGTGTCATTGTCCAGGTGAAACACATCGTCATATTTTGCACATATTTTATGAATTGACGTTTTTTCCTCGTTACTTAACCCTTCTACATTTATTTTATTCAATAATTTATCAATACGGTCTACTGAAAATTTACTTTTTTCAAAGTTACAAATATCAAAGTTCGATAATTTCTCAATTCTAGGTTTAAAATTTCTCAGCTTAATCTCTCTATCGGTACTATTTAATAATCTAACCGGAATCATATTTTTAACAGGTCTAACAATTAGTCCCGCTGCATATACACCTTTACAAATTTCTTGGGATACGATTACACTATCGTCATTGTTATCTACCAAAAAATGCTTTATTATTTCACACCTTGGTGGTATTGTTGTACAATAATTGAATTTTGAATCAAGAGGTATTGAAATTTTCTCACCCTTATTCCAAAGTAAAAATAAGTATTTTTCGTAATCAATAACAGCTGCATGTTTCAAAAGAAAATCAGCTCCTAAAACTCCATGCATATCGCTACCACATTCATCTACAACATGAAAATCATGACTAACTTTAGTATTTCCTAATAAAAATGTAATATTTGTTTTTCCTTTTGCATATGTTGAACCAGCTATACCGTTGATTTTAATTTTTTCTGAGGAATCAATATACTGGTTGTCACTCAAATGAGATGCAAAAATAATACTTACTGTAGCTCCTGAATCTAATAATAAGTTTAACCCATTCATCCCATACTTAATAGGTACATAACTTAATCCACTTATACATAAACTTAAAATACTATCTTCCTGTTCAATTTTAGGATCGAAAAAACGTATTTACTTCATTCGATTCATTATTGTTACTATTCCTACTGGTACTACCGTTTTCTCTGTTTTCACCACTTCCTATCACGTTACATCCTTGATTATTATTATTTTGATTGTATCTATTATTATCTGATCTTTGATTTCTGTTATTATAACGACCGTTATTTCGTCCTCTAAAGTTATCATTATCACGCTGACGATTGTTTTGGTTATTGTAATTGCTATTCCGGGAATTATAATTATTATTTCTGTTAGTGTGATTGCTATTATTTCTATAACTTCCCCTGTTGTTTTTGTTGGAACGCGAATTACCCCTATACGCGTTATTTTGTCTCGAATCACTCTTGTTACGCGTATGAAAAACTTGTGCTGAAGATGAAGCTTTCTTTGAAATTTCTTCATCTTTCGCGCCACTAATCGCGTCTTTCAATTTTGCATAATTTCGCGCCTTAATAACTGTTCGCAGTTCATGGTTACGTAGACCATTAGCAAACGCATTAATTGCAATTTTTTCATTAGCCACTCTTAAAATTTTGACTGCGCCACTATCTCCATCTGCTTGTGCTAATGTGAGATTGACCAGTAAATCTTCCAATGATTTTCCAAACTCATCTATTGATTTTTCTAATTGTCTCGCGCTATGTAATTCGTTTGACAACGCTGCAGCAGATTTTTTTGTTAATAAATTAGCTTTAATATCTTTAATTAAATCGGCATTAGAATTGTAATTTGATTCTAACCTTAGTTTCGCACTTTGACTAAGTTTCGTTTTTAACACAAAAGTAGTTAACAATTTTTTTCCCGCGACATTTAACAAACCGTCATACAATTCTATAGCATCAATTAATTGTTTAGTAGTATTCTCTGTATCGTCCACAGAGGGCAATAAGTTTGCTGCTGTTCTTAAACTAAATTCTTCAGCCATTTCTGCTGTTTCGACTAAATTACTATTAGAGGTGATATTAATTGATCTAGTTTCTAAAATTTGTTTAATTTCTGCAATATTTTTGTCATTTATTTGAACATAATTCTTAGCTTTCTTTGTCACATCTTCGCTATGAGTGCTTTTATTAAAATTCTGCTTTGCAAGTTCATATTCTTCTTTTAACCTATCTAATTTACTGAGTTCACTCTTAATTAAAATTATATCGTTTCTACGCTGCTGATTGTCTTTACCTAAATTTCTTAAAAATACCCTAAATTCCTCATACAAATTTTTAATATCCTCAAGATCGCTCATGGATAATAATTGACTAAAATTAACACTTATCTTTTATTCTTCACTTTTGAAATTTCCGAGACGCTTGGACACAACGTCTTGAATTTTGAACTCCTTGCGATTGCGACACATCACAGTTTACACTGCACTACACAACACTTTCTCTGCTGTTTTGGATCTCTTCTCTGATCTTCTTCTCCAAACTTTTCTTGCAACGACGAGTAAGTCGCCATATGATAAGGAACAAAAAAAGTACAAAAGCAATCAATCCCAAAACTTCAGATATGGAAAACTTCTGGTTCCAACTGGTGGTACTGCCTCCGCTATTACCGCTTTGTGCTATAATTACCTCTTCTTTTGATTGTGATGATCCCATTTCTGCTATCACTTTACTTGCACATTTAGCCACTTTCCACTCAACATTTTAATTTATTTTGGGCTGGCAGGATCGCCATGTGAAGAATGTGTCCGTTAGGGTAAAAAGGGGGACATGATCTAGCTATTCGCTAGAATAATGGAAGTTCAAAAATCTCTCACACGTATATTGATAACGTTACATGTCTGTACTGGACAACGATCATAGTTATAATAATAATAAGCCGTCGACCCGGATGGATCGAACCAACCAAAAATGCTTACATATTAACTTACATTTCCTATCAATATGCTGACATCTGAAGTAAGGTACCATGCACATTGAAACAGGAAATTATCTTGCAATTGTAACAGGCAGTTCAATGTCCATTGCAGAACTTCGTTTGGCGTTTGGTCGGCAGGGGACACTAGTCTATGAAATTAAGTTTAGTTTGGCGTCTGGTCGGCAGTGGACGCATTTTTCTATAGAATCGTGTTTAGTTTGGCGTTTGGCCAGCAGAGAGCGCTGGTGTCCATAGAATCGTGTTAAGTATGGTTTCTGGCCGGGAGGAGACGCAAGTGTGTATAGAAATTGGACACAAGTAGAATTCTTCTTCAGTTCAACTTGCGGCCGCTAGGTTTTTTCCGTTCGAATATTCCACGCTAGATGTCGCTAGTTCGGGCTTAAGTTTGGCGTTTGGTCGGCAGAGGTCGCAAGTCTTTAGAATCGTGTTTTGGTTGGCGTTTGGCCGACGGGGGGCGCTAGTGCCTAAAGTATCCCGTTCAATTTGGCGTCTGGCCGGGAGCGATCGCTAGTGTGTAAAGAAATTAGACACAAATAGAATTTTGATTTAGTTCATTTTGCGGCCGCTAGGTATTTGCTGTTCGCTTATTCCACGCTAGATGACGCTAGTTTGTTTCTCAATTTGGCGTTTGGTCGACAGAGGACGCTAGTCTATAGAATCGTGTTTTGTTTGGCGTCTGGCAGACAGGGGGTGCTAGTGTCTACATGATCGTGTTTTATTTGTAGAATGGACGACAGAGGGCGATAGTGTCTAGAGAGTCATATTCAATTTGGCGTCTTGTCGGGAGGGTCCGTCAGTGCGTATAGAAATTAGACACAAATAGAATTTTTATTCAGTTCAACTTGCGGCCGCTAGTTATTTTCCGTTCGACTATTCCACGTTTGATGTCGCTATTTCGTGCATTAGTTTGGCGTCTGGCCGGCAGAAGACGCAATTGTCTATTGAATCGTATTGATTTGGCGATTGGTTGGCAGAGGTCACTAGTCTATAGGATCGTGTTTTGTTTGGCGTCTGGACGACAGGAGGCGCTATTGTCAATAGTATCCTGTATAATTTGCCGTTTATCCAACAGAAGCCGCTAGTGTGTAAAGAAATTATACACAAATAAAATTTTTATTTAGTTTAACTTGGGGTCGCTAGGAACTTCCCGTTCTACTATTCCACGCTAAGTGGCGCTAATGAGTGCTTTAGTTTGGTGTTTGGTCGACAGAGGAATCTAGTCTATGAAATCGTGTGTAGTTTGGCGTCTGGCCGACAGAGGGCGCTGGTGTCTATAGAATCGTGTTAAGTTTGGCGTCTGGCCGATAGGGGGCGATAGTGTCTATGGTATTCTGTTTGATTTGGCGTCTGGCCGGCAGGGGCCGCTAGTGTGTATGGAAACTAGAAACAAATAAAATTTTAATTTAGTTCAACTTGCGGCCGCTAGGTACTTTCGTGTTTTGTTTGGCTTCTGGCCGACAGGGTGCGCTAGTGTCTATAGTATCCTAGTCAATTTGGCGTCTGACCGGGAGGGGCCGCTGGTGTGTATAGAAATTAGACACAAATACAATTTATATTTAGTTCAACTTGCGGCCACTAGGTTTTTTCTGTTCGACTATTCCACGCTAGATATCACTAGTTCGTTCCTTGATATGGCGTTTGGTCGGCAGGGGCCGCTAGTGTGTATGGAAATTAGACACAAATAGAATTTTCATTTAGTTCAACTTGCGGCCGCTAGGTACTTTCGTGTTTTGTTTGGCTTCTGGCCGACAGGGGGCGCTAGTATCTATAGTATCCTGTTCAATTTGACGTCTGGCCGGGAGGGGCCGCTGGTGTGTATGGAAATTAGACACAAATACAATTTATATTTAGTTCAACTTACGGCCACTGGGTTTTTTCTGTTCGACTATTTCACGCTAGATGTCGCTATTTCGTTCTTTAATTTGGCGTTTGGTCGGCAGAGGACGCTAGTCTATAAAATCGTGTTTTGTTTGGCGTCTGGCCGACAGGGTGCGATAGTGTCTATAGTATCCTGTTCAAATTGGCGTCTGGCCGGGAGGGGCCGCTGGTGTGTATAGAAATTAGACACAAATACAATTTATATTTAGTTCAACTTGCGGCCACTAGGTTTTTCCTGTTCGACTATTCCACGATAGATGTCGCTAGTTCGTTCCTTAATTTGGCGTTTGGTCGGCATAGGACGCTAGTCTATAAAATCGTGTTTTGTTTGGCGTCTGACCGAAAGGGGGCGCTAGTGTCTATAGTATCCTGTTCAATTTGGCGTCTGGCTGGCAGGTGGTGCTACTGTCTAAGAAATCGTGTTGTAGTTTGGCGATTGGTCGACAGAGGACAATAGTTTTTGTAGAATCGTGATTTATTAAGCCTTTGGCCGGCGGGTGGCGCTAATGTCTATGGAATCGAACTTCGTTTGGCGTTTGGTCGGCAGGGGACACTAGTCTATGAAATTAAGTTTAGTTTGGCGTCTGGTCGGCAGTGGACGCATTTTTCTATAGAATCCAGCAGAGAGCGCTGGTGTCTATAGAATCGTGTTAAGTATGGTTTCTGACCGGGAGGAGACGCTAGTGTGTATAGAAATTGGACACAAGTAGAATTCTTATTCAGTTCAACTTGCGGCCGCTAGGTACTTTCCGTACGACTATTCCACGCTAGATGTCGCTAGTTTGTGCTTTAGTTTGGCGTTTGGTCAGCAGAGGTCACTAATCTATAGAATCGTGTTTTGTTTGGCGTCTGGACGACAGGAGGCGCTAGTGTCAATAGTATCCTGTTTAATTTGGCGTCTGGCCAGCAGAGGCCGCTAAAGTGTATAGAATTTAGACACAAATAAAATTTTCATCTAGTTCAACTTGCGGCCGCTAGGTATTTTCTGTTCGTCTATTCCACGCTAGATGTCGCTAGTTTGCTCCTCAATTTGGCGTTTGGTCGGCAGAGGACGCCAGCCTATAGAATCGTGTTTTGTTTGGCGTCTGGCCGACAGGGACCGCTAGTGTCTATAGTATACTGTTTAATTTGGCGTCTGGCCAGCAGAGGCCGCTAAAGTGTATAGAAATTAGACACAAATAGAATTTTTATTTAGTTCAACTTGCGGCTGCTAGGTATTTTTCGTTCGAATATTCCACGCTAGATGTCGCTAGTTTGTGCTTTAGTTTGGTTTTTGGTCGTCAAAGTTCGCTAGTCTACAGAATCGTGTTTTGTTTGGCGTCTGGCCGACAGGGGGCGCAATTGTCTATTGAATCGTTTTGAACTCTTCGTTTGGTCGTCAGAGGGCGCCAGTGTCTATAGAATCGTGTTTAGTTTGGTGTGTATAGCCTACAGGGGGCAAAAGTGTCCATAGCATTTTGTTTTATTTGGCGTCTGGTCAGCAGGAACTGCTACTGTGTATAGAAATTAGACACAAATGGAATTATCATTTAGTTCACTTGCGGCTGCTAGGTATTTTCCGTTCGACTATTCCACGCTAGATGTCGCTAGTTCGTGCTTTAGATTGGCGTTTGGTCGGCAGAGGTCGCTAATCTATAGACTCGTGTTTTGTTTGGCTTCTGGCCGACAGGGGGCGCTAGTGTCTATAGTATCCTGTTTAATTTGGCGTCTGGCTGGCAGGGGGTGTCTATGAAATCGTGTTGTAGTTTGGCGATTGGTCGACAGAGGGCAATAGTGCCTGTAGAATCGTGATTAATTAAGCCTTTGGCCAGCGGGTGGCGCTAGTGTCTATGGAATCGAACTTCGATTGGCGTTTGGTCGGCAGGGGACACTAGTCTATGAAATTGTGTTTTGTTTGGCGTCTGGCCGACAGGGTGCGATAGTGTCTATAGTATCCTGTTCAATTTGGCGTCTGGCTGGCAGGTGGTGCTACTGTCTATGAAATCGTGTTGTAGTTTGGCGATTGGTCAACAGAGGGCAATTGTGCCTGTAGAATCGTGATTTATCAAGCCTTTGGCCGGCGTATGGCGCTAGTGTCTACGGAATCGAACTTCGTTTGGCGTTTGGTCGGCAAGGGACACTAGTCTATGAAATTAGGTTTAGTTTGGCGTCTGGTCGGCAGTGGACGCATTTGTCTATAGAATCGTGTTTAGTTTGGCATTTGGCCAGCAGAGAGCACTGGTGTCTATAGAATCGTGTTAAGTATGGTTTTTGGCCGGGAGGAGACGTTAGTGTGTATAGAAATTGGACACAAATAGAATTCTTATTCAGTTCAAGATGTGGCCGCTAGGTACTTTCCGTTCGACTATTCCACGCTAGATGTCGCTAGTTTGTGCTTTAGTTTGGCGTTTGGTCGGCAGAGGTCACTAGTCTATAGAATCGTGTTTTGTTTGGCGTCGGGCCGACAGGAGGCGCTAGTGTCAATAGTATCCTGTTTAATTTGGCGTCTGGCTAGCAGGGGCCGCTAAAGTGTATAGAAATTAGACACAAATAGAATTTTTATTCAGTTCAACTTGCGGCCGCTAGTTATTTTCCGTTCGACTATTCCACGTTTGATGTCGCTATTTCGTGCATTAGTTTGGCGTCTGGCCGGCAGAAGACGCAATTGTCTATTGAATCGTATTGATTTGGCGATTGGTTGGCAGAGGTCACTAGTCTATAGGATCGTGTTTTGTTTGGCGTCTGGACAACAGGAGGCGCTAGTGTCAATAGTATCCTGTATAATTTGCCGTTTGGCCAACAGAGGCCGCTAGTGTGTATAGAAATTAGACACAATTGAAATTTTCATTTAGTTCAACTTAAGGCCGCTAGGAACTTCCTGTTCTACTATTCTATGCTAAGTGGCGCTAATGAGTGCTTTAGTTTGGCGTCTGGCCGACAGGGTGCGCAAGTGTCTATAGAATCGTGTTTAATTTGGCGTTTAGCCAACAGAGGGCGATAGTGTCTACAGTATCCTGTTTGATTTGGCGTCTGGCCGGCAGATGACGCTAGTGTGTATGGAAAATAAAAACAAATAGAATTTTTATTGAGTTCATCTTTCGGCCGCTAGGTTTTTTGCGTCTGACTATTCCACGCTAGATGTCGCTAATTCGTGCTTTAATTTGGGGTTTGGTTGGCAGGGGGCGGTGGTGTTCATAGAATCGTGTTTAGTTTGGCGTCTGGCCGACAGGGTGCGATAGTGTCTGTAGTATCCTGTTTGATTTGGCGTCTGGTCAGCAGGAATCGCTACTGTGTATAGAAATTAGACACAAATGGAATTTTCATTTAATTCAACTTGCGGCCGCTAGGTATTTTCTGTTCGTCTATCTCACGCTAGATGTCGCTAATTTGTTCCTTAATTTGGCCTTTGGTCGGCAGAGGACGCCAGTCTATAGTATCGTGTTTTGTTTGGCGTCTGGCCGACAGGGAGCGCTAGTGTCTATAGTATACTGTTTAATTTGGCGTTTGACCGGCAGGGGCCGCTAGTGTGTATAGAAATTAGACACAAATAGAATTTTCATTTAGTTCAACTTGCGGCTGCTAGGTATTTTCCGTTCGACTATTCCACGCTAGATGTCGCTAGTTCGTGCTTTAGATTGGCGTTTGGTCGGCAGAGGTCGCTAGTCTATAGAATCGTGTTTTGTTTGGCGTCTGCCCGACATGGGGCGCAATTGTCTATTGAATCGTTTTGAATTTGGCGTTTGGTCGACAGAGGGCGCCAGTGTCTATAGTATCGTATTTAGTTTGGCGTCTGGCCTACAGGGGGCGATAGTGTCTATAGTATCCTGTTTGATTTGGCGTCTGGCCGGCAGATGCCGCTAGTGTGTATGAAAATTAAAAACAAACAGAATTTTTATTGAGTTCATCTTTCGGCCGCTAGGTTTTTTGCGTCTGACTATTCCACGCTAGATGTCGCTAATTCGTGCTTTAGTTTGCGGTTTGGTTGGCAGGGGGCGCTGGTGTTTATAGTATCCTGTTTAATTTGGCGTTTGGCCGGCACGGGCCGCTAGTGTGTATAGAAATTGAACACAAATAAAATTTTTATTCAGTTCAACTTGCGACCGCTAGGTATTTTCTGATCGTCTATTTCACGCTAGATGTCGCTAGTTTGTTCCTCAATTTGGCGTTTGGTCGGCAGAGGACGCCAGCCTATAGAATCGTGTTTTGTTTGGCGTCTGGACGATAGGGAGCGCTAGTGTCTATAGTATACTGTTTAATTTGGCGTTTGACCGGCAGGCGCCACTAGTGTGTATAGAAATTAAATACAAATAGAATTTTTATTTAGTTCAACTTGCGGCTGCTAGGTATTCTCCGTTCGACTATTCCACGCTAGATGTCGCTAGTTTGTTCCTCAATTTGGCGTTTGGTCGGCAGAGGACGCCAGCCTATAGAATCGTGTTTTGGTTGGCGTTTGGTCTACAGGGGGCGATAGTGTCTATAGAATCCTGTTCAATATGGCGCCTGCTCGGGAGGGGCCGCTGGTGTGTATAGAAATTAGACACGAATAGAATTTTTATTTAGTTCAACTTGCGACCGCTAGGTATTTTCTGTTCGTCTATTCCACGCTAGATGTCGCTAGTTTGTTCCTCAATTTGACGTTTGGTCGGCAGAGGACACCAGCCTATAGAATCGTGTTTTGTTTGGCGTCTGGCCGACAGGGAGCGCTAGTGTCTAAAGTATACTGTTCAATTTGGCGTTTGACCAGCAGGGGCCGCTAGTGTGTATAGAAATTAGACACAAATAGAATATTTATTTAGTTCAACTTGCGGCTGCTAGGTATTTTCCGTTCGACTATTCCACGCTAGATGTCGCTATTTCGTGCTTCAGTTTGGCGTTTGGTCGTCAAAGTTCGCTAGTCTACAGAATCGTGTTTTGTTTGGCGTCTGGCTGACAGGGGGCGCTAGTGTGTATAGAATCGTGTTTTATTTGGCATTTAGCCAACAGAGGGCGATAGTGTCTATAGTATCCTGTTTGATTTGGCGTCTGGCCGGCAGGGGCCGCTAGTGTGCATAGAAATAAAAAACAAATGGAATTTTTATTTGGTTCAACTTTCGGCCGCTAGGTATTTTGCGTCTGACTATTCCACGCTAGATGTCGCTAATTCGTGCTTTAAATTGGGGTTTGGTTGGCAGAGGGCGCTGGTGTTTATAGAATCGTGTTTAGTTTGGCGTCTGGCCGACAGGGTGCGATAGTGTCTGTAGTATCCTGTTTAATTTGACGTCTGGCCAGCAGAGGCCACCAGTGTGTATAGAAATTAGACACAAATACAATTTTCATTTAGTTCAACTTGCGGCTGCTAGGTACTTTCGTGTTTAGTTTGGCGTCTGGCCGACAGGGGGCGCTAATGTCTATGATATCCTGCTTAATTTAGCGTCTGGCCGGGAGGGGCCGCTAGTGTGTATAGAAATTAGACACAAATAGAATTTTGATTTAGTTCATTTTGCGGCCGCTAGGTATTTGCTGTTCGTTTATTCCACGCTAGATGACGCTAGTTTGTTTCTCAATTTGGCGTTTGGTCGACAGAGGACGCTAGTCTATAGAATCGTGTTTTGTTTGGCGTCTGGCAGACAGGGGGTGCTAGTGTCTACATGATCGTGTTTTATTTGTAGAATGGACGACAGAGGGCGATAGTGTCTAGAGAGTCATATTCAATTTGGCGTCTTGTCGGGAGGGTCCGTTAGTGCGTATAGAAATTAGACGCAAATAGAATTTTTATTCAGTTCAACTTGCGGCCGCTAGTTATTTTCCGTTCGACTATTCCACGTTTGATGTCGCTATTTCGTGCATTAGTTTGGCGTCTGGCCGGCAGAAGACGCAATTGTCTATTGAATCGTATTGATTTGGCGATTGGTTGGCAGAGGTCACTAGTCTATAGGATCGTGTTTTGTTTGGCGTTTGGCCGGCAGAGGCCGCTAGTGTGTAAAGAAATTATACACAAATAAAATTTTTATTTAGTTTAACTTGAGGCCGCTAAGAACTTCCCGTTCTACTGATCCACGCTAAGTGGCGCTAATGAGTGCTTTAGTTTGGTGTTTGGTCGACAGAGGAATCTAGTCTATGAAATCGTGTGTAGTTTGGCGTCTGGCCGACAGAGGGCGCTGGTGTCTATAGAATCGTGTTAAGTTTGGCGTCTGGCCGACAGGGGGCGATAGTGTCTATGGTATCCTGTTTGATTTGGCGTCTGGCCGGCAGGGGCCGCTAGTGTGTATGGAAACTAGAAACAAATAAAATTTTAATTTAGTTCAACTTGCGGCCGCTAGGTACTTTCGTGTTTTGTTTGGCTTCTGGCCGACAGGGTGCGCTAGTGTCTATAGTATCCTAGTCAATTTGGTGTCTGACCGGGAGGGGCCGCTGGTGTGTATAGAAATTAGACACAAATACGATTTATATTTAGTTCAACTTGCGGCCACTAGGTTTTTTCTGTTCGACTATTCCACGCTAGATGTCACTAGTTCGTTCCTTAATATGGCGTTTGGTCGGCAGGGGCTGCTAGTGTGTATGGAAATTAGACACAATTAGAATTTTCATTTAGTTCAACTTGCGGCCGCTAGGTACTTTCGTGTTTTGTTTGGCTTCTGGCCGACAGGGGGCGCTAGTATCTTTAGTATCCTGTTCAATTTGACGTCTGGCCAGGAGGGGCCGCTGGTGTGTATGGAAATTAGACACAAATACAATTTATATTTAGTTCAACTTACGGCCACTGGGTTTTTTCTGTTCGACTATTTCATGCTAGATGTCGCTATTTCGTTCCTTAATTTGGCGTTTGGTCGGCAGAGGACGCTAGTCTATAAAATCGTGTTTTGTTTGGCGTCTGGCCGACAGGGTGCGATAGTGTCTATAGTATCCTGTTCAAATTGGCGTCTGGCTGGCAGGTGGTGGTACTGTCTATGAAATCGTGTTGTAGTTTGGCGATTGGTCGACAGAGGACAATAGTTTTTGTAGAATCGTGATTTATTAAGCCTTTGGCCGGCGGGTGGCGCTAGTGTCTATGGAATCGAACTTCGTTTGGCGTTTGGTCGGCAGGGGACACTAGTCTATGAAATTAAGTTTAGTTTGGCGTCTGGTCGGCAGTGGACGCATTTTTCTATAGAATCCAGCAGAGAGCGCTGGTGTCTATAGAATCGTGTTAAGTATGGTTTCTGGCCGGGAGGAGACGCTAGTGTGTATAGAAATTGGACACAAGTAGAATTCTTATTCAGTTCAACTTGCGGCCGCTAGGTACTTTCCGTTCGACTATTCCACGCTAGATGTCGCTAGTTTGTGCTTTAGTTTGGCGTTTGGTCAGCAGAGGTCACTAATCTATAGAATCGTGTTTTGTTTGGCGTCTGGACGACAGGAGGCGCTAGTGTCAATAGTATCCTGTTTAATTTGGCGTCTGGCCAGCAGAGGCCGCTAAAGTGTATAGAATTTAGACACAAATAAAATTTTCATCTAGTTCAACTTGCGACCGCTAGGTATTTTCTGTTCGTCTATTCCACGCTAGATGTCGCTAGTTTGCTCCTCAATTTGTCGTTTGGTCGGCAGAGGACGCCAGCTTATAGAATCGTGTTTTGTTTGGCGTCTGGCCGACAGGGACCGCTAGTGTCTATAGTATACTGTTTAATTTGGCGTCTGGCCAGCAGAGGCCGCTAAAGTGTATAGAAATTAGACACAATTAGTATTTTTGTTTAGTTCAACTTGCAGCTGCTAGGTATTTTTCGTTCGAATATTCCACGCTAGATGTCGCTAGTTCGTGCTTTAGTTTGGTTTTTGGTCGTCAAAGTTCGCTAGTCTACAGAATCGTGTTTTGTTTGGCGTCTGGCCGTCAGGGTGCGCAATTGTCTATTGAATCGTTTTAAATTTGGCGTTTGGTCGTCAGAGGGCGCCGGTGTCTATAGAATCGTGTTTAGTTTGGCGTCTGGCCTACAGGGGGCGATAGTGTCCATAGCATTTTGTTTTATTTGGCGTCTGGTCAGCAGGAACTGCTACTGTGTATAGAAATTAGACACAAATGGAATTATCATTTAGTTCACTTGCGGCTGCTAGGTATTTTCCGTTCGACTATTCCACGCTAGATGTCGCTAGTTCGTGCTTTAGATTGGCGTTTGGTCGGCAGAGGTCGCTAGTCTATAGACTCGTGTTTTGTTTGGCTTCTGGCCGACAGGGGGCGCTAGTGTCTATAGTATCCTGTTTAATTTGGTGTCTGGCTGGCAGTGGGTGTCTATGAAATCGTGTTGTAGTTTGGCGATTGGTCGACAGAGGGCAATAGTGCCTGTAGAATCGTGATTAATTAAGCCTTTGGCCAGCGGGTAGCGCTAGTGTCTATGGAATCGAACTTCGATTGGCGTTTGGTCGGCAGGGGACACTAGTCTATGAAATTGTGTTTTGTTTGGCGTCTGGCCGACAGGGTGCGATAGTGTCTATAGTATCCTGTTCAATTTGGCGTCTGGCTGGCAGGTGGTGCTACTGTCTATGAAATCGTGTTGTAGTTTGGCGATTGGTCAACAGAGGGCAATTGTGCCTGTAGAATCGTGATTTATCAAGCCTTTGGCCGGCGTATGGCGCTAGTGTCTATGGAACCGAACTTCGTTTGGCGTTTGGTCGACAAGGGACACTAGTCTATGAAATTAGGTTTAGTTTGGCGTCTGGTCGGCAGTGGACGCATTTGTCTATGGAATCGTGTTTAGTTTGGCATTTGGCCAGCAGAGAGCACTGGTGTCTATAGAATCGTGTTAAGTATGGTTTTTGGCCGGGAGGAGACGATAGTGTGTATAGAAATTGGACACAAATAGAATTCTTATTCAGTTCAAGATGTGGCCGCTAGGTACTTTCCGTTCGACAATTCCACGCTAGATGTCGCTAGTTTGTGCTTTAGTTTGGCGTTTGGTCGGCAGAGGTCACTAGTCTATAGAATCGTGTTTTGTTTGGCGTCGGGCCGACAGGAGGCGCTAGTGTCAATAGTATCCTGTTTAATTTGGCGTCTGGCTAGCAGGGGCCGCTAAAGTGTATAGAAATTAGACACAAATAGAATTTTTATTTAGTTCAACTAGCGGCCGGTAGGTACATTCCGTTCGACTATTCCACGCTAGATGTCGCAGTTCGTGCTTTAGTATGGCGTCTGGCCGGCAGAGGTCACTAGTCTATAGGATCGTGTTTTGTTTGGCGTCTGGACAACAGGAGGCGCTAGTGTCAATAGTATCCTGTATAATTTGCCGTTTGGCCAACAGAGGCCGCTAGTGTGTATAGAAATTAGACACAATTGAAATTTTCATTTAGTTCAACTTAAGGCCGCTAGGAACTTCCCGTTCTACTATTCTATGCTAAGTGGCGCTAATGAGTGCTTTAGTTTGGCGTCTGGCCGACAGGGTGCGCAAGTGTCTATAGAATCGTGTTTAATTTGGCGTTTAGCCAACGGAGGGCGATAGTGTCTATAGTATCCTGTTTGATTTGGCGTCTGGCCGGCAGATGACGCTAGTGTGTATGGAAAATAAAAACAAATAGAATTTTTATTGAGTTCATCTTTCAGCCGCTAGGTTTTTTGCGTCTGACTATTCCACGCTAGATGTCGCTAATTCGTGCTTTAATTTGGGGTTTGGTTGGCAGGGGGCGGTGGTGTTTTATAGAATCGTGTTTAGTTTGGCGTCTGGCCGACAGGGTGCGATAGTGTCTGTAGTATCCTGTTAGATTTGGCGTCTGGGCAGCAGGAATCGCTACTGTGTATAGAAATTAGACACAAATGGAATTTTCATTTAATTCAACTTGCGGCCGCTAGGTATTTTCTGTTCGTCTATCTCACGCTAGATGTCGCTAATTTGTTCCTTAATTTGGCCTTTGGTCGGCAGAGGACGCCAGTCTATAGTATCGTGTTTTGTTTGGCGTCTGGCCGACAGGGAGCGCTGGTGTCTATAGTATACTGTTTAATTTGGCGTTTGACCGGCAGGGGCCGCTAGTGTGTATAGAAATTAGACACAAATAGAATTTTCATTTAGTTCAACTTGCGGCTGCTAGGTATTTTCCGTTCGACTATTCCACGCTAGATGTCGCTAGTTCGTGCTTTAGATTGCCGTTTGGTCGGCAGAGGACGCCAGCCTATAGAATCGTGTTTTGTTTGGCGTCTGGCCGACAGGGGGCGCTTGTGTCTATAGTTTCCTGTTTAATTTGGCGTTTGGCCGGCAGAGGCCGCTAGTGTGTATAGAAATTAGACACAAATAGAATATTAATTTAGTTCAACTTGCGGCCGCTAGGTATTTTCCGTTCGACTATTCCACGTTAGATGTCGCTAGTTCGTGCTTTAGTTTGGCGTTTGGTCGGCAGAGGTCGCAAAATTATAGAATCGTGTTATGTTTGGCGTCTGGCCGACAGGGGTTACTAGTGTCTATAGTATTCGGTTTAATTTAGCGTTTGGCCGGCAGGGGCCACTAGTGTGTATAGAAATTAGACACAAATAGAATTTTTATTGAGTTCAATTCGCGGCCGCTAGGTATTTCCTGTTCGCCTATTCCACGCTAGATGTCGCTAGTTCGTTTCTCAATTTGGCGTTTGGTCGAGAGGGCGCTGGTGTCTATAGAATCGTGTTTAGTTTGGCGTCTGGCCGACAGGGGGCTCTAATATCTATAATATTCTGCTTAATTTGACGTATGGCCTGGAGGAGCCGCTAGTGTGTATAGAAATTAGACACAAATATAGTTTTTATTTAGTTCAACTTGCGGCCGCTAGGTATTTTCCGTACGACTATTTCACGCTAGATGTCGCTAGTTTGTTCCTCAATTCGGAGTTTGGTCTTGAGAGGACACCAGTCTATAGAATCGTGTTTTGTTTGGCGTCTGGCCAGCAGGTGCCGCTAATGTGTATAGAAATTAGACAAAAATAGAATTTTTATTTAGTTCAACTTGCCGCCGCTATGTAATTTCTATTTGTACATTCCACGCTAGATGTCACTAGTTTGTTCCTCAATTTGGAGTTTGGTCCGGAGAGGACGTTAGTCTATAGAATCGTGTTTTGTTTGGCGTCTGGCCGACAGGGGGCGCTAGTGTCTATAGTATCCTGTTTACTTTGGCGTCTGGCCAGCAGGTGCCGCTAATGTGTATAGAAATTAGACACAAATAGAATTTTTATCCAGTTCAACTTGCGGTTGCTAGGTACTTTCTTGTTTTGTTTGGATTCCGGCCGACAGAGGGCAGTAGTATGTATAGAAATTAGACACAAATAGAATTTTTATTTAGTTCAACGTGCGGCCGCTAGGTATTTTCTGTTCGACTATTCCACGCTAGATGTCGCTAGTTCTCTTTTTAATTTGGCGTTTGGTTGACAGAGGTGTCTATAGAATCGTGTTTAGTTTGGCGTCGGGCCGACAGGGGGCGCTAATGTCTATAATATCCTGCTTAATTTGTCGTATGGCCTGGAGGAGCCGCTAGTGTGTATAGAAATTAGACACAAATATAGTTTTTATTTAGTTCAACTTGCGGCCACTGGGTTTTTTCTGTTCGACTATTCCACGCTAGATGTGGCTAGTTCGTTCCTCAATTTGACGTTTGGTCGGCATAGGACGCTAGTCTATAAAATCGTGTTTTGTTTGGCGTCTGGCCTACAGGGGGCGATAGTGTCTATAGTATCCTGTTCAATTTGGCGTCTGGCCGGGAGGGGCCGCTGGTCTGTATGGAAATTAGACACAAATACAATTGATATTTAGTTCAACTTGCAACCACTGGGTTTTTTCCTGTTCGACTATTCCACGCTAGATGTCGCTATATCGTTCCTTAATTTGGCGTTCGGTCGGCAGAGGACGCTAGTCTATAAAATCGTGTTTTGTTTGGCGTCTGGCTGACAGGGTGCGATAGTGTCTATAGTATCCTGTTCATATTGGCGTCTGGCCGGGAGGGGCCGCTGGTGTGTATAGAAATTAGACAAAAATACAATTTAAATTTAGTTCAACTTGCGGCCACTGACAGAGGGCAATAGTGCCAGTAGAATCGTGATTTATTAAGCCTTTGGCCGGCGGGTGGCGCTAGTGTCTATGGAATCGAACTTCGTTTGGCGTTTGGTCGGCAGGGGACACTAGTCTATGAAATTAAGTTTAGTTTGGCGTCTGGTCGGCAGTGGACGCATTTTTCTATAGAATCGTGTTTAGTTTGGCGTTTGGCCAGCAGAGAGCGCTGGTGTCCATAGAATCGTGTTAAGTATAGTTTCTGGCCGGGAGGAGACGCTAGTGTGTATAGAAATTGGACACAAATAGAATTCTTCTTCAGTTCAACTTGCGACCGCTAGGTATTTTCCGTTCGAATATTCCACGCTAGATGTCGCTAGTTCGGGCTTAAATTTGGCGTTTGGTCGGCAGAGGTCGCAAGTCTTTAGAATCGTGTTTTGGTTGGCGTTTGGCCGACAGGGGGCGCTAGTGCCTAAAGTATCCCGTTCAATTTGGCGTCTGGCCGGGAGCGATCGCTAGTGTGTAAAGAAATTAGACACAAATAGAATTTTGATTTAGTTCATTTTGCGGCCGCTAGGTATTTGCTGTTCGCTTATTCCACGCTAGATGACGCTAGTTTGTTTCTCAATTTGGCGTTTGGTCGACAGAGGACGCTAGTCTATAGAATCGTGTTTTGTTTGGCGTCTGGCAGACAGAGGGTGCTAGTGTCTACATGATCGTGTTTTATTTGTAGAATGAACGACAGAGGGCGATAGTGTCTAGAGAGTCATGTTCAATTTGGCGTCTTGTCGGGAGGGTCCGTCAGTGCGTATAGAAATTAGACACAAATAGAATTTTTATTTAGTTCAACTTGCGGCCGCTAGGTATTTTCCGTTCGACTATTCCACGTTAGATGTCGCTAGTTCGTACTTTAGTTTGGCGTTTGGTCGGCAGAGGTCGCAAAATTATAGAATCGTGTTATGTTTGGCGTCTGGCCGACAGGGGTTACTAGTGTCTATAGTATTCGGTTTAATTTGGCGTTTGGCCGGCAGGGGCCACTAGTGTGTATAGAAATTAGACACAAATAGAATTTTTATTGAGTTCAACTTGCGGCCGCTAGGTATTTTCCGTTCGACTATTCCACGCTAGATGTCGCTAGTTTGTTCCTCAATTCGGAGTTTGGTCTTGAGAGGACACCAGTCTATAGAATCGTGTTTTGTTTGGCGTCTGGCCAGCAGGTGCCGCTAATGTGTATAGAAATTAGACAAAAATAGAATTTTTATTTAGTTCAACTTGCCGCCGCTATGTAATTTCTATTTGTATATTCCACGCTAGATGTCACTAGTTTGTTCCTCAATTTGGAGTTTGGTCCGGAGAGGACGTTAGTCTATAGAATCGTGTTTTGTTTGGCGTCTGGCCGACAGGGGGCGCTAGTGTCTATAGTATCCTGTTTACTTTGGCGTCTGGCCAGCAGGTGCCGCTAATGTGTATAGAAATTAGACACAAATAGAATTTTTATCCAGTTCAACTTGCGGTTGCTAGGTACTTTCTTGTTTTGTTTGGATTCTGGCCGACAGAGGGCGCTAGTATGTATAGGAATTAGACACAAATAGAATTTTTATTTAGTTCAACGTGCGGCCGCTAGGTATTTTCTGTTCGACTATTCCACGTTAGATGTCGCTAGTTCTCTTTTTATTTTGGCGTTTGGTTGACAGAGGGCGCTGGTGTCTATAGAATCGTGTTTAGTTTGGCGTCGGGCCGACAGGGGGCGCTAATGTCTATAATATCCTGCTCAATTTGTCGTATGGCCTGGAGGAGCCGCTAGTGTGTATAGAAATTAGACACAAATATAGTTTTTATTTAGTTCAACTTGCGGCCACTGGGTTTTTTCTGTTCGACTATTCCACGCTCGATGTCGCTAGTTCGTGCTTTAGTTCGGCGTTTGGTCGGCAGAGGTCGCAAAATTATAGAATCGTGTTATGTTTGGCGTCTGGCCGACAGGGGTTACTAATGTCTATAGTATTCGGTTTAATTTAGCGTTTGGCCGGCAGGGGCCACTAGTGTGTATAGAAATTAGACACAAATAGAATTTTTATTGAGTTCAATTCGCGGCCGCTAGGTATTTCCTGTTCGCCTATTCCACGCTAGATGTCGTTAGTTCGTTTCTTAATTTGGCGTTTGGTCGAGAGGGCGCTGGTGTCTATAGAATCGTGTTTAGTTTGGCGTCTGGCCGACAGGGGGCTCTAATATCTATAATATTCTGCTTAATTTGACGTATGGCCTGGAGGAGCCGCTAGTGTGTATAGAAATTAGACACAAATATAGTTTTTATTTAGTTCAACTTGCGGCCGCTAGGTATTTTCCGTACGACTATTTCACGCTAGATGTCGCTAGTTTGTTCCTCAATTCGGAGTTTGGTCTTGAGAGGACACCAGTCTATAGAATCGTGTTTTGTTTGGCGTCTGGCCAGCAGGTGCCGCTAATGTGTATAGAAATTAGACAAAAATAGAATTTTTATTTAGTTCAACTTGCCGCCGCTATGTAATTTCTATTTGTATATTCCACGCTAGATGTCACTAGTTTGTTCCTCAATTTGGAGTTTGGTCCGGAGAGGACGTTAGTCTATAGAATCGTGTTTTGTTTGGCGTCGGGCCGACAGGAGGCGCTAGTGTCAATAGTATCCTGTTTAATTTGGCGTCTGGCTAGCAGAGGCCGCTAAAGTGTATAGAAATTAGACACAAATAGAATTTTTATTTAGTTCAACTAGCGGCCGGTAGGTACATTCCGTTCGACTATTCCACGCTAGATGTCGCAGTTCGTGCTTTAGTATGGCGTCTGGCCGGCAGAGGTCACTAGTCTATAGGATCGTGTTTTGTTTGGCGTCTGGACAACAGGAGGCGCTAGTGTCAATAGTATCCTGTATAATTTGCCGATTGGCCAACAGAGGCCGCTAGTGTGTATAGAAATTAGACACAATTGAAATTTTCATTTAGTTCAACTTAAGGCCGCTAGGAACTTCCCGTTCTACTATTCTATGCTAAGTGGCGCTAATGAGTGCTTTAGTTTGGCGTCTGGCCGACAGGGTGCGCAAGTGTCTATAGAATCGTGTTTAATTTGGCGTTTAGCCAACGGAGGGCGATAGTGTCTATAGTATCCTGTTTGATTTGGCGTCTGGCCGGCAGATGACGCTAGTGTGTATGGAAAATAAAAACAAATAGAATTTTTATTGAGTTCATCTTTCAGCCGCTAGGTTTTTTGCGTCTGACTATTCCACGCTAGATGTCGCTAATTCGTGCTTTAATTTGGGGTTTGGTTGGCAGGGGGCGGTGGTGTTTTATAGAATCGTGTTTAGTTTGGCGTCTGGCCGACAGGGTGCGATAGTGTCTGTAGTATCCTGTTAGATTTGGCGTCTGGGCAGCAGGAATCGCTACTGTGTATAGAAATTAGACACAAATGGAATTTTCATTTAATTCAACTTGGGGCCGCTAGGTATTTTCTGTTCGTCTATCTCACGCTAGATGTCGCTAATTTGTTCCTTAATTTGGCCTTTGGTCGGCAGAGGACGCCAGTCTATAGTATCGTGTTTTGTTTGGCGTCTGGCCGACAGGGAGCGCTGGTGTCTATAGTATACTGTTTAATTTGGCGTTTGACCGGCAGGGGCCGCTAGTGTGTATAGAAATTAGACACAAATAGAATTTTCATTTAGTTCAACTTGCGGCTGCTAGGTATTTTCCGTTCGACTATTCCACGCTAGATGTCGCTAGTTCGTGCTTTAGATTGCCGTTTGGTCGGCAGAGGACGCCAGCCTATAGAATCGTGTTTTGTTTGGCGTCTGGCCGACAGGGGGCGCTGGTGTCTATAGTTTCCTGTTTAATTTGGCGTTTGGCCGGCAGAGGCCGCTAGTGTGTATAGAAATTAGACACAAATAGAATATTAATTCAGTTCAACTTGCGGCCGCTAGGTATTTTCCGTTCGACTATTCCACGTTAGATGTCGCTAGTTCGTGCTTTAGTTTGGCGTTTGGTCGGCAGAGGTCGCAAAATTATAGAATCGTGTTATGTTTGGCGTCTGGCCGACAGGGGTTACTAGTGTCTATAGTATTCGGTTTAATTTAGCGTTTGGCCGGCAGGGGCCACTAGTGTGTATAGAAATTAGACACAAATAGAATTTTTATTGAGTTCAATTCGCGGCCGCTAGGTATTTCCTGTTCGCCTATTCCACGCTAGATGTCGCTAGTTCGTTTCTCAATTTGGCGTTTGGTCGAGAGGGCGCTGGTGTCTATAGAATCGTGTTTAGTTTGGCGTCTGGCCGACAGGGGGCTCTAATATCTATAATATTCTGCTTAATTTGACGTATGGCCTGGAGGAGCCGCTAGTGTGTATAGAAATTAGACACAAATATAGTTTTTATTTAGTTCAACTTGCGGCCGCTAGGTATTTTCCGTACGACTATTTCACGCTAGATGTCGCTAGTTTGCTCCTCAATTCGGAGTTTGGTCTTGAGAGGACACCAGTCTATAGAATCGTGTTTTGTTTGGCGTCTGGCCAGCAGGTGCCGCTAATGTGTATAGAAATTAGACAAAAATAGAATTTTTATTTAGTTCAACTTGCCGCCGCTATGTAATTTCTATTTGTACATTCCACGCTAGATGTCACTAGTTTGTTCCTCAATTTGGAGTTTGGTCCGGAGAGGACGTTAGTCTATAGAATCGTGTTTTGTTTGGCGTCTGGCCGACAGGGGGCGCTAGTGTCTATAGTATCCTGTTTACTTTGGCGTCTGGCCAGCAGGTGCCGCTTATGTGTATAGAAATTAGACACAAATAGAATTTTTATCCAGTTCAACTTGCGGTTGCTAGGTACTTTCTTGTTTTGTTTGGATTCCGGCCGACAGAGGGCAGTAGTATGTATAGAAATTAGACACAAATAGAATTTTTATTTAGTTCAACGTGCGGCCGCTAGGTATTTTCTGTTCGACTATTCCACGCTAGATGTCGCTAGTTCTCTTTTTAATTTGGCGTTTGGTTGACAGAGGTGTCTATAGAATCGTGTTTAGTTTGGCGTCGGGCCGACAGGGGGCGCTAATGTCTATAATATCCTGCTTAATTTGTCGTATGGCCTGGAGGAGCCGCTAGTGTGTATAGAAATTAGACACAAATATAGTTTTTATTTAGTTCAACTTGCGGCCACTGGGTTTTTTCTGTTCGACTATTCCACGCTAGATGTCGCTAGTTCGTTCCTCAATTTGACGTTTGGTCGGCATAGGACGCTAGTCTATAAAATCGTGTTTTGTTTGGCGTCTGGCCTACAGGGGGCGATAGTGTCTATAGTATCCTGTTCAATTTGGCGTCTGGCCGGGAGGGGCCGCTGGTCTGTATGGAAATTAGACACAAATACAATTGATATTTAGTTCAACTTGCAACCACTGGGTTTTTTCCTGTTCGACTATTCCACGCTAGATGTCGCTATATCGTTCCTTAATTTGGCGTTCGGTCGGCAGAGGACGCTAGTCTATAAAATCGTGTTTTGTTTGGCGTCTGGCTGACAGGGTGCGATAGTGTCTATAGTATCCTGTTCATATTGGCGTCTGGCCGGGAGGGGCCGCTGGTGTGTATAGAAATTAGACAAAAATACAAATTAAATTTAGTTCAACTTGCGGCCACTGACAGAGGGCAATAGTGCAAGTAGAATCGTGATTTATTAAGCCTTTGGCCGGCGGGTGGCGCTAGTGTCTATGGAATCGAACTTCGTTTGGCGTTTGGTCGGCAGGGGACACTAGTCTATGAAATTAAGTTTAGTTTGGCGTCTGGTCGGCAGTGGACGCATTTTTCTATAGAATCGTGTTTAGTTTGGCGTTTGGCCAGCAGAGAGCGCTGGTGTCCATAGAATCGTGTTAAGTATAGTTTCTGGCCGGGAGGAGACGCTAGTGTGTATAGAAATTGGACACAAATAGAATTCTTCTTCAGTTCAACTTGCGACCGCTAGGTATTTTCCGTTCGAATATTCCACGCTAGATGTCGCTAGTTCGGGCTTAAGTTTGGCGTTTGGTCGGCAGAGGTCGCAAGTCTTTAGAATCGTGTTTTGGTTGGCGTTTGGCCGACAGGGGGCGCTAGTGCCTAAAGTATCCCGTTCAATTTGGCGTCTGGCCGGGAGCGATCGCTAGTGTGTAAAGAAATTAGACACAAATAGAATTTTGATTTAGTTCATTTTGCGGCCGCTAGGTATTTGCTGTTCGCTTATTCCACGCTAGATGACGCTAGTTTGTTTCTCAATTTGGCGTTTGGTCGACAGAGGACGCTAGTCTATAGAATCGTGTTTTGTTTGGCGTCTGGCAGACAGAGGGTGCTAGTGTCTACATGATCGTGTTTTATTTGTAGAATGGACGACAGAGGGCGATAGTGTCTAGAGAGTCATGTTCAATTTGGCGTCTTGTCGGGAGGGTCCGTCAGTGCGTATAGAAATTAGACACAAATAGAATTTTTATTTAGTTCAACTTGCGGCCGCTAGGTATTTTCCGTTCGACTATTCCACGTTAGATGTCGCTAGTTCGTACTTTAGTTTGGCGTTTGGTCGGCAGAGGTCGCAAAATTATAGAATCGTGTTATGTTTGGCGTCTGGCCGACAGGGGTTACTAGTGTCTATAGTATTCGGTTTAATTTGGCGTTTGGCCGGCAGGGGCCACTAGTGTGTATAGAAATTAGACACAAATAGAATTTTTATTGAGTCCAACTTGCGGCCGCTAGGTATTTTCCGTTCGACTATTCCACGTTAGATGTCGCTAGTTCGTGCTTTAGTTCGGCGTTTGGTCGGCAGAGGTCGCAAAATTATAGAATCGTGTTATGTTTGGCGTCTGGCTGACAGGGGTTACTAGTGTCTATAGTATTCGGTTTAATTTAGCGTTTGGCGGGCAGGGGCCACTAGTGTGTATAGAAATTAGACACAATTATAGTTTTTATTTAGTTCAACTTGCGGCCGCTAGGTATTTTCCGTACGACTATTTCACGCTAGATGTCGCTAGTTTGTTCCTCAATTCGTAGTTTGGTCTTGAGAGGACACCAGTCTATAGAATCGTGTTTTGTTTGGCGTCTGGCCGACAGGGGGCGATAGTGTCTATGGTATCCTGTTTGATTTGGCGTCTGGCCGGCAGGGGCCGCTAGTGTGTATGGAAATTAGAAACAAATAAAATTTTCATTTAGTTCAACTTGCGGCCGCTAGGTACTTTCGTGTTTTGTTTGGCTTCTGGCCGATAGGGTGCGCTAGTGCCTATAGTATCCTAGTCAATTTGGCGTCTGGCCGGGAGGAGCCGCTGGTGTGTATAGAAATTAGACACAAATACAATTTATATTTAGTTCAAATTGCGGCCACTAGGTTCTTTTCTGTTCGACTATAACCACGCTAGATGTCACTAGTTCGTTCCTTAATTTGGCGTTTGGTCGGCATAGGACGCTAGTCTATAAAATCGTGTTTTGTTTGGCGTCTGACCGACAGGGGGCGCTAGTGTCTATATTATCCTATTCAATTTGGCGTTTGGCTGGCAGGTGGTGCTACTGTCTCTGAAATCGTGTTGTAGTTTGGCGATTGGTCGACAGAGGGCAATAGTGCCTGTGGAATCGTGATTTATTAAGCCTTTGGCTGGCGGGTGGCGCTAGTGTCTATGGAATCGAACTTCGTTTGGCGTTTGGTCGGCAGGGGACACTAGTCTATGAAATTAGGTTTAGTTTAGCGTCTGGTCGGCAGTGGACGCATTTGTCTATAGAATCGTGTTTATTTTGGCATTTGGCCAGCAGAGAGCGCTGGTGTCTATAGAACCGTGGTAAGTATGGTTTCTGGCCGGGAGGAGACTCTAGTGTGTATAGAAATTGGACACAAATAGAATTCGTATTCAGTTCAACTTGCGGCCGCTAGGTACTTTCCGTTCGACTATTCCACGCTAGATGTCGCTAGTTTGTGCTCTAGTTTGGAGTTTGGTCGGCAGAGGTCACTAGTCTATAGAATCGTGTTTTGTTTGGCGCCTGGCCGACAGGAGGCGCGAGTGTCAATAGTATCCTGTTTTATTTGGCGTCTGGCCGCCAGCAGGGGCCGCTAGTCTATGAAATCGTGTTCTGTTTGGCGTCTGGCCGACAGGGTGCGATAGTGTCTATATTATCCTGTTCAATTTGGCGTCTGGCTGGCAGATGGTGCTACTGTCTATGAAATCGTGTTGTAGTTTGGCGTTTGGTCGACAGAGGGCAATAGTGCCTGTAGAATCTGGATTTATTAAGCCTTTGGCTGGAGGGTGGCGCTAGTGTCTATGGAATCGAACTTCGTTTGGCGTTTGGTCGGCAGGAGCCGCTAGTGTGTATGGAAGTTAGACACAAATAGAATTTTCATTTGGTTCAACTTGCGGCCGCTAGGTACTTTCGTGTTTTGTTTGGCTTCTGGCCGACAGGGGGCGCTAGTATCTATAGTATCCTGTTCAATTTGACGTCTGGCCGGGAGGGGCCGCTGGTGTGTATGGAAATTAGACACAAATACAATTTATATTTAGTTCATCTTGCGGCCACTGGGTTTTTTCTGTTCGACTATTTCACGCTAGATGTCGCTATTTCGTTCCTTAATTTGGCGATTGGTTGGCAGAGGGCGCTGGTGTCTATGGAATCATGTTCAGTTTGGCGTCTGGCCGACAGTGGGCGATATTATCTTTATTATCCTGTTTAATTTGGCGTCTGGCCAAGAGGGGCCGCTGGTGTGTATATAAATAAGCCACAAATACAATTCATATTTAGTTCAAATTGCGGCCGCTAGGTTTTTCTGTTCGATTATTCCTCGCTAGATGTCGCTAGTTCGTACTTTAATTTGGCGTTTGGTCGGCAGAGGACGCTAGTCTATAAAATCCTGTTTTGTTTGGCGTCTGACCGACAGGTGGCGCTAGTGTCTATAGTATCCTGTTCAATTTGGCGTCTGGCCAGCAGGGGCCGCTAAAGTGTATAGAAATTAGACACAAATAGAATTTTTATTTAGTTCAACTAGCGGCCGGTAGGTACATTCCGTTCGACTATTCCACGCTAGATGTCGCAGTTCGTGCTTTAGTTTGGCGTCTGGCCGGCAGAGGTCACTAGTCTATAGGATCGTATTTTGTTTGGCGTCTGGACGACAGGAGGCGCTAGTGTCAATTTTATCCTGTATAATATGCCGTTTGGCCAACAAGGGCCGCCAGTGTGTATTGAAATTAGACATAAATGAAATTTTCATCTAGTTTAACTTGAGGCCGCTAGGAACTTGGTCGATAGAGGAATCTAGTCTATAGAATCGTGTTTAGTTTGGCGTCTGGCTGACAGGGGTCGCAAGTGTCTATAGAATCGTGTTCAATTTGGCGTTTAGTCAACAGAGGGCGATAGTGTCTATAGTATCCTCTTTGATTTGGCGTCTGGCCGGCTGGGGTCGCTAGTGTGTATAGAAATTAGAAACAAATAGGATTTTTATTTAGTTCAACTTGCGGCCGCTAGGTATTGTCCATTCGACTATTCCACGCTAGATGTCGCTAGTTCGTGCTTTAGTTTGGCGTTTGGTCGTCAAAGTTCGCTAGTCTACAGAATCGTGTTTTGTTTGGCGTTTGGTCGACAGAGGGCGCCAGTGTCTATAGAATCGTGTTTAGTTTGGCGTCTGACCGAGAGGGAGCGCTAGTGTCTATAGTATACTGTTTAATTTGGCGTTTGACCGGCAGGATCCGCTAGTGTGTATAGAAATTAGACAAAAATAGAATTTTTATTTAGTTCAACTTGCGACCGCTAGGTATTTTCCGTTCCACTTTTCCACGCCAGATGTCGCTAGTTCGTGCTTTAGTTTGGCGTTTGGTCGGCAGAGGTCACTAGTCTATAGAATCGTGTTTTGTTTGGCGTCTGGCCGACAGGAGGCGTTAGTGTCAATAGTATCCTTTTTAATTTGGCGTTTGTCCGGCTGGGGCCGCTAGTGTGCATAGAAATTAGACAGAAATTAAATTTTCATTTAGTTCAACTTGAGGCCGCTAGGAACTTCCAGTTCTACTATTCCACGCTAAGTGGCGCTAATGAGTGCTTTAGGTTGGTGTTTGGTCGAAAGGGGGCGCAAGTGTCTATAGAATCGTGTTTAATTTGGCGTTTAGTCAACGGAGGGCTATAGTGTCTATAGTATCCTGTTTGATTTGGCGTTTGGCCGGCAGGGACCGTTAGTGTGTATGGAAATTAAAAACAAATAGAATTTCCATTTAGTTCAACTTTCGACCGCTAGGCATTTTGCGTCTGACTATTCCACGCTATGTGTCGCTCATTCGTGCTTTAGTTTGGGGTTTGGTTGGCAGAGGGCGCTGGTGTTTATAGAATCGTGTTTAGTTTGGCGTCTGGCCGACAGGGTGCGATAGTGTCTATAGTATCCTGTTTAGTTTGACGTCTGGCCAGCAGGGGCTGCTAGTGTGTATGGAAATTAGACACAAATACAATTTTCATTTAGTTCAATTTGCGGCTGCTAGGTACTTTCGTGTTTAGTTTGGCGTCTGGCCGACAGGGGCACTAGTGTCTATAGTATTCTGTTTAATTTGGCGTTTCGCCAGCAGGACACGCTAGTGTGTATTGAAATTGGACACAAATAGAATTTTTATTGAGTTCAACTTGCGGCCGCTAGGTATTTTCTGTTCGACTATTCCACGATAGATGTCGCTAGTTCGTTCCTTAATTTGGCGTTTGGTCGGCAGAGGACGCTAGTCTATGAAATCGTGTTTTGTTTGGCTTCTGGCTGACAGGGGGCGCTAGTGTCTAAAGTATCCCGTTCAATTTGGCGTCTGGCCAGGAGGGGCCGCTAGTGTGTATGGAAATTAGACACAAATAGAATTTTGATTTAGTTCATTTTGCGGCCGCTAGATATTTCCCGTCCGACTATTCCACGCTTGATGTCGATATTTCGTGCATTAGTTTGGCGTCTGGCCGGCAGAAGGCGCAATTGTCTATTGAATCGTATTAATTTGGCGATTGGTTGGCAGAGGGCGCTGGTGTCTATGGAATCATGTTCAGTTTGGCGTCTGGCCGACAGTGGGCGATATTATCTTCATTATCCTGTTTAATTTGGCGTCTGGCTAAGAGGGGCCGCTGGTGTGTATATAAATAAGCCACAAATACAATTCATATTTAGTTCAAATTGCGGCCGCTAGGTTTTTCTGTTCGATTATTCCTCGCTAGATGTCGCTAGTTCGTACTTTAATTTGGCGTTTGGTCGGCAGAGGACGCTAGTCTATAAAATCCTGTTTTGTTTGGCGTCTGACTGACAGGGGGCGCTAGTGTCTTTAGTATCCTGTTCAATTTGGCGTCTGGCCAGCAGGGGCCGCTAAAGTGTATAGAAATTAGACACAAATAGAATTTTTATTTAGTTCAACTAGCGGCCGGTAGGTACATTCCGTTCGACTATTCCACGCTAGATGTCGCTGTTCGTGCTTTAGTTTGGCGTCTGGCCGGCAGAGGTCACTAGTCTATAGGATCGTATTTTGTTTGGCGTCTGGACGACAGGAGGCGCTAGTGTCAATTGTATCCTGTATAATATGCCGTTTGGCCAACAAGGACCGCCAGTGTGTATTGAAATTAGACATAAATGAAATTTTCATCTAGTTTAACTTGAGGCCGCTAGGAACTTGGTCGATAGAGGAATCTAGTCTATAGAATCGTGTTTAGTTTGGCGTCTGGCTGACAGGGGGCGCAAGTGTCTATAGAATCGTGTTTAATTTGGCGTTTAGTCAACAGAGGGCGATAGTGTCTATAGTATCCTCTTTGATTTGTCGACACAAATACAATTTATATTCAGTTCAACTTGCGGCCACTGGGTTTTTTCTGTTCGACTATTCAACGCTAGATGTCGCTATTTCGTTCCGCAATTTGGCGTTTGGTCGGCAGAGGACGCCAGTCTATAGAATCGTGTTTTGTTTGGCGTCTGGCCGACAGGAAGCGCTAGTGTCTATAGTATCCTGTTTAATTTGGCGTTTGGCCGGCAGGGGCCGCTAGTGTGTATAGAAATTGGACACAAATAGAATTTTTATTCAGTTCACTTGCGGCTGCTAGGGATTTTCCGTTCGACTATTCCACGCTAGATGTCGCTAGAACGTGCTTTAGATTGGAGTTTGGTCCGCAGAGGTCGCTAGTCTATAGACTCGTGTTTTGTTTTGCTTCTGGCCGACAGGGGGCGCTGGTGTCTAAAGTCTCCTGTTTAATTTGGCGTTTGGCCTGCAGAGGCCGCTAGTGTGTATAGAAATTAGACATGAATAGAATTTTCATTTAGTTCAACTTGCGGCCGCTAGGTATTTCCCGTTCGACTATTTCACGCTAGATGTCGCTAGTTCGTGCTTTAGTTTGGCGTTTGGTCGTCAAATTTCGCTAGTCTACAGAATCGTGTTTTGTTTGGCGTCTGGCTGACATGGGGCGCAATTGTCCATTGAATCGTTTTGAATTTGGCGTTTGGTCAACAGAGTGCGCCAGTGTCTATAGTATCGTGTTAAGTTTGGCGTCTGGCCTACAGGGGGCTATAGTGTCTATAGTATCCTGTTTAATTTGGCGTCTGGTCAGCAGGAACCGCTACTGTGTATAGAAATTAGACACAAATGGGATTTTCATTTAGTTCAACTTGCGGCCGCTAGGTTATTTCTGTTCGTCTATTCCACGCTAGATGTCGCTAGTTTGTTCCTCAATTTGGCGTTTGGTCGGCAGAGGACGCCAGCCTATAGAATCGTGTTTTGTTTGGCTTGTGGCTGACAGGGGGCGCTGGTGTCTATAGTATCCTGTTTAATTTGGCGTTTGGCCGGCAGGGGCTGCTAGTGTGTATAGAAATTAGACACAAATAGAATCTTCATTAAGTTCAACTTGCGGCCTCCTAGGTAATTTCTGTTCGACTAATCCACGCTAGATGTCGCTAGTTCGTTTCTTAATTTGACGTTTCGTCAGCAGAGGGCGCTGGTGTCTATAGAATCGTATTTTGTTTGGCGTCTGGCCGACAGGGTTCGCTAATGTCCATGATATCCTGCTTAATTTGGCGTCTGGCGTGGAGGGGCCGCTAGTGTGTATAGAAATTAGACACAAATAGAATTTTCATTTAGTTCAACTTGCCGCCGCTAGGTATTTTCTGTTCAACTTGCCGCCGCTAGATGTCACCAGTTTGTTCCTCAATTTGGGGTTTGGTCCGTAGAGGACGCCAGTCTATAGAATCGTGTTTTGTTTGGCGTCTGGCCGACAGAGGGCGCTAGTGTCTATAGTATCCTGTTTAATTTGGCGTCTGGCCGGCAGGGGCCGCTAATGTGTATAGAAATTAGACACAAATAGGATTTTTATTCGGTTCAACTTGCGTCGGCTAGGTATTTTCCGTTCGACTATTCCACGCTAGATGTCGCTAGTTCGTGCTTTAGATTGGCGTTTGGTCGGCAGAGGTCGCTAGTCTATAGAATCGTGTTTTGTTTGGCGTCTGGCCGACAGGGTGCGATAGTGTCCATAGTATCCTGTTCAATTTGGCGTCTGGTCGGGGGGGGCCGCTGGTTTGTATAGAAATTAGACACAAATACAATTTATATTTAGTTCAACTTGCGGCCGCTAGGTACTTTCGTGTCTTGTTTGACTTCTGGCCGACAGGGGGCGCTAATGTCTATGATATCCTGCTTAATTTGGCGTCTGGCCTGGAGGGGCCGCTAGTATGTATAGAAATTAGACACAAATAGAATTTTCATTTAGTTCAACTAGCGGCCGGTAGGTACATTCCGTTCGACTATTCCACGCTAGATGTCGCAGTTCGTGCTTCAGTTTGGTGTCTGGCCGGCAGGGGTCATTAGTCTATAGAATCGTGTTTTGTTTAGCGTCTGGCCGACAAGGGGCACTAGTGTTCATAGTATCCTGTTCAATTTGGCGTCTGGCCGGCAGGAGCCGCTAGTGTGTATAGAAATTAGACACAAATAGAATTTTTATTGAGTTCAACTTGCGGCCGCTAAGTATTTTCTGTTCGCTTATTCCACGCTAGATGTCGCTAGTTTGTTCCTCAATTTGGCGATTGGTCGGCAGAGGACGCTAGTCTCTAGAATCGTGTTTTGTTTGGCGTCTAGCAGACAGGGGGCGCTAGTGTCTACATGATCGTGTTTTATTTGTATGAATGAACGACAGAGGGCGATAGTGTCTAGAGAGTCGTGTTTGATTTGGCGTCTTGTGGTAAGGGTCCGCCAGTTGGTATAGAAATGAGACACAGATAGAAATCTTATTCAGTTCAACTTACGGCCGCTAGTTATTTCCCGTCCGACAATTCCACGCTTGATGTCGCTAGTTTGTGCTTTAGTTTGGCGTTTGGTCGGCAGAGGTCACTAGTCCATAGAATCGTGTTTTGTTTGGCTTCTGGCCGACAGGGGGCGCTAGTGTCTTAAGTATCCTGGTCAATTTGGCGTCTGGCCGGAAGATGCCGCTGGTGTGTATAGAAATAAGACAAAAATAGAATTTTTATTCAGTTCAACTTGCGGCGGCTAGGTATTTTCCGTTCGACTATTCCACGTTAGATGTCGCTAGTTCGTGCTTCAGATTGGCGTTTGGTCGGCAGAGGTCGCTAGTCTATGATATCGTGTTTAGTTTGGCGTCTGGCCGACAGAATGCGATAGTGTCTGTAGTATCCTGTTTAATTTGGCGTTTGGCCCGCGGGGCCGCTAGTGTGTATAGAAATTAGACACAAATAGAATTTTTATTTAGTCCATTTTGCGGCCGCTAGGTATTTCCTGTTCGCTTATTTCACGCTAGATGTCGATAGTTTGTTCCTCAATTTTGCGTTTGGTCGGCAGAGGACGCTAGTCTATAGTATCGTGTTTTGTTCGGCTTCTGGCCGACAGGGATCGCTAATGTCTATGATATCCTGCTTAATTTGGCGTCTGGCCTGGAGGGGCTGCTAGTGTGTATAGAAATTAGACACAAATAGAATTTTTATTTAGTTCAACTTGCGGCCGCTAGTTATTTTCCGTTCGAATATTCCACGCTAGATGTCGCTAGTTCGGGCTTAAGTTTGGCGTTTGGTCGGCAGAGGTCGCAAGTCTATAAAATCGTGTTTTGTCTAGCGTCTGGCCGACAGAATGCGATAGTGTCAATAATATTTTGTTCAATTTGGCGTCTGGCCGGGAGAAGCCGCTGGTTTGTATAGAAATTAGACACAAATACATTTATATTTAGTTCAACTTGCGGCCACTAGGTTCTTTGCGTCTGACTATTCCACGCTAGATGTCGCTAATTCGTGCTTTATTTTGGGCTTTGGTTGGCAGAGGGCAACGGTGTTTATAGAATCGTGTATAATTTGACGTCTGGCCGGCAGGGGCCGCTAGTGTGTATAGAAATTAGACACAAATAGGATTTTCAGTCAGTTCAAATTGCGGCCGCTAGGTACTTTTGTGTCTTGTTTGGCTTCTGGCCGACAGGGGGCGCTAATGTCTATGATATCCTGCTTAATTTGGCGTCTGGTTTGGAAGGGCCGCTAGAATGTATAGAAATTAGACACAAATAGAATTTTTATTTAGTTCAACTAGCGGCCGGTAGGTACATTCCGTTCGACTATTCCACGCTAGATGTCGCAGTTCGTGCTTCAGTTTGGTGTCTGGCCGGCAGAGGTCACTAGTCTATAGAATCGTGTTTTGTTTAGCGTCTGGCCGACAGGGGGCACTAGTGTTCATAGTATCCTGTTCAATTTGGCGTTTGGCCGGCAGGGGCCGCTAGTGTGTATAGAAATTAGACACAAATAGAATTTTTATTGAGTTCAACTTGCGGCTGCTAAGTATTTTCTGTTCGCTTATTCCACGCTAGATGTCGCTAGTTTGTTCCTCAATTTGGCGATTGGTCGGCAGAGGACGCTAGTCTCTAGAATCGTGTTTTGTTTGGCGTCTAGCAGACAGGGGGCGCTAGTGTCTACATGATCGTGTTTTATTTGTATGAATGAACGACAGAGGGCGATAGTGTCTAGAGAGTCGTGTTTGATTTGGCGTCTTGTGGTAAGGGTCCGCCAGTTGGTATAGAAATGAGACACAGATAGAAATCTTATTCAGTTCAACTTACGGCCGCTAGTTATTTCCCGTCCGACAATTCCACGCTTGATGTCGCTAGTTTGTGCTTTAGTTTGGCGTTTGGTCGGCAGAGGTCACTAGTCCATAGAATCGTGTTTTGTTTGGCTTCTGGCCGACAGGGGGCGCTAGTGTCTTAAGTATCCTGGTCAATTTGGCGTCTGGCCGGAAGATGCCGCTGGTGTGTATAGAAATAAGACAAAAATAGAATTTTTATTCAGTTCAACTTGCGGCGGCTAGGTATTTTCCGTTCGACTATTCCACGTTAGATGTCGCTAGTTCGTGCTTCAGATTGGCGTTTGGTCGGCAGAGGTCGCTAGTCTATGATATCGTGTTTAGTTTGGCGTCTGGCCGACAGAATGCGATAGTGTCTGTAGTATCCTGTTTAATTTGGCGTTTGGCCCGCGGGGCCGCTAGTGTGTATAGAAATTAGACACAAATAGAATTTTTATTTAGTCCATTTTGCGGCCGCTAGGTATTTCCTGTTCGCTTATTTCACGCTAGATGTCGATAGTTTGTTCCTCAATTTTGCGTTTGGTCGGCAGAGGACGCTAGTCTATAGTATCGTGTTTTGTTCGGCTTCTGGCCGACAGGGATCGCTAATGTCTATGATATCCTGCTTAATTTGGCGTCTGGCCTGGAGGGGCTGCTAGTGTGTATAGAAATTAGACACAAATAGAATTTTTATTTAGTTCAACTTGCGGCCGCTAGTTATTTTCCGTTCGAATATTCCACGCTAGATGTCGCTAGTTCGGGCTTAAGTTTGGCGTTTGGTCGGCAGAGGTCGCAAGTCTATAAAATCGTGTTTTGTCTAGCGTCTGGCCGACAGAATGCGATAGTGTCAATAATATTTTGTTCAATTTGGCGTCTGGCCGGGAGAAGCCGCTGGTTTGTATAGAAATTAGACACAAATACATTTATATTTAGTTCAACTTGCGGCCACTAGGTTCTTTGCGTCTGACTATTCCACGCTAGATGTCGCTAATTCGTGCTTTATTTTGGGCTTTGGTTGGCAGAGGGCAACGGTGTTTATAGAATCGTGTATAATTTGACGTCTGGCCGGCAGGGGCCGCTAGTGTGTATAGAAATTAGACACAAATAGGATTTTCAGTCAGTTCAAATTGCGGCCGCTAGGTACTTTTGTGTCTTGTTTGGCTTCTGGCCGACAGGGGGCGCTAATGTCTATGATATCCTGCTTAATTTGGCGTCTGGTTTGGAAGGGCCGCTAGAATGTATAGAAATTAGACACAAATAGAATTTTTATTTAGTTCAACTAGCGGCCGGTAGGTACATTCCGTTCGACTATTCCACGCTAGATGTCGCAGTTCGTGCTTCAGTTTGGTGTCTGGCCGGCAGAGGTCACTAGTCTATAGAATCGTGTTTTGTTTAGCGTCTGGCCGACAGGGGGCACTAGTGTTCATAGTATCCTGTTCAATTTGGCGTTTGGCCGGCAGGGGCCGCTAGTGTGTATAGAAATTAGACACAAATAGAATTTTTATTGAGTTCAACTTGCGGCTGCTAAGTATTTTCTGTTCGCTTATTCCACGCTAGATGTCGCTAGTTTGTTCCTCAATTTGGCGATTGGTCGGCAGAGGACGCTAGTCTCTAGAATCGTGTTTTGTTTGGCGTCTAGCAGACAGGGGGCGCTAGTGTCTACATGATCGTGTTTTATTTGTATGAATGAACGACAGAGGGCGATAGTGTCTAGAGAGTCGTGTTTGATTTGGCGTCTTGTGGTAAGGGTCCGCCAGTTGGTATAGAAATGAGACACAGATAGAAATCTTATTCAGTTCAACTTACGGCCGCTAGTTATTTCCCGTCCGACAATTCCACGCTTGATGTCGCTAGTTTGTGCTTTAGTTTGGCGTTTGGTCGGCAGAGGTCACTAGTCCATAGAATCGTGTTTTGTTTGGCTTCTGGCCGACAGGGGGCGCTAGTGTCTTAAGTATCCTGGTCAATTTGGCGTCTGGCCGGAAGATGCCGCTGGTGTGTATAGAAATAAGACAAAAATAGAATTTTTATTCAGTTCAACTTGCGGCGGCTAGGTATTTTCCGTTCGACTATTCCACGTTAGATGTCGCTAGTTCGTGCTTCAGATTGGCGTTTGGTCGGCAGAGGTCGCTAGTCTATGATATCGTGTTTAGTTTGGCGTCTGGCCGACAGAATGCGATAGTGTCTGTAGTATCCTGTTTAATTTGGCGTTTGGCCCGCGGGGCCGCTAGTGTGTATAGAAATTAGACACAAATAGAATTTTTATTTAGTCCATTTTGCGGCCGCTAGGTATTTCCTGTTCGCTTATTTCACGCTAGATGTCGATAGTTTGTTCCTCAATTTTGCGTTTGGTCGGCAGAGGACGCTAGTCTATAGTATCGTGTTTTGTTCGGCTTCTGGCCGACAGGGATCGCTAATGTCTATGATATCCTGCTTAATTTGGCGTCTGGCCTGGAGGGGCTGCTAGTGTGTATAGAAATTAGACACAAATAGAATTTTTATTTAGTTCAACTTGCGGCCGCTAGTTATTTTCCGTTCGAATATTCCACGCTAGATGTCGCTAGTTCGGGCTTAAGTTTGGCGTTTGGTCGGCAGAGGTCGCAAGTCTATAAAATCGTGTTTTGTCTAGCGTCTGGCCGACAGAATGCGATAGTGTCAATAATATTTTGTTCAATTTGGCGTCTGGCCGGGAGAAGCCGCTGGTTTGTATAGAAATTAGACACAAATACATTTATATTTAGTTCAACTTGCGGCCACTAGGTTCTTTGCGTCTGACTATTCCACGCTAGATGTCGCTAATTCGTGCTTTATTTTGGGCTTTGGTTGGCAGAGGGCAACGGTGTTTATAGAATCGTGTATAATTTGACGTCTGGCCGGCAGGGGCCGCTAGTGTGTATAGAAATTAGACACAAATAGGATTTTCAGTCAGTTCAAATTGCGGCCGCTAGGTACTTTTGTGTCTTGTTTGGCTTCTGGCCGACAGGGGGCGCTAATGTCTATGATATCCTGCTTAATTTGGCGTCTGGTTTGGAAGGGCCGCTAGAATGTATAGAAATTAGACACAAATAGAATTTTTATTTAGTTCAACTAGCGGCCGGTAGGTACATTCCGTTCGACTATTCCACGCTAGATGTCGCAGTTCGTGCTTCAGTTTGGTGTCTGGCCGGCAGAGGTCACTAGTCTATAGAATCGTGTTTTGTTTAGCGTCTGGCCGACAGGGGGCACTAGTGTTCATAGTATCCTGTTCAATTTGGCGTTTGGCCGGCAGGGGCCGCTAGTGTGTATAGAAATTAGACACAAATAGAATTTTTATTGAGTTCAACTTGCGGCTGCTAAGTATTTTCTGTTCGCTTATTCCACGCTAGATGTCGCTAGTTTGTTCCTCAATTTGGCGATTGGTCGGCAGAGGACGCTAGTCTCTAGAATCGTGTTTTGTTTGGCGTCTAGCAGACAGGGGGCGCTAGTGTCTACATGATCGTGTTTTATTTGTATGAATGAACGACAGAGGGCGATAGTGTCTAGAGAGTCGTGTTTGATTTGGCGTCTTGTGGTAAGGGTCCGCCAGTTGGTATAGAAATGAGACACAGATAGAAATCTTATTCAGTTCAACTTACGGCCGCTAGTTATTTCCCGTCCGACAATTCCACGCTTGATGTCGCTAGTTTGTGCTTTAGTTTGGCGTTTGGTCGGCAGAGGTCACTAGTCCATAGAATCGTGTTTTGTTTGGCTTCTGGCCGACAGGGGGCGCTAGTGTCTTAAGTATCCTGGTCAATTTGGCGTCTGGCCGGAAGATGCCGCTGGTGTGTATAGAAATAAGACAAAAATAGAATTTTTATTCAGTTCAACTTGCGGCGGCTAGGTATTTTCCGTTCGACTATTCCACGTTAGATGTCGCTAGTTCGTGCTTCAGATTGGCGTTTGGTCGGCAGAGGTCGCTAGTCTATGATATCGTGTTTAGTTTGGCGTCTGGCCGACAGAATGCGATAGTGTCTGTAGTATCCTGTTTAATTTGGCGTTTGGCCCGCGGGGCCGCTAGTGTGTATAGAAATTAGACACAAATAGAATTTTTATTTAGTCCATTTTGCGGCCGCTAGGTATTTCCTGTTCGCTTATTTCACGCTAGATGTCGATAGTTTGTTCCTCAATTTTGCGTTTGGTCGGCAGAGGACGCTAGTCTATAGTATCGTGTTTTGTTCGGCTTCTGGCCGACAGGGATCGCTAATGTCTATGATATCCTGCTTAATTTGGCGTCTGGCCTGGAGGGGCTGCTAGTGTGTATAGAAATTAGACACAAATAGAATTTTTATTTAGTTCAACTTGCGGCCGCTAGTTATTTTCCGTTCGAATATTCCACGCTAGATGTCGCTAGTTCGGGCTTAAGTTTGGCGTTTGGTCGGCAGAGGTCGCAAGTCTATAAAATCGTGTTTTGTCTAGCGTCTGGCCGACAGAATGCGATAGTGTCAATAATATTTTGTTCAATTTGGCGTCTGGCCGGGAGAAGCCGCTGGTTTGTATAGAAATTAGACACAAATACATTTATATTTAGTTCAACTTGCGGCCACTAGGTTCTTTGCGTCTGACTATTCCACGCTAGATGTCGCTAATTCGTGCTTTATTTTGGGCTTTGGTTGGCAGAGGGCAACGGTGTTTATAGAATCGTGTATAATTTGACGTCTGGCCGGCAGGGGCCGCTAGTGTGTATAGAAATTAGACACAAATAGGATTTTCAGTCAGTTCAAATTGCGGCCGCTAGGTACTTTTGTGTCTTGTTTGGCTTCTGGCCGACAGGGGGCGCTAATGTCTATGATATCCTGCTTAATTTGGCGTCTGGTTTGGAAGGGCCGCTAGAATGTATAGAAATTAGACACAAATAGAATTTTTATTTAGTTCAACTAGCGGCCGGTAGGTACATTCCGTTCGACTATTCCACGCTAGATGTCGCAGTTCGTGCTTCAGTTTGGTGTCTGGCCGGCAGAGGTCACTAGTCTATAGAATCGTGTTTTGTTTAGCGTCTGGCCGACAGGGGGCACTAGTGTTCATAGTATCCTGTTCAATTTGGCGTTTGGCCGGCAGGGGCCGCTAGTGTGTATAGAAATTAGACACAAATAGAATTTTTATTGAGTTCAACTTGCGGCTGCTAAGTATTTTCTGTTCGCTTATTCCACGCTAGATGTCGCTAGTTTGTTCCTCAATTTGGCGATTGGTCGGCAGAGGACGCTAGTCTCTAGAATCGTGTTTTGTTTGGCGAATAGCAGACAGGGGGCGCTAGTGTCTACATGATCGTGTTTTATTTGTATGAATGAACGACAGAGGGCGATAGTGTCTAGAGAGTCGTGTTTGATTTGGCGTCTTGTGGTAAGGGTCCGCCAGTTGGTATAGAAATGAGACACAGATAGAAATCTTATTCAGTTCAACTTACGGCCGCTAGTTATTTCCCGTCCGACAATTCCACGCTTGATGTCGCTAGTTTGTGCTTTAGTTTGGCGTTTGGTCGGCAGAGGTCACTAGTCCATAGAATCGTGTTTTGTTTGGCTTCTGGCCGACAGGGGGCGCTAGTGTCTTAAGTATCCTGGTCAATTTGGCGTCTGGCCGGAAGATGCCGCTGGTGTGTATAGAAATAAGACAAAAATAGAATTTTTATTCAGTTCAACTTGCGGCGGCTAGGTATTTTCCGTTCGACTATTCCACGTTAGATGTCGCTAGTTCGTGCTTCAGATTGGCGTTTGGTCGGCAGAGGTCGCTAGTCTATGATATCGTGTTTAGTTTGGCGTCTGGCCGACAGAATGCGATAGTGTCTGTAGTATCCTGTTTAATTTGGCGTTTGGCCCGCGGGGCCGCTAGTGTGTATAGAAATTAGACACAAATAGAATTTTTATTTAGTCCATTTTGCGGCCGCTAGGTATTTCCTGTTCGCTTATTTCACGCTAGATGTCGATAGTTTGTTCCTCAATTTTGCGTTTGGTCGGCAGAGGACGCTAGTCTATAGTATCGTGTTTTGTTCGGCTTCTGGCCGACAGGGATCGCTAATGTCTATGATATCCTGCTTAATTTGGCGTCTGGCCTGGAGGGGCTGCTAGTGTGTATAGAAATTAGACACAAATAGAATTTTTATTTAGTTCAACTTGCGGCCGCTAGTTATTTTCCGTTCGAATATTCCACGCTAGATGTCGCTAGTTCGGGCTTAAGTTTGGCGTTTGGTCGGCAGAGGTCGCAAGTCTATAAAATCGTGTTTTGTCTAGCGTCTGGCCGACAGAATGCGATAGTGTCAATAATATTTTGTTCAATTTGGCGTCTGGCCGGGAGAAGCCGCTGGTTTGTATAGAAATTAGACACAAATACATTTATATTTAGTTCAACTTGCGGCCACTAGGTTCTTTGCGTCTGACTATTCCACGCTAGATGTCGCTAATTCGTGCTTTATTTTGGGCTTTGGTTGGCAGAGGGCAACGGTGTTTATAGAATCGTGTATAATTTGACGTCTGGCCGGCAGGGGCCGCTAGTGTGTATAGAAATTAGACACAAATAGGATTTTCAGTCAGTTCAAATTGCGGCCGCTAGGTACTTTTGTGTCTTGTTTGGCTTCTGGCCGACAGGGGGCGCTAATGTCTATGATATCCTGCTTAATTTGGCGTCTGGTTTGGAAGGGCCGCTAGAATGTATAGAAATTAGACACAAATAGAATTTTTATTTAGTTCAACTAGCGGCCGGTAGGTACATTCCGTTCGACTATTCCACGCTAGATGTCGCAGTTCGTGCTTCAGTTTGGTGTCTGGCCGGCAGAGGTCACTAGTCTATAGAATCGTGTTTTGTTTAGCGTCTGGCCGACAGGGGGCACTAGTGTTCATAGTATCCTGTTCAATTTGGCGTTTGGCCGGCAGGGGCCGCTAGTGTGTATAGAAATTAGACACAAATAGAATTTTTATTGAGTTCAACTTGCGGCTGCTAGGTATTTTCTGTTCTCTTATTCCACGCTAGATGTCGCTAGTTTGTTCTTCAATTTGGCGATTGGTCGGCAGAGGACGCTAGTCTATAGAATCGTGTTTTGTTTGGCGTCTAGCAGACAGGGGCGCTAGTGTCTACATGATCGTGTTTTATTTGTATGAATGACCGACAGAGGGCGATAGTGTCTAGAGAGTCGTGTTTAATTTGGCGTCTTGTGGGAAGGGTCCGCCAGTTGGTATAGAAATTAGACACAGATAGAAATCTTATTCAGTTCAACTTGCGGCGGCTAGGTATTTTCCGTTCGACTATTCCACGTTAGATGTCGCTAGTTCGTGCTTCAGACTGGCGTTTGGTCGGCAGAGTTCGCTAGTCTATGAAATCGTGTTTAGTTTGGCGTCTGGCCGACAGAATGCGATAGTGTCTGTAGTAACCTGTTTAATTTGGCGTTTGGCCCGCGGGGCCGCTAGTGTGTATAGAAATTAGACACAAATAGAATTTTTATTTAGTCCATTTTGCGGCCGCTAAGTATTTTCTGTTCGCCTATTCCACGCTAGATGTCACCAGTTTGTTCCTCAATTTGGGATTTGGTCCGTAGAGGACGCCAGTCTATAGAATCGTGTTTTGTTTGGCGTCTGGCCGACAGAGGGCGCTAGTGTCTATAGTATCCTGTTTAATTTGACGTCTGGCCAGCAGGGGCTGCTAATGTGTATAGAAATTAGACACAAATAGAATTTTTATTTGGTTCAACTTGCGTCGGCTAGGTATTTTCCGTTCGACTATTCCACGCTAGATGTCGCTAGTTCGTGCTTTAGATTGGCGTTTGGTCGGCAGAAGTCGCTAGTCTATAGAATCGTGTTTTGTTTGGCGTCTAGCCGACAGGGTGCGATAGTGTCCATAGTATCCTGTTCAATTTGGCGTCTGGTCGGGGGGGGCCGCTGGTTTGTATAGAAATTAGACACAAATACAATTTATATTCAGTTCAACTTGCGGCCGCTTGGTACTTTCGTGTCTTGTTTGACTTCTGGCCGACAGGGGGCGCGGTAACGTCTATTATATCCTGCTTAATTTGGCGTCTGGCCTGGAGGGGCCGCTAGTATGTATAGAAATTAGACACAAATAGAATTTTCATTTAGTTCAACTAGCGGCCGGTAGGTACATTCCGTTCGACTATTCCACGCTAGATATCGCAGTTCGTGCTTCAGTTTGTTGTCTGGCCGGCAGGGGTCATTAGTCTATAGAATCGTGTTTTGTTTAGCGTCTGGCCGACAGAGGGCACTAGTGTTCATAGTATCCTGTTCAATTTGGCGTTTGGCCGGCAGGAGCCGCTAGTGTGTATAGAAATTAGACACAAATAGAATTTTTATTGAGTTCCTTTTGCGGCCGCTAGGTATTTTCTGTTCGCTCATTCCACGCTAGATGTCGCTAGTTTGTTCCTCAATTTGGCGATTGGTCGGCAGAGGACGCTAGTCTATAGAATCGTGCTTTGTTTGGCGTCTAGCAGACAGGGGGCGCTAGTGTCTATATGATCGTGTTTTTTTTTGTATGAATGAACGACAGAGGGCGATAGTGTCTAGAGAGTCGTGTTTAATTTGGCGTCTTGTCGGAAGGGTCCGCCAGTTGGTATAGAAATTAGACACAGATAGAAATCTTATTCAGTTCAACTTACGGCCGCTAGTTATTTCCCGTCTGACAATTCCACGCTTGATGTCGCTAGTTTGTGCTTTAGTTTGGCGTTTGGTCGGCAGAGGTCACTAGTCTATAGAATCGTGTTTTGTTTGGCGTCTAGCCGACAGGAGGCGCTAGTGTCTTAAGTATCCTGGTCAATTTGGCTTCTAGCCGGGAGGGGCCGCTAGTGTATATAAAATAAGACAAAAATAGAATTTTTATTCAGTTCAACTTGCGGCGGCTAGGTATTTTCCGTTCGACTATTCCACGTTAGATGTCGCTAGTTCGTGCTTCAGATTGGCGTTTGGTCGGCAGAGGTCGCTAGTCTATGAAATCGTGTTTAGTTTAGTGTCTGGCCGACAGAATGCGATAGTGTCTGTAGTATTCTGTTTGATTTGCCGTTTGGCCCGCGGGGCCGCTAGTGTGTATAGAAATTAGACACAAATAGAATTTTTATTTACTCCATTTTAAGGCCGCTAGGTATTTCCTGTTCGCTTGATTCACGCTAGATGTCGCTAGTTTGTTCCTCAATTTGGCGTTTGGTCGGCAGAGGACGCTAGTCTAAAAAATCGTGTTTTGTTTGACGTCTGGCAGACAGGGGGAGCTAGTGTCCACATGATTGTATTTTATTTGTATGAATGGACGACAGAGGGCGATAGAGTCTAGAGAGTCGTGTTTAATTTGGCGTCTTGTCGGGTCCGCCAGTGTGTAGAGAAATTAGACACAGATAGAATTCTCATTCAGTTCAATTTGCGTCGGCTAGAAATTTTTCGTTCGACTATTCCACGCTAGATGTCGCTAGTTCGTGCTTTAGATTGGCGTTTGGTCAGCAGAGGTCGCTAGTCTATAGAATCGTGTTTTGTTTGGCTTCTGGCCGAAAGGGATCGCTAATGTCTATGATATCCTGCTTAATTTGGCGTCTGGCCTGGAGGGGCTGCTAGTGTGTATAGAAATTAGACACAAATAGAATTTTTATTTAGTTCAACTTGCGGCCGCTAGTTATTTTCCGTTTGAATATTCCACGCTAGATGTCGCTAGTTCGGGCCTAAGTTTGGCGTTTGATCGGCAGAGGTCGCAAGTCTATAAAATCGTGTTTTGTTTGGCGTCTGGCCGACAGGGTGAGATAGTGTCTATAGTATTCTCTTCAATTTGGCGTCTGGCCGGGAGGGGCCGCTGGTTTGTATAGAAATTAGACACAAATACAATTCATATTTAGTTAAACTTGCGGCCACTAGGTTTTTTGCGTCTGACTATTCCACGCTAGATGTCGCTAATTCGTGCTTTAGTTTGGGCTTTGGTTGGCAGAGGGCGCCGGTGTTTATAGAATCGTGTATAATTTGACGTCTGGCCGGCAGGGGCCGCTAGTGTGTATAGAAATTAGACACAAATACGATTTTCATTCAGTTCAAATTGCGGCCGCTAGGTACCTTCGTGTCTTGTTTGGCTTCTGGCCGACAGGAAGCGCTAGTGTCTATAGTATCCTGTTCAATTTGGCGTCTGGCCGGAAGGGGCCGCTGGTGTGTATAGAAATTAGACACAAATATAATATATATTTAGTTCAACTTGCGACCACTAGGATTTTTCTGTTCGACTATTCCACGCTAGATGTCGCTAGTTCGTTCCTTAATTTGGCGTTTTGTCGGCATAGGACGCTAGTCTATAAAATCGTGTTTTGTTTTGCGTATGACCGACAGGAGGCGCTAGTGTCTTAGTATCCTGTTTAATTTGGCGTCTGTCTGGCAGGTGGTGCTACTGTCTATGAAATCGTGTTGTAGTTTGGCGATTGGTCGAAAGAGGGCAATAGTGCCTGTCAAATCGTGATTTATTAAGCCTTTGGCTGGCGGGTGGCGCTAGTGTCTATGGAATCAAACTTCGTTTGGCGTTTGGTCGGCAGGGGACACCAGTCTATGAAATAGTGTTTAGTTTGGCGTCTGGTCGGCAGTGGACGCATTTGTCTAAATAATCGTGTTTAATTTGGCGTTTGGCCAGCAGAGAACGCTGGTGTCTATAGAATCGTGTTAAGTATGTTTTCTGGCCGGAAGAAGACGCTAGTGTGTATAGAAATTGGACACAAATAGAATTCTTATTTAGTTCAATTTGTGGCCGCTACGTACTTTCCGTTCGACTATTCCACGCTAGAGGTCGCTAGTTTGTGCTATAGTTATGCGTTTGGTCGGCAGAGGTCACTAGTCTATAGAATCGTGTTTTGTTTGGCGTCTGGCCGACAGGGGGCACTGGTGTCTATAGTATTCTGTTTAATTTGGCGTTTGGCCGGCAGGGGCCGCTAGTGTGTATAGAAATTAGACACAAATAGAATTTTTATTTAGTTCAATTTGCGGCCGCTAGGTATTTTCTGTTCGTCTATTCCACGCTAGATGTCACTAGTTTGTTCCTCAATTTGGAGTTTGGTCCGGAGAGGACGCCAGTCTATAGAATCGTGATTTGTTTGGCGTCTGGCCAGCTGGGGCCGCTAATGTGTATAGAAATTAGACACAAATAGAATTTTTATTCAGTTCTACTTGCGGCGGCTAGGTATTTTCCGTTCGACTTTTCCACGCTAGATATCGCTAGTTCGTGCTTTAGATTGGCGATTGGTCGGCAGAGGTCGCTAGTCTATAGAATCATGTTTTGTTTGGCTCCTGGCCGACAGAGGGCGCTGGTGTCTATAGTATTCTGTTTAATTTGGCGTTTGGCCGGCAGAGGCCGCTGGTGTGTATAGAAATTAGACAATAATAGAATATTTATTCAGTTCAACTTGCAGCTGCTAGTTATTTTCCGTCCGACTATTCCACGCTTGAGTCACTATTTCGTGCATTAGTTTGGCGTCTGACCGGCAGAAGGCGCAATTGTCTATTGAATCGTATTAATTTGGCGATTGGTTGGCAGAGGGCGCTAGTCTCTATAGAATCATGTTCAGTTTGGCGTCTGGCCGACAGGGAGCGATAGTGTCAATAGTATCCTGTTCAATTTGGCGTCTGGCCTGCAGGGGCCGCTAAAGTGTATAGAAATTAGACACAAATAGAATTTTAATTTAGTTCAACTAGCGGCCGGTTGGTACATTCCGTTCGACTATCCCACGCTAGATGTCGCAGTTCGTGCTTTAGTTCGGCGTCTGGCCGGCAGAGCTCACTAGTCTATATTATCCTGTTTAATTTGGCATCTGCCTGGCAGGGGCCGCTAGTGTGTAGTGAAATAAGACAAATAGAATTTCAATCCAGTTCAACTTGCGGCAGCTAGGTATTTTGCGTTTGACTATTCCACACTAGATGTCGCTTATTCGTGCTTTAGTTTGGTGTTTGGTTGGCAGAGGGCGCTGGTGTTTATAGAATCGTGTTTAGTTTGGCATCTGGCCGACAGGGTGCCATTGTGTCTATAGTGTCCTGTTCAATTTGACGTCTGGCCGGCAGGGGCCGCTATTGTGTATGGAAATTAGACACAAATAGAATTTTAATTTAGTTAAACTTGCGGCCGCTAGGTATTTTCTGTTCGACTTTTCCACGCTAGATGTCGCTAGTTCGTGCTTTAGATTGGCGTTTGGTCGGCAGAGGTCACTAGTCTATAGAATCGTGTTTTGTTTGGCGTCTGGCCGACAGGGGGCGCAAGTGTCTATAGAATCGTGTTCAATTTGGCGCTTAGCCAACAGAGGGCGATAGTGTCTATAGTAACCTGTTTGATTTGGCGCCTGGCCGGCAGATGCCGCTAGTTTGTATGGAAATTAAAAACAAATAGAATTTTAATTAAGTTCAACTTTCGGCCGCTAGGTTTTTTGCGTCTGACTATTCCACGCTAGATGTCGCTAGTTCGTTCCTTAATTTGGCGTTTGGTCGGCATAGGACGCTAGTCTATAAAATCGTGTTTTTTTGGCGTCTGACCGAAAGAGGGCGCTAGTGTCTATAGTATCCTGTTCAATTTGGCGTCTGGCTGGCAGGTGGTGCTACTGTCTATGAAATCGTGTTGTAGTTTTGCAATTGGTCGACAGAGGGCAATAGTGCCCGTAGAATCGTGATTTATTAAGCCTTTGGCCGGCGGGTGGCGCTAGTGTCTATGGAATCAAACTTCGTTTGGCGTTTGGTCGGCAGGGGACGCATTTTTCTATAGAATCGTGTTTAGTTTGGCGTTTGGCCAGCAGAGAGCGCTGGTGTCTATAGAATCGTGTTAAGTATGCCTAGCCGGGAGGAGAAGCTAGTGTGTATAAAAATTGGACACAAATAGAATTCTTATTCAGTTCAACTTGCGGCCGCTAGGTACTTTCCGTTCGAATATTCCACGCTAGATGTCGCTAGTTTGTGCTTTAGTTTGGCGTTTGGTCGGCAGAGGTTACAAGTCTATAGAATCGTGTTTTGTTTGGCGTCTTGCCAACAGCAGGCGCTAGTGTCAATAGTATCCTGTTTAATTTGGCGTCTGGCCAGCAGGGGCCGCTAAAGTGTATAGAAATTAGGCACAAATAGAATTTTTATTTAGTTCAACTAGCGGCCGGTAGGCACATTCCGTTCGACTATTCAACGCTAGATGTCGCAGTTCGTGCTTTAGTATGGCGTCTGGCCGGCAGAGGTCACTGGTCTATAGAATCGTGTTTTGTTTGGCGTCTGGACAACAGGAGGCGCTAGTGTCAATAGTGTCCTGTATAATTTGCCGTTTGGCCAACAGGGGCTGCTAGTGTGTATAGAAATTAGACACAAATAAAATTTTCATTTAGTTCAACTTGAGGCCGCTAGGAACTTCCCGTTCTACTATTCCATGCTAAGTGGCGCTAATGAGTGCTTTAGGTTGGTGTTTGGTCGACAGAGGAATCTAGTCTATAGAATCGTGTTTAGTTTGGGGTCTGGCCTACAGAGGGCGATACTGTCTATAGTATCCTGTTTAATTTGGCGTCTGGCCGGAGGGGGCCGCTGGTGTGTATAGAAATTTTGCACAAATACAATTTATATTCAGTTCAACTTGCGGCCACTGGGTTTTTTCTGTTCGACTATTCAACGCTAGATGTCGCTAGTTCGTTCCTTAATTTGGCGTTTGGTCGGCAGAAGACGCTAGTCTATAAAATCGTGTTTTTTTTGGCGTCTGGCCGACAGGGTGCGATAGTGTCTATAGTATCCTTTTCAAATTGGCGTCTGGCCGGGAGGGGCCGCTGGTGTGTATAGAAATTAGACACAAATACAATTTATATTTAGTTCAACTTGCTGCCACTAGGTTTTTCTGTTCGACTATTCCTTGGTAGATGTCGCTAGTTCGTTCCTTAATTTGGCGTTTGGTCGGCATAGGACGCGAGTCTATAAAATCGTGTTTTGTTTGGCGTCTGACCGACAGGGGGACTAGTGTCTATAGTATCTTGTTCAATTTGGCGTCTGGCTGGCAGGTGGTGCTACTGTCTATGAAATCGTGTTTTAATTTGGCGATTGGTCAACAGAGGGCAATAGTGCCTGTAGAATCGTGATTTATTAAGCCTTTGGCCGGCAAGTGGCGCTAGTGTCTATGGAATCGAACATCGTTTGGAGTTTGGTCGGTAGGGGCCGCTAGTGTGTATGGAAATTAGACACAAATAGAATTTCCAATTAGTTCAACTTGCGGCCGCTAGGTACTTTCGTGTTTTGTTTGGCTTCTGGCCGACAGGGGGCGCTAGTGTCTATAGAATCTTGTTTAATTTGGCGTCTGGCCAGGAGGGGCCGCTGGTGTGTATAGAAATTAGACACAAATACAATTTATATTTAGCTCAACTTGCGGCCACTGGGTTTTTCTGTTCGACTATTCCACGCTAGATGTCGCTATTTTGTTCCTTAATTTGGCGTTTAGTCGGCAGAGGACGCTAGTCTATAAAATCGTGTTTTGTTTGGCGTCTGGCCGACAGGGTGCGATAGTGTCTATAGTATCCTGTTCACATTGGCGTCTGGTCGGGAGAGGCCGCTGGTGTGTATAGAAATAAGACACAAATACAATTTATTTTTAGCTCAACTTGCGGCCACTGGGTTTTTTCTGTTCGACTATTCCACGCTAGATGTCGCTAGTTCGTTCCTTAATTTGGCGTTTGGTTGGCATAGGACGCTAGTCTATAAAATCGTGTTTTGTTTGGCGTCTAACCGACAGGGGGCACTAGTGTCTATAGTATCCTGTTCAATTTGGCGTCTGGCTGGCAGGTGGTGCTACTGTCTATGAAATCGTGTTGTAATTTGGCGATTGGTCGACAGAGGGCAATTGTGCCTGTAAAATCGTGATTTATTAAGCCTTTGGCCGGCGGGTGGCGCTAGTGTCTATGGAATCGAACTTCGTTTGGCGTTTGGTCGACAGGGGACACTAGTCTATGAAATTAAGTTTAGTTTGGCGTCTGGTCGGCAGTGGACGCATTTGTCTATAGAATCGTGTTTAGTTTGGCGTTTGGCCAGCAGAGAGCGCTGGTGTCTATAGAATCGTGTTAAGTATGGTTTCTGGCCAGAAGGAGACGCTAGTGTGTATAGAAATTGGACACAATTGGAATTCTCATTCAGTTCAACTTGCGGCCCCAAGGTACTTTCCGTTCGACTATTCCACGCTAGATGTCGCTAGTTTGTGCTTTAGTTTGGCGTTTGGTCGGCAGAGTTCACTAGTCTATAGAATCGTGTTTTGTTTGGCGTCTTGGCGACAGCAGGCGCTAGTGTCAATAGTATCCTGTTTAATTTGGCGTCTGGCCAGCAGGGGCCGCTAAAGTGTATAGAAATCAGACACAAATAGAATTGTTATTTAGTTCAACTAGCGGCCGGTAGGCACATTCCGTTCGAATATTCTACGCTAGATGTCGCTAGTTCTTGCTTCAGATTGGCGTTTGGCCGGCAGAGGTCGCTAGTCTATAGAATCGTGTTTTGTTTGGCTTCTGGCCGACAGGGGTCGCTGGTGTCTATAGTATCCTGTATAATATGCCGTTTGGCCAACAAGGACCGCCAGTGTGTATTGAAATTAGACATAAATGAAATTTTCATCTAGTTTAACTTGAGGCCGCTAGGAACTTGGTCGATAGAGGAATCTAGTCTATAGAATCGTGTTTAGTGTGGCGTCTGGCTGACAGGGGGCGCAAGTGTCTATAGAATCGTGTTTAATTTGGCGTTTAGTCAACAGAGGGCGATAGTGTCTATAGTATCCTCTTTGATTTGTCGTCTGGCCGGCTGGGGTCGCTAGTGTGTATAGAAATTAGAAACAAATAAGATTTTTATTTAGTTCAACTTGCGGCCGCTAGGTATTTTCCGTTCGACTATTCCACGCTAGATGTCGCTAGTTCGTGCTTTAGTTTGGCGTTCGGTCGTCAAAGTTCGCTAGTCTACAGAATCGTGTTTTGTTTGGCGTCTGGCCTACAGGGGGCGATAGTGTCTATAGTATCCTGTTTAATTTGGCGACTGGTCAGCAGGAACCGCCACTGTGTATAGAAATTAGACACAAATAGAATTTTTATTTAGTTCAACTTGCGACCGCTAGGTATTTTCTGTTCGTCTATTCCACGCTAGATGTCTCTAGTTTGTTCCTCATTTTGGCGTTTGGTCGGCAGAGGACGCCAGCCTATAGAATCGTGTTTTGTTTGGCGTCTAGCCGACAGGGAGCGCTAGTGTCTATAGTATATTGTTCAATTTGGCGTTTGACCAGCAGGGGCCGCTAGTGTGTATAGAAATAAGACACAAATACAATTTTAATTTAGTTCAACTTGCGGCTGCTAGGTATTTTCCGTTCGACTATTCCACGCTAGATGTCGCTAGCTCGTGCTTTAGATTGGCGTTTGGTCGGCAGAGGTCGCTAGTCCATAGAATCGTGTTTTGTTTGGCTTCTGGCCGACAGGGGGCGCTGGTGTTTATAGTATCCTGTTTAATTTGGCGTTTGGCCGGCAGAGGCCGCTAGTGTGTATAGAAATTAGACACAAATACAATTTTCATTTGGTTCAACTTGCGGCTGCTAGGTATTTTCCGTTCGACTATTCCACGCTAGATGTCGCTAGCTCGTGCTTTAGATTGGCGTTTGGTCGACAGAGGGCGCCAGTGTCTATAGAATCGTGTTTAGTTTGGCGTCTGGCCTACAGGGGGCGATAGTGTCCATAGTATCCTGTTTAATTTGGCGTCTGGTCAGCAGGAACCGCTACTGTGTATAGAAATTAGACATAAATAGAATTTTTATTTAGTTCAACTTGCGGCCGCTAGGTATTTTCCGTTCGACTATTCCACGCTAGATGTCGCTAGTTCGTGCTTTAGTTTGGCGTTTGGTCGTCAAAGTTCGCTAGTCTACAGAATCGTGTTTTGTTTGGCGTCTGGCCGACAGGGGGCGCAATTGTCTATTGAATCGTTTTAAATTTGGCGTTTGGTCGACAGAGGTCGCTAGTCTATAGACTCTTGTTTTGTTTTGCTTCTGGCCGACAGGGGGCGCTGGTGTCTATAGAATCGTGTTAAGTATGGTTTCGTTCCTTAATTTGGCGTTTGGTCGGCAGAGGACGCTAGTCTATAAAATCGTGTTTTGTTTGGTTTCTGGCTGACAGGGGGCGCTAGTGTCTAAAGTATCCCGTTCAATTTGGCGTCTGGCCGGGAGGAGCCGCTAGTGTGTATGAAAATTAGACACAAATAGAATTTTGATTTAGTTCATTTTGCGGCCGCTAGGTATTTCCCGTCCGACTATTCCACGCTTGATGTCGATATTTCGTGCATTAGTTTGGCGTCTGGCCGGCAGAAGGCGCAATTGTCTATTGAATCGTATTAATTTGGCGATTGCTTGGCAGAGGGCGCTGGTGTCTATAGAATCATGTTTAGTTTGGCGTCTGGCCGGAAGGGGCCGCTGGTGTGTATATAAATAAGACACAAATACAATTCATATTTAGTTCAACTTTCGGCCGCTAGGTCTTTTGCATTTGACTATTCCAAACTAGATGTCGCTAATTCGTGCTTTAGTTTGAAGTTTGGTTGACAGAGGGCGCCGGTTTTTATAGATTCATGTTTAGTTTGGCTTCTGGCCGACAGGGGGCGGTGGTGTCCATAGTATCACGTTTAATTTGGCGTTTGGCCGGCAGAGGCCGCTTGTGTGTATAGAAATTAGACATGAATAGAATTTTTATTTAGTTCAACTTGCGGCCGCTAGGAATTTTCCGTTCGACTATTCCACGCTAGATGTCGCTAGTTCGTTCCTCAATTTGGCGTTTGGTCGGCAGAGGACGCTAGACTATGAAATCGTGTTTTGTTTGGCTTCTGGCTGACAGGGAGCGCTAGTGTCTAAAGTATCCCGTTCAATTTGGCGTCTGGCCTGGAGGAGCCACTAGTGTGCATGGAAATTAGACACAAATAGAATTTTTATTTAGTTCAACTCGCGGCCGCTAGGTATTTTCCGTTCGACTATTCCACGCTAGATGTCGCTAGTTCGTGCTTTAGTTTGGCGTTTGGTCGGCAAGGTCGCAAGTCTATAGAATCGTGTTCAGTTTGGCGTCTGGACGACAGGGGGCGCTAATGTCTATAATATCCTGCTTAATTTGTCGTATGGCCTGGAGGAGACGCTAGTGTGTATAGAAATTAGACACAAATATAGTTCTTATTTAGTTCAACTTGCGGCCGTGAGGTATTTCCCGTTCGACTATTTCACGCTAGATGTCGCTAGTTTGTTCCTCAATTTGGAGTTTGGTCGGGAGAGGACGCCAGTCTATAGAATCGTATTTTGTTTCGCGTCTGGCCGACAGGGCGCGCTAGTGTCTAAAGTATCCCGTTCAATTTGGCGTCTAGCCGGGAGGGGCGGCTAGTGTGTATAGAAATTAGACACAAATAGAATTTTGATTTAGTTCATTTTGCGGCCGCTAGTTATTTTCCATCCGACTATTCCACGCTTGATGTCGATATTTTTTGCATTAGTTTGGCGTCTGACTGGCAGAAGGCGCAATTGTCTATTGAATCATATTAATTTGGCGTTTGGTCGGCAGAGGACGCTAGTCTAAAAAATCGTGTTTTGTTTGGCGTCTGACCGACAGGGGGCGCTAGTGTCTATAGTATCCAGTTTAATTTGGCGTCTGGCTGGCAGAGGGTGCTACTGTCTATGAAATCGTGTTGTAGTTTGGCGATTGGTCGACAGAGGGAAATAGTGCCTGTAGAATTGTGTTTTATGAAGCCTCTGGCCGGCGGGTGGTCTAGTGTCTATGAAATCGAACTTCGTTTGGCGTCTGGTCGGCAGTGGACGCATTTATCTATAGAATCGTGTTTATTTTGGCATTTGGCAAGCAGAGAGCGCTGGTGTGTATAGAATCGTGTTAAGTATAGTTTCTGGCCGGGAGGAGACGCTAGTGTGTATAGAAATTGGACACAAATAGAATTCTTATTCAGTTCAACTTGCGGCTCCAAGGTACTTTCCGTTCGACTATTCCACGCTAGATGTCGCTAGTTTGTGCTTTAGTTTGGCGTTTGGTCGGCAGAGGTCACTAGTCTATAGAATCGTGTTTTGTTTGGCGTCTGGCCGACAGGAGGCGCTAGTGTCAATAGTATCCTGTTTAATTTGCCGTTTGGCCAACAAGGGCCGCCAGTGTGTATAGAAATTAGACACAAATAGAATTTTCATCTAGTTTAACTTGAGGACGCTAGGAACTTCCCGTTCTACTATTCCCCGCTAAGTGGCGCTAATGAGTGCTTTAGTTTGGTGTTTGGTCGACAGAGGAATCTAGTCTATGGAATCGTGTTTAGTTTGGCGTCTGGCCGACAGGGGGCGCAAGTGTGTATAGAAATTAAAAACAAATAGAATTTTTATTTAGTTCAACTTTCGGCCGCTAGGTATTTTGCGTTTGACTTTTCCACGCTAGATGTCGCTAGTTCGTTCCTTAATTTGGCGTTTGGTCAGCATAGGACGCTAGTCTATAAAATCGTGTTTTGTTTGGTGTCTGACCGACAGGGGGCGCTAGTGTCTATAGTATCCTGTTCAATTTGGCGTCTGGCTGGCAGGTGGTGCTACTGTCTATGAAATCGAGTTGTAATTTGGCGATTGGTCGACAGAGGGCAATAGTGCCTGTAGAATCGTGATTTATCAAGCCTTTGGGCGGCGGGTGGCGCTAGTGTCTATGGAATCGAACTTCGTTTGGCGTTTGGTCGGCAGGGGACACTAGTCTATGAAATTAGGTTTAGTTTGGCGTCTGGTCGGCAGTGGACGCATTTGTCTATAGAATCGTGTTTAGTTTGGCGTTTGGCCAGCAGAGAGCGCTGGTGTCTATATAATCGTGTTAAGTATGGTTTCTGGCCGGGAGGAGACGCTAGTGTGTATAGAAATTGGACACAAATAGAATTCTTATTCAGTTCAACTTGCGGCTCCAAGGTACTTTCCGTTCGACTATTCCACGCTAGATGTCGCTAGTTTGTGCTTTAGTTTGGCGTTTGGTCGGCAGAGGTCACTAGTCTATAGAATCGTGTTTTGTTTGGCGTCTGGCCGACAGGAGGCGCTAGTGTCGATAGTATCCTGTTTAATTTGGCGTCTGGCCAGCAGGAGCCGCTAAAGTGTATAGAAATTAGACACAAATAGAATTTTTATTTAGTTCAACTAGCGAACGGTAGGTACATTCCGTTCGACTATTTCACGCTAGATGTTGCAGTTCGTGCTTTAGTTTGGCGTCTGGCCGGCAGAGGTCACAGTCTATAGGATCGTATTTTGTTTGGCGTCTGGACGACAGGAGGCGCTAGTGTCAATTGTATCCTGTATAATTTGCCGTTTGGCCAACAAGGGCCGCCAGTGTGTATAGAAATTAGACACAAATAGAATTTTCATCTAGTTTAACTTGAGGCCGCTAGGAACTTCCCGTTCTACTATCCCCCGCTAAGTGGCGCTAATGAGTGCTTTAGTTTGGTGTTTGGTCGACAGAGGAATCTAGTCTATGTAATCGTGTTTAGTTTGGCGTCTGGCCGACAGGAGGCGCAAGTGTGTATAGAATCGTGTTTGATTTGGCGTTTAGCCAACAGAGGGCGATAGTGTCTATAGTATCCTGTTTGATTTGGCGTCTGGTCGGCAGTGGACGCATTTGTCTATAGAATCGTGTTTAGTTTGGCGTTTGGCCAGCAGAGAGCGCTGGTGTCTATAGAATCGTGTTAAGTATGGTTTCTGGCCGGAAGGAGACGCTAGTGTGTATAGAAATTGGACACCAATAGAATTCTTATTCAGTTCAACTTGCGGCCCCAAGGTACTTTCCGTTCGACTATTCCACGCTAGATGTCGCTAGTTTGTGCTTTAGTTTGGCGTTTGGTCGGCAGAGGTCACTAGTCTATAGAATCTTGTTTTGTTTGGCGTCTGGCCGACAGGAGGCGCCAGTGTCAATAGTATCCTGTTTAATTTGACGTCTGGTCAGCAGGGGCCGCTAAAGTGTATAGAAATTAGACACAAATAGAATTTATATTTAGTTCAACTAGCAGCCGGTAGGTATATTCCGTTCGACTATTCCACACTAGATGTCGCTACTTTGTGCTTTAGTTTGGCGTCTGGCCGGCAGAGGTCACTAGTCTATATTATCGTGTTATGTTTGGCGTCTGGACAACAGGAGGCGCTAGTGTCAATAAAATCCTGTATCATTCGCCGTTTGGCCAACAGGGGCCGCTAGTGTGTATAGAAATTAGACACAAATTTCATTTAGTTCAACTTGAGGCCGCTAGGAACTTCCCGTTCTACTATTCCACGCTAAGTGGCGCTAATGAGTGCTTTAGGTTGGTTTTTGTTCGACAGGGGGCGCAATTGTCCGTAGAATCGTGTTAATTTGGCGTTTAGCCAACATAGGACTATAGTGTTAATAGTATCCTGTTTGATTTGGCGTCTGGTCAGCAGGAACCGCTACTGTGTATAGAAATTAGACACAAAAGGATTTTTCATTTAGTTCAACTTGCGGCCGCTAGGTATTTTCTGTTCGTCTATCTCACGCTAGATGTCGCTAGTTTGTTCCTCAATTTGGCGTTTGGTCGGCAGAGGACGCCAGTCTATAGAATCGTGTTTTTTTTGGCGTCTGGCCGACAGAAAGCGCTAGTGTCTATAGTATACTGTTTAATTTGGCGTTTGGCCGGCAGGGGCCGCTAAAGTGTATAGAAATTAGACACAAATACAACTTTTATTTAGTTCAACTAGCGACCGGTAGGTACATTCCGTTCGACTATTCCACGCTAGATATCGCAGTTCGTGCTTTAGTTTGGCGTCTGGCCGACAGAGGTCACTAGTCTATAGGATCGTATTTTGTTTGGCGTCTGGACGACAGGAGGCGCTAGTGTCAATTGTATCCTGTATAATTTGTCGTTTGGCCAACAAGGGCCGCCAGTGTGTATAGAAATTAGACACAAATAAAATTTTCATCTAGATTAACTTGAGGCCGCTAGGAACTTCCCGTTCTACTATTCCCCGCTAAGTGGCGCTAATGAGTGCTTTAGATTGGTGTTTGGTCGACAGAGGAATTTAGTCTATAGAATCGTGTTTAGTTTGGCGTCTGGCCGACAGGGGGCGCTGGTGTCCATAGTATCCGGTTTAATTTGTCGTTTGGCCGGCAGAGGCCGCTAGTGTGTATAGAAATTAGACATTAATAGAATTTTTATTTAGTTCAACTTGCGGCCGCTAGGTATTTTCCGTTCGACTATTCCACGCTAGATGTCACTAGTTCATGCTTTAGTTTGGGGGCGCAAGTGTGTATAGAATCGTGTTTAATTTGGCGTTTAGCCAATAGAGGGCGATAGTGTCTATAGTATCCTGTTTGATTTGGCGTCTGACCGGCAGGGGCCGCTAGTGTGTATAGAAATTAAAAACAAATAGAATTTTTATTCAGTTCAACTTTCGGCCAAAAGGTATTTTGCATTTGACTTTTCCAAACTAGATGTCGCTAATTCGTGCTTTAATTTGGGGTTTGGTTGACAGAGGGCGCTGGTTTTTCTAGAATCATGTTTAGTTTGGCTTCTGGTCGACAGGGGGCGCTGGTGTCCATAGTATCCGGTTTAATCTGGCGTTTGGCCGGCAGAGGCCGCTAGTGTGTATAGAAATTAGACACAAATAGAATTTTTATTTAGTTCAACTTGCGACCGCTAGGTATTTTCCGTTTCACTTTTCCACGCTAGATGTCGATAGTTCGTTCCTTAATTTGGCGTTTTGTCGGCATAGGACGCTAGTCTATAAAATCGTGTTTTGTTTGGCGTCTGGCCTACAGGGGGCGATACTGTCTATAGTATCCTGTTTAATTTGGCGTCTGGCCGGGAGGAGACGCTAGTGTGTATAGAAATTGGACACAAATAGAATTCTTATTCAGTTCAACTTGCGGCCGCTAGGTACTTTCCGTTCGACTATTCCACGCTAGATGTCGCTAGTTCGTTCCTTAATTTGGCGTTTGGTCGGCAGAGGACGCCAGCCTATAGAATCGTGATTTGTTTGGCTTCTGGCCGACAGGGGACGCTGGTGTCTATAGTATCCAGTTTAATTTGGCGTTTGGCCGGCAGGGGCCGCTAGTGTGTATAGAAATTAGACACAAATAGAATTTTTATTTAGTTCAACTTGCGACCGCTAGGTGTATTCCGTTCCACTTTTCCACGCTAGATGTCGATAGTTCGTTCCTTAATTTGGCGTTTTGTCGGCATAGGACGCTAGTCTATAAAATCGTGTTTTGTTTGGCGTCTGGCCTACAGGGGGCGATACTGTCTATAGTATCCTGTTTAATTTGGCGTCTGGCCGGGAGGAGACGCTAGTGTGTATAGAAATTGGACACAAATAGAATTCTTATTTAGTTCAACTTGCGGCCGCTAGGTACTTTCCGTTCGACTATTCCACGCTAGATGTCGCTAGTTCGTTCCTTAATTTGGCGTTTGGTCGGCAGAGGACGCTTGTCTATAAAATCGTATTTTGTTTGGATTCTGGCCGATAGGGGGCGCTAGTGTCTAAAGTAACCCGTTCAATTTGGCGTCTGGCCGGGAGGGGCCGCTAGTGTGTATAGAAATTAGACACAAATAGAATTTTGATTTAGTTCATTTTGCGGCCGCTAGGTATTTCTCGTCCTACTATTCCACGCTTGATGTCGATATTTCGTGCATTAGTTTGGCGTCTGGCCGGCAGAATGCGCAATTGTTTATTGAATCGTATTAATTTGGCGATTGGTTGGCAGAGGACGCTGAAGTCTATAGAATCATGTTTACTTTGGCGTCTGGCCGACAGGGGGCGCTAATGTCTATGATATCCTGCTTAATTTGGCGTCTAGCCTGGAGGGGCCGCTAGTGTGTATAGAAATTAGACACAAATACAATTCATATTTAGTTCATCTTGCGGCCACTAGGTATTTTCTGTTCGACTATTCCACGCTAGATGTCGCTATTTCGTTCCTTAATTTGGCGTCTGGTCGGCATAGGACGCTAGTCTATAAAATCGTGTTTTGTTTGGCGTCTGAGCGACAGGGGGCGCTAGTGTCTATAGTATCCTGTTCAATTTGGCGTCTGGCTGGCAGGTGGTGCTACTGTCTGTGGAATCGTGTTGTAGTTTAGCGATTGGTCGACAGAGGGCAATAGTGTCTGTAGAATAGTGATTTATTAAGCCTTTGGCCGTCGGGTGGCGCTAGTGTCTATGGAATCGAACTTCGTTTGGCGTGTGGTCGGCAGGGGACACTAGTCTATGAAATTAAGTTTAGTTTGGCGTATGGTCGGCAGTGGACGCATTTGTCTATAGAATCGTGTTCAGTTTGGCGTTTGGCCAGCAGAGAGCGCTGGTGTCTATATAATCGTGTTAAGTATGGTTTCTGGCCGGGAGGAGACGCTAGTGTGTATAGAAATTGGACACAAATAGAATTCTCATTCAGTTCAACTTGCGGCCGCTAGGTACTTTCCGTTCGACTATTCCACGCTAGATGTCGCTAGTTTGTGCTTTAGTTTGGCGTCTGGCCGGCAGAAATCACTAGTCTATAGGATCGTGTTATGTTTGGCGTTCGGACAACAGGAGGCGCTAGTGTCCATAGTATCCTGTATAATTCGCCGTTTGGCCAACAGGGGCCGCTAGTGTGTATAGAAATTAGACACAAATAAAATTTTCATTTAGTTCAACTTGAGGCCGCTAGGAACTTCCCGTTCTACTATTACACGCTAAGTGGCGCTAATGAGTGCTTTAGGTTGGTGTTTGGTCGAAAGGGGGCGCAAGTGTCTATGAAATCGTGTTTAATTTGGCGTTTATTCAACAGAGGGCTATAGTGTCTATAGTATCCTGTTTGATTTGGCGTCTGGCCGGCAGGGGCCGTTAGTGTGTATGGAAATTAAAAACAAATAGAATTTTCATTTAGTTCAACTTGCGGCTGCTAGGTACTTTCGTATTTAGTTTGGCGTCCGTCCGACAGGGGGCACTAGTGTCTATAGTATCCTGTTTAATTTGGCGTTCGGCCAGCAGGGGCCGCTAGTGTGTATAGAAATTGGACACAAATAGAATTTTCATTGAGTTCAACTTGCGGCTGCTAGGTATTTTCTGTTCGACTATTGTACGCTAGATGTCGCTAGTTCGTCCCTTAATTTGGCGTTTGGTCGTCAGCGGACGCTAGTCCATAAAATCGTGTTTTGTTTGGCTTCTGGCTGACAGGGGGCGCTAGTGTCCAAAGTATCCCGTTCAATTTGGCGTCTGGCCGGAAGGGGCCGCTAGTGTGTATGGAAATTAGACACAAATAGAATTTTGATCTTGTTCATTTTGCTGCCGCTAGGTATTTCCCGTCCGACTATTCCACGCTTGATATCGATATTTCATTAGTTTGGCGTCTGGCCGGCAGAAGGCGCAATTGTCTATTGAATCGTATTAATTTGGCGATTGGTTGGCAGAGGGCGCTGGTGTCTATAGAATCATGTTTAGTTTGGCGTTTGGCCAGCAGGGGCCGCCAGTGTGTATAGAAATTGGAAACAAATAGAATTTTTATTGAGTTCAACTTGCGGCCGCTAGGTATTTTCTGTTCGACTATTCCACGCTAGATGTCGCTAGTTCGTTCCCTAATTTGGCGTTTGGTCGGCAGAGGACGCTAGTCTATAAAATAGTGTTTTGTTTGGCTTCTGGCTGACAGGGGGCGCTAGTGTCTAAAGTATCCCGTTCAATTTGGCGTCTGGCCGGAAGGGGCCGCTAGTGTGTATGGAAATTAGACACAAATAGAATTTTGATTCTGTTCATTTTGCGGCCGCTAGGTATTTCCCGTCCGACTATTCCACGCTTGATGTCGATATTTCGTGCATTAGTTTGGCGTTTGGCGGGCAGAAGGTGCAATTGTCTATTGAATCGTATTAATTTGGCGATTGGTTGGCAGAGGGCGCTGGTGTCTATAGAATCATGTTTAGTTTGGCTTCTAGCCGACAGCGGGCGATTGTGTCTATATGATCCTGTTTAATTTGGCGTCTGGTCAAGAGGGGCCGCTGGTGTGTATATAAATAAGACACAAATACAATTCATATTTAGCTCAAATTGCGGCCGCTAGGTTTTTCTGTTCGACTATTCCCCGCTAGATGTCGCTAGTTCGTACTTTAATTTGGCGTTTGGTCGACAGAGGACGCTAGTCTATAAAATCGGGTTTTTTTTGTCTGACCGACAGGGGGCGCTAGTGTCTATAGTATCCTGTTCAATTTGGCTTCTGGCCAGCAGGGGCCTGCTAAAGTGTATAGAAATTAGACACAAATAGAATTTCTATTTAGTTAAACTAGCGGCCGGTAGGTACATTCCATTCGACTATTCCACGTTAGATTTCGCAGTTCGTGCTTTAGTTTGGCGTCTGGCCGGCAGAGGTCACTAGTCTGTAGGATCGTATTTTGTTTGCGTCTGGACGACAGGAGGCGCTAGTGTCAATTGTATCCTGTATAATTTGCCGTTTGGTCAACAAGGGCCGCCAGTGTGTATTGAAATTAGACACAAATAAAATTTTCATCTAGTTTAACTTGAGGCCGCTAGGAACTTCGCGTTCTACTATTCCCCGCTAAGTGGCGCTAATGAGTGCTTTAGTTTGGTGTTTGGTCGACAGAGAAATCTAGTCTATAGAATCGTGTTTAGTTTGGCGTCTGGCCGACAGGGGGCGCAAGTGTGTATAGAATCGTGTTTAATTTGGCGTTTAGCCAACAGAGGGGGATAGTGTCTATAGTATCGTATTTAGTTTGGCGTCTGGTCTACAGGGGGAGATAGTGTCTATAGTATCCTGTTTAATTTGGCGTCTGGTCAGCAGGAACCGCTACTGTGTGAAGAAATTAGACACAAATGGAATTTTCATTTAGTTCAACTTGCGGCCGCTAGGTATTTTCTGTTCGTCTATCTCATGCTAGATGTCGATAGTTTGTTCCTCAATTTGGCGTTTGGTCGGCAGAGGACGCCAGTCTATAGAATCGTGTTTTTTTAGGCGTCTGGCCGACAGGTAGCGCTAGTGTCTATAGTATCCTGTTTAATTTGGCGTTTGGCCGACAGGGGCCGCTAGTGTGTATGGAAATTAGACACAAATGGAATTTTTATTTAGTTCAACTTGCGACCGCTAGGTATTCTCTGTTCGTCTATTCCACGCTAGTATCGCTAGTTTGTTCCTAAATCTGGCGTTTGGTCGGCAGAGGACGCCAGTCTATAGAATCGTGTTTTGTTTGGCGTCTTGCCGACAGGGGGCGCTAGTGTCTATAGTATCCTGTTTAATTTGGCTTCTGGCCAGCAGGGGCCTGCTAAAGTGTATAGAAATTAGACACAAATAGAATTTCTATTTAGTTAAACTAGCGGCCGGTAGGTACATTCCATTCGACTATTCCACGTTAGATTTCGCAGTTCGTGCTTTAGTTTGGCGTCTGGCCGGCAGAGGTCACTAGTCTGTAGGATCGTATTTTGTTTGCGTCTGGACGACAGGAGGCGCTAGTGTCAATTGTATCCTGTATAATTTGCCGTTTGGTCAACAAGGGCCGCCAGTGTGTATTGAAATTAGACACAAATAAAATTTTCATCTAGTTTAACTTGAGGCCGCTAGGAACTTCGCGTTCTACTATTCCCCGCTAAGTGGCGCTAATGAGTGCTTTAGTTTGGTGTTTGGTCGACAGAGAAATCTAGTCTATAGAATCGTGTTTAGTTTGGCGTCTGGCCGACAGGGGGCGCAAGTGTGTATAGAATCGTGTTTAATTTGGCGTTTAGCCAACAGAGGGGGATAGTGTCTATAGTATCGTGTTTAGTTTGGCGTCTGGTCTACAGGGGGCGATAGTGTCTATAGTATCCTGTTTAATTTGGCGTCTGGTCAGCAGGAACCGCTACTGTGTGAAGAAATTAGACACAAATGGAATTTTCATTTAGTTCAACTTGCGGCCGCTAGGTATTTTCTGTTCGTCTATCTCATGCTAGATGTCGATAGTTTGTTCCTCAATTTGGCGTTTGGTCGGCAGAGGACGCCAGTCTATAGAATCGTGTTTTTTTAGGCGTCTGGCCGACAGGTAGCGCTAGTGTCTATAGTATCCTGTTTAATTTGGCGTTTGGCCGACAGGGGCCGCTAGTGTGTATGGAAATTAGACACAAATGGAATTTTTATTTAGTTCAACTTGCGACCGCTAGGTATTCTCTGTTCGTCTATTCCACGCTAGTATCGCTAGTTTGTTCCTAAATCTGGCGTTTGGTCGGCAGAGGACGCCAGTCTATAGAATCGTGTTTTGTTTGGCGTCTTGCCGACAGGGAGCGCTAGTGTCTATAGTATACTGTTTAATTTGGCGTTTGACCGGCAGGGGCCGCTAGTGTGTATAGAAATTAGACATAAATAGAATTTTTATTTAGTTCAACTTGCGGCTGCTAGGTATTTTCTGTTCGACTATTCCACGCTAGATGTCGTTGGTTCGTTCCTTAATTTAGCGTTTGGTCGGCAGAGGACGCTAGTCTATAAAATCGTGTTTTGTTTGGCTTCTGGCTGACAGGGGGCGCTAGTGTCTAAAGTATCACGTTCAATTTGGCGTCTGGCCGGAAGGGGCCGCTAGGGTGTATGGAAATTAGACACAAATAGAATTTTGATTTTGTTCATTTTGCGGCCGCTAGGTATTTCCCGTCCGACTATTCCACGCTTGATGTCGATATTTCGTGCATTAGTTTGGCGTTTGGCGGGCAGAAGGTGCAATTGTCTATTGAATCGTATTGATTTGGCGATTGGTTGGCAGAGGGCGCTGGTGTCTATAGACTCATGTTTAGTTTGGCGTCTAGCCGACAGCGGGCGATTGTGTCTATATGATCCTGTTTAATTTGGCGTCTGGCCAAGAGGGGCCGCTGGTGTGTATATAAGTAAGACACAAATACAATTCATATTTAGTTCAAATTGCGGCCGCTAGGTTTTTCTGTTCGACTATTCCTCGCTAGATGTCGCTAGTTCGTACTTTAATTTGGCGTTTGGTCGACAGAGGACGCTAGTCTATAAAATCGGGTTTTTTTTGTCTGACCGACAGATGGCGCTAGTGTCTATAGTATCCTGTTTAATTTGGCTTCTGGCCACCAGGGGCCTGCTGAAGTGTATAGAAATTAGACACAAATAGAATTTCTATTTAGTTAAACTAGCGGCCGGTAGGTACATTCCGTTCGTCTATTCCACGTTAGATTTCGCAGTTCGTGCTTTAGTTTGGCGTCTGGCCAGCAGAGGTCACTAGTCTATAGGATCGTATTTTGTTTGCGTCTGGACGACAGGAGGCGCTAGTGTCAATTGTATCCTGTATAATTTGCCGTTTGGTCAACAAGGGCCGCCAGTGTGTATTGAAATTAGACACAAATAAAATTTTCATCTAGTTTAACTTGAGGCCGCTAGGAACTTCGCCTTCTACTATTCCCCGCTAAGTGGCGCTAATGAGTGCTTTAGTTTGGTGTTTGGTCGACAGAGGAATCTAGTCTATAGAATCGTGTTTAGTTTGGCGTCTGGCCGACAGGGGGCGCAAGTGTGTATAGAATCGTGTTTAATTTGGCGTTCAGCCAACAGAGAGGGATAGTGTCTATGGTATCGTGTTTAGTTTGGCGTTTGGTCTACAGGGGGCGATAGTGTCTATAGTATCCTGTTTAATTTGGCGTCTGGTCAGCAGGAACCGCTACTGTGTAAAGAAATTAGACACAAATGGAATTTTTATTTAGTTCAACTTGCGACCGCTAGGTATTCTCTGTTCGTCTATTCCACGCTAGTATCGCTAGTTTGTTCCTAAATTTGGCGTTTGGTCGACAGAGGGCGCCAGTGTCTATAGAATCGTGTTTAGTTTTGCGTCTGGTCTACAGGGGGCGATAGGGTCCATAGTATCCTGTTCAATTTGGCGTCTGGTCAGCAGGAACCGCTACTGTGTATAGAAATTAGACACAAATGGAATTTTCATTTAGTTGACTTGCGGCCGCTAGGTATTTTCTGATCGTCTATCTCACGCTAGATGTCGCTAGTTTGTTCCTCAATTTGGCGTTTGGTCGGCAGAGGACGCCAGTCTATAGAATCGTGTTTTGTTTGGCGTCTGACCGACAGGGAGCGCTAGTGTCTATAGTATCCTGTTCAATTTGGCGTTTGGCCGGCAGGGGCCGCTAGTGTGTATAGAAATTAGACACAAATAAAATTTTTATTCAGTTCACTTGCGGCTGCTGAGTATTTTTCGTTCGACTATTCCACGCTAGATGTCGCTAGTTCGTGCTTTAGATTGGCGTTTGTTCGGCAGAGGTCGCTAGTCTATAGACTCGTGTTTTGTTTGGCTTCTGGCCGACAGGGGGCGCTAGTGTCCAGAGTATCCTGTTTAATTTGGCGTTTGGCCGGCAGAGGCCGCTAGTGTGTATAGAAATTAGACACAAATAGAATTTTCATTTAGTTCAACTTGCGGCCGCTAGGTATTTTCCGTTCGATTATTCCACGCTAGATGTCGCTAGTTCGTGCTTTAGTTTGGCGTTTTGTCGTCAAAATTCGCTAGTCTACAGAATCGTGTTTTGTTTGGCGTCTGGCCGACATTGGGCGCAATTGTCTATTGAATCGTTTTGAATTTGGCGTTTGGTCGACAGAGAAGGCCAGTGTCCATAGAATCGTGTTTAGTTTGGCGTCTGGCCTACAGAGGGCGATACTGTCTATAGTATCCTGTTCAAATTGGCGTCTGGCCGGGAGAAGCCGCTGGTGTGTATAGAAATTAGACACAAATACAATTCATATTTAGTTCAACTTGCGGCCGCTAGGTATTTTCTGTTCGTCTATCTCACGCTAGATGTCGCTAGTTTGTTCCTCAATTTGGCGTTTGGTCGGCAGAGGACGCCAGTCTATAAAATCGTGTTTTGTTTGGCGTCTGACTGACAGGGGGCGCTAGTGTCTATATTATCCTGTTCAATTTGGCGTCTGGCTGGCAGGTGGTGCTACTCTCTATGAAATCGTGTTGTAGTTTGGCGATTGGTCGACAGAGGGCAATAGTGCCTGTAGAATCGTGATTTATTAAGCCTTTGGCCGGCGGGTGGCGCTAGTGTCTATGGAATCGAACTTCGTTTGGCGTTTGGTCGATAGGGGCCGTTAGTGTGTATGGAAATTAGACACAAATAGAATTTTCATTTAGGTCAACTTGCGGCCGCTAGGTACTTTCGTGATTTGTTTGGCTTCTGGCCGACAGGGGGCGCTAGTGTCTATAGTATCCTGTTCAATTTGGCGTCTGGCCGAAAGGGGCCGCTGGTGTGTATAGAAATTAGACACAAATACAATTTATATTTAGTTCAACTTGCGGCCACTGGGTTTTTCTGTTCGACTATTCCACGCTAGATGTCGCTATTTCGTTCCTTAGTTTGGCGTTTGGTCGGCAGAGGTCACTAGTCTATAGAATCGTGTTTTATTCGACGTCTGGCCGACAGGAGGCGCTAGTGTCAATAGTATCCTGTATAATTCGCCGTTTGGCCAACAGGAGCCGCTGAAGTGTATAGAATTTAGACACAAATTAAATTTTCATTTAGTTCAATTTGAGGCCGCTAGGAACTTCCCGTTCTACTATTCCACGCTAAGTGGCGCTAATGAGCGTTTTAGATTGGTATTTGTTCGACACAGGAATCTAGTCTATAGAATCGTGTTTAGTTTGGCGTCTGGCCGACAGGGGGCGAAAGTGTCTATAGAATCGTGTTTAATTTGACGTTTAGCCAACAGAGGGCGATAGTGTCTATAGTATCCTGTTTGATTTGGCGTCTGGCCTGCAAGGGCCGTTAGTGTGTATGGAAATTTAAAACAAAAAGAATTTTCATTTAGTTCAACTTTCGGCCGCTAGGTATTTTGCTTTTGACTATTCCACACTAGATGTCGCTAGTTCGTTCCTTAATTTGGCGTTTGGTCGGCATAGGACGCTAGTCTATAAAATCGTGTTTTGTTTGGCGTCTGACCGACAGGGGGCGCTAATGTCTATAGTATCCTGTTCAATTTGGCGTCTGGCTGGCAGGTGGTGCTACTGTCTATGAAATCGTGTTGTAATTTGGCGATTGGTCGACAGATGGCAATAGTGCCTGTAGAATCGTGATTTATTGAGCCTTTGGCCGGCGGGTGGCGCTAGTGTCTATGGGATCGAATTTCGTTTGGCGTTTGGTCGGCAGGGGACACTAGTCTATGAAATTAAGTTTGGTTTGGCGTCTGGTCGGCAGTGGACGCATTTGACGATAGAATCGTGTTTAGTTTGGCGTTTGGCCAGCAGAGAGCGCTGGTGTCTATAGAATCGTGTTAAGTATGATTTCTGGCCGGGAGGAGACGCTAGTGTGTATAGAAATTGGACAGAAATAGAATTCTTATTCAGTTCAACTTGCGGCCCCTAGGTAATTTCCGTTCGACTATTCCACGCTAGATGTCGCTAGTTTGTGCTTTAGTTTGGCGTTTGGTAGGCAGAGGTCACTAGTCTATAGAATCGTGTTTTGTTTGGCGTCTGGCCGACAGGAGGCGTTAGTGTCAATAGTATCCTGTTCAATTTGGCGTCTGGCCAGCAGGGGCCGCTAAAGTGTATAGAAATTAGACACAAATAGAATTTTAATTTAGTTCAACTTGCGACCGCTAGGTATTTTCTGTTCGTCTATTCCACGCTAGATGTCGCTAGTTTGTTCCTCAATTTGGCGTTTGGTCGTCAGAAGACGCCAGCCTATAGAATCGTGTTTTGTTTGGCTTCTAGCCGACAGGGAGCGCTAGTGTCTATAGTATACTCTTTAATTTGGCGTTTGACCGGCAGGGGCCGCTATTGTGTATAGAAATTAGACATAAAATGAATTTTCATTTAGTTCAACTTGCGGCTGCTAGGTATTTTCCGTTCGACTATTCCACGCTAGATGTCGCTAGTTCAAGCTTTAGTTTGGCGTTTGGCCAGCAGGGGCCGCCAGTGTGTATAGAAATTGGAAACAGATAGAATTTTTATTGAGTTCAACTTGCGGCCGCTAGGTATTTTCTGTTCGACTATTCCACGCTAGATGTCGCTAGTTTGTTCCTCAATTTGGCGTTTGGTCGTCAGAGGACGCCAGCCTATAGAATCGTGTTTTGTTTGGCGTCTAGCCGACAGGGAGCGCTAGTGTCTATAGTATACTCTTTAATTTGGCGTTTGACCGGCAGGGGCCGCTATTGTGTATAGAAATTAGACATAAAATGAATTTTCATTTAGTTCAACTTGCGGCTGCTAGGTATTTTCCGTTCGACTATTCCACGCTAGATGTCGCTAGTTCAAGCTTTAGTTTGGCGTTTGGCCAGCAGGGGCCGCCAGTGTGTATAGAAATTGGAAACAAATAGAATTTTTATTGAGTTCAACTTGCGGCCGCTAGGTATTTTCTGTTCGACTATTCCACACTAGATGTCGCTAGTTCGTTCCTTAATTTGGCGTTTGGTCGGCATAGGACGCTAGTCTATGAAATCGTGTTTTGTTTGGCGTCTGACCGACAGGGGGTGCTAATGTCTATAGTATTCCACGCTTGATGTCGATATTTCGTGCATTAGTTTGGCGTTTGGCGGGCAGAAGGTGCAATTGTCTATTGAATCTTATTAATTTGGCGATTGGTTGGCAGAGGGCGCTGGTGTCTATAGAATCATGTTTAGTTTGGCTTCTAGCCGACAGCGGGCGATTGTGTCTATATGATCCTGTTTAATTTGGCGTCTGGTCAAGAGGGGCCGCTGGTGTGTATATAAATAAGACACACATACAATTCATATTTAGCTCAAATTGCGGCCGCTAGGTTTTTCTGTTCGACTATTCCCCGCTAGATGTCGCTAGTTCGTACTTTAATTTGGCGTTTGGTCGACAGAGGACGCTAGTCTATAAAATCGGGTTTTTTTTGTCTGACCGACAGGGGGCGCTAGTGTCTATAGTATCCTGTTTAATTTGGCTTCTGGCCAGCAGGGGCCTGCTAAAGTGTATAGAAATTAGACACAAATAGAATTTCTATTTAGTTAAACTAGCGGCCGGTAGGTACATTCCATTCGACTATTCCACGTTAGATTTCGCAGTTCGTGCTTTAGTTTGGCGTCTGGCCGGCAGAGGTCACTAGTCTGTAGGATCGTATTTTGTTGCGTCTGGACGACAGGAGGCGCTAGTGTCAATTGTATCCTGTATAATTTGCCGTTTGGTCAACAAGGGCCGCCAGTGTGTATTGAAATTAGACACAAATAAAATTTTCATCTAGTTTAACTTGAGGCCGCTAGGAACTTTGCGTTCTACTAGTCCCCGCTGAGTGGCGCTAATGAGTGCTTTAGTTTGGTGTTTGGTCGACAGAGAAATCTAGTCTATAGAATCGTGTTTAGTTTGGCGTCTGGCCGACAGGGGGCGCAAGTGTGTATAGAATCGTGTTTAATTTGGCGTTTAGCCAACAGAGGGGGATAGTGTCTATAGTATCGTGTTTAGTTTGGCGTCTGGTCTACAGGTGGAGATAGTGTCTATAGTATCCTGTTTAATTTGGCGTTTGGCCGACAGGGGCCGCTAGTGTGTATGGAAATTAGACACAAATGGAATTTTTATTTAGTTCAACTTGCGACCGCTAGGTATTCTCTGTTCGTCTATTCCACGCTAGTATCGCTAGTTTGTTCCTAAATCTGGCGTTTGGTCGGCAGAGGACGCCAGTCTATAGAATCGTGTTTTGTTTGGCGTCTTGCCGACAGGGAGCGCTAGTGTCTATAGTATACTGTTTAATTTGGCGTTTGACCGGCAGGGGCCGCTAGTGTGTATAGAAATTAGACATAAATAGAATTTTTATTTAGTTCAACTTGCGGCTGCTAGGTATTTTCTGTTCGACTATTCCACGCTAGATGTCGCTAGTTCGTTCCTTAATTTGGCGTTTGGTCGGCAGAGGACGCTAGTCTATAAAATCGTGTTTTGTTTGGCTTCTGGCTGACAGGGGGCGCTAGTGTCTAAAGTATCACGTTCAATTTGGCGTCTGGCCGGAAGGGGCCGCTAGTGTGTATGGAAATTAGACACAAATAGAATTTTGATTTTGTTCATTTTGCGGCCGCTAGGTATTTCCCGTCCGACTATTCCACGCTTGATGTCGATATTTCGTGCATTAGTTTGGCGTTTGGCGGGCAGAAGGTGCAATTGTCTATTGAATCGTATTAATTTGGCGATTGGTTGGCAGAGGGCGCTGGTGTCTATAGACTCATGTTCAGTTTGGCGTCTAGTCGACAGCGGGCGATTGTGTCTATATGATCCTGTTTAATTTGGCGTCTGGCCAAGAGGGGCCGCTGGTGTGTATATAAGTAAGACACAAATACAATTCATATTTAGTTCAAATTGCGGCCGCTAAGTTTTTCTGTTCGACTATTCCTCGCTAGATGTCGCTAGTTCGTACTTTAATTTGGCGTTTGGTCGACAGAGGACGCTAGTCTATAAAATCGGGTTTTTTTTGTCTGACCGACAGATGGCGCTAGTGTCTATAGTATCCTGTTTAATTTGGCTTCTGGCCACCAGGGGCCTGCTGAAGTGTATAGAAATTAGACACAAATAGAATTTCTATTTAGTTAAACTAGCGGCCGGTAGGTACATTCCGTTCGTCTATTCCACGTTAGATTTCGCAGTTCGTGCTTTAGTTTGGCGTCTGGCCAGCAGAGGTCACTAGTCTATAGGATCGTATTTTGTTTGCGTCTGGACGACAGGAGGCGCTAGTGTCAATTGTATCCTGTATAATTTGCCGTTTGGTCAACAAGGGCCGCCAGTGTGTATTGAAATTAGACACAAATAAAATTTTCATCTAGTTTAACTTGAGGCCGCTAGGAACTTCGCCTTCTACTATTCCCCGCTAAGTGGCGCTAATGAGTGCTTTAGTTTGGTGTTTGGTCGACAGAGGAATCTAGTCTATAGAATCGTGTTTAGTTTGGCGTCTGGCCGACAGGGGGCGCAAGTGTGTATAGAATCGTGTTTAATTTGGCGTTCAGCCAACAGAGAGGGATAGTGTCTATGGTATCGTGTTTAGTTTGGCGTTTGGTCTACAGGGGGCGATAGTGTCTATAGTATCCTGTTTAATTTGGCGTCTGGTCAGCAGGAACCGCTACTGTGTAAAGAAATTAGACACAAATGGAATTTTTATTTAGTTCAACTTGCGACCGCTAGGTATTCTCTGTTCGTCTATTCCACGCTAGTATCGCTAGTTTGTTCCTAAATTTGGCGTTTGGTCGACAGAGGGCGCCAGTGTCTATAGAATCGTGTTTAGTTTTGCGTCTGGTCTACAGGGGGCGATAGGGTCCATAGTATCCTGTTCAATTTGGCGTCTGGTCAGCAGGAACCGCTACTGTGTATAGAAATTAGACACAAATGGAATTTTCATTTAGTTGACTTGCGGCCGCTAGGTATTTTCTGATCGTCTATCTCACGCTAGATGTCGCTAGTTTGTTCCTCAATTTGGCGTTTGGTCGGCAGAGGACGCCAGTCTATAGAATCGTGTTTTGTTTGGCGTCTGACCGACAGGGAGCGCTAGTGTCTATTGAATCGTTTTGAATTTGGCGTTTGGTCGACAGAGAAGGCCAGTGTCCATAGAATCGTGTTTAGTTTGGCGTCTGGCCTACAGAGGGCGATACTGTCTATAGTATCCTGTTCAAATTGGCGTCTGGCCGGGAGAAGCCGCTGGTGTGTATAGAAATTAGACACAAATACAATTTATATTTAGTTCAACTTGCGGCCGCTAGGTATTTTCTGTTCGTCTATCTCACGCTAGATGTCGCTAGTTTGTTCCTCAATTTGGCGTTTGGTCGGCAGAGGACGCCAGTCTATAAAATCGTGTTTTGTTTGGCGTCTGACTGACAGGGGGCGCTAGTGTCTATATTATCCTGTTCAATTTGGCGTCTGGCTGGCAGGTGGTGCTACTGTCTATGAAATCGTGTTGTAGTTTGGCGATTGGTCGACAGAGGGCAATAGTGCCTGTAGAATCGTGATTTATCAAGCCTTTGGCCGGCGGGTGGCGCTAGTGTCTATGGAATCGAACTTCGTTTGGCGTTTGGTCGGTAGGGGCCGTTAGTGTGTATGGAAATTAGACACAAATAGAATTTCCATTTAGGTCAACTTGCGGCCGCTAGGTACTTTCGTGATTTGTTTGGCTTCTGGCCGACAGGGGGCGCTAGTGTCTATAGTATCCTGTTCAATTTGGCGTCTGGCCGAAAGGGGCCGCTGGTGTGTATAGAAATTAGACACAAATACAATTTATATTTAGTTCAACTTGCGGCCACTGGGTTTTTCTGTTCGACTATTCCACGCTAGATGTCGCTATTCCGTTCCTTAGTTTGGCGTTTGGTCGGCAGAGGTCACTAGTCTATAGAATCGTGTTTTATTCGACGTCTGGCCGACAGGAGGCGCTAGTGTCAATAGTATCCTGTATAATTCGCCGTTTGGCCAACAGGAGCCGCTGAAGTGTATAGAATTTAGACACAAATTAAATTTTCATTTAGTTCAATTTGAGGCCGCTAGGAACTTCCCGTTCTACTATTCCACGCTAAGTGACGCTAATGAGCGTTTTAGATTGGTATTTGTTCGACACAGGAATCTAGTCTATAGAATCGTGTTTAGTTTGGCGTCTGGCCGACAGGGGGCGAAAGTGTCTATAGAATCGTGTTTAATTTGACGTTTAGCCAACAGAGGGCGATAGTGTCTATAGTATCCTGTTTGATTTGGCGTCTGGCCTGCAAGGGCCGTTAGTGTGTATGGAAATTTAAAACAAAAAGAATTTTCATTTAGTTCAACTTTCGGCCGCTAGGTATTTTGCTTTTGACTATTCCACACTAGATGTCGCTAGTTCGTTCCTTAATTTGGCGTTTGGTCGGCATAGGACGCTAGTCTATAAAATCGTGTTTTGTTTGGCGTCTGACCAACAGGGGGCGCTAATGTCTATAGTATCCTGTTCAATTTGGCGTCTGGCTGGCAGGTGGTGCTACTGTCTATGAAATCGTGTTGTAATTTGGCGATTGGTCGACAGATGGCAATAGTGCCTGTAGAATCGTGATTTATTGAGCCTTTGGCCGGCGGGTGGCGCTAGTGTCTATGGGATCGAATTTCGTTTGGCGTTTGGTCGGCAGGGGACACTAGTCTATGAAATTAAGTTTAGTTTGGCGTCTGGTCGGCAGTGGACGCATTTGACGATAGAATCGTGTTTAGTTTGGCGTTTGGCCAGCAGAGAGCGCTGGTGTCTAAAGAATCGTGTTAAGTATGATTACTGGCCGGGAGGAGACGCTAGTGTGTATAGAAATTGGACAGAAATAGAATTCTTATTCAGTTCAACTTGCGGCCCCTAGGTAATTTCCGTTCGACTATTCCACGCTAGATGTCGCTAGTTTGTGCTTTAGTTTGGCGTTTGGTAGGCAGAGGTCACTAGTCTATAGAATCGTGTTTTGTTTGGCGTCTGGCCAGCAGGGGCCGCTAAAGTGTATAGAAATTAGACACAAATAGAATTTTTATTTAGTTCAACTTGCGACCGCTAGGTATTTTCTGTTCGTCTATTCCACGCTAGATGTCGCTAGTTTGTTCCTCAATTTGGCGTTTGGTCGTCAGAGGACGCCAGCCTATAGAATCGTGTTTTGTTTGGCGTCTAGCCGACAGGGAGCGCTAGTGTCTATAGTATACTCATTAATTTGGCGTTTGACCGGCAGGGGCCGCTATTGTGTATAGAAATTAGACATAAAATGAATTCTCATTTAGTTCAACTTGCGGCTGCTAGGTATTTTCCGTTCGACTATTCCACGCTAGATGTCGCTAGTTCAAGCTTTAGTTTGGCGTTTGGTCGGCAAGGTCGCAAGTCTATAGAATCGTGTTCAGTTTGGCGTCTGGACGACAGGGGGCGCTAATGTCTATAATATCCTGCTTAATTTGTCGTATGGCCTGGAGGAGACGCTAGTGTGTATAGAAATTAGACACAAATATAGTTCTTATTTAGTTCAACTTGCGGCCGTGAGGTATTTCCCGTTCGACTATTTCACGCTAGATGTCGCTAGTTTGTTCCTCAATTTGGAGTTTGGTCGGGAGAGGACGCCAGTCTATAGAATCGTGTTTTGTTTCGCGTCTGGCCGACAGGGCGCGCTAGTGTCTAAAGTATCCCGTTCAATTTGGCGTCTAGCCGGGAGGGGCGGCTAGTGTGTATAGAAATTAGACACAAATAGAATTTTGATTTAGTTCATTTTGCGGCCGCTAGTTATTTTCCATCCGACTATTCCACGCTTGATGTCGATATTTTTTGCATTAGTTTGGCGTCTGACTGGCAGAAGGCGCAATTGTCTATTGAATCATATTAATTTGGCGTTTGGTCGGCAGAGGACGCTAGTCTAAAAAATCGTGTTTTGTTTGGCGTCTGACCGACAGGGGGCGCTAGTGTCTATAGTATCCAGTTTAATTTGGCGTCTGGCTGGCAGAGGGTGCTACTGTCTATGAAATCGTGTTGTAGTTCGGCGATTGGTCGACAGAGGGAAATAGTGCCTGTAGAATTGTGTTTTATGAAGCCTCTGGCCGGCGGGTGGTCTAGTGTCTATGAAATCGAACTTCGTTTGGCGTCTGGTCGGCAGTGGACGCATTTATCTATAGAATCGTGTTTATTTTGGCATTTGGCAAGCAGAGAGCGCTGGTGTGTATAGAATCGTGTTAAGTATAGTTTCTGGCCGGGAGGAGACGCTAGTGTGTATAGAAATTGGACACAAATAGAATTCTTATTCAGTTCAACTTGCGGCTCCAAGGTACTTTCCGTTCGACTATTCCACGCTAGATGTCGCTAGTTTGTGCTTTAGTTTGGCGTTTGGTCGGCAGAGGTCACTAGTCTATAGAATCGTGTTTTGTTTGGCGTCTGGCCGACAGGAGGCGCTAGTGTCAATAGTATCCTGTTTAATTTGCCGTTTGGCCAACAAGGGCCGCCAGTGTGTATAGAAATTAGACACAAATAGAATTTTCATCTAGTTTAACTTGAAGACGCTAGGAACTTCCCGTTCTACTATTCCCCGCTAAGTGGCGCTAATGAGTGCTTTAGTTTGGTGTTTGGTCGACAGAGGAATCTAGTCTATGGAATCGTGTTTAGTTTGGCGTCTGGCCGACAGGGGGCGCAAGTGTGTATAGAAATTAAAAACAAATAGAATTTTTATTTAGTTCAACTTTCGGCCGCTAGGTATTTTGCGTTTGACTTTTCCACGCTAGATGTCGCTAGTTCGTTCCTTAATTTGGCGTTTGGTCAGCATAGGACGCTAGTCTATAAAATCGTGTTTTGTTTGGTGTCTGACCGACAGGGGGCGCTAGTGTCTATAGTATCCTGTTCAATTTGGCGTCTGGCTGGCAGGTGGTGCTACTGTCTATGAAATCGAGTTGTAATTTGGCGATTGGTCGACAGAGGGCAATAGTGCCTGTAGAATCGTGATTTATCAAGCCTTTGGGCGGCGGGTGGCGCTAGTGTCTATGGAATCGAACTTCGTTTGGCGTTTGGTCGGCAGGGGACACTAGTCTATGAAATTAGGTTTAGTTTGGCGTCTGGTCGGCAGTGGACGCATTTGTCTATAGAATCGTGTTTAGTTTGGCGTTTGGCCAGCAGAGAGCGCTGGTGTCTATATAATCGTGTTAAGTATGGTTTCTGGCCGGGAGGAGACGCTAGTGTGTATAGAAATTGGACACAAATAGAATTCTTATTCAGTTCAACTTGCGGCTCCAAGGTACTTTCCGTTCGACTATTCCACGCTAGATGTCGCTAGTTTGTGCTTTAGTTTGGCGTTTGGTCGGCAGAGGTCACTAGTCTATAGAATCGTGTTTTGTTTGGCGTCTGGCCGACAGGAGGCGCTAGTGTCGATAGTATCCTGTTTAATTTGGCGTCTGGCCAGCAGGAGCCGCTAAAGTGTATAGAAATTAGACACAAATAGAATTTTTATTTAGTTCAACTAGCGAACGGTAGGTACATTCCGTTCGACTATTTCACGCTAGATGTTGCAGTTCGTGCTTTAGTTTGGCGTCTGGCCGGCAGAGGTCACAGTCTATAGGATCGTATTTTGTTTGGCGTCTGGACGACAGGAGGCGCTAGTGTCAATTGTATCCTGTATAATTTGCCGTTTGGCCAACAAGGGCCGCCAGTGTGTATAGAAATTAGACACAAATAGAATTTTCATCTAGTTTAACTTGAGGCCGCTAGGAACTTCCCGTTCTACTATCCCCCGCTAAGTGGCGCTAATGAGTGCTTTAGTTTGGTGTTTGGTCGACAGAGGAATCTAGTCTATGTAATCGTGTTTAGTTTGGCGTCTGGCCGACAGGAGGCGCAAGTGTGTATAGAATCGTGTTTGATTTGGCGTTTAGCCAACAGAGGGCGATAGTGTCTATAGTATCCTGTTTGATTTGGCGTCTGGTCGGCAGTGGACGCATTTGTCTATAGAATCGTGTTTAGTTTGGCGTTTGGCCAGCAGAGAGCGCTGGTGTCTATAGAATCGTGTTAAGTATGGTTTCTGGCCGGAAGGAGACGCTAGTGTGTATAGAAATTGGACACCAATAGAATTCTTATTCAGTTCAACTTGCGGCCCCAAGGTACTTTCCGTTCGACTATTCCACGCTAGATATCGCTAGTTTGTGCTTTAGTTTGGCGTTTGGTCGGCAGAGGTCACTAGTCTATAGAATCTTGTTTTGTTTGGCGTCTGGCCGACAGGAGGCGCCAGTGTCAATAGTATCCTGTTTAATTTGACGTCTGGTCAGCAGGGGCCGCTAAAGTGTATAGAAATTAGACACAAATAGAATTTATATTTAGTTCAACTAGCGGCCGGTAGGTATATTCCGTTCGACTATTCCACACTAGATGTCGCTACTTTGTGCTTTAGTTTGGCGTCTGGCCGGCAGAGGTCACTAGTCTATATTATCGTGTTATGTTTGGCGTCTGGACAACAGGAGGCGCTAGTGTCAATAAAATCCTGTATAATTCGCCGTTTGGCCAACAGGGGCCGCTAGTGTGTATAGAAATTAGACACAAATTTCATTTAGTTCAACTTGAGGCCGCTAGGAACTTCCCGTTCTACTATTCCACGCTAAGTGGCGCTAATGAGTGCTTTAGGTTGGTTTTTGTTCGACAGGGGGCGCAATTGTCCATAGAATCGTGTTAATTTGGCGTTTAGCCAACATAGGGCTATAGTGTTAATAGTATCCTGTTTGATTTGGCGTCTGGTCAGCAGGAACCGCTACTGTGTATAGAAATTAGACACAAAAGGATTTTTCATTTAGTTCAACTTGCGGCCGCTAGGTATTTTCTGTTCGTCTATCTCACGCTAGATGTCGCTAGTTTGTTCCTCAATTTGGCGTTTGGTCGGCAGAGGACGCCAGTCTATAGAATCGTGTTTTTTTTGGCGTCTGGCCGACAGAAAGCGCTAGTGTCTATAGTATCCTGTTTAATTTGGCGTTTGGCCGGCAGGGGCCGCTAAAGTGTATAGAAATTAGACACAAATACAACTTTTATTTAGTTCAACTAGCGACCGGTAGGTACATTCCGTTCGACTATTCCACGCTAGATATCGCAGTTCGTGCTTTAGTTTGGCGTCTGGCCGACAGAGGTCACTAGTCTATAGGATCGTATTTTGTTTGGCGTCTGGACGACAGGAGGCGCTAGTGTCAATTGTATCCTGTATAATTTGTCGTTTGGCCAACAAGGGCCGCCAGTGTGTATAGAAATTAGACACAAATAAAATTTTCATCTAGATTAACTTGAGGCCGCTAGGAACTTCCCGTTCTACTATTCCCCGCTAAGTGGCGCTAATGAGTGCTTTAGATTGGTGTTTGGTCGACAGAGGAATTTAGTCTATAGAATCGTGTTTAGTTTGGCGTCTGGCCGACAGGGGGCGCTGGTGTCCATAGTATCCGGTTTAATTTGTCGTTTGGCCGGCAGAGGCCGCTAGTGTGTATAGAAATTAGACATTAATAGAATTTTTATTTAGTTCAACTTGCGGCCGCTAGGTATTTTCCGTTCGACTATTCCACGCTAGATGTCACTAGTTCATGCTTTAGTTTGGGGGCGCAAGTGTGTATAGAATCGTGTTTAATTTGGCGTTTAGCCAATAGAGGGCGATAGTGTCTATAGTATCCTGTTTGATTTGGCGTCTGACCGGCAGGGGCCGCTAGTGTGTATAGAAATTAAAAACAAATAGAATTTTTATTCAGTTCAACTTTCGGCCAAAAGGTATTTTGCATTTGACTTTTCCAAACTAGATGTCGCTAATTCGTGCTTTAATTTGGGGTTTGGTTGACAGAGGGCGCTGGTTTTTCTAGAATCATGTTTAGTTTGGCTTCTGGTCGACAGGGGGCGCTGGTGTCCATAGTATCCGGTTTAATTTGGCGTTTGGCCGGCAGAGGCCGCTAGTTTGTATAGAAATTAGACACAAATAGAATTTTTATTTAGTTCAACTTGCGACCGCTAAGTATTTTCCGTTTCACTTTTCCACGCTAGATGTCGATAGTTCGTTCCTTAATTTGGCGTTTTGTCGGCATAGGACACTAGTCTATAAAATCGTGTTTTGTTTGGCGTCTGGACTACAGGGGGCGATACTGTCTATAGTATCCTGTTTAATTTGGCGTCTGGCCGGGAGGAGACGCTAGTGTGTATAGAAATTGGACACAAATAGAATTCTTATTCAGTTCAACTTGCGGCCGCTAGGTACTTTCCGTTCGACTATTCCACGCTAGATGTCGCTAGTTCGTTCCTTAATTTGGCGTTTGGTTGGCAGAGGACGCCAGCCTATAGAATCGTGATTTGTTTGGCTTCTGGCCGACAGGGGACGCTGGTGTCTATAGTATCCAGTTTAATTTGGCGTTTGGCCGGCAGGGGCCGCTAGTGTGTATAGAAATTAGACACAAATAGAATTTTTATTTAGTTCAACTTGCGACCGCTAGGTGTATTCTGTTCCACTTTTCCACGCTAGATGTCGATAGTTCGTTCCTTAATTTGGCGTTTTGTCGGCATAGGACGCTAGTCTATAAAATCGTGTTTTGTTTGGCGTCTGGCCCACAGGGGGCGATACTGTCTATAGTATCCTGTTTAATTTGGCGTCTGGTCGGGAGGAGACGCTAGTGTGTATAGAAATTGGACACAAATAGAATTCTTATTTAGTTCAACTTGCGGCCGCTAGGTACTTTCCGTTCGACTATTCCACGCTAGATGTCGCTAGTTCGTTCCTTAATTTGGCGTTTGGTCGGCAGAGGACGCTTGTCTATAAAATCGTATTTTGTTTGGATTCTGGCCGATAGGGGGCGCTAGTGTCTAAAGTAACCCGTTCAATTTGGCGTCTGGCCGGGAGGGGCCGCTAGTGTGTATAGAAATTAGACACAAATAGAATTTTGATTTAGTTCATTTTGCGGCCGCTAGGTATTTCTCGTCCTACTATTCCACGCTTGATGTCGATATTTCGTGCATTAGTTTGGCGTCTGGCCGGCCGAATGCGCAATTGTTTATTGAATCGTATTAATTTGGCGATTGGTTGGCAGAGGACGCTGAAGTCTATAGAATCATGTTTACTTTGGCGTCTGGCCGACAGGGGGCGCTAATGTCTATGATATCCTGCTTAATTTGGCGTCTAGCCTGGAGGGGCCGCTAGTGTGTATAGAAATTAGACACAAATACAATTCATATTTAGTTCATCTTGCGGCCACTAGGTATTTTCTGTTCGACTATTCCACGCTAGATGTCGCTATTTCGTTCCTTAATTTGGCGTCTGGTCGGCATAGGACGCTAGTCTATAAAATCGTGTTTTGTTTGGCGTCTGAGCGACAGGGGGCGCTAGTGTCTATAGTATCCTGTTCAATTTGGCGTCTGGCTGGCAGGTGGTGCTACTGTCTGTGGAATCGTGTTGTAGTTTAGCGATTGGTCGACAGAGGGCAATAGTGTCTGTAGAATAGTGATTTATTAAGCCTTTGGCCGTCGGGTGGCGCTAGTGTCTATGGAATCGAACTTCGTTTGGCGTATGGTCGGCAGTGGACGCATTTGTCTATAGAATCGTGTTCAGTTTGGCGTTTGGCCAGCAGAGAGCGCTGGTGTCTATATAATCGTGTTAAGTATGGTTTCTGGCCGGGAGGAGACGCTAGTGTGTATAGAAATTGGACACAAATAGAATTCTCATTCAGTTCAACTTGCGGCCGCTAGGTACTTTCCGTTCGACTATTCCACGCTAGATGTCGCTAGTTTGTGCTTTAGTTTGGCGTCTGGCCGGCAGAGGTCACTAGTCTATAGGATCGTGTTATGTTTGGCGTTCGGACAACAGGAGGCGCTAGTGTCAATAGTATCCTGTATAATTCGCCGTTTTGCCAACAGGGGCCGCTAGTGTGTATAGAAATTAGACACAAATAAAATTTTCATTTAGTTCAACTTGAGGCCGCTAGGAACTTCCCGTTCTACTATTCCACGCTAAGTGGCGCTAATGAGTGCTTTAGGTTGGTGTTTGGTCGAAAGGGGGCGCAAGTGTCTATGAAATCGTGTTTAATTTGGCGTTTATTCAACAGAGGGCTATAGTGTCTATAGTATCCTGTTTGATTTGGCGTCTGGCCGGCAGGGGCCGTTAGTGTGTATGGAAATTAAAAACAAATAGAATTTTCATTTAGTTCAACTTGCGGCTGCTAGGTACTTTCGTATTTAGTTTGGCGTCCGTCCGACAGGGGGCACTAGTGTCTATAGTATCCTGTTTAATTTGGCGTTCGGCCAGCAGGGGCCGCTAGTGTGTATAGAAATTGGACACAAATAGAATTTTCATTGAGTTCAACTTGCGGCTGCTAGGTATTTTCTGTTCGACTATTGTACGCTAGATGTCGCTAGTTCGTCCCTTAATTTGGCGTTTGGTCGTCAGCGGACGCTAGTCCATAAAATCGTGTTTTGTTTGGCTTCTGGCTGACAGGGGGCGCTAGTGTCCAAAGTATCCCGTTCAATTTGGCGTCTAGCCGGGAGGGGCCGCTAGTGTGTATGGAAATTAGACACAAATAGAATTTTGATCTTGTTCATTTTGCTGCCGCTAGGTATTTCCCGTCCGACTATTCCACGCTTGATATCGATATTTCATTAGTTTGGCGTCTGGCCGGCAGAAGGCGCAATTGTCTATTGAATCGTATTAATTTGGCGATTGGTTGGCAGAGGGCGCTGGTGTCTATAGAATCATGTTTAGTTTGGCGTTTGGCCAGCAGGGGCCGCCAGTGTGTATAGAAATTGGAAACAAATAGAATTTTTATTGAGTTCAACTTGCGGCCGCTAGGTATTTTCTGTTCGACTATTCCACGCTAGATGTCGCTAGTTCGTTCCTTAATTTGGCGTTTGGTCGGCAGAGGACGCTAGTCTATAAAATAGTGTTTTGTTTGGCTTCTGGCTGACAGGGGGCGCTAGTGTCTAAAGTATCCCGTTCAATTTGGCGTCTGGCCGGAAGGGGCCGCTAGTGTGTATGGAAATTAGACACAAATAGAATTTTGATTCTGTTCATTTTGCGGCCGCTAGGTATTTCCCGACCGACTATTCCACGCTTGATGTCGATATTTCGTGCATTAGTTTGGCGTTTGGCGGGCAGAAGGTGCAATTGTCTATTGAATCGTATTAATTTGGCGATTGGTTGGCAGAGGGCGCTGGTGTCTATAGAATCATGTTTAGTTTGGCTTCTAGCCGACAGCGGGCGATTGTGTCTATATGATCCTGTTTAATTTGGCGTCTGGTCAAGAGGGGCCGCTAGGTTTTTCTGTTCGACTATTCCCCGCTAGATGTCGCTAGTTCGTACTTTAATTTGGCGTTTGGTCGACAGAGGACGCTAGTCTATAAAATCGGGTTTTTTTTGTCTGACCGACAGGGGGCGCTAGTGTCTATAGTATCCTGTTTAATTTGGCAATAGTGCTTGTAGAATCGTGATTTATTAAGCCTTTGGCCGGCGGGTGGCGCTAGTGTATATGGAATCGAACTTCGTTTGGCGTTTGGTCGGCAGGGCACACTAGTCTATGAAATTAAGTTTAGTTTGGCGTCTGGTCGGCAGTGGACGCATTTTTTTCTATAGAATCGTGTTTAGTTTGGCGTTTGGCCAGCAGAGAGCGCTGGTGTCTATGGAATCGTGTTAAGTATGGATTCTGGCCCAGAGGAGACGCTAGTGTGTATAGAAATTGGACACAAATAGAATTCTTATTCAGTTCAACTTGTGGCCGCTAGGTACTTTCCGTTCGACTATTCCACGCTAGATGTCGCTAGTTTGTGCTTTAGTTTGGCGTTTGGTCGGCAGAGGTCACTAGTCTATAGAATCGTGTTTTGTTTGGCGTCTGGCCGACAGGAGGCGCTAGTGTCAATAGTATCCTGTTTAATTTGGCGTCTGCCCAGCAGGGGCCGCTAAAGTGTATAGAAATTAGACACAAATAGAATTTTTATTTAGTTCAACTAGCGGCTGGTAGGTACATTCCGCTCGACTATTTCACGCTAGATATCGCAGTTCGTGCTTTAGTTTGGCGTCTGGCCGGCAGAGGTCACTAGTCTATAGGATCGTGTTATGTTTGGCGTCTGGACAACAGGAGGCGCTAGTGTCAATAGTATCCTGTATAATTCGCTGTTTGGCCAACAGGGGCCGCTAGTGTGTATAGAAATTAGACACAAATAACATTTTCATTTAGTTCAACTTGAGGCCGCTAGAAACTTCCCGTTCTACTATTCCACGCTAAGTGGCGCTAATAAGTGCTTTAGGTTGGTGTTTGGTCGACAGGGGGCGCAAGTGTCTATAGAATCGTGTTTAATTTGGCGTTTAGCCAACAGAGGGCTATAGTGTCTATAGTATCCTGTTCAATTTGGCGTCTGGTCAGCAGGAACCGCTACTGTGTATAGAAATTAAAAACAAAACGAATTTTCATTTAGTTCAACTTTCGGCCGCTAGGTATTTTGCTTTTGACTATTCCACGCTAGATGTCGCTAGTTCGTTCCTTAATTTGGCGTTTGGTCGGCATAGGACTGAGAAGAATGTGTCCGTTAGGGTAAAAAGGGGGACATGATCTAGCTATTCGCTAGAATAATGGAAGTTCAAAAATCTCTCACACGTATATTGATAACGTTACATGTCTGTACTGGACAACGATCATAGTTATAATAATAAGCCGTCGACCCGGATGGATCGAACCAACCAAAAATGCTTACATATTAACTTACATTTCCTATCAATATGCTGACATCTGAATTAAGGTACCATGCACATTGAAACAGGAAATTATCTTGCAATTATAACACGCAGTTCAATGTCCATTGCACCTCTTCGATAAGAGAAAAAAAAATTTTTTTTTTTACTGAATACATACATAAAAATTAATAATTAATGAAAAAAAGATTTTTTTTTTTTTAACAATAATACAACTTAACCCTATTTTTATGAACTTCTACAATTTTGTTATCTATCTTAACTACAATATTTGGATCTTTGATATCTACCACTACATATGGACCTTTAAATATTGGCTCAGTTTTAGAACCAGCTGAATTGCGTAATAAAATCCTATCTCCTATTTTGTAATCAAAAGAATTACAACCCTTATCGTAATTTTGTTTTCGTTTAATTTTTGACTTTATTAAATTTTTTCTCGCATCTTCGCAAGCAGTTTGTAATCGAAATTTTAATTCATTTGGATAATCATCAAAATTGTAAATTGGATCAATTCCATTAGACAGATTTGACGGTTGGTGGCAACTTTTCCCAAAAACTAACTCGTATGGTGTGTATTTCGTTTCTGTGTGAACAGTATTATTATACGAAAAGCACCAGTATGGTACCCACGTGCTCCACGTATTTGGATGCTTTCTCGCGTGGATTCGCAAATATGCACCTAGATGTTTATGAGAATTTTCGAGCGCACCTAATGTTTGATGATGATAAGCTGTTGCGTTTAAATGCTTGATTTTAAGTAATTCACATGAATTTTTGAATACCGACGACATAAATTCTGTACCCTGATCGGTTACGACTTCTTTAGGAATCCCGTAACGCAAAATAAAATTATTCACAAAAGATTTCGATATGGTAACAGATTCTTTATTTTCGATTGGATAGGCTTCTACAAATTTAGTTAACTCACACTGGAGCGTTAAAATATACCTATTATTTTCTATATCTTGCTCTAATGGACCAACCAAATCTAGAAAAACTTTTTGGAATGCTGACGTCGCAGTTGTGGTTACTGTCATTGGTTCCGTACGCTGTATCGAATACTTGTACCTTTGGCAATCGTCGCACTTTTTTACAAAATCTTCAATGTCTCTTTTCATTTTAGACCAAAAGTAGTACTTTTTCACGTTATTGTACATGCGGTTTATACCTGCATGACCTCCCGTAGGTAACATGTGGAAATCGTTTAATATTAATTGTTGCATTTCTCTGCTACAAATTTTTTGACATTTTTTGATAATTGACAATTTTATATCTTTTTCTTTGAATTCTTTAACATTATTTTTTATTTCTTGTACTAGTACTGCGCATTTATCGTTATTTATTATTATTAATTCCGGAATTTTATATTTTACACAAATGTGTCTCAGGTCTCTCAGCGACGCACGTAGTGCTGACGTTGATCGAGTTTCCTGTTTAACGAATATAATATTCGACTCAATGTCATAGACAAATTTTCCTTTATTATAATAATTTTGCATTGTAATTAGTTTATTAAATTCACTTTCTGATATGGGTTTTAATTCAACTGCATCTACAGGCGGTTTCAACAGTTCCACGACTCCAGGGTGATCAGTCCTTTTGTCAAGCAAAATACTGTCGGAACTTCCTATAGTAGCATCGACCATTTTTCGGTTTTGTGCTCTAGCCACGGCATACAAACTGGCAATAGAAGTATGACTCAGTTCTTTTAGTTCTTTTGACTCAATTTGAATTCTGGACAAAGCGTCTGCTGTGACATTATCTTTACCTCTAACATATGAAATAGAGAAATCATACTCTTCTAAAATTAATCTAAATTTTGTTAATCTACTTGATGGATTAGTCATTCCGAACAAATAAATTAAGGGTCTATGATCTGTTAGTATATGAAACTTTTTACCAAACAGATATGGTCTGAATTTTTTTGACCGACCATACAATAGAAAGAAGCTCTAACTCAACAGTACAATAATTTTTCTCTGATTTATTAAGAGTTCTACTAGCATAAGCAACAGGCATACCATTAGCGTTCGATAGAACTGCTCCTAAGGCTTTACCTGAAGCATCAGTTCTTAGGATAAAATGATTATTTTCTGAAAAATCTGGGTACTGCAAGATTGGCGGATTAATTAAGACATTTTTCAATGTTTCAAAAGCTTTTTGACATTCGTCGTTCCATGAAAATTTTACTCTTTTCTTTGATAAATGATTCAAAGGTGCTGCAATTTAAGCAAAGTTTTTAATAAATTTTCGATAATAATTAGCAAATGCTACAAAACGCTTTGTTTCGTTCGCATCTTTAGGGACAGGATACTGTTGCATAACGCGGATTTTTTCCGGATCTGGTGAAATACCATTTGCTGATATCACATGACCTAAATATAAAACTTGTTTTTTCAGAAATTGACATTTATTAGGATTTACTTTTAAATTAACTTGTCTGAGACGATTCAAAACTTTAACTAAATTTTGATTGTGATTTTCTAGTGTACTACCAAAAACAATTAAGTCATCTAAATAAACAAAACAACTCTCATAATTTAAGCCTGACATGGCAATCGTCATTGCTCTAGCAAACGCACTAGGGCTAATTTTTAATCCCATTGGTAATCTAGTTAACTGATACTGTCCTCTGTCTGTCGTAAATGCTGTATACTGTCTGGATTCAGAGTCTAATTCGATTTGATGATATCCTTGTGCCAAATCTAAATGTGAAAAATACATAGCTCCACCTAATGAATCTAAAATTTCATCTTTACATGGTAATGGAAATTTATCGTCTTTGATTTGTTTATTTAATAAGCGATAATCATACACCACTCTCCAACTTTTATTACCATTACTGTCTGCTTTTTTCGGAACTAATAAAAGAGCACTATTCCAACTTGATTTACTTTTTTCTACAATACCGTCCGCTAACATTTTGTCAATTTGCTTATGAATCTCTGCTTTCTGTGCGTGCGGCAACCGATACGGTTTCACGTAAACGGGCGTTGCTCCGTCTTGTAACTGGATCTTTTGTTTATAAACATTAGTTACTGTAAGTGTGTCATTGTCCAGGTGAAACACATCGTCATATTTTGCACATATTTTATGAATTGACGTTTTTTCCTCGTTACTTAACCCTTCTACATTTATTTTATTCAATAATTTATCAATACGGTCTACTGAAAATTTACTTTTTTCAAAGTTACAAATATCAAAGTTCGATAATTTCTCAATTCTAGGTTTAAAATTTCTCAGCTTAATCTCTCTATCGGTACTATTTAATAATCTAACCGGAATCATATTTTTAACAGGTCTAACAATTAGTCCCGCTGCATATACACCTTTACAAATTTCTTGGGATACGATTACACTATCGTCATTGTTATCTACCAAAAAATGCTTTATTATTTCACACCTTGGTGGTATTGTTGTACAATAATTGAATTTTGAATCAAGAGGTATTGAAATTTTCTCACCCTTATTCCAAAGTAAAAATAAGTATTTTTCGTAATCAATAACAGCTGCATGTTTCAAAAGAAAATCAGCTCCTAAAACTCCATGCATATCGCTACCACATTCATCTACAACATGAAAATCATGACTAACTTTAGTATTTCCTAATAAAAATGTAATATTTGTTTTTCCTTTTGCATATGTTGAACCAGCTATACCGTTGATTTTAATTTTTTCTGAGGAATCAATATACTGGTTGTCACTCAAATGAGATGCAAAAATAATACTTACTGTAGCTCCTGAATCTAATAATAAGTTTAACCCATTCATCCCATACTTAATAGGTACATAACTTAATCCATTTATACATAAACTTAAAATACTATCTTCCTGTTCAATTTTAGGATCGAAAAAACGTATTTACTTCATTCGATTCATTATTGTTACTATTCCTACTGGTACTATCGTTTTCTCTGTTTTCACCACTTCCTATCACGTTACATCTTTGATTATTATTATTTTGATTGTATCTATTATTACCTGATCTTTGATTTCTGTTATTATAACGACCGTTATTTCGTCCTCTAAAGTTATTATTATCACGCTGACGATTGTTTTGGTTATTGTAATTGCTATTCCGGGAATTATAATTATTATTTCTGTTAGTGTGATTGCTATTATTTCTATAACTTCCCCTGTTGTTTCCGTTTGAACGCGAATTACCCCTATACGCGTTATTTTGTCTCGAATCACTCTTGTTACGCGTATGAAAAACTTGTGCTGAAGATGAAGCTTTCTTTGAAATTTCTTCATCTTTCGCGCCACTAATCGCGTCTTTCAATTTTGCATAATTTCGCGCCTTAATAACTGTTCGCAGTTCATGGTTACGTAGACCATTAGCAAACGCATTAATTGCAATTTTTTCATTAGCCAATCTTAAAATTTTGACTGCGCCACTATCTCCATCTGCTTGTGCTAATGTGAGATTGACCAGTAAATCTTCCAATGATTTTCCAAACTCATCTATTGATTTTTCTAATTGTCTCGCGCTATGTAATTCGTTTGACAACGCTGCAGCAGATTTTTTTGTTAATAAATTAGCTTTAATATCTTTAATTAAATCGGCATTAGAATTGTAATTTGATTCTAACCTTAGTTTCGCACTTTGACTAAGTTTCGTTTTTAACACAAAAGTAGTTAACAATTTTTTTCCCGCGACATTTAACAAACCGTCATACAATTCTATAGCATCAATTAATTGTTTAGTAGTATTCTCTGTATCGTCCACAGAAGGCAATAAGTTTGCTGCTGTTCTTAAACTAAATTCTTCAGCCATTTCTGCTGTTTCGACGAAATTACTATTAGAGGTAATATTAATTGATCTAGTTTCTAAAATTTGTTTAATTTCTGCAATATTTTTGTCATTTATTTGAACATAATTCTTAGCTTTCTTTGTCACATCTTCGCTATGAGTGCTTTTATTAAAATTCTGCTTTGCAAGTTCATATTCTTCTTTTAACCTATCTAATTTACTGAGTTTACTCTTAATTAAAATTATATCGTTTCTACGCTGCTGATTGTCTTTACCTAAATTTCTTAAAAATACCCTAAATTCCTCATACAAATTTTTAATATCCTCAAGATCGCTCATGGATAATAATTGACTAAAATTAACACTTATCTTTTATTCTTCAATTTTGAAATTTCCGAGACGCTTGGACACAACGTCTTGAATTTTGAACTCCTTGCGATTGCGACACATCACAGTTTACACTGCACTACACAACACTTTCTCTGCTGTTTTGGATCTCTTCTCTGATCTTCTTCTCCAAACTTTTCTTGCAACGACGAGTAAGTCGCCATATGATAAGGAACAAAAAAAGTACAAAAGCAATCAATCCCAAAACTTCAGATATGGAAAACTTCTGGCTCCAACTGGTGGTACTGCCTCCGCTATTACCGCTTTGTGCTACAATTACCTCTTCTTTTGATTGTGATGATCCCATTTCTGCTATCACTTTACTTGCACATTTAGCCACTTTCCACTCAACATTTTAATTTATTTTGGGCTGGCAGGATCGCCATGTGAAGAATGTGTCCGTTAGGGTAAAAAGGGGGACATGATCTAGCTATTTGCTAGAATAATGGAAGTTCAAAAATCTCTCACACGTATATTGATAACGTTACATGTCTGTACTGGACAACGATCATAGTTATAATAATAATAAGCCGTCGACCCGGATGGATCGAACCATCCAAAAATGCTTACATATTAACTTACATTTCCTATCAATATGCTGACATCTGAAGTAAGGTACCATGCACATTGAAACAGGAAATTATCTTGCAATTATAACACGCAGTTCAATGTCCATTGCAGGACGCTAGTCTATAAAATCGTGTTTTGTTTGGCGTCTGACCGACAGGAGGCGCTAGTGTCAATAGTATCCTGTTTAATTTGGCGTTTGACCGGCAGGGGCCGCTATTGTGTATAGAAATTAGACATAAATAGAATTTTTATTTAGTTCAACTTGCGGCTGCTAGGTATTTTCCGTTCGACTATTTCACGCTAGATGTCGCTAGTTCAAGCTTTACTTTGGCGTTTGGTCGTCAAAGTTCGCTAGTCTACAGAATCGTGTTTTGTTTGGCGTCTGGCCGACAGGAGGCGCAATTGTCTATTGAATTGTTTTAAATTTGGCGTTTGGTCGACAGAGGGCGCCAGTGTCTATAGAATCGTGTTTAGTTTGGCGTCTGGCCTACAGGGGGCGATAGTGTCCATAGTAACCTGTTTAGTTTGGCGTCTGGTCAGCAGGAACCGCTACTGTTTATAAAAATTAGACACAAATGGAATTCTCATTTAGTTCAACTTGTGGCCGCTAGGTATTTTCTGTTCGTCTATCTCACGCTAGATGTCGCTAGTTTTTTCCTCAATTTGGCGTTTGGTCGGCAGAGGACGCCAGCCTATAGAATCGGGTTTTGTTTGGCGTCTAGCCGACAGGGAGCGCTGGTGTCTATAGTATCCTGTTTAATTTAGCGTTTGTCCGGCAGAGGCCGCTAGTGTGTATAGAAATTAGACACAAATAAAATTTTTATTCAGTTCACTTGCGGCTGCTAGGTATTTTCCGTTCGACTATTCCACGCTAGATGTCGCTAGTTCGTGCTTTGGATTGGCGTTTGGTCGGCAGAGGTCGCTAGTCTATAGAGTCTTGTTTTGTTTGTCTTCTGGCCGACAGGGGTCGCTGGTGTCTATAGTATCCTGTTTAATTTAGCGTTTGTCCGGCAGAGGCCGCTAGTGTGTATAGAAATTAGACATAAATAGAATTTTTATTTAGTTCAACTTGCGGCCGCTAGGTATTTTCCGTTCGACTATTCCACGCTAGATGTCGCTAGTTCGTGCTTTAGTTAGGTGTTTGGTCGTCAAAGTTCGCTAGTCTACAGAATCGTGTTTTGTTTGGCGTCTGGCCTACAGGGGGCGATAGTGTCTATAGTATCCTGTTTAATTTGGCGACTGGTCAGCAGGAACCGCTAATGTGTATAGAAATTAGACACAAATGGAATTTCCATTTAGTTCAACTTGCGGCCGCTAGGTATTTTCTGTTCGTCTATCTCACGCTAAATGTCGCTAGTTTGTTCGTCTATTTGGCGTTTGGTCGGCAGAGGACGCCAGTCTATGGAATCGTGTTTTGTTTGGCGTATGTCCGACAGGGAGCGCTAGTGTCTATAATATCCTGTTTAATTTGGCGTTTGGCCGGCAGGGGCCGCTAGTGTGTATAGAAATTAGACACAAATAGAATTTTTGTTTAGTTCAACTTGCGACCGCTAGGTATTTTCTGTTCGTCTATTCTACGCTAGATGTCGCTTGTTTGTTCTTCAATTTGGCGTGTGGTCGGCAGAGGACGCCAGCCTATAGAATCGGGTTTTGTTTGGCGTCTAGCCGACAGGGAGCGCTGGTGTCTATAGTATCCTGTTTAATTTAGCGTTTGTCCGGCAGAGGCCGCTAGTGTGTATAGAAATTAGACATAAATAGAATTTTTATTTAGTTCAACTTGCGGCCGCTAGGTATTTTCCGTTCGACTATTCCACGCTAGATGTCGCTAGTTCGTGCTTTAGTTAGGTGTTTGGTCGTCAAAGTTCGCTAGTCTACAGAATCGTGTTTTGTTTGGCGTCTGGCCTACAGGGGGCGATAGTGTCTATAGTATCCTGTTTAATTTGGCGACTGGTCAGCAGGAACCGCTAATGTGTATAGAAATTAGACACAAATGGAATTTCCATTTAGTTCAACTTGCGGCCGCTAGGTATTTTCTGTTCGTCTATCTCACGCTAGATGTCGCTAGTTTGTTCGTCTATTTGGCGTTTGGTCGGCAGAGGACGCCAGTCTATGGAATCGTGTTTTGTTTGGCGTATGTCCGACAGGGAGCGCTAGTGTCTATAATATCCTGTTTAATTTGGCGTTTGGCCGGCAGGGGCCGCTATTGTGTAAAGAAATTAGACACAAATAGAATTTTTGTTTAGTTCAACTTGCGACCGCTAGGTATTTTCTGTTCGTCTATTCTACGCTAGATGTCGCTTGTTTGTTCCTCAATTTGGCGTGTGGTCGGCAGAGGACGCCAGCCTATAGAATCGTAATTTGTTTGGCGTCTAGCCGTCAGGGAGCGCTAGTGTCTATAGTATACTGTTTAATTTGGCGTTTGACCGGCAGGGGCCGCTATTGTGTATAGAAATTAGACATAAATAGAATTTTTATTTAGTTCAACTTGCGGCTTCTAGGTATTTCCCGTTCGACTATTCCACGCTAGATGTCGCTAGTTCGTGCTTTAGTTTGGCGTTTGGTCGTCAAAGTTGGCCAGTCTACAGAATCGTGTTTTGTTTGGCGTCTGGCCGACAAGAGGCGTAATTGTCTATTGAATTGTTTCAAATTTGGCGTTTGGTCGACAGAGGGCGCCAGTGTCTATAGAATCGTGTTTAGTTTTGCGTCTGGTCTACAGAGGCGGATAGTGTTCATAGTATCCTGTTCAATTTGGCGTCTGGTCAGCAGGAACCTCTACTGTGTATAGAAATCAGACACAAATGGAATTTTCATTTAGTTCAACTTGCGGCCGCTAGGTATTTTCTGTTCGTCTATCTCACGCTAGATGTCGCTAGTTTGTTCCTCAATTTGGCGTTTGGTCGGCAGAGGACGCCAGTCTATAGAATCGTGTTTTGTTTGGCGTCTGACCGACAGGGAGCGCTAGTGTCTATAGTATCCTGTTCAATTTGGCGTTTGGCCGGCAGGGGCCGCTAGTGTGTATAGAAATTAGAAACAAATAAAATTTTTATTCAGTTCACTTGCGGCTGCTGAGTATTTTCCGTTCGACTATTCCACGCTAGATGTCGCTAGTCCGTGCTTTAGATTGGCGTTTGTTCGGCAGAGGTCGCTAGTCTATAGACTCGTGTTTTGTTTGGCATCTGGCCGACAAGGGGCGCTGGTGTCTAGAGTATCCTGTTTAATTTGGCGTTTGGCCGGCAGAGGCCGCTAGTGTGTATAGAAATTAGACATGAATAGAATTTTTATTTAGTTCAACTTGCGGCCGCTAGATATTTTCCGTTCGACTATTCCACGCTAGATGTCGCTAGTTCGTGCTTTAGTTTGGCGTTTGTTCGTCAAAGTTCGCTAGTCTACAGAATGGTGTTTTGTTTGGCGTCTGGCCGACATGGGGCGCAATTGTCTATTGAATCGTTTCAAATTTGGCGTTTGGTCGACAGAGTGCGCCAGTGTCTATAGTATCGTGTTAAGTTTGGCGTTTGGCTTACAGGGGGCGATAGTGTCTATAGTATCCTGTTTAATTTGGCGTCTGGTCAGCAGGAACCGATACTGTGTATAGAAATTAGACACAAATGGAATTTTCATTTAGTTCAACTTGCGACCGCTAGGTATTTTCCGTTCCACTATTCCACGCTAGATGTCGCTAGTTCGTGCTTTAGTTTGGCGTTTGGTCGTCAAAGTTCGCTAGTCTACAGAATCGTGTTTTGTTTGGCGTCTGGCCGACAGGGGGCGCAATTGTCCATTGAATCGTTTTGAATTTGGCGTTTGGTCGACAGAGGAGGCCAGTGTCCATAGAATCGTGTTTAGTTTGGCGTCTGGCCTACAGAGGGCGATACTGTCTATAGTATCCTGTTCAAATTGGCGTCTGGCCGGGAGGGGCCGCTGGTGTGTATAGAAATCAGACACAAATACAATTTATATTTAGTTCAACTTGCGGCCACTGGGTTTTTCTGTTCGACTATTCCACGCTAGATGTCGCTATTTCGTTCCTTAATTTGGCGTTTGGTCGGCAGAGGACGCCAGTCTATGGAATCGTGTTTTGTTTGGCGTATGGCCGACAGGGAGCGCTAGTGTCTATAATATCCTGTTTAATTTGGCGTTTGGCCGGCAGGGGCCGCTAGTGTGTATAGAAATTAGACACAAATAGAATTCTTATTCAGTTCAACTTGCGGCCGCTAGGTACTTTCCGTTCGACTATTCCACGCTAGATGTCGCTAGTTTGTGCTTCAGTTTGGCGTTTGGTCGGCAGAGGTCACTAGTCTATAGAATCGTGTTTTATTTGGCGTCTGGCGGACAGGAGGCGCTAGTGTCAATAGTATCCTGTTTACTTTGGCGTCTGGCCAGCAGGGGCCGCTAAAGTGTATAGAAATTAGACACAAATAGAATTTTTATTTAGTTCAACTAACGGCCGGTAGGTACATTCCGTTCGACTATTCCACGCTAGATGTCGCTAGTTTGTTCCTCAATTTGGAGTTTGGTCGGGAAAGGACGCCAGTCTATAGAATCGTGTTTTGTTTGGCGTCTGGCCGACAGAGGGCGCTAGTGTGTATAGTATCCTGTTTAATTTTGCGTTTGGCCGGCAGGGGCCTTTAGTGTGTATAGAAATTAGACACAAATAGAATTTTTATCTAGTTCAACTTGCCGCCGCTAGGTATTTTCTGTTTGTATATTCCACGCTAGATGTCGCTAGTTTGTTCCTCAATTTGGAGTTTGGTCGGGAGGGGACGCCAGTCTATAGAATCTTGTTTTGTTTGGCTTCTGGCCGACAGGGCGCGCTAGTGTCTAAATTATCCCGTTCAATTTGGCGCCTGGCCGGGAGGGGCCGCTAGTGTGTATAGAAATTAGACACAGAGAGAATTTTGATTCAGTTCATTTTGCGGCCGCTAGTTATTTTCCGTCCGACTATTCCACGCTTGATGTCAATATTTCGTGCATTAGTTTGGCGTCTGGCTTGCAGAAGGCGCAATTGTCTATTGAATCATATTAATTTGGCGTTTGGTCGGCAGAGGAAGCTAGTCCAAAAAATCCTGTTTTGTTTGGCGTCTGACCGACAGGGGATGCTAATGTCTATAGTATCCGCTTTAATTTGGCGTCTGGCTGGCAGAGGGTGCTACTGTCTATGAAATCGTGTTGTAGTTTGGCGATTGGTCGACAGAGGGATATAGTGCCTGTAGAATCGTGTTTTATTAAGCCTCTGGCCAGTGGGTGGTTTAGTGTCTATGGAATCGAACTCCGTTTGGCGTCTGGTCGGCAGTGAACGCATTTGTCTATAGAATCGTGTTTCATTTGGCCGTTTGGCCAGCAGAGAGCGCTGGTGTCTATAGAATCGTGTTAAGTATGGTTACTGGCCTGGAGGGGCCGCTAGTTCAACTTGCGGTCGCTAGGTATTCTCTGTTCGACTGTCCACGCTAGATGTCGCTAGTTTGTTCCTCAATTTGGCGTCTGGCCGGCAGAAGGTGCAATTGTCTATTGAATCGTTTTAATTTGGCGATTGGTTGGCAGAGGGCGCTGGTGTCTATAGAATCATGTTTGGTTTGGCGTCTGGCCGACAGCGGGCGATTGTGTCTATATTATCCTGTTTAATTTGGCGTCTGGCCAAGAGAGGCCGCTGGTGTGTATAGAAATTAGACACAAATACAATATTCATTTAGTTCAACTTGCGGCTGCTAGGTTTTTCTGTTCGACTATTCCTCGCTAGATGTCGCTAGTTCGTACTTTAATTTGGCGTTTGGTCGACAGAGGACGCTAGTCTATAAAATCGTGTTTTTTTTGGCGTCTGACCAAGAGGGGGCGCTAGTGTCTATAGTATCCTGTTTAATTTGGCTTCTGGCCAGCAGGGGCCTGCTAAAGTGTATAGAAATTAGACACAAATAGAATTTTTATTTAGTTCAACTAGCGGCTGCTAGGTATTTTCCGTTCGACTATTCCACGCTAGATGTCGCTAGTTCGTGCTTTAGATTGGCGTTTGGTCGGCAGCGGTCGCTAGTCTATCGAATCGTGTTTTGTTTGGCTCCTGGCCGACAGGGTGCGATAGTGTCTATAGTATCCTGATCAAATTGGCGTCTGGCCGGGAGGGGCCGCTGGTGTGTATAGAAATTAGACACAAATACAATTTATATTTAGTTCAACTTGCGGCCGCTAAGTATTTTCCGTTCGACTATTCCACGCTAGATGTCGCTAGTTCATGCTTTAGTTTGGCGTTTGGTTGTCAAAGTTCGCTAGTCTACAGAATCGTGTTTTGTTTGGCGTCTGGCCGACAGGAGGCGCTAGTGTCAATAGTATCCTGTATAATTCGCCGTTTGGCCAACAGGGGCCGCTAGTGTGTATAGAAATTAGACACAAATAACATTTTCATTTAGTTCAACTTGAGGCCGCTAGGAACTTCCCGTCCTACTATTCCACGCTAAGTGGCGCTAATGAGTGCTTTAGGTTGGTGTTTGGTCGACAGGGGGCGCAAGTGTCTATAGAATCGTGTTGAATTTGGCGTTTAGCCAACAGAGGGCTATAGTGTCTATAGTATCCTGTTTAATTTGGCGTCTGGTCAGCAGGAACCGCTACTGTGTAAAGAAATTAGACACAAATGGAATTTTCATTTAGTTCAACTTGCGGCCGCTAGGTATTTTCTGTTCTTCTATCTCATGCTAGATGTCGCTAGTTTGTTCCTCAATTTGGCGTTTGGTCGGCAGAGGACGCTAGTCTATGGAATCGTGTTTTGTTTGGCGTCTGGCCGACAGGGAGCGCTAGTGTCTATAGTATACTGTTTAATTTGGCGTTTGACCAGCAGGGGCCGCTAGTGTGTATAGAAATAAGACTTAAATAGGATTTTTATTCAGTTCACTTGCGGCTGCTAGGTATTTTCCGTTCGACTATTCCACGCTAGATAACGCTAGTTCGTGCTTTATATTGGCGTTTGGTCGGCAGAGGTCGCTAGTCTATAAAATCGTGTTTTTTTTGGCGTCTGGCCTACAGGAGGTTATAGTGTCTATAGTATCCTGTTTTGTGAAGAATGTGTCCGTTAGGGTAAAAAGGAGGACGTGATCTAGCTATTCGCTAGAATAATGGAAGTTCAAAAATCTCTCACACGTATATTGATAACGTTACATGTCTGTACTGGACAACGATCATAGTTATAATAATAATAAGCCGTCGACCTGGATGGATCGAACCAACCAAAAATGCTTACATATTAACTTACATTTCCTATCAATATGCTGACATCTGAAGTAAGGTACCATGCACATTGAAACAGGAAATTATCTTGCAATTATAACAGGCAGTTCAATGTCCATTGCACCTCTTCGGTAAGAGAAAAAAAAATTTTTTTTGTTACTGAATACATACATAAAAATTAATAATTAATGAAAAAAAATTTTTTTTTTTTTTTTACAATAATACAACTTAACCCTATTTTTATGAACTTCTACAATTTTGTTATCTATCTTAACTACAATATTTGGATCTTTGATATCTACCACTATATATGGACCTTTAAATATTGGCTCAGTTTTAGAACCAGCTGAATTGCGTAATAAAATCCTATCTCCTATTTTGTAATCAAAAGAATTACAACCCTTATCGTAATTTTGTTTTCGTTTAATTTTTGACTTTATTAAATTTTTTCTCGCATCTTCGCAAGCAGTTTGTAATCGAAATTTTAATTCATTTGGATAATCATCAAAATTGTAAATTGGATCAATTCCATTAGACAGATTTGACGGTTGGTGGCAACTTTTCCCAAAAACTAAGTCGTATGGTGTGTATTTCGTTTCTGTGTGAACAGTATTATTATACGAAAAGCACCAGTATGGTACCCACGTGCTCCACGTATTTGGATGCTTTCTCGCGTGGATTCGCAAATATGCACCTAGATGTTTATGAGAATTTTCGAGCGCACCTAATGTTTGATGATGATAAGCTGTTGCGTTTAAATGCTTGATTTTAAGTAATTCACATGAATTTTTGAATACCGACGACATAAATTCTGTACCCTGATCGGTTACGACTTCTTTAGGAATCCCGTAACGCAAAATAAAATTATACACAAAAGATTTCGATACGGTAACAGATTCTTTATTTTCGATTGGATAGGCTTCTACAAATTTAGTTAACTCACACTGGAGCGTTAAAATATACCTATTATTTTCTATATCTTGCTCTAATGGACCAACCAAATCTAGAAAAACTTTTTGGAATGCTGACGTCGCAGTTGTGGTTACTGTCATTGGTTCCGTACGCTGTATCGAATACTTGTACCTTTGGCAATCGTCGCACTTTTTTACAAAATCTTCAATGTCTCTTTTCATTTTAGACCAAAAGTAGTACTTTTTCACGTTATTGTACATGCGGTTTATACCTGCATGACCTCCCGTAGGTAACATGTGGAAATCGTTTAATATTAATTGTTGCATTTCTCTGCTACAAATTTATTGACATTTTTTGATACTTGACAATTTTATATCTTTTTCTTTGAATTCTTTAACATTATTTTTTATTTCTTGTACTAGTACTGCGCATTTATCGTTATTTATTATTATTAATTCCGGAATTTTATATTTTACACAAATGTATCTCAGGTCTCTCAGCGACGCACGTAGTGCTGACGTTGATCGAGTTTCCTGTTTAACGAATATAATATTCGACTCAATGTCATAAACAAATTTTCCTTTATTATAATAATTTTGCATTGTAATTAGTTTATTAAATTCACTTTCTGATATGGGTTTTAATTCAACTGCATCTACAGGCGGTTTCAACAGTTCCACGACTCCAGGGTGATCAGTCCTTTTGTCAAGCAAAATACTGTCGGAACTTCCTATAGTAGCATCGACCATTTTTCGGTTTTGTGCTCTAGTCACGGCATACAAACTGGCAATAGAAGTATGACTCAGTTCTTTTAGTTCTTTTGACTCAATTTGAATTCTGGACAAAGCGTCTGCTGTGACATTATCTTTACCTCTAACGTATGAAATAGAGAAATCATACTCTTCTAAAATTAATCTAAATTTTGTTAATCTACTTGATGGATTAGTCATTCCGAACAAATAAATTAAGGGTCTATGATCTGTTAGTATATGAAACTTTTTACCAAACAGATATGGTCTGAACTTTTTGACCGACCATACAATAGAAAGAAGCTCTAACTCAACAGTACAATAATTTTTCTCTGATTTATTAAGAGTTCTACTAGCATAAGCAACAGGCATACCATTAGCGTTCGATAGAACTGCTCCTAAGGCTTTACCTGAAGCATCAGTTCTTAGGATAAAATGATTATTTTCTGAAAAATCTGGGTACTGCAAGATTGGCGGATTAATTAAGACATTTTTCAATGTTTCAAAAGCTTTTTGACATTCGTCGTTCCATGAAAATTTTACTCTTTTCTTTGATAAATGATTCAAAGGTGCTGCAATTTCAGCAAAGTTTTTAATAAATTTTCGATAATAATTAGCAAATGCTACAAAACGCTTTGTTTCGTTCGCATCTTTAGGGACAGGATACTGTTGCATAACGCGGATTTTTTCCGGATCTGGTGAAATACCATTTGCTGATATCACATGACCTAAATATAAAACTTGTTTTTTCAGAAATTGACATTTATTAGGATTTACTTTTAAATTAACTTGTCTGAGACGATTCAAAACTTTAACTAAATTTTGATTGTGATTTTCTAGTGTACTACCAAAAACAATTAAGTCATCTAAATAAACAAAACAACTCTCATAATTTAAGCCTGACATGGCAATCGTCATTGCTCTAGCAAACGCACTAGGGCTAATTTTTAATCCCATTGGTAATCTAGTTAACTGATACTGTCCTCTGTCTGTCGTAAATGCTGTATACTGTCTGGATTCAGAGTCTAATTCGATTTGATGATATCCTTGTGCCAAATCTAAATGTGAAAAATACATAGCTCCACCTAATGAATCTAAAATTTCATCTATACATGGTAATGGGAATTTATCGTCTTTGATTTGTTTATTTAATAAGCGATAATCATACACCACTCTCCAACTTTTATTACCATTACTGTCTGCTTTTTTCGGAACTAATAAAAGAGCACTATTCCAACTTGATTTACTTTTTTCTACAATACCGTCCGCTAACATTTTGTCAATTTGCTTATGAATCTCTGCTTTCTGTGCGTGCGGCAACCGATACGGTTTCACGTAAACGGGCGTTGCTCCGTCTTGTAACTGGATCTTTTGTTTATAAACATTAGTTACTGTAAGTGTGTCATTGTCCAGGTGAAACACATCGTCATATTTTGCACATATTTTATGAATTGACGTTTTTTCCTCGTTACTTAACCCTTCTACATTTATTTTATTCAATAATTTATCAATACTGTCTACTGAAAATTTCCTTTTTTCAAAGTTACAAATATCAAAGTTCGATAATTTCTCAATTCTAGGTTTAAAATTTTTCAGCTTAATCTCTCTATCGGTACTATTTAATAATCTAACCGGAATCATATTTTTAACAGGTCTAACAATTAGTCCCGCTGCATATACACCTTTACAAATTTCTTGGGTACGATTACACTATCGTCATTGTTATCTACCAAAAAATGCTTTATTATTTCACACCTTGGTGGTATTGTTGTACAATAATTGAATTTTGAATCAAGAGGTATTGAAATTTTCTCACCCTTATTCCAAAATAAAAATAAGTATTTTTCGTAATCAATAATAGCTGCATGTTTCAAAAGAAAATCAGCTCCTAAAACTCCATGCATATCGCTACCACATTCATCTACAACATGAAAATCATGACTAACTTTAGTATTTCCTAATAAAAATGTAATATTTGATTTTCCTTTTGCATATGTTGAACCAGCTATACCGTTGATTTTAATTTTTTCTGAGGAATCAATATACTGGTTGTCACTCAAATGAGATGCAAAAATAATACTTACTGTAGCTCCTGAATCTAATAATAAGTTTAACCCATTCATCCCATATTTAATAGGTACATAACTTAATCCATTTATACATAAACTTAAAATACTATCTTCCTGTTCAATTTTAGGATCGAAAAAACGTATTTACTTCATTCGATTCATTATTGTTACTATTCCTACTGGTACTACCGTTTTCTCTGTTTTCACCACTTCCTATCACGTTACATCCTTAATTATTATTATTTTGATTGTATCTATTATTACCTGATCTCTGATTTCTGTTATTATAACGACCGTTATTTCGTCCTCTAAAGTTATTATTATCACGCTGACGATTGTTTTGGTTATTGTAATTGCTATTCCGGGAATTATAATTATTATTTCTGTTAGTGTGATTGCTATTATTTCTATAACTTCCCCTGTTGTTTCCGTTTGAACGCGAATTACCCCTATACGCGTTATTTTGTCTCGAATCACTCTTGTTACGCGTATGAAAAACTTGTGCTGAAGATGAAGCTTTCTTTGAAATTTCTTCATCTTTCGCGCCACTAATCGCGTCTTTCAATTTTGCATAATTTCGCGCCTTAATAACTGTTCGCAGTTCATGGTTACGTAGACCATTAGCAAACGCATTAATTGCAATTTTTTCATTAGCCACTCTTAAAATTTTGACTGCGCCACTATCTACATCTGCTTGTGCTAATGTGAGATTGACCAGTAAATCTTCCAATGATTTTCCAAACTCATCTATTGATTTTTCTAATTGTCTCGCGCTATGTAATTCGTTTGACAACGCTGCAGCAGATTTTTTTGTTAATAAATTAGCTTTAATATCTTTAATTAAATCGGCATTAGAATTGTAATTTGATTCTAACCTTAGTTTCGCACTTTGACTAAGTTTCGTTTTTAACACAAAAGTAGTTAACAATTTTTTTCCCGCGACATTTAACAAACCGTCATACAATTCTATAGCATCAATTAATTGTTTAGTAGTATTCTCTGTATCGTCCACAGAGGGCAATAAGTTTGCTGCTGTTCTTAAACTAAATTCTTCAGCCATTTCTGCTGTTTCGACTAAATTACTATTAGAGGTAATATTAATTGATCTAGTTTCTAAAATTTGTTTAATTTCTGCAATATTTTTGTCATTTATTTGAACATAATTCTCTATTCGCTAGAATAATGGAAGTTCAAAAATCTCTCACACGTATATTGATAACGTTACATGTCTGTACTGGACAACGATCATAGTTATAATAATAATAAGCCGTCGACCCGGATGGATCGAACCAACCAAAAATGCTTACATATTAACTTACATTTCCTATCAATATGCTGACATCTGAAGTAAGGTACCATGCACATTGAAACAGGAAATTATCTTGCAATTATAACAGGCAGTTCAATGTCCATTGCATCGTGTTTTGTTTGGCGTCTGGCCGACAGGGGGCGTAATTGTCTATTGAATTGTTTTAAATTTGGCGTTTGGTCGACAGAGGACGCCAGTGTCTACAGAATCGTGTTTAGTTTTGCGTCTGGCCTACAGGGGGCGATAGTGTCCATAGTATCCTGTTCAATTTGGCGTCTGGTCAGCAGGAACCGCTACTGTGTATAGGAATTAGACACAAATGGAATTTTCATTTAGTTCAACTTGCGGCCGCTAGGTATTTTCTATTCGTCTATCTCATGCTAGATGTCGCTAGTTTGTTCCTCAATTTGGCGTTTGATCGGCAGAGGACGCCAGTCTATAGAATCGTGTTTTGTTTGGCGTCTGGCCGACAAGGAGCGCTAGTGTCTATAGTATACTGTTCAATTTGGCGTTTGGCCGGCAGAGGCCGCTAGTGTGTATAGAAATTAGACATGAATAGAATTTTTATTTAGTTCAACTTGCGGCCGCTAGGTATTTTCCGTTCGACTATTCCACGCTAGATGTCGCTAGTTCGTGCTTCGGTTTGGCGTTTGGTCGGCAGAGGTCGCTAGTCTATAGAGTCGTGATTTGTTTGGCTTCTGGCCGACAGGGGTCGCTGGTGTCTATAGTATCCTGTTTAATTTGGCGTTGGGCCGGCAGAGGCCGCTAGTGTGTATAGAAACTAGACATAAATAGAATTTTTATTTAGTTCAACTTGCGGCCGCTAGGTATTTTTCGTTCGACTATTCCTCGCTAGATGTCGCTAGTTCGTGCTTCAGTTTGGCGTTTGGTCGTCAAAGTTCGCTAGTCTACAGAATGGTGTTTTGTTTGGCGTCTGGCCTACAGGGGGCGATAGTGTCTATAGTATCCTGTTTAATTTGGTGACTGGTCAGCAGGAACCGCTAATGTGTATAGAAATTAGACACAAATGGAATTTCCATTTAGTTCAACTTGCGGCGGCTAGGTATTTTCTGTTCGTCTATCTCACGCTAGATGTCGCTAGTTTGTTCCTCAATTTGGCGTTTGGTCGGCAGAGGACGCCAGTCTATGGAATCATGTTTTGTTTGGCATATGGCCGACAGGGAGCGCTAGTGTCTATAGTAACCTGTTTCATTTGGCGTCTGGTCAGCAGGAACCGCTACTGTGTATAAAAATTAGACACAAATGGAATTTCCATTTAGTTCAACTTGCGGCCGCTAGGTATTTTCTGTTCGTCTATCTCACGCTAGATGTCGCTAGTTTGTTCCTCAATTTGGCGTTTGGTCGGCAGAGGACGCCAGTCTATAGAATCGTGTTTTGTTTGGCGTTTGGTTGACAGGGAGCGCTAGTGTCTATAGTATCCTGTTCAATTTGGCGTTTGGCCGGCTAGTGTGTATAGAAATTAGACACAAATAAAATTTTTATTCAGTTCACTTGCGGCTGCTAGGTATTTTTCGTTCGACTATTCCACGCTAGATGTCGCTAGTTCGTGCTTTAGATTGGCGTTTGGTCGGCAGAGGTCGCTAGTCTATAGACTCGTGTTTTGTTTGGCTTCTGGCCGACAGGGGGCGCTGGTGTCTAGAGTATCCTGTTTAATTTGGCGTTTGGCCGGCAGAGGCCGCTAGTGTGTATAGAAATTAGACATGATTAGAATTTTTATTTAGTTCAACTTGCGGCCGCTAGGTATTTCCCGTTCGACTATTCCACGCTAGATGTCGCTAGTTCGTGCTTTAGTTTGGCGTTTGGTCGTCAAAGTTGGCCAGTCTACAGAATCGTGTTTTGTTTGGCGTCTGGCCGACATGGGGCGCAATTGTCTATTGAATCGTTTCAAATTTGGCGTTTGGTCGACAGAGTGCGCCAGTGTCTATAGTATCGTGTTAAGTTTGGCGTCTGGCTTACAGGGGGCGATAGTGTCTATAGTATCCTGTTTAATTTGGCGTCTGGTCAGCAGGAACCGATACTGTGTATAGAAATTAGACACAAATGGAATTTTCATTTAGTTCAACTTGCGGCCGCTAGGTATTTCCCGTTCGACTATTCCACGCTAGATGTCGCTAGTTCGTGCTTTAGTTTGGCGTTTGGTCGTCAAAGTTGGCCAGTCTACAGAATCGTGTTTTGTTTGGCGTCTGGCCGACAAGAGGCGTAATTGTCTATTGAATTGTTTCAAATTTGGCGTTTGGTCGACAGAGGGCGCCAGTGTCTATAGAATCGTGTTTAGTTTTGCGTCTGGTCTACAGGGGGCGATAGTGTTCATAGTATCCTGTTCAATTTGGCGTCTGGTCAGCAGGAACCTCTACTGTGTATAGAAATTAGACACAAATGGAATTTTCATTTAGTTCAACTTGCGGCCGCTAGGTATTTTCTGTTCGTCTATCTCACGCTAGATGTCGCTAGTTTGTTCCTCAATTTGGCGTTTGGTCGGCAGGGGACGCCAGTCTATAGAATCGTGTTTTGTTTGGCGTCTGACCGACAGGGAGCGCTAGTGTCTATAGTATCCTGTTCAATTTGGCGTTTGGCCGGCAGGGGCCGCTAGTGTGTATAGAAATTAGAAACAAATAAAATTTTTATTCAGTTCACTTGCGGCTGCTGAGTATTTTCCGTTCGACTATTCCACGCTAGATGTCGCTAGTTCGTGCTTTAGATTGGCGTTTGTTCGGCAGAGGTCGCTAGTCTATAGACTCGTGTTTTGTTTGGCTTCTGGCCGACAGGGGGCGCTGGTGTCTAGAGTATCCTGTTTAATTTGGCGTTTGGCCGGCAGAGGCCGCTAGTGTGTATAGAAATTAGACATGAATAGAATTTTTATTTAGTTCAACTTGCGGCCGCTAGATATTTTCCGTTCGACTATTCCACGCTAGATGTCGCTAGTTCGTGCTTTAGTTTGGCGTTTGTTCGTCAAAGTTCGCTAGTCTACAGAATGGTGTTTTGTTTGGCGTCTGGCCGACATGGGGCGCAATTGTCTATTGAATCGTTTCAAATTTGGCGTTTGGTCGACAGAGTGCGCCAGTGTCTATAGTATCGTGTTAAGTTTGGCGTCTGGCTTACAGGGGGCGATAGTGTCTATAGTATCCTGTTTAATTTGGCGTCTGGTCAGCAGGAACCGATACTGTGTATAGAAATTAGACACAAATGGAATTTTCATTTAGTTCAACTTGCGACCGCTAGGTATTTTCCGTTCCACTATTCCACGCTAGATGTCGCTAGTTCGTGCTTTAGTTTGGCGTTTGGTCGTCAAAGTTCGCTAGTCTACAGAATCGTGTTTTGTTTGGCGTCTGGCCGACAGGGGGCGCAATTGTCTATTGAATCGTTTTGAATTTGGCGTTTGGTCGACAGAGGAGGCCAGTGTCCATAGAATCGTGTTTAGTTTGGCGTCTGGCCTACAGAGGGCGATACTGTCTATAGTATCCTGTTCAAATTGGCGTCTGGCCGGGAGGGGCCGCTGGTGTGTATAGAAATCAGACACAAATACAATTTATATTCAGTTCAACTTGCGGCCACTGGGTTTTTCTGTTCGACTATTCCACGCTAGATGTCGCTATTTCGTTCCTTAATTTGGCGTTTGGTCGGCAGAGGACGCCAGTCTATGGAATCGTGTTTTGTTTGGCGTATGGCCGACAGGGAGCGCTAGTGTCTATAATATCCTGTTTAATTTGGCGTTTGGACGGCAGGGGCCGCTAGTGTGTATAGAAATTAGACACAAATAGAATTTTTGTTTAGTTCAACTTGCGACCGCTAGGTATTTTCTGTTCGACTATTCTACGCTAGATGTCGCTTGTTTGTTCCTCAATTTGGCGTGTGGTCGGCAGAGGACGCCAGCCTATGGAATCGTAATTTGTTTGGCGTCTAGCCGTCAGGGAGCGCTAGTGTCTATAGTATACTGTTTAATTTGGCGTTTGACCGGCAGGGGCCGCTAGTGTGTATAGAAATTAGACATGAATAGAATTTTTATTTAGTTCAACTTGCGGCCGCTAGGTATTTCCCGTTCGACTATTCCACGCTAGATGTCGCTAGTTCGTGCTTTAGTTTGGCGTTTGGTCGTCAAAGTTGGCCAGTCTACAGAATCGTGTTTTATTTGGCGTCTGGCCGACAAGAGGCGTAATTGTCTATTGAATTGTTTCAAATTTGGCGTTTGGTCGACAGAGGGCGCCAGTGTCTATAGAATCGTGTTTAGTTTTGCGTCTGGTCTACAGGGGGCGATAGTGTTCATAGTATCCTGTTCAATTTGGCGTCTGGTCAGCAGGAACCTCTACTGTGTATAGAAATTAGACACAAATGGAATTTTCATTTAGTTCAACTTGCGGCCGCTAGGTATTTTCTGTTCGTCTATCTCACGCTAGATGTCGCTAGTTTGTTCCTCAATTTGGCGTTTGGTCGTCAAAGTTCGCTAGTCTACAGAATCGTGTTTTGTTTGGCGTCTGGCCTACAGGAGGTTATAGTGTCTATAGTATCCTGTTTTGTGAAGAATGTGTCCGTTAGGGTAAAAAGGAGGACGTGATCTAGCTATTCGCTAGAATAATGGAAGTTCAAAAATCTCTCACACGTATATTGATAACGTTACATGTCTGTACTGGACAACGATCATAGTTATAATAATAATAAGCCGTCGACCTGGATGGATCGAACCAACCAAAAATGCTTACATATTAACTTACATTTCCTATCAATATGCTGACATCTGAAGTAAGGTACCATGCACATTGAAACAGGAAATTATCTTGCAATTATAACAGGCAGTTCAATGTCCATTGCACCTCTTCGGTAAGAGAAAAAAAAATTTTTTTTGTTACTGAATACATACATAAAAATTAATAATTAATGAAAAAAAATTTTTTTTTTTTTTTACAATAATACAACTTAACCCTATTTTTATGAACTTCTACAATTTTGTTATGTATCTTAACTACAATATTTGGATCTTTGATATCTACCACTACATATGGACCTTTAAATATTGGCTCAGTTTTAGAACCAGCTGAATTGCGTAATAAAATCCTATCTCCTATTTTGTAATCAAAAGAATTACAACCCTTATCGTAATTTTGTTTTCGTTTAATTTTTGACTTTATTAAATTTTTTCTCGCATCTTCGCAAGCAGTTTGTAATCGAAATTTTAATTCATTTGGATAATCATCAAAATTGTAAATTGGATCAATTCCATTAGACAGATTTGACGGTTGGTGGCAACTTTTCCCAAAAACTAACTCGTATGGTGTGTATTTCGTTTCTGTGTGAACAGTATTATTATACGAAAAGCACCAGTATGGTACCCACGTGCTCCACGTATTTGGATGCTTTCTCGCGTGGATTCGCAAATATGCACCTAGATGTTTATGAGAATTTTCGAGCGCACCTAATGTTTGATGATGATAAGCTGTTGCGTTTAAATGCTTGATTTTAAGTAATTCACATGAATTTTTGATTACCAACGACATAAATTCTGTACCCTGATCGGTTACGACTTCTTTAGGAATCCCGTAACGCAAAATAAAATTATTCACAAAAGATTTCGATACGGTAACAGATTCTTTATTTTCGATTGGATAGGCTTCTACAAATTTAGTTAACTCACACTGGAGCGTTAAAATATACCTATTATTTTCTATATCTTGCTCTAATGGACCAACCAAATCTAGAAAAACTTTTTGGAATGCTGACGTCGCAGTTGTGGTTACTGTCATTGGTTCCGTACGCTGTATCGAATACTTGTACCTTCGGCAATCGTCGCACATTTTTACAAAATCTTCAATGTCTCTTTTCATTTTAGACCAAAAGTAGTACTTTTTCACGTTATTGTACATGCGGTTTATACCTGCATGACCTCCCGTAGGTAACATGTGGAAATCGTTTAATATTAATTGTTGCATTTCTCTGCTACAAATTTATTGACATTTTTTGATACTTGACAATTTTATATCTTTTTCTTTGAATTCTTTAACATTATTTTTTATTTCTTGTACTAGTACTGCGCATTTATCGTTATTTATTATTATTAATTCCGGAATTTTATATTTTACACAAATGTGTCTCAGGTCTCTCAGCGACGCACGTAGTGCTGACGTTGATCGAGTTTCCTGTTTAACGAATATAATATTCGACTCAATGTCATAAACAAATTTTCCTTTATTATAATAATTTTGCATTGTAATTAGTTTATTAAATTCACTTTCTGATATGGGTTTTAATTCAACTGCATCTACAGGCGGTTTCAACAGTTCCACGACTCCAGGGTGATCAGTCCTTTTGTCAAGCAAAATACTGTCGGAACTTCCTATAGTAGCATCGACCATTTTTCGGTTTTGTGCTCTAGTCACGGCATACAAACTGGCAATAGAAGTATGACTCAGTTCTTTTAGTTCTTTTGACTCAATTTGAATTCTGGACAAAGCGTCTGCTGTGACATTACCTTTACCTCTAACGTATGAAATAGAGAAATCATACTCTTCTAAAATTAATCTAAATTTTGTTAATCTACTTGATGGATTAGTCATTCCGAACAAATAAATTAAGGGTCTATGATCTGTTAGTATATGAAACTTTTTACCAAACAGATATGGTCTGAATTTTTTTGACCGACCATACAATAGAAAGAAGCTCTAACTCAACAGTACAATAATTTTTCTCTGATTTATTAAGAGTTCTACTAGCATAAGCAACAGGCATACCATTAGCGTTCGATAGAACTGCTCCTAAGGCTTTACCTGAAGCATCAGTTCTTAGGATAAAATGATTATTTTCTGAAAAATCTGGGTACTGCAAGATTGGCGGATTAATTAAGACATTTTTCAATGTTTCAAAAGCTTTTTGACATTCGTCGTTCCATGAAAATTTTACTCTTTTCTTTGATAAATGATTCAAAGGTGCTGCAATTTCAGCAAAGTTTTTAATAAATTTTCGATAATAATTAGCAAATGCTACAAAACGCTTTGTTTCGTTCGCATCTTTAGGGACAGGATACTGTTTCATAACGCGGATTTTTTCCGGATCTGGTGAAATACCATTTGCTGATATCACATGACCTAAATATAAAACTTGTTTTTTCAGAAATTGACATTTATTAGGATTTACTTTTAAATTAACTTGTCTGAGACGATTCAAAACTTTAACTAAATTTTGATTGTGATTTTCTAGTGTACTACCAAAAACAATTAAGTCATCTAAATAAACAAAACAACTCTCATAATTTAAGCCTGACATGGCAATCGTCATTGCTCTAGCAAACGCACTAGGGCTAATTTTTAATCCCATTGGTAATCTAGTTAACTGATACTGTCCTCTGTCGTAAATGCTGTATACTGTCTGGATTCAGAGTCTAATTCGATTTGATGATATCCTTGTGCCAAATCTAAATGTGAAAAATACATAGCTCCACCTAATGAATCTAAAATTTCATCTATACATGGTAATGGAAATTTATCGTCTTTGATTTGTTTATTTAATAAGCGATAATCATACACCACTCTCCAACTTTTATTACCATTACTGTCTGCTTTTTTCGGAACTAATAAAAGAGCACTATTCCAACTTGATTTACTTTTTTCTACAATACCGTCCGCTAACATTTTGTCAATTTGCTTATGAATCTCTGCTTTCTGTGCGTGCGGCAACCGATACGGTTTCACGTAAACGGGCGTTGCTCCGTCTTGTAACTGGATCTTTTGTTTATAAACATTAGTTACTGTAAGTGTGTCATTGTCCAGGTGAAACACATCGTCATATTTTGCACATATTTTATGAATTGACGTTTTTTCCTCGTTACTTAACCCTTCTACATTTATTTTATTCAATAATTTATCAATACGGTCTACTGAAAATTTCCTTTTTTCAAAGTTACAAATATCAAAGTTCGATAATTTCTCAATTCTAGGTTTAAAATTTTTCAGCTTAATCTCTCTATCGGTACTATTTAATAATCTAACCGGAATCATATTTTTAACAGGTCTAACAATTAGTCCCGCTGCATATACACCTTTACAAATTTCTTGGGTACGATTACACTATCGTCATTGTTATCTACCAAAAAATGCTTTATTATTTCACACCTTGGTGGTATTGTTGTACAATAATTGAATTTTGAATCAAGAGGTATTGAAATTTTCTCACCCTTATTCCAAAATAAAAATAAGTATTTTTCGTAATCAATAATAGCTGCATGTTTCAAAAGAAAATCAGCTCCTAAAACTCCATGCATATCGCTACCACATTCATCTACAACATGAAAATCATGACTAACTTTAGTATTTCCTAATAAAAATGTAATATTTGATTTTCCTTTTGCATATGTTGAACCAGCTATACCGTTGATTTTAATTTTTTCTGAGGAATCAATATACTGGTTGTCACTCAAATGAGATGCAAAAATAATACTTACTGTAGCTCCTGAATCTAATAATAAGTTTAACCCATTCATCCCATACTTAATAGGTACATAACTTAATCCATTTATACATAAACTTAAAATACTATCTTCCTGTTCAATTTTAGGATCGAAAAAACGTATTTACTTCATTCGATTCATTATTGTTACTATTCCTACTGGTACTACCGTTTTCTCTGTTTTCACCACTTCCTATCACGTTACATCCTTAATTATTATTATTTTGATTGTATCTATTATTACCTGATCTCTGATTTCTGTTATTATAACGACCGTTATTTCGTCCTCTAAAGTTATTATTATCACGCTGACGATTGTTTTGGTTATTGTAATTGCTATTCCGGGAATTATAATTATTATTTCTGTTAGTGTGATTGCTATTATTTCTATAACTTCCCCTGTTGTTTCCGTTTGAACGCGAATTACCCCTATACGCGTTATTTTGTCTCGAATCACTCTTGTTACGCGTATGAAAAACTTGTGCTGAAGATGAAGCTTTCTTTGAAATTTCTTCATCTTTCGCGCCACTAATCGCGTCTTTCAATTTTGCATAATTTCGCGCCTTAATAACTGTTCGCAGTTCATGGTTACGTAGACCATTAGCAAACGCATTAATTGCAATTTTTTCATTAGCCACTCTTAAAATTTTGACTGCGCCACTATCTACATCTGCTTGTGCTAATGTGAGATTGACCAGTAAATCTTCCAATGATTTTCCAAACTCATCTATTGATTTTTCTAATTGTCTCGCGCTATGTAATTCGTTTGACAACGCTGCAGCAGATTTTTTTGTTAATAAATTAGCTTTAATATCTTTAATTAAATCGGCATTAGAATTGTAATTTGATTCTAACCTTAGTTTCGCACTTTGACTAAGTTTCGTTTTTAACACAAAAGTAGTTAACAATTTTTTTCCCGCGACATTTAACAAACCGTCATACAATTCTATAGCATCAATTAATTGTTTAGTAGTATTCTCTGTATCGTCCACAGAGGGCAATAAGTTTGCTGCTGTTCTTAAACTAAATTCTTCAGCCATTTCTGCTGTTTCGACTAAATTACTATTAGAGGTAATATTAATTGATCTAGTTTCTAAAATTTGTTTAATTTCTGCAATATTTTTGTCATTTATTTGAACATAATTCTCTATTCGCTAGAATAATGGAAGTTCAAAAATCTCTCACACGTATATTGATAACGTTACATGTCTGTACTGGACAACGATCATAGTTATAATAATAATAAGCCGTCGACCCGGATGGATCGAACCAACCAAAAATGCTTACATATTAACTTACATTTCCTATCAATATGCTGACATCTGAAGTAAGGTACCATGCACATTGAAACAGGAAATTATCTTGCAATTATAACAGGCAGTTCAATGTCCATTGCATCGTGTTTTGTTTGGCGTCTGGCCGACAGGGGGCGTAATTGTCTATTGAATTATTTTAAATTTGGCGTTTGGTCGACAGAGGACGCCAGTGTCTACAGAATCGTGTTTAGTTTTGCGTCTGGCCTACAGGGGGCGATAGTGTCCATAGTATCCTGTTCAATTTGGCGTCTGGTCAGCAGGAACCGCTACTGTGTATAGGAATTAGACACAAATGGAATTTTCATTTAGTTCAACTTGCGGCCGCTAGGTATTTTCTATTCGTCTATCTCATGCTAGATGTCGCTAGTTTGTTCCTCAATTTGGCGTTTGATCGGCAGAGGACGCCAGTCTATAGAATCGTGTTTTGTTTGGCGTCTGGCCGACAAGGAGCGCTAGTGTCTATAGTATACTGTTCAATTTGGCGTTTGGCCGGCAGAGGCCGCTAGTGTGTATAGAAATTAGACATGAATAGAATTTTTATTTAGTTCAACTTGCGGCCGCTAGGTATTTTCCGTTCGACTATTCCACGCTAGATGTCGCTAGTTCGTGCTTCGGTTTGGCGTTTGGTCGGCAGAGGTCGCTAGTCTATAGAGTCGTGATTTGTTTGGCTTCTGGCCGACAGGGGTCGCTGGTGTCTATAGTATCCTGTTTAATTTGGCGTTGGGCCGGCAGAGGCCGCTAGTGTGTATAGAAACTAGACATAAATAGAATTTTTATTTAGTTCAACTTGCGGCCGCTAGGTATTTTTCGTTCGACTATTCCTCGCTAGATGTCGCTAGTTCGTGCTTCAGTTTGGCGTTTGGTCGTCAAAGTTCGCTAGTCTACAGAATGGTGTTTTGTTTGGCGTCTGGCCTACAGGGGGCGATAGTGTCTATAGTATCCTGTTTAATTTGGTGACTGGTCAGCAGGAACCGCTAATGTGTATAGAAATTAGACACAAATGGAATTTCCATTTAGTTCAACTTGCGGCGGCTAGGTATTTTCTGTTCGTCTATCTCGCGCTAGATGTCGCTAGTTTGTTCCTCAATTTGGCGTTTGGTCGGCAGAGGACGCCAGTCTATGGAATCATGTTTTGTTTGGCATATGGCCGACAGGGAGCGCTAGTGTCTATAGTAACCTGTTTCATTTGGCGTCTGGTCAGCAGGAACCGCTACTGTGTATAAAAATTAGACACAAATGGAATTTCCATTTAGTTCAACTTGCGGCCACTAGGTATTTTCTGTTCGTCTATCTCACGCTAGATGTCGCTAGTTTGTTCCTCAATTTGGCGTTTGGTCGGCAGAGGACGCCAGTCTATAGAATCGTGTTTTGTTTGGCGTTTGGTTGACAGGGAGCGCTAGTGTCTATAGTATCCTGTTCAATTTGGCGTTTGGCCGGCTAGTGTGTATAGAAATTAGACACAAATAAAATTTTTATTCAGTTCACTTGCGGCTGCTAGGTATTTTTCGTTCGACTATTCCACGCTAGATGTCGCTAGTTCGTGCTTTAGATTGGCGTTTGGTCGGCAGAGGTCGCTAGTCTATAGACTCGTGTTTTGTTTGGCTTCTGGCCGACAGGGGGCGCTGGTGTCTAGAGTATCCTGTTTAATTTGGCGTTTGGCCGGCAGAGGCCGCTAGTGTGTATAGAAATTAGACATGATTAGAATTTTTATTTAGTTCAACTTGCGGCCGCTAGGTATTTCCCGTTCGACTATTCCACGCTAGATGTCGCTAGTTCGTGCTTTAGTTTGGCGTTTGGTCGTCAAAGTTGGCCAGTCTACAGAATCGTGTTTTGTTTGGCGTCTGGCCGACATGGGGCGCAATTGTCTATTGAATCGTTTCAAATTTGGCGTTTGGTCGACAGAGTGCGCCAGTGTCTATAGTATCGTGTTAAGTTTGGCGTCTGGCTTACAGGGGGCGATAGTGTCTATAGTATCCTGTTTAATTTGGCGTCTGGTCAGCAGGAACCGATACTGTGTATAGAAATTAGACACAAAAGGAATTTTCCTTTAGTTCAACTTGCGACCGCTAGGTATTTTCCGTTCCACTATTCCACGCTAGATGTCGCTAGTTCGTGCTTTAGTTTGGCGTTTGGTCGTCAAAGTTCGCTAGTCTACAGAATCGTGTTTTGTTTGGCGTCTGGCCGACAGGGGGCGCAATTGTCTATTGAATCGTTTTGAATTTGGCGTTTGGTCGACAGAGGAGGCCAGTGTCCATAGAATCGTGTTTAGTTTGGCGTCTGGCCTACAGAGGGCGATACTGTCTATAGTATCCTGTTCAAATTGGCGTCTGGTCAGCAGGAACCTCTACTGTGTATAGAAATTAGACACAAATGGAATTTTCATTTAGTTCAACTTGCGGCCGCTAGGTATTTTCTGTTCGTCTATCTCACGCTAGATGTCGCTAGTTTGTTCCTCAATTTGGCGTTTGGTCGGCAGGGGACGCCAGTCTATAGAATCGTGTTTTGTTTGGCGTCTGACCGACAGGGAGCGCTAGTGTCTATAGTATCCTGTTCAATTTGGCGTTTGGCCGGCAGGGGCCGCTAGTGTGTATAGAAATTAGAAACAAATAAAATTTTTATTCAGTTCACTTGCGGCTGCTGAGTATTTTCCGTTCGACTATTCCACGCTAGATGTCGCTAGTTCGTGCTTTAGATTAGCGTTTGTTCGGCAGAGGTCGCTAGTCTATAGACTCGTGTTTTGTTTGGCTTCTGGCCGACAGGGGGCGCTGGTGTCTAGAGTATCCTGTTTAATTTGGCGTTTGGCCGGCAGAGGCCGCTAGTGTGTATAGAAATTAGACATGAATAGAATTTTTATTTAGTTCAACTTGCGGCCGCTAGATATTTTCCGTTCGACTATTCCACGCTAGATGTCGCTAGTTCGTGCTTTAGTTTGGCGTTTGTTCGTCAAAGTTCGCTAGTCTACAGAATGGTGTTTTGTTTGGCGTCTGGCCGACATGGGGCGCAATTGTCTATTGAATCGTTTCAAATTTGGCGTTTGGTCGACAGAGTGCGCCAGTGTCTATAGTATCGTGTTAAGTTTGGCGTCTGGCTTACAGGGGGCGATAGTGTCTATAGTATCCTGTTTAATTTGGCGTCTGGTCAGCAGGAACCGATACTGTGTATAGAAATTAGACACAAATGGAATTTTCATTTAGTTCAACTTGCGACCGCTAGGTATTTTCCGTTCAACTATTCCACGCTAGATGTCGCTAGTTCGTGCTTTAGTTTGGCGTTTGGTCGTCAAAGTTCGCTAGTCTACAGAATCGTGTTTTGTTTGGCGTCTGGCCGACAGGGGGCGCAATTGTCTATTGAATCGTTTTGAATTTGGCGTTTGGTCGACAGAGGAGGCCAGTGTCCATAGAATCGTGTTTAGTTTGGCGTCTGGCCTACAGAGGGCGATACTGTCTATAGTATCCTGTTCAAATTGGCGTCTGGCCGGGAGGGGCCGCTGGTGTGTATAGAAATCAGACACAAATACAATTTATATTCAGTTCAACTTGCGGCCACTGGGTTTTTCTGTTCGACTATTCCACGCTAGATGTCGCTATTTCGTTCCTTAATTTGGCGTTTGGTCGGCAGAGGACGCCAGTCTATGGAATCGTGTTTTGTTTGGCGTATGGCCGACAGGGAGCGCTAGTGTCTATAATATCCTGTTTAATTTGGCGTTTGGACGGCAGGGGCCGCTAGTGTGTATAGAAATTAGACACAAATAGAATTTTTGTTTAGTTCAACTTGCGACCGCTAGGTATTTTCTGTTCGACTATTCTACGCTAGATGTCGCTTGTTTGTTCCTCAATTTGGCGTGTGGTCGGCAGAGGACGCCAGCCTATGGAATCGTAATTTGTTTGGCGTCTAGCCGTCAGGGAGCGCTAGTGTCTATAGTATACTGTTTAATTTGGCGTTTGACCGGCAGGGGCCGCTAGTGTGTATAGAAATTAGACATGAATAGAATTTTTATTTAGTTCAACTTGCGGCCGCTAGGTATTTCCCGTTCGACTATTCCACGCTAGATGTCGCTAGTTCGTGCTTTAGTTTGGCGTTTGGTCGTCAAAGTTGGCCAGTCTACAGAATCGTGTTTTGTTTGGCGTCTGGCCGACAAGAGGCGTAATTGTCTATTGAATTGTTTCAAATTTGGCGTTTGGTCGACAGAGGGCGCCAGTGTCTATAGAATCGTGTTTAGTTTTGCGTCTGGTCTACAGGGGGCGATAGTGTTCATAGTATCCTGTTCAATTTGGCGTCTGGTCAGCAGGAACCTCTACTGTGTATAGAAATTAGACACAAATGGAATTTTCATTTAGTTCAACTTGCGGCCGCTAGGTATTTTCTGTTCGTCTATCTCACGCTAGATGTCGCTAGTTTGTTCCTCAATTTGGCGTTTGGTCGGCAGAGTTCGCAAGTCTATAGAATCGTGTTTTGTTTGGCGTCTGACCGACAGGGAGCGCTAGTGTCTATAGTATCCTGTTCAATTTGGCGTTTGGCCGGCAGGGGCCGCTAGTGTGTATAGAAATTAGAAACAAATAAAATTTTTATTCAGTTCACTTGCGGCTGCTGAGTATTTTCCGTTCGACTATTCCACGCTAGATGTCGCTAGTTCGTGCTTTAGATTGGTTTGTTCGGCAGAGGTCGCTAGTCTATAGACTCGTGTTTTGTTTGGCTTCTGGCCGACAGGGGGCGCTGGTGTCTAGAGTATCCTGTTTAATTTGGCGTTTGGCCGGCAGAGGCCGCTAGTGTGTATAGAAATTAGACATGAATAGAATTTTTATTTAGTTCAACTTGCGGCCGCTAGATATTTTCCGTTCGACTATTCCACGCTAGATGTCGCTAGTTCGTGCTTTAGTTTGGCGTTTGTTCGTCAAAGTTCGCTAGTCTACAGAATGGTGTTTTGTTTGGCGTCTGGCCGACATGGGGCGCAATTGTCTATTGAATCGTTTCAAATTTGGCGTTTGGTCGACAGAGTGCGCCAGTGTCTATAGTATCGTGTTAAGTTTGGCGTCTGGCTTACAGGGGGCGATAGTGTCTATAGTATCCTGTTTAATTTGGCGTCTGGTCAGCAGGAACCGATACTGTGTATAGAAATTAGACACAAATGGAATTTTCATTTAGTTCAACTTGCGACCGCTAGGTATTTTCCGTTCCACTATTCCACGCTAGATGTCGCTAGTTCGTGCTTTAGTTTGGCGTTTGGTCGTCAAAGTTCGCTAGTCTACAGAATCGTGTTTTGTTTGGCGTTTGGCCTACAGGAGGTTATAGTGTCTATAGTATCCTGTTTTGTGAAGAATGTGTCCGTTAGGGTAAAAAGGAGGACGTGATCTAGCTATTCGCTAGAATAATGGAAGTTCAAAAATCTCTCACACGTATATTGATAACGTTACATGTCTGTACTGGACAACGATCATAGTTATAATAATAATAAGCCGTCGACCTGGATGGATCGAACCAACCAAAAATGCTTACATATTAACTTACATTTCCTATCAATATGCTGACATCTGAAGTAAGGTACCATGCACATTGAAACAGGAAATTATCTTGCAATTATAACAGGCAGTTCAATGTCCATTGCACCTCTTCGGTAAGAGAAAAAAAATTTTTTTTGTTACTGAATACATACATAAAAATTAATAATTAATGAAAAAAAATTTTTTTTTTTTTTTACAATAATACAACTTAACCCTATTTTTATGAACTTCTACAATTTTGTTATGTATCTTAACTACAATATTTGGATCTTTGATATCTACCACTACATATGGACCTTTAAATATTGGCTCAGTTTTAGAACCAGCTGAATTGCGTAATAAAATCCTATCTCCTATTTTGTAATCAAAAGAATTACAACCCTTATCGTAATTTTGTTTTCGTTTAATTTTTGACTTTATTAAATTTTTTCTCGCATCTTCGCAAGCAGTTTGTAATCGAAATTTTAATTCATTTGGATAATCATCAAAATTGTAAATTGGATCAATTCCATTAGACAGATTTGACGGTTGGTGGCAACTTTTCCCAAAAACTAACTCGTATGGTGTGTATTTCGTTTCTGTGTGAACAGTATTATTATACGAAAAGCACCAGTATGGTACCCACGTGCTCCACGTATTTGGATGCTTTCTCGCGTGGATTCGCAAATATGCACCTAGATGTTTATGAGAATTTTCGAGCGCACCTAATGTTTGATGATGATAAGCTGTTGCGTTTAAATGCTTGATTTTAAGTAATTCACATGAATTTTTGATTACCAACGACATAAATTCTGTACCCTGATCGGTTACGACTTCTTTAGGAATCCCGTAACGCAAAATAAAATTATTCACAAAAGATTTCGATACGGTAACAGATTCTTTATTTTCGATTGGATAGGCTTCTACAAATTTAGTTAACTCACACTGGAGCGTTAAAATATACCTATTATTTTCTATATCTTGCTCTAATGGACCAACCAAATCTAGAAAAACTTTTTGGAATGCTGACGTCGCAGTTGTGGTTACTGTCATTGGTTCCGTACGCTGTATCGAATACTTGTACCTTTGGCAATCGTCGCACTTTTTTACAAAATCTTCAATGTCTCTTTTCATTTTAGACCAAAAGTAGTACTTTTTCACGTTATTGTACATGCGGTTTATACCTGCATGACCTCCCGTAGGTAACATGTGGAAATCGTTTAATATTAATTGTTGCATTTCTCTGCTACAAATTTATTGACATTTTTTGATACTTGACAATTTTATATCTTTTTCTTTGAATTCTTTAACATTATTTTTTATTTCTTGTACTAGTACTGCGCATTTATCGTTATTTATTATTATTAATTCCGGAATTTTATATTTTACACAAATGTGTCTCAGGTCTCTCAGCGACGCACGTAGTGCTGACGTTGATCGAGTTTCCTGTTTAACGAATATAATATTCGACTCAATGTCATAAACAAATTTTCCTTTATTATAATAATTTTGCATTGTAATTAGTTTATTAAATTCACTTTCTGATATGGGTTTTAATTCAACTGCATCTACAGGCGGTTTCAACAGTTCCACGACTCCAGGGTGATCAGTCCTTTTGTCAAGCAAAATACTGTCGGAACTTCCTATAGTAGCATCGACCATTTTTCGGTTTTGTGCTCTAGTCACGGCATACAAACTGGCAATAGAAGTATGACTCAGTTCTTTTAGTTCTTTTGACTCAATTTGAATTCTGGACAAAGCGTCTGCTGTGACATTATCTTTACCTCTAACGTATGAAATAGAGAAATCATACTCTTCTAAAATTAATCTAAATTTTGTTAATCTACTTGATGGATTAGTCATTCCGAACAAATAAATTAAGGGTCTATGATCTGTTAGTATATGAAACTTTTTACCAAACAGATATGGTCTGAACTTTTTGACCGACCATACAATAGAAAGAAGCTCTAACTCAACAGTACAATAATTTTTCTCTGATTTATTAAGAGTTCTACTAGCATAAGCAACAGGCATACCATTAGCGTTCGATAGAACTGCTCCTAAGGCTTTACCTGAAGCATCAGTTCTTAGGATAAAATGATTATTTTCTGAAAAATCTGGGTACTGCAAGATTGGCGGATTAATTAAGACATTTTTCAATGTTTCAAAAGCTTTTTGACATTCGTCGTTCCATGAAAATTTTACTCTTTTCTTTGATAAATGATTCAAAGGTGCTGCAATTTCAGCAAAGTTTTTAATAAATTTTCGATAATAATTAGCAAATGCTACAAAACGCTTTGTTTCGTTCGCATCTTTAGGGACAGGATACTGTTGCATAACGCGGATTTTTTCCGGATCTGGTGAAATACCATTTGCTGATATCACATGACCTAAATATAAAACTTGTTTTTTCAGAAATTGACATTTATTAGGATTTACTTTTAAATTAACTTGTCTGAGACGATTCAAAACTTTAACTAAATTTTGATTGTGATTTTCTAGTGTACTACCAAAAACAATTAAGTCATCTAAATAAACAAAACAACTCTCATAATTTAAGCCTGACATGGCAATCGTCATTGCTCTAGCAAACGCACTAGGGCTAATTTTTAATCCCATTGGTAATCTAGTTAACTGATACTGTCCTCTGTCTGTCGTAAATGCTGTATACTGTCTGGATTCAGAGTCTAATTCGATTTGATGATATCCTTGTGCCAAATCTAAATGTGAAAAATACATAGCTCCACCTAATGAATCTAAAATTTCATCTATACATGGTAATGGAAATTTATCGTCTTTGATTTGTTTATTTAATAAGCGATAATCATACACCACTCTCCAACTTTTATTACCATTACTGTCTGCTTTTTTCGGAACTATTAAAAGAGCACTATTCCAACTTGATTTACTTTTTTCTACAATACCGTCCGCTAACATTTTGTCAATTTGCTTATGAATCTCTGCTTCCTGTGCGTGCGGCAACCGATACGGTTTCACGTAAACGGGCGTTGCTCCGTCTTGTAACTGGATCTTTTGTTTATAAACATTAGTTACTGTAAGTGTGTCATTGTCCAGGTGAAACACATCGTTATATTTTGCACATATTTTATGAATTGACGTTTTTTCCTCGTTACTTAACCCTTCTACATTTATTTTATTCAATAATTTATCAATACGGTCTACTGAAAATTTACTTTTTTCAAAGTTACAAATATCAAAGTTCGATAATTTCTCAATTCTAGGTTTAAAATTTTTCAGCTTAATCTCTCTATCGGTACTATTTAATAATCTAACCGGAATCATATTTTTAACAGGTCTAACAATTAGTCCCGCTGCATATACACCTTTACAAATTTCTTGGGATACGATTACACTATCGTCATTGTTATCTACCAAAAAATGCTTTATTATTTCACACCTTGGTGGTATTGTTGTACAATAATTGAATTTTGAATCAAGAGGTATTGAAATTTTCTCACCCTTATTCCAAAATAAAAATAAGTATTTTTCGTAATCAATAATAGCTGCATGTTTCAAAAGAAAATCAGCTCCTAAAACTCCATGCATATCGCTACCACATTCATCTACAACATGAAAATCATGACTAACTTTAGTATTTCCTAATAAAAATGTAATATTTGATTTTCCTTTTGCATATGTTGAACCAGCTATACCTTTGATTTTAATTTTTTCTGAGGAATCAATATACTGGTTGTCACTCAAATGAGATGCAAAAATAATACTTACTGTAGCTCCTGAATCTAAAAATAAGTTTAACCCATTCATCCCATACTTAATAGGTACATAACTTAATCCATTTATACATAAACTTAAAATACTATCTTCCTGTTCAATTTTAGGATCGAAAAAACGTATTTACTTCATTCGATTCATTATTGTTACTATTCCTACTGGTACTACCGTTTTCTCTGTTTTCACCACTTCCTATCACGTTACATCTTTGATTATTATTATTTTGATTGTATCTATTATTACCTGATCTTTGATTTCTGTTATTATAACGACCGTTATTTCGTCCTCTAAAGTTATTATTATCACTCTGACGATTGTTTTGGTTATTGTAATTGCTATTCCGGGAATTATAATTATTATTTCTGTTAGTGTGATTGCTATTATTTCTATAACTTCCCCTGTTGTTTCCGTTTGAACGCGAATTACCCCTATACGCGTTATTTTGTCTCGAATCACTCTTGTTACGCGTATGAAAAACTTGTGATGAAGATGAAGCTTTCTTTGAAATTTCTTCATCTTTCGCGCCACTAATCGCGTCTTTCAATTTTGCATAATTTCGCGCCTTAATAACTGTTCGCAGTTCATGGTTACGTAGACCATTAGCAAACGTATTAATTGCAATTTTTTCATTAGCCACTCTTAAAATTTTGACTGCGCCACCATCTCCATCTGCTTGTGCTAATGTGAGATTGACCAGTAAATCTTCCAATGATTTTCCAAACTCATCTATTGATTTTTCTAATTGTCTCGCGCTATGTAATTCGTTTGACAACGCTGCAGCAGATTTTTTTGTTAATAAATTAGCTTTAATATCTTTAATTAAATCGGCATTAGAATTGTAATTTGATTCTAACCTTAGTTTCGCACTTTGACTAAGTTTCGTTTTTAACACAAAAGTAGTTAACAATTTTTTTCCCGCGACATTTAACAAACCGTCATACAATTCTATAGCATTAATTAATTGTTTAGTAGTATTCTCTGTATCGTCCACAGAGGGCAATAAGTTTGCTGCTGTTCTTAAACTAAATTCTTCAGCCATTTCTGCTGTTTCGACTAAATTACTATTAGAGGTAATATTAATTGATCTAGTTTCTAAAATTTGTTTAATTTCTGCAATATTTTTGTCATTTATTTGAACATAATTCTTAGCTTTCTTTGTCACATCTTCGCTATGAGTGCTTTTATTAAAATTCTGCTTTGCAAGTTCATATTCTTCTTTTAACCTATCTAATTTACTGAGTTTACTCTTAATTAAAATTATATCGTTTCTACGCTGCTGATTGTCTTTACCTAAATTTCTTAAAAATACCCTAAATTCCTCATACAAATTTTTAATATCCTCAAGATCGCTCATGGATAATAATTGACTAAAATTAACACTTATCTTTTATTCTTCAATTTTGAAATTTCCGAGACGCTTGGACACAACGTCTTGAATTTTGAACTCCTTGCGATTGCGACACATCACAGTTTACACTGCACTACACAACACTTTCTCTGCTGTTTTGGATCTCTTCTCTGATCTTCTTCTCCAAACTTTTCTTGTAACGACGAGTAAGTCGCCATATGATAAGGAACAAAAAAAGTACAAAAGCAATCAATCCCAAAACTTCAGATATGGAAAACTTCTGGCTCCAACTGGTGGTACTGCCTCCGTTATTACCGCTTTGTGCTATAATTACCTCTTCTTTTGATTGTGATGATCCCATTTCTGCTATCACTTTACTTGCACATTTAGCCACTTTCCACTCAACATTTTAATTTATTTTGGGCTGGCAGGGTCGCCATGTGAAGAATGTGTCCGTTAGGGTAAAAAGGGGGACATGATCTAGCTATTCGCTAGAATAATGGAAGTTCAAAAATCTCTCACACGTATATTGATAACGTTACATGTCTGTACTGGACAACGATCATAGTTATAATAATAATAAGCCGTCGACCCGGATGGATCGAACCAACCAAAAATGCTTACATATTAACTTACATTTACTCCCGGCCAGACGCCAAATTAAACAGGATACTATAAACAGTATCACCCTCTGTAGGCCAGACGTCAAACAAAACACGATTTTATAGACTAGCGTCCTATGCCGACCAAACGCCAAATTAAGGAACGAACTAGTGACATCTACCGTGGAATAGTCGAACAGACAAAACCTAGTGGCCGCAAGTTGAACTAAATATAAATTGTATTTGTGCTATAAATACACACCAGCGGCCCCTCCCGGCCAGACGCCAAATTAAACAGGATACTATAGACAGTATCGCCCTCTGTAGGCCAGACGCCAAACTAAACACGATTCTATATACACTGGCCTTCTCTGTCGACCAAACGCCAAATTTAAAACGATTCAATAGACAATTGCGCCCCCTGTCGGCCAGACGCCAAACAAAACACGATTCTGTAGACTAGCGAACTTTGACGACCAAACGCCAAACTAAAGCACGAACTAGCGACATCTAGCGTGGAAAAGTGAAACGGAAAATACCTAGCGGTCGCAAGTTGAACTAAATAAAAATTCTATTTGTGTCTAATTTCTATACACACTAGCGGCCCCTGCCGGCCAAACGCCAAATTAAACGGGATACTATAGACACCAGCGCCCCCTGTCGGCCAGAAGCCAAACAAAACATGATTCTATAAAAACCAGCTCCCTCTGCCAACCAAATCCCAAACTAAAGCACGAATTAGTGACATCTAGTTTGGAATAGTCAAATGCAAAATACCTAGCGGCCGAAAGTTGAACTAAATATGAATTGTATTTGTGTCTTATTTTTATACACACCAGCGGCCCCTCTTGGCCAGACGGCAAATTAAACGGGATAATATAGACACTATCGCCCACTGCCGACCATACGCCAAACTAAACATGATTCTATAGACACCAGCGCCCTCTGCCAAGCAATCGCCATATTAATACGATTCAATAGACAATTGCGCCTTCTGCCGGCCAGACGCCAAACTAATGCACGAAATATCGACATCAAGCGTGGAACAGTCGGACGTGAAATACCTAGCGGCCACAAAATGAATTAAATCAAAATTCTATTTGTGTCTAATTTCCATACACACTAGCGGCCCCTCCTGACCAGACGCCAAATTGAACGGGATACTTTAGACACTAGCGCCCCCTGTCAGCCAGAAGCCTAACAAAACACGATTTCATAGACAGTAGCACCACCTGCCAGCCAAACGCCAAATTGAACAGGATACAATAGTTAATAGCGCCTCCTGTCGGCCAGAAGCCAAACAAAACACGATTCTATAGACTAGCGACCTCTGCCGACCAAACGCCAATCTAAAGCACGAACTAGCGACATCTAGCGTGAGATAAACCAACAGAAAATACCTAGAGGCCGCAAGTTGAACTAAATGAAAATTCTATTTGTGTCTAATTTCTATACACAGTAGCGGTTCCTGCTGACCAGACGCCAAATTAAACAGGATACTATGGACACTATCCCCCCCTGTCGGCCAGACGCAAAACTAAACACGATTCCATAGACACCAGCGCCCTCTGCCGACCAAACGCCAAATTTAAAACGATTCAATAGACAATTGCGCCTCCTGCCGGCCAGACGCCAAATTGAAGAACAAACTAGTGACATCTAGCGTGGGATAGTCGAACAGAGAATACCTAGCGACCGCAAGTTGAACTAGCGGCCCCTCCAGGCCAGAAACCATACTTAACACGATTCTATAGACACCAGCGCTCTCTGCTCGCCAAACGCCGAATTAAACACGATTCTATAGACAAATGCGTCCACTGCCGACCAGACGCCAAACGAAGTTCGAATCCATAGACACTAGACCACCCGCCGGCCAGAAGCTTAATAAAACACGATTCTACAGGCACTATATCCCTCTGTCGACCAATCGCCAAACTACAACACGATTTCATAGACAGTAGCACCCTCTGCCAGCCCGACGCCAAATTAAACCGGATACTATAGACACTAGCGCCCCCTGTCGGTCAGACGCCAAACAAAACAGGATTTTTTAGACTAGCTTCCTCTGCCGACCAAACGCCAAATTAATATGATTCAATAGACAATTGCGCCTTCTGCCAGCCAGACGCCAAACTAATGCACGAAATAGCGACATCAAGCGTGGAATAAACGTACGGCAAATAACTAGCGGCCGCAAAATGAACTAAATCAAAATTCTATTTGTGTCTTATTTCTATACACACTAGCGGCCCCTGTCGACCAAACACCAACCTAAAGCACTCATTAGCGCCAGTTAGCGTGAAATAGTAGAACGGGAAGTTCCTAGCGGCCTCAAGTTGAACCAAATGAAAATTTTATTTGTGTCTAATTTCCATACACACTAGCAGCGCCTGTTGGCCAAACGGCGAATTATACAGGATACTATTGACACTAGCGCCTCCTGTTGTCCAGACGCCAAACATAACACGATTCTATAGACTAGTGACCTCTGCCGGCCAGACGCCAAACTAAAGCACAAACTAGCGACATCTAGCGTGGAATAGTCGAACGGAATGTACCTACCGGCCGCAAGTTGAATTAAATGAAAATTCTATTTTTGTCTAATTTCTATACACACTAGCGGCCCCTGCTGGCCAGACGCCAAATTAAACAGGATACTATAGTCACTATAGCCCCCTGTAGGCCAGACGCCAAACTTAACACGATACTATAGACTAGTGACCTCTGCCGACCAAACTTCAAACTAAAGCACAAACTAGCGACATCTAGCGTGAAATAGTCGAACGGAAAGTACCTAGCGGCCGCAAGTTGAACTGAATGAGAATTCTATTTGTGTCTAATTTCTATACACACTAGCGTCTCCTCCCGGCCAGAAACCATACTTAACACGATTCTATAGACACCAGCGCTCCCTGTTGGCCAAACGCCAAACTGAACACGATTCTTCAGACAAATGCGTCCACTGCCGACCATACGCCAAACTAAACTTAATTTCATAGACTAGTGTCCCCTGCCGACCAAACGCCAAATCAAGGAAGGAACTAGTGACATCTAGCTTGGAATGGTCGAACAGAAAAAACCTAGTGGCCGCGAGTTGAACTAAAAATAAATTGTATTTGTGTCTAATTTCTATACACACCAGCGGCCCCTCCCGGCCAGACGCCAATTTGAACAGGATACTATGGACACTATCGCACCCTGTCGGCCAGACGCCAAACAAGTCACGAAAGTACCTAGCGGCCGCAAGTTGAACTAAATGAAAATTCTATTTGTGTCTAATTTCCATACACACTAACGGCCCCTACCGACCAAACGCCAAACGAAGTTCGATTCCATAGACACTAGCGCCACCCGCCGGCCAAAGGCTTAATAAATCACGATTCTACAGGCACTATTGCCCTCTGTCGACCAATCGCCAAACTACAACACGATTTCATAGACAGTAGCACCACCTGCCAGCCAGACCCCAGATTGAACAGGATAATATAGACACTAGCGCCCCCTGTCGGCCAGACGCCAAACAAAACACGATTTTATAGACTAGCGTCCTCTGCCGACCAAACGCCAAATTAAGGAACGAAATAGCGACATCTAGCGTTGAATAGTCGAATAGAGAAAACCCAGTGGTCGCAAGTTGAACTGAATATAAATTGTATTTGTGCCTAATTTCTATACACACCAGCGACCCCTCCCGGCCAGACGCCAAATTAAACAGGATACTATAGACAGTATCGCCCTCTGTAGGCCAGACGCCAAACTAAACACGATTCTATGGACACTGGCCTTCTATGTAGACCAAACGCCAAATTCAAAACGATTCAATAGATAATTGCGCCCCCTGTCGGCCAGACGCCAAACAAAACACGATTCTGTAGACTAGCGAACTTTGACAACCAAACGCCAAACTAAAGCACGAACTAGCGACATCTAGCGTGGAATAGTGGAACGGAAAATACCTAGCGGTCGCAAGTTGAACTAAATAAAAATTCTATTTGTGTCTAATTTCTATACACACTAGCAGCCGCTGCCGGCCAAACGCCAAATTAAACAGGATACTATAGACACCAGCGCCCCTGTCGGCCAGAAGCCAAACAAAACACGATTCTATAGGCTGGCGTCCTCTGCCGACCAAACGCCAAATTGAGGAAAAAATTAGCGACATCTAGCGTGGAATAGACGAACAGAAAATACCTAGCGGCCGCAAGTTGAACTAAATGAAAATTTCATTTGTGTCTAATTTCTATACACAGTATCGGTTCCTGCTGACCAGACGCCAAATTGAACAGGATACTATAGACACTATCGCCCCCTGTAGGCCAGACGCCAAACTTAACACGATACTATAGACACGTTGGCGCACTCTGTCGACCAAACGCCAAATTTAAAACGATTCAATAGACAATTGCGCCCCATGTCGACCAGAAGCCAAACAAAACACGATTCTGTAAACTAGCGAACTTTGACGACCAAACGCCAAACTAAAGCACGAACTAGCGACATCTAGCGTGGAATAGTCGAACGGAAAATACCTAGCGGCCGCAAGTTGAACTAAATATAAATTCTATTCATGTCTAATTTCTATACACACTAGCGGCTTCTGCCGGCCAAACGCCAAATTAAACAGGATACTTTAGACACCAGCGCCCCCTGTCGGCCAGAAGCCAAACAAAACACGAGTCTATAGACTAGCGACCTCTGCCGAACAAACGCCAATCTAAAGCACGAACTAGCGACATCTAGCGTGGAATAGTCGAACGGAAAATACTCAGCAGCCGCAAGTGAACTGAATAAAAATTTTATTTGTGTCTAATTTCTATACACACTAGCGGCCCCTGCCGGCCAAACACCAAATTGAACAGGATACTATAGACACTAGCGCTCCCTGTCGGTCAGACGCCAAACAAAACACGATTCTATAGACTGGCGTCCTCCGCCGACCAAACGCCAAATTGAGGAACAAACTAGCGACATCTAGCGTGAGATAGACGAACAGAAAATACCTAGCGGCCGCAAGTTGAACTAAATGAAAATTCCATTTGTGTCTAATTTCTATACACAGTAGCGGTTCCTGCTGACCAGACGCCAAATTGAACAGGATACTATGGACACTATCGCCCCCTGTAGACCAGACGCAAAACTGAACACGATTCTATAGGCACTGGCGCCCTCTGTCGACCAAACGCCAAATTTAAAACAATTCAATAGACAATTACGCCCCCTGTCGGCCAGACGCCAAACAAAACACGATTCTGTAGACTGGCAAACTTTGACGACCAAACGCCAAACTAAAGCACGAACTAGCGACATCTAGCGTGGAATAGTCGAACGGGAAATACCTAGCAGCCGCAAGTTGAACTAAATAAAAATTCTATTTATGTCTAATTTCTATACACAATAGCGGCCCCTGCCGGTCAAACGCCAAATTAAACAGTATACTATAGACACTAGCGCTCCCTGTCGGCTAGACGCCAAACAAAACACGATTCTGTAGGCTGGCGTCCTCTGCCGACCAAACGCCAAATTGAGGAACAAACTAGCGACATCTAGCGTGGAATAGACGAACAGAAAATACCTAGCGGCCGCAAGTTGAACTAAATGGAAATTCCATATGTGTCTAATTTCTATACACATTAGCGGTTCCTGCTGACCAGTCGCCAAATTAAACAGTATACTATAGACAGTATCGCCCCCTGTAGGCCAGACGCCAAACAAAACTCGATTCTGTAGACTAGCGAACTTTGACGACCAAACGTCAAACTAAAGCACGAACTAGCGACATCTAGCGTGGAATAGTCGAACGGAAAATACCTAGCAGCCGCAAGTGAACTGAATAAAAATTTTATTTATGTCTAATTTCTATACAAACTAGCGGCCTCTGCCGGCCAAACGCCAAATTAAACAGGATACTATAGACACCAGCGACCCCTGTCGGCCAGAAGCCAAACAAATCACGACTCTATAGACTAGCGACCTCTGCCGACCAAACGCCAATCTAAAGCACGAACTAGCGACATCTAGCGTGGAATAGTCGAACGGAAAATACCTAGCAGCCGCAAGTGAACTGAATAAAAATTTTATTTGTGTCTAATTTCTATACACACTAGCCGGCCAAACGCCAAATTGAACAGGATACTATAGACACTAGCGCTTCCTGTCGGCCAGACGCCAAACAAAACACGATTCTATAGACTGGCGTCCTCTGCCGACCAAACGCCAAATTGAGGAACAAACTAGCGACATCTAGCGTGAGATAGACGAACAGAAAATACCTAGCGGCCGCAAGTTGAACTAAATGGAAATTCCATTTGTGTCTAATTTCTATACACATTAGCGTTTCCTGCTGACCAGTCGCCACATTAAACAGGATACTATAGACACTATCGCCCCCTGTAGGCCAGACGCCAAACAAAACACGATTCTGTAGACTAGCGAACTTTGACGACCAAACGTCAAACTAAAGCACGAACTAGCGACATCAAGCGTGGAATAGTCGAAAGGAAAATACCTAGCGGCCGCAAGTTGAACTAAATAAAAATTCTATTTATGTCTAATTTCTATACAAACTAGCGGCCTCTGCCGGCCAAACGCCAAATTAAACAGGATACTATAGACACCAGCGACCCCTGTCGGCCAGAAGCCAAACAAATCACGACTCTATAGACTAGCGACCTCTGCCGACCAAACGCCAATCTAAAGCACGAACTAGCGACATCTAGCGTGGAATAGTCGAACGGAAAATACCTAGCAGCCGCAAGTGAACTGAATAAAAATTTTATTTTTGTCTAATTTCTATACACACTAGCGGCCCCTGCCGACCAAACGCCAAATTGAACAGTATACTATAGACACTAGCGCTCCTTGTCGGCCAGACGCCAAACAAAACACGATTCTATAGACTGGCGTCCTCTGCCGATCAAACGCCAAATTGAGGAACAAACTAGCGACATCTAGCATGAGATAGACGAATAGAAAATACCTAGCGGCCGCAAGTTGAACTAAATGAAAATTCCATTTGTGTCTAATTCCTTTACACAGTAGCGGTTCCTGCTGACCAGACGCCAAATTGAACAGGATACTATGGACACTATCGCCCCCTGTAGGCCAGACGCAAAACTAAACACGATTCTGTAGACACTGGCGTCCTCTGTCGACCAAACGCCAAATTTAAAACAATTCAATAGACAATTACGCCCCCTGTCGGCCAGACGCCAAACAAAACACGATGCAATGGACATTGAACTGCCTGTTATAATTGCAAGATAATTTCCTGTTTCAATGTGCATGGTACCTTACTTCAGATGTCAGCATATTGATAGGAAATGTAAGTTAATATGTAAGCATTTTTGGTTGGTTCGATCCATCCGGGTCGACGGCTTATTATTATTATAACTATGATCGTTGTCCAGTACAGACATGTAACGTTATCAATATACGTGTGAGAGATTTTTGAACTTCCATTATTCTAGCGAATAGAGAATTATGTTCAAATAAATGACAAAAATATTGCAGAAATTAAACAAATTTTAGAAACTAGATCAATTAATATTACCTCTAATAGTAATTTAGTCGAAACAGCAGAAATGGCTGAAGAATTTAGTTTAAGAACAGCAGCAAACTTATTGCCCTCTGTGGACGATACAGAGAATACTACTAAACAATTAATTAATGCTATAGAATTGTATGACGGTTTGTTAAATGTCGCGGGAAAAAAATTGTTAACTACTTTTGTGTTAAAAACGAAACTTAGTCAAAGTGCGAAACTAAGGTTAGAATCAAATTACAATTCTAATGCCGATTTAATTAAAGATATTAAAGCTAATTTATTAACAAAAAAATCTGCTGCAGCGTTGTCAAACGAATTACATAGCGCGAGACAATTAGAAAAATCAATAGATGAGTTTGGAAAATCATTGGAAGATTTACTGGTCAATCTCACATTAGCACAAGCAGATGTAGATAGTGGCGCAGTCAAAATTTTAAGAGTGGCTAATGAAAAAATTGCAATTAATGCGTTTGCTAATGGTCTACGTAACCATGAACTGCGAACAGTTATTAAGGCGCGAAATTATGCAAAATTGAAAGACGCGATTAGTGGCGCGAAAGATGAAGAAATTTCAAAGAAACTTCATCTTCAGCACAAGTTTTTCATACGCGTAACAAGAGTGATTCGAGACAAAATAACGCGTATAGGGGTAATTCGCGTTCAAACGGAAACAACAGGGGAAGTTATAGAAATAATAGCAATCACACTAACAGAAATAATAATTATAATTCCCGGAATAGCAATTACAATAACCAAAACAATCGTCAGCGTGATAATAATAACTTTAGAGGACGAAATAACGGTCGTTATAATAACAGAAATCAGAGATCAGGTAATAATAGATACAATCAAAATAATAATAATCAAGGATGTAACGTGATAGGAAGTGGTGAAAACAGAGAAAACGGTAGTACCAGTAGGAATAGTAACAATAATGAATCAATGAAGTAAATACGTTTTTTCGATCCTAAAATTGAACAGGAAGATAGTATTTTAAGTTTATGTATAAATGGATTAAGTTATGTACCTATTAAATATGGGATGAATGGGTTAAACTTATTATTAGATTCAGGAGCTACAGTAAGTATTATTTTTGCATCTCATTTGAGTGACAACCAGTATATTGATTCCTCAGAAAAAATTAAAATCAACGGTATAGCTGGTTCAACATATACAAAAGGAAAATCAAATATTACATTTTTATTAGGAAATACTAAAGTTAGTCATGATTTTCATGTTGTAGATGAATGTGGTAGCGATATGCATGGAGTTTTAGGAGCTGATTTTCTTTTGAAACATGCAGCTATTATTGATTACGAAAAATACTTATTTTTATTTTGGAATAAGGGTGAGAAAATTTCAATACCTCTTGATTCAAAATTCAATTATTGTACAACAATACCACCAAGGTGTGAAATAATAAAGCATTTTTTGGTAGATAACAATGACGATAGTGTAATCGTATCCCAAGAAATTTGTAAAGGTGTATATGCAGCGGGACTAATTGTTAGACCTGTTAAAAATATGATTCCGGTTAGATTATTAAATAGTACCGATAGAGAGATTAAGCTGAAAAATTTTAAACCTAGAATTGAGAAATTATCGAACTTTGATATTTGTAACTTTGAAAAAAGGAAATTTTCAGTAGACCGTATTGATAAATTATTGAATAAAATAAATGTAGAAGGGTTAAGTAACGAGGAAAAAACGTCAATTCATAAAATATGTGCAAAATATGACGATGTGTTTCACCTGGACAATGACACACTTACAGTAACTAATGTTTATAAACAAAAGATCCAGTTACAAGACGGAGCAACGCCCGTTTACGTGAAACCGTATCGGTTGCCGCACGCACAGGAAGCAGAGATTCATAAGCAAATTGACAAAATGTTAGCGGACGGTATTGTAGAAAAAAGTAAATCAAGTTGGAATAGTGCTCTTTTATTAGTTCCCAAAAAAGCAGACAGTAATGGTAATAAAAGTTGGAGAGTGGTGTATGATTATCGCTTATTAAATAAACAAATCAAAGACGATAAATTTCCATTACCATGTATAGATGAAATTTTAGATTCATTAGGTGGAGCTATGTATTTTTCACATTTAGATTTGGCACAAGGATATCATCAAATCGAATTAGACTCTGAATCCAGACAGTATACAGCATTTACGACAGACAGAGGACAGTATCAGTTAACTAGATTACCAATGGGATTAAAAATTAGCCCTAGTGCGTTTGCTAGAGCAATGACGATTGCCATGTCAGGCTTAAATTATGAGAGTTGTTTTGTTTATTTAGATGACTTAATTGTTTTTGGTAGTACACTAGAAAATCACAATCAAAATTTAGTTAAAGTTTTGAATCGTCTCAGACAAGTTAATTTAAAAGTAAATCCTAATAAATGTCAATTTCTGAAAAAACAAGTTTTATATTTAGGTCATGTGATATCAGCAAATGGTATTTCACCAGATCCGGAAAAAATCCGCGTTATGCAACAGTATCCTGTCCCTAAAGATGCGAACGAAACAAAGCGTTTTGTAGCATTTGCTAATTATTATCGAAAGTTTATTAAAAACTTTGCTGAAATTGCAGCACCTTTGAATCATTTATCAAAGAAAAGAGTAAAATTTTCATGGAACGACGAATGTCAAAAAGCTTTTGAAACATTGAAAAATGTCTTAATTAATCCGCCAATCTTGCAGTACCCAGATTTTTCAGAAAATAATCATTTTATCCTAAGAACTGATGCTTCAGGTAAAGCCTTAGGAGCAGTTCTATCGAACGCTAATGGTATGCCTGTTGCTTATGCTAGTAGAACTCTTAATAAATCAGAGAAAAATTATTGTACTGTTGAGTTAGAGCTTCTTTCTATTGTATGGTCGGTCAAAAAAGTTCAGACCATATCTGTTTGGTAAAAAGTTTCATATACTAACAGATCATAGACCCTTAATTTATTTGTTCGGAATGACTAATGCATCAAGTAGATTAACAAAATTTAGATTAATTTTAGAAAAGTATGATTTCTCTATTTCATACGTTAGAGGTAAAGATAATGTCACAGCAGACGCTTTGTCCAGAATTCAAATTGAGTCAAAAGAACTAAAAGAACTGAGTCATACTTCTATTGCCAGTTTGTATGCCGTGACTAGAGCACAAAACCGAAAAATGGTCGATGCTACTATAGGAAGTTCCGACAGTATTTTGCTTGACAAAAGGACTGATCACCCTGGAGTCGTGGAACTGTTGAAACCGCCTGTAGATGCAGTTGAATTAAAACCCATATCAGAAAGTGAATTTAATAAACTAATTACAATGCAAAATTATTATAATAAAGGAAAATTTGTCTATGACATTGAGTCGAATATTATATTCGTTAAACAGGAAACTCGATCAACGTCAGCACTACGTGCGTCGCTGAGAGACCTGAGACACATTTGTGTAAAATATAAAATTCCGGAATTAATAATAATAAATAACGATAAATGCGCAGTACTAGTACAAGAAATAAAAAATAATGTTAAAGAATTCAAAGAAAAAGATATAAAATTGTCAAGTATCAAAAAATGTCAATAAATTTGTAGCAGAGAAATGCAACAATTAATATTAAACGATTTCCACATGTTACCTACGGGAGGTCATGCAGGTATAAACCGCATGTACAATAACGTGAAAAAGTACTACTTTTGGTCTAAAATGAAAAGAGATATTGAAGATTTTGTAAAAAAGTGCGACGATTGCCGAAGGTACAAGTATTCGATACAGCGTACGGAACCAATGACAGTAACCATAACTGCGACGTCAGCATTCCAAAAAGTTTTTCTAGATTTGGTTGGTCCATTAGAGCAAGATATAGAAAATAATAGGTATATTTTAACGCTCCAGTGTGGGTTAACTAAATTTGTAGAAGCCTATCCAATCGAAAATAAAGAATCTGTTACCGTATCGAAATCTTTTGTGAATAATTTTATTTTGCGTTACGGGATTCCTAAAGAAGTCGTAACCGATCAGAGTACAGAATTTATGTCGTCGGTAATCAAAAATTCATGTGAATTACTTAAAATCAAGCATTTAAACGCAACAGCTTATCATCATCAAACATTAGGTGCGCTCGAAAATTCTCATAAACATCTAGGTGCATATTTGCGAATCCACGCGAGAAAGCATCCAAATACGTGGAGCACGTGGGTACCATACTGGTGCTTTTCGTATAATAATACTGTTCACACAGAAACGAAATACACACCATACGAGTTAGTTTTTGGTAAAAGTTGCCACCAACCGTCAAATCTGTCTAATGGAATTGATCCAATTTACAATTTTGATGATTATCCAAATGAATTAAAATTTCGATTACAAACTGCTTGCGAAGATGCGAGAAAAAATTTAATAAAGTCAAAAATTAAACGAAAACAAAATTACGATAAGGGTTGTAATTCTTTTGATTACAAAATAGGAGATAGGATTTTATTACGCAATTCAGCTGGTTCTAAAACTGAGCCAATATTTAAAGGTCCATATGTAGTGGTAGATATCAAAGATCCAAATATTGTAGTTAAGATAGATAACAAAATTGTAGAAGTTCATAAAAATAGGGTTAAGTTGTATTATTGTTAAAAAAAAAAAAATTTTTTTTTCTCTTACCGAAGAGGTGCAATGGACATTGAACTGCCTGTTATAATTGCAAGATAATTTCCTGTTTCAATGTGCATGGTACCTTACTTCAGATGTCAGCATATTGATAGGAAATGTAAGTTAATATGTAAGCATTTTTGGTTGGTTCGATCCATCCGGGTCGACGGCTTATTATTATTATAACTATGATCGTTGTCCAGTACAGACATGTAACGTTATCAATATACGTGTGAGAGATTTTTGAACTTCCATTATTCTAGCGAATAGCTAGATCATGTCCCCCTTTTTACCCTAACGGACACATTCTTCACAACACACTAGCGGCGCCTGCCGGCCAAACGCCAAATTAAACAGGATACTATAGACACTAGTGCCTCCTGTCGGCCAGACGCCAAACAAAACACGATTCTATAGACTTGCGAACTCTTTCGACCAAACGCCAAACTAAAGCACGAACTAGCGACATCTAGCGTGGAATAGTCGAACGGAGAATACCTAGCGGCCGCAAGTTGAACTAAATGAAAATTCTATTTGTGTCTAATTTCTATACACACTAGCGGCCCCTCCAGGCCACACGCCAAATTAAGCAGGATATCATAGATATTACCACCCCCTGTCGGCCAGACGCCAAACTGAACACGAAAGTACCTAGCGGCCGCAAGTTGAACTAAATTAAAATTTTATTTGTGTCTAAGTTCTATACACACTAGCGGCCCCTGCCGGGCAGACGCCAAACTCAATATTATTCTATAGAGACCAGCGTCCTCTGCCAACCAATCGCCAAATTAATACGATTAAATAGACAATTGCGCCTTCTGCCGGCCAGACGCCAAACTAATGCACGAAAAAGCGACATCAAGCGTGTAATAGTCGGACGGAAAATAACTAGCAGCCGCAAGTTGAATTGAATAAAAATTTATCTGTGTCTAATTTCTCTACACACTGGCGGACCCTCCCGACAAGACGCCAAATTAAACACGACTCTCTAGACACTATCGCCCTCTGTCGTCCATTTATACAATCAAAACACGATCATGTGGACACTAGCTCCCCCTGTCGGCCAGACGCGAAACAAATTACGATTTTATAGACTAGCGTCCTCTGCCGACCAAACGCCAAATTAAGAAACGAACTAGCGACATTTAGCGTGGAATAGTCGAACAGGAAATACCTAGCGGCCGCAAGCTGAACTAAATGAAAATTCTATTTGTGTCTAATTTCTATACACACTAGCGACCCCTGCCGGCCAGACGCCAAATTAAGCGGGATATCATAGAAATTAGCGATCCCTGACGGCTAGAAGCCAAACAAAACACGAAAGTACCTAGCGGCCGCAAGTTGAACTAAATGAAAATCCTATTCGTGTCTAATTTCTATACACACTAGCGGCCATTACCGGCCAGACGTAAAATTAAACAGGATACTACAGACTCTATCGCACCCTGTCGGCCAGACGCCAAACAAATCACGATTCTATAGACTAGTGACCTCTGCCGACCAAACGCCCAACTAAAGCACAAACTAGCGACATCTAGCGTGGAATAGTCGAACGGAAAGTACCTAGGGCCCGCAAGTTGAACTGAATAAGAATTCTATTTGTGTCCAATTTCTATACACACTAGCGTCTCCTCCCGGCCAGAAACCATACTTAACACGATTCTACAGACACCAGCGCTCTCTGCTGGCTAATCGCTAAATTAAACACGATTCTATAGACAAATGCGTCCACTGCCGACCAGACGCCAAACTAAACACAATTTCATAGACTAGTGTCCCCTGCCGACCAAACGCCAAATTAAACACGATTCTATAGACACCAGCGCCCTCTGCCGACCAAACGCCAAATTAAGAAAAGAAATAGTGACATCTAGCGTGGAATAGTCGATCAGAAAATACCTAGCGGCCGCAAGCTGAACTAAATAAAAATTCTATTTGTGTCTAATTTCTATACACACTAGCAGCCCCTGCCAGCCAGACGTCAAATTAAACAGGATACTACAGACACTATCACACCCTGTCGGTCAGACGCCAAACTAAATACGATTCTATAAACACCAGCGCCCTCTGCCAACCAAAGCCCAAACTATAGCACGAATTAGCGACATCTAGCGTGGAATAGTCAGACGCAAAATAGCTAGCGGCCGCAAGTTGAACTAAATAAAAATTCTATTAATGTCTAATTTCTATAAACACTAGCGGTCTCTGCCGGCCAAACGCCAAATTAAACAGAATACAATAGACACCAGCGCACCCTGTCGGCCAGAAGCCAAACAAAACACGATTCTATAGACTAGCGACCTCTGCCGACCAAACGCCAATCTAAAGCACGAACTAGCGACATCTAGCGTGGAATAGTCGAACGGAAAATACCTAGCCGCTGCAAGTTGAACTGAATAAAAATTCTATTTGTGTCTAATTTCTTTATACACTAGCGGCTCCTCCCGGCTAGACGCCAAATTGACCAGGATACTTTGGACACTAGCGCCCCCTGTCGGCCAAAAGCCAAACAAAACAAGAAAGTACCTAGCGACCGCAAGATGAACTGAATAAAAATTCTATTTGTGTCTAATTTCTATACACATTAGCGGCCCCTGCTGGCCAGGCGCCAAATAAAACAGGATACTATAGACACTAGCGCCCCCTGTCGGCCAGACGCGAAACAAATTACGATTTTATAGACTAGCGTCCTCTGCCGACCAAACGCCAAATTAAGGTACGAACTAGCGACATCTAGCGTGGAATACTCGAACAGAAAAAACCTAGAGGCCGCAAGTTGAACTAAATATAAATTGTATTTGTGTCTAATTTCTATACACACCAGCGGCCCCTACCGGCCAGACGCCAGATTGAACAGTATACTATAGACACTAGCTTCCCCTGTCGGCCAGAAGCCAAACAAAACACGAAAGTACCTAGCGGCCGCAAATTGAACTAAATGAATATTCTATTTGTGTCTAATTTCCATACACAATAGCGGCTCCTACCGGCCAGACACCAAATTAAACAGGATTCTATAGACACCAGCGCCATCTGTCAAATAAACGCCAAATTTAAAACGATTCAATGGACACCAGCGCCCCCTGTCGGCCAGAAGCCGAACTAAACACGATTTTATAGACTAGCGACTTCTGCCGACCAAACTCCAATCTAAAGCACTAACTAGCGACATCTAGCGTGGAAAAGTCGAACAGAAAATACCTAGCGGCCGCAAGTTTAACTGAATAAAAATTCTATTTGTGTCTAATTTCCATACACAATAGCGGCCCCTGCCGGCCAGACGTCGAATTAAACAGGATACTATAGACACTATGGCACCCTGTCGGCCAGATGCCAAACTAAACACGATTCTATAAACACCAGCGCCCTCTGCCAACCAAACACCAAACTAAAGCACGAATAAGCGACATCTAGTGTGGAATAGTCAAACGCAAAATACCTAGCGGCCGCAAGTTGAACTAGATTGAAACTTTATTTGTGTCTTATTTCAATACACACTAGCGGCCCCTGCCAGGCATATGCCAAATTAAACAGGATAATATAGACTAGTGAGCTCTGCTGGCCAGACGCCGGAATAAAGCAGGAAATGCGACATCTAGCGTGGAATAGTCGAATGGAATGTACCTACCGGCCGCTAGTTGAACTAAATTTAAATTCTATTTGTGTCTAATTTCTATACACTTTAGCGGCCCCTGCAGGCCAGACGCCAAATTGAACAGGATACTATTGACACTATCGCTCCCTGTCGGCCAGACGCCAAACTGAACATGATTCTATGAAGACTAGCGCCCTCTGCCAACCAATCGCCAAATTAATACGATTCAATAGACAATTGCGCCTTCTGTCGGCCAGACGCCAAACTGAACATGATTCTATGAAGACTAGCGCCCTCTGCCAACCAATCGCCAAATTAATACGATTCAATAGACAATTGCGCCTTCTGCCGGTCAGACGCCAAACTAATGCACGAAATAGCGACTCAAGCCTGGAATAGTCGAACGGAAAAAACCTAGCGGCGGCAAGTTGAACTAAATAAAAATTCTATTTGTGTCTAATTTCTATACACACTAGAGGCCCCTGCCGGCCAAACTCCAAACTAAACACGATTCTATAGACACCAGCGCCCTCTGCCGACCAATCGCCAAATTAAGAAACGAACTGCGACATCTAGCGTGGAATAGTCGAACGGAATGTACCTACCGGCCGCTAGTTGAACTAAATAAAAATTCTATTTGTGTCTAATTTCTATACACACTGGCGGCCCCTCCAGGCCAGACGCCAAATTGAGCAGGATATCATAGACATTACCACCCCCTGTCGGCCAGACGCCAAACTAAACACGAAAGTACCTAGCAGACGCAAGTTGAACTAAATGAAAATTCTATTTGTGTCTAATTTTCATACACACTAGCGGCCCCTGCCGGCCAAACGCCAAATTAAACAGGATACTATAAACACTTGCTCCCCATGTCGGTCAGACGCCCAACAAAACACGATTCTATGGACTAGATTCCTATGTCGATCAAACACCAAACTAAAGCACTCATTAGCGCCACTTAGCGTGGAATAGTAGAACGGGAAGTTCCTAGCGGCCTCAAGGTGAACTAAATGAAAATTTTATTTGTGTCTAATTTCTATACACACTAGCGGCCCCTGTTGGCCAAACGGCAAATTATACAGGATACTATTGACACTAGCGCCTCCTGTTGTCCAGACGCCAAACAAAACACGATCCTATGGACTAGTGACCTCTGCCGGCCAGACGCCAAACTGAAGCACGAACTGCGACATCTAGCGTGGAATAGTCGAAAGAAATGTACCTACCGGCCGCTAGTTGAACTAAATAAAAATTCTATTTGTGTCTAATTTCTATACACACTGGCGGCCCCTCCAGGCCAGACGCCAAATTAAGCAGGATATCATAGGCATTACCACCCCCTGTCGGCCAGACGCCAAACTAAACACGAAAGTACCTAGCAGACGCAAGTTGAACTAAATGAAAATTTTATTTGTGTCTAATTTTTATACACACTAGCGGCCCCTGCCGGCCAAACGCCAAATTAAACAGGATACTATAAACACTTGCGCCCCCTGTCGGTCAGACGCCAAACAAAACACGATTCTATAGACTAGATTCCTATGTCGATCAAACACCAGACTAAAGCACTCATTAGCGCCACTTAGCGTGGAATAGTAGAACGGGAAGTTCCTAGCGGCCTCAAGGTGAAATAAATGAAAATTTTATTTGTGTCTAATTTCTATACACACTAGCGGCCCCTGTTGGCCTAACGGCAAATTATACAGGATACTATTGACACTAGCGCCTCCTGTTGTCCAGACGCCAAACAAAACACGATCCTATGGACTAGTGACCTCTGCCGGCCAGACGCCAAACTGATCCACGAACTACGACATCTAGCGTGGAATAGTCGAAAGAAATGTACCTACCGGCCGCTAGTTGAACTAAATAAAAATTCTACTTGTGTCTAATTTCTATACACACTGGCGGCCTCTCCAGGCCATACGCCAAATTAAGCAGGATATCATAGACATTACCACCCCCTGTCGGCCAGACGCCAAACTAAACACGAAAGTACCTAGCAGACGCAATTTGAACTAAATGAAAATTTTATTTGTGTCTAATTTTTATACACACTAGCGGCCCCTGCCGGCCAAACGCCAAATTAAACAGGATACTATAAACACTTGCGCCCCCTGTCGGTCAGACGCCAAACAAAACACGATTCTATAGACTAGATTCCTATGTCGATCAAACACCAAACTAAAGCACTCATTAGCGCCACTTAGCGTGGAATAGTAGAACGGGAAGTTCCTAGCGGCCTCAAGTTGAACTAAATGAAAATTTTATTTGTGTCTAATTTCTATACACACTAGCGGCCCCTGTTGGCCAAACGCCAAATTAAACAGGATACTATTGACACTAGCGCCTCCTGTCGGCCAGACGCCAAACATAACAAGATTCTATAGACTATTGACTTCTGCCGACCAAACGCCAAACTAAAGTACGTAGCGGCCGCAAGTTGAACTAAATAAGAATTCTATTTTTGTCCAATTTCTATACACACAAGCGTCTCCTCCCGGCCAGAAACCATACTTAACACGATTCTATAGACACCAGCGCTCTCTGTTGGCCAAACGCCAAATCAAACGCGATTCTATAGACAAATGCGTCCACTGTCAACCGGACGCCAAACTAAACACAATTTCATAGACTAGTGTCCCCTGGCGACCAAACAAAACACGATTTTATAGACTAGCGTCCTATGCCGACCAAACGCCAAATTAAGGAACGAACTAGCGACATCTAGAGTGGAATAGTCGAACGGAAAATACCTAGCGGCCGCAAGTTCAACTGAATAAAAATTCTATTTGTGTTTAATTTCTATACACATTAGCGGCCCCTGCTGGCCAGACGCCAAAGTAAACAGGATACTATAGACACTAGCGCCCCCTGTCGGCCAGACGCCAAACAAATCACGATTTTATAGACTAGCGTCCTATGCCGACCAAACGCCAAACTGAAGCACGAACTAGCGACATCTAGCGTGGAATAGTCGAACAGAAAATACCTAGCGGCCGCAAGCTAAAATAAATAAAAATACTATTTTTGTCTTATTTCTATATACACTAGCGGCCCCTTCCGGCTAGACGCCAAATTGACCAGGATACTCAAGACACTAGCGCCTTCTGTCGGCCAGACGCCAAACTCAACACGATTCTATAGATACTGGCACTCTCTGTCGACCAAACGCCAAATTTAAAATGATTCAATAGACAATTGCGCCCCCTGTCGGCCAGACGCCAAACACAACACGATTCTGTAGACTAGCGAACTTTGACGACCAAACGCCAAACTAAAGCACAAACTAGCGACATCTAGCGTGGAATAGTCGAACGGGAGGTACCTAGCGGCCGCAAGTTGAACTAAATGAGAATTCTATTTGTGTCCAATTTCTATACACACTAGCGTCTCCTCCTGGCCAGAAACCATACTTAACACGATTCTATAGACACCAGCGCTCTCTGCTGGCCAAACGCCAAATTTAACACGATTCTATAAACAAATGCGTCCAATGCCGACCAGACGCCAAACTAAACACAATTTCATAGACTAGTGTCACCTACCGACCAAACGCCAAACGATATTCTATTCCATAGACACTAGCGCCACCTGCCGGCCAAAGGCTTAATAAATCACTATTCTACAGGCACTATTGCCCTCTTCCGACCAATCGCCAAACTACAACACGATTTCATAGACAGTAGCACCACCTGCCAGCCAGACGCCAAATAAAACAGGATACTATATACACTAGCGCCCCCTGTCGGCCAGACGCCAAACAAAACACGAAAGCCGCAAGTTGAAATGAATGAAAATTCTATTTGTGTCTAATTTCTATACACACTAGCGGCTCCTCCCGGCCAGACGCCAAATTAAGCAGGATATTTTAGACATTAGCGCCCCTGTCGGCCAGACGCCAAACTGAACACGAAAGTACCTAGCGGCCGCAAGTTGAACTAAATTAAAATTTTATTTGTGTATAAAATCTATACACACTAGTGGCCCCTGCCGGGCAGACGCCAAACCAAACAGGATAATATAGACACTATCGCCCTCTGTCGGCCAGACGCCAAACTAAACATGATTCTATAGAGACCAGCGTCCTCTGCCAACCAATCGCCAGATTAATACGATTCAATAGACAATTCCGCCTTCTGCCGGCCAGACGCCAAACTAATGCACGAAATAGCGACATCAAGCGTGGAATAGTCGGACGGAAAATAACTAGCGGTCGCAAATTGAACTGAATAAAAATTCTATCTGTGTCTTATTTCTTTACACACTGGCGGACCCTCCCGACAAGACACCAAATTAAATACGACTCTCTAGACACTATCGCCCTCTGTCGTCCTTTAATACAAATAAAACACAATCATGTGGACACTAGCTCCCCCTGTCTGCCAGACGCCAAACAAAATACGATTCTATAGACTAGCGTCCTCTGCCGACCAAACGCCAAATTAAGGAACAAACTAGCGACAACTAGCGTGGAATAAGCGAAGAGAAAATAACTAGCGACCGCAAAATGAACTAAATCAAAATTCTATTTGTGTCTAATTTCTATACACACTAGCGGCCCCTGCCGGCCAAACGCCAAATCAAACAGGATACTATAAACACTTGTGTCCCCTGTCGGCCAGACGCCAAACAAAACACGATTCTATAGATTAGTGACCTCTGCCGGCCAGACGCCAAACTGAAGCACGAACTGCGACATCTAGCGTGGAATAGTCGAACGGAATGTACCTACCGGTCGCTAGTTGAACTGAATAAAAATTCTATTTGTGTCTAATTTCTATACACACTAGCGTCTCCTTCCAGCCAGAAACCATACTTAACACGATTCTATAGACACCAGCGCTCTCTGCTGGCCAAACGCCAAAATAAACACGATTCTAGAGACAAATTCATCCACTGCCGACCAGACGCCAAACTAAATACTATTTCATAGACTAGTGTCCCCTGCCGACCAAACGCCAAACGAAGTTCGATTCCATAGTTACTAGCGCCACCCGCCAGCCAAAGGCTTAATGAATCACGATTCTACAGGCACTATTGCCCTCTTTCGACCAATCGCCAAACTACAAAACGATTTCATAGACAGTAGCACCCCCTGCCAGCCAGATGCCAAATTAAACAGGTTACAATAGACACTAGCGCCTCCTGTCGGTCAGACGCCAAACAAAACACGATTCCATAGACTAGCGTCCTATGCCGACCAAACGCCAAATTAGGGAACGAACTAGCGACATCTAGCGTGGAATGGATGAACAGAAAAGACCTAGTCGCCGCAAGTTGAACTAAATATAAATTGTATTTGTGTCTAATTTCTATACACACTAGCGGCCCCTCCCGGCCAGACGCCAAATTGAACAGGATACTATAGACCCTAGCGCCCTCTGTCGGCCAGAAGCCAAACAAAACACGATTTCATAGAATAGCGTCCTCTGCCGACCAAACGCCAAATCAAGGAACGAACTAGCGACATCTAGCGTGGAATAGTCGAACAGAAAATAGCTAGCGGCCGCAAGTTGAACTCAATAAAAATTCTATTTCTGTCCAATTTCTATACACACTAATGGCCCCTGCCGGCCAAACGCCAAATTAAACAGGATACTATAGACACTAGTGCCTCCTGTCGGCCAGTCGCCAAACAAAACACGATTCTATAGACTTGCGAACTCTTTCGACCAACCGCCAAACTAAAGCACGAACTAGCGACATCTAGCGTGGAATAGTCGAACGGAGAATACCTAGCGGCCGCAAGTTGAACTAAATAAAAATTCTATTTGTTTTTGATTTCCATACACACTAACGGCCCATGCCGGCCAGACGACAAATCAGACAGGATTTTATAGACACTATCGCCCTCTGTTGGCTAAACGCCAAATTAAACACGATTCTATACACACTTGCGCCCCCTGTCGGCCAGACGCCAAACTAAACATGATTCTATAGACACCAGCGCCCTCTGCCAACCAATCGCCAAATTAATACGATTCAATAGACAATTGCGCCTTCTGCCGGCCAGACACCAAACTAATGCACGAAATATCGACATCAAGCGTGGAATAGTCGGACGGGAAATACCTAGCGGCCGCAAAATGAACTAAATCAAAATTCTATTTGTGTCTAATTTCCATACACACTAGCGGCCCCTCCCGGCCAGACGCCAAATTGAACGGGATACTTTAGACACTAGCGCCCCCTGTCAGCCAGAAGCCGAACAAAACACGATTTTATAGACTAACGTCGTCTGCCGACCAAACGCCGATTTAAGGAACGAACTAGCGAGATCTAGCGTGGAATAGTCGAACAGAAAATACCTAGCGACCGCAAGTTGAACTCAATGAAAATTCTATTTGTGTCTAATTTCCATACACACTAGCGGCCCCTGCTGACCAAACGCCAAATTAAACAGGATACTATAGACACTAGCGCTTCCTGTCGGCCAGACGCCAAACAAAACACGATCCTATAGACTAGTGACCTCTGCCGGCCAGACGCCAAACTAAAGCACAAACTAGCGACATCTAGCGTGGAATAGTCAAACGGAATGTACCTACCGGCCGCAAGTTGAATTGAATAAAAATTCTATTTGTGTCTAATTTCCATACACACTAGCAGCCCCTGCCGGCCAAACGCCAAATTAAACAGGATACTATAGACACTAGCGCTTCCTGTCGGCCAGACGCCAAACAAAACACGATCCTATAGACTAGTGACCTCTGTCGGCCAGACGCCAAACTAAAGCACGAACTGCGACATCTAGCGTGGAATAGTCGAACGGAATGTACCTACCGGCCGCTAGTTGAACTAAATAAAAATTCTATTTGTGTCTAATTTCTATACACTTCAGCGGCCCCTGCTAGCAAGACGCCAAATTAAACAGGATACTATGGACACTAGCGCCCCCTGTCGGTCAGACGCCAAACAAAACACGATTTTATAGACAAGCGTCCTCTGCCGACCAAACGCCAAACTAAAGCACGAACTAGCGACATCTAGCGTGGAATAGTCGAACGGAATGTACCTAGCGGCCGCAAGTTGAACTGAATGAGAATTCTATTTGTGTCTAATTTCTATACACACTAGCGTTTCCTGCTGACCAGTCGCCAAATTAAACAGGATACTATAGACACTATCGCCCCCTGTAGGCCAGACGCCAAACAAAACACGATTCTGTAGACTAGCGAACTTTGACGACCAAACGTCAAACTAAAGCACGAACTAGCGACATAAAGCGTGGAATAGTCGAAAGGAAAATACCTAGCGGCCGCAAGTTGAACTAAATAAAAATTCTATTTGTGTCTAATTTCTATACAATTTAGCGGCCCCTGCTGGCCAGACGCCAAATTAAACAGGATACTATTGACACTCGCGCCTCCTGTCGGCCAGACGCCAAACAAAACACGATTCTATAGACTAGTGACCTCTGCCGACCAAACTCCAAACTAAAGCACAAACTAGCGACATCTAGCTTGAAATAGTCGAACGGAAAGTACCTAGCGGCCGCAAGTTGAACTGAATGAGAATTCTATTTGTGTCTAATTTCTATACACACTAGCGTCTCCTCCCGGCCAGAAACCATACTTAACACGATTCTTTGGACACCAGCGCTCTCTGCTGGCCAAATGCCAACCTGAACACGATTCTATAGACAAATGCGTCCCCTGCCGACCAAATGCCAAACGAAGTTCGATTCCATAGACACTAGTACCATCCGCTGTCCAAAGGCTCAATAAATCACGATTCTACAGGCACAATCGCCCTCTGTCGACCAATCGCCAAACTATAACACGATTTCATAGACAGTAGCACCACCTGCCAGCCAGACGCCAAATTGAACCGGATACTATATACAATAGCGCCCCCTGTCGGCCAGAAGCCAAACAAAACACGATTCTATAGACTAGCGACTTCTGCCGACCAAACGCCAATCTAAAGCACGAACTAGCGACATCTAGCGTGAGATAGACGAACAGAAAATACCTAGAGGCCGCAAGTTGAACTAAATGAAAATTCTATTTGTGTCTAATTTCCATACACAGTAGCGGTTCCTGCTGACCAGACGCCAAATTAAACAGGATACTATGGACACTATCGCCCCCTGTCGGCCAGACGCAAAACTGAACACGATTCCATAGACACCAGCGCCCTCTGCCGACCAAACGCCAAATTTAAAACGATTCAATAGACAATTGCGCCTCCTGCCGGCCAGACGCCAAACTGAGGATCAAACTAGCGACATCTAGCGTGGAATAGTCGAACAGAGAATAACTAGCGACCGCAAGTTAACTAGCGGCCCCTCTAGGCCAGAAACCATAGTTAACACGATTCTATAGACACCAGCGCTCTCTGCTGGCCAAACGCCAAATTAAACATGATTCTATAGACAAATGCGTCCACTGCCAACCAGACGCCAAACGAAGTTCGATTCCATAGACACTAGACCACCCGCCGGCCAGAGGCTTGAAAAAACACGATTCTACAGGCACTATTTCCCTCTGTCGACCAATCGATAAACTACAACACGATTTCATGGACAGTAGCACCCACTGCCAGCCAGACGCCAAATTAAACCGGATACTATAGACACTAGCGCCCCCTGTCGGTCAGACGCCAAACAAAACAATATTTTATAGACTAGCGTCCTCTGCCGACCAAAAGCCAAATTAATATGATTCAATAGACAATTGCGCCTTCTCCCAGCCAGACGCCAAACTAATGCACGAAATAGCGACATCAAGCGAGGAATAGTCGGACGGAAAATCCCTAGCGGCGGCAAGTTGAACTAAATAAAAATTCTATCTGTGTCTAATTTCTATACACACTAGCGGCCCCTGCCAGCCAAACGCCAAACTAAAGAGGATACTATACACACTATCGCCCTCTGTCGGCCAGACGCCAAACAAAATACGATTCTATAGACTTGCGACCTCTGCCGACCAAACGCCAAATTAAGGAACGAAATAGCGACATCTAGCGTTGAATAGTCGAGCAGAAAAAACCCAGTGGCCGCAAGTTGAACTGAATATAAATTGTATTTGTGCCTAATTTCTATACACACTAGCGGCCCCTCCCGGCCACACGCCAAATTAAACAGGATACTATAGAGAGTATCGCCCTCTGTAGGCCAGACGCCAAACTAAACACGATTCTATAGACACTGGCCTTCTCTGTCGACCAAACGCCAAATTCAAATCGATTCAATATACAATTGCGCCCCCTGTCGGCCAGACGCCAAACGAAACACGATTCTGTAGACTAGCGAACTTTAACGACCAAACGCCAAACTAAAGCACGAACTAGCGACATCTAGCGTGGAATAGTGGAACGGAAAATACCTAGCGGTCGCAAGTTGAATTGAATAAAAATTCTATTTGTGTCTAATTCCTATACACACTAGCGGCCCCAGCCGGCCAAACGCCAAATTAAACAGGATACTATAGACACTAGCGCTTCCTGTCGGCCAGACGCCAAACAAAACACGATTCTATAGACTGGCGTCCTCTGCCGACCAAACGCCAAATCGAGGAACAAACTAGCGACATCTAGCGTGAGATAGACGAACAGAAAATACCTAGCGGCCGCAAGTTGAACTAAATATGAATTGTATTTGTGTCTAATTTATATACACACTAGCGGCCCCTCCAGGCCAGACGCCAAATTAAGCAGGATATCATAGTCATTAGCGTCCCCTGTCGGCCAGACGCCAAACTAAACATGATTCTATAGACACCAGCGCCCTCTGCCAACCCATCGCCAAATTAATACGATTCAATACACAATTGCGCCTTCTGCCGGCCAGACGCCAAACTAATGCACGAAATATCGACATCAAGCGTGGAATAGTCCGACGAGAAATACCTAGCGGCCGCAAAATGAACTAAATCAAAATTCTATTTGTGTCTAATTTCTATACACACTAGCGTCTCCTCCCGGCCAGACGCCAAATTAAACAGGATACTATAGACAGTATCACCCTCTGTAGGCCAGACGCCAAACAAAACACGATTTTATAGACTAGCGTCCTATGCCGACCAAACGCCAAATTAAGGAACGAACTAGCGACATCTACCGTGGAATAGTCGAACAGAAAAAACCTAGTGGCCGCAAGTTGAACTAAATATAAATTGTATTTGTGTCTAATTTCTTTACACACCAGCGGCCCCTCCCGGCCAGACGCCAAATTAAACAGGATACTATTGACAGTATCGCCCTCTGTAGGCCAGACGCCAAACTAAACACGATTCTATATACACTGGCCTTCTCTGTGGATCAAACGCCAAATTTGAAACGATTCAATAGACAATTGCGCCCCCTGTCGGCCTGACGCCAAACAAAACACGATTCTGTAGACTAGCGAACTTTGAAGACCAAACGCCAAACTAAAACACAAACTAGCGACATCTAGCGTGGAAAAGTGGAACGGAAAATACCTAGCGGTCGCAAGTTGAACTAGATAAAAATTCTATTTGTGTCTAATTTCTATACACACTAGCGGCCCCTGCCGGCCAAACGTCAAATTAAACAGGATACTATAGACACCAGCGCCCCCTGTCTGCCAGAAGCCAAACAAAACACGATTCTATAGGCTGGCGTCCTCTGCCGATCAAACGCCAAATTGAGGAACAAACTAGCGACATCTAGCGTGGACTAGACGAACAGAAAATACCTAGCGGCCGCAAGTTGAACTTAATGAAAATTCCATTTGTGTCTAATTTCTATACACAGTAGCGGTTCCTGCCAAATTAATACCATTCAATAGACAATTGCGCCTTCTGCCGGCCAGACGCCAAACTAATGCACGAAATATCGACATCAAGCGTGGAATAGTCGGACGGGAAATACCTAGCGGCTGCAAAAAGAACTAAATCAAAATTCTATTTGTGTCTAATTTCCATACACACTAGCGGCCCCTCCCGGCCAGACGTCAAATTGAACGGGATACTTTAGACACTAGCGCCCCCTGTCGGTCAGACGCCAAACAAAACACGATTTTACAGACTAGCGTCCTCTGCCGACCAAACGCCAAATTAAGGAACGAACTAGCGACATCTAGCGTGGGATAGTCGAACAGAAAATACCTAGCGACCGCAAGTTGAACTAAATAAAAATTCTATTCATGTCTAATTTCTATACACACTAGCGCCCTCTGCCGGCCAAACGCCAAATTAAACGGGATACTATATACACCAGCGCCCCCTGTCGGCCAGAAGCCAAACTAAACATGATTCTATAAGAACCAGCGCCCTCTGCCAACCAAACCCCAAACTAAAGCACAAATTAGCGACATCTAGTTTGGAATAGTCAAATGCAAAATACCTAGCGGCCGAAAGTTGAACTAAATATGAATTGTATTTGTGTCTTATTTATATACACACCAGCGGCCCCTCTTGGCCAGACGGCAAATTAAACAGGATAATATAGACACCATTGCCCACTGGCGGCCAGACGCCAAACTAAACATGATTCTATAGACACCAGCGCCTTCTGCCAAGCAATCGCCAAATTAATACGATTCAATAGACAATTGCGCCTTCTGCCGGCCAGACGCCAAACTAATTCACGAAATATCGACATCAAGCGTGGAATAGTCGGACGGGAAATATCTAGCGGCCACAAAATGAACTAAATCAAAATTCTATTTGTGTCTAATTTCTATACACACTAGCGGCCCCTGCTGGCCAAACGAGAAACTGAACAGGATAGAATAGACACTAGTGCCCCCTGTCGGCCAGACGCCAAACAAAACACGATTTTATAGACTAGCGTCCTCTGCCGACCAAACGCTAAATTAAGGAACGAACTAGCGACATCTAGCGTGGAATAGTCGAACAGAAAATACCAAGCGGCCGCAAGTTGAACTCAATGAAAATTCTATTTGTGTCCAATTTCTATACACACTAGCGGCCCCTGCTGGCCAAACGCCAAATTGAACAGGATACTAAAGACACTAGTGCCCCCTGTCGGCCAGAAGCCAAACAACACACGATTTTATAGACTAGCGTCCTCTGCCGACCAAACGCCAAATTAAGGAACGAATTAGCGACATCTAGCGTGGAATAGTCGAACAGAAAATACCTAGCGGCCGCAAGTTGAACTCAATAAAAATTTTATTTGTGTCCAATTTCTATACACATCAGCGGCCCCTGCTGGCCAAACGCCAAATTAAACAGGATACTTTAGACACTAGTGCCCTCTGTCGGCCAGACGCCAAACTAAACAAGAAAGTACCTAGCAGCCGCAAAAAGAACTAAATGAATATTGTATTTGTGTCTAATTTCTATACACACTAGCGGCCTCTCTTGGCCAGACGCCAAATTAAACAGGATAATATAGACACAATCGCCCGCTGTCGGCCAGACGCCGAACCAAACATGATTCTATAGACACCAGCGCCCTCTGCCAACCAATCGCCAAATTAATACGATTCAATAGACAATTGCACCTTCTGCCGGCCAGACGCCAGATTAATGCACGAAATATCGACATCAAGCGTGGAATAGTCGGACGGGAAATACCTAGCGGCCGCAAAATGAACTAAATCGAAATTCTTCTTGTGTCTAATTTCCATAAACACTAGCGGCCCCTCCTGACCAGACGCCAGATTAAACAGGATACTATAGACACTAGTGCCCTCTGTCGGCCAGACGCCAAACTAAACACGAAAGTACCTAGCAGCCCCAAGTTGAACTAAATAAAAATTTTATTTGTGTCTAGTTTCTATACACTTTAGCGACCCCTGCTGGCCAGACGCCAAATTAAACAGGATACCATTGACACTAGCCCCTCCTGTCGGCCAGACGCCAAACAAAACACGATTCTATAGACTAGTGACCTCTGCCGACCAAACGCCAAACTAAAGCACAAACTAGCGACATCTAGCGTGGAATAGTCGAACGGAAAGTACCTAGGGGCCGCAAGTTGAACTGAATAAGAATTCTATTTGTGTCCAATTTCTATACACACTAGCGTCTCCTCCCGGCCAGAAACCATACTTAACACGATTCCATAGACAATAGCGCTCTCTACTGGCCAAACGCCAAACTAAACACGATTCTATAGACAAATGCGTCCACTGCCGACCAGACGCCAAACTAAACTTAATTTCATAAACTAGTGTCCCCTGCCGACCAAACGCCAAACGAAGTTCGATTCCATAGACACTAGCGCCACCCGCCGGCCAAAGGCTTAATAAATCACGATTCTACAGGCACTATTGCCCTCTGTCGTCCAATCGCCAAATCACAACACGATTTCATAGACAGTGGCAACACCTGCCAGCCAGACGCCAAATTGAACAGGATACTATAGACACTAGCGCCCCCTGTCGGTCAGACGCCAAACAAAACACGATTTTATAGACTAGCGTCCTATGCCGACCAAACGCCAAATTAAGGAACGAACAAGCGACATCTAGCGTGGAATAGTCAAACGCAAAATACCTAGCGGCCGAAAGTTGAACTAAATAAAAATTCTATTTGTTTTCAATTTCTATACACACTAGCGGCCCCTGCCGGCTAGACGCCAAATCAAACAGGATACTATAGACACTATCGCCCTCTGTTGGCTAAACGCCAAATTAAACACGATTCTATACACACTTGCGCCCCATGTCGGCCAGACGCCAAACTAAACACGATTCTATAGACTAGATTCCTTTGTCGACCAAACACCAAACTAAAGCACTCATTAGCGCCACTTAGCCGGGAATAGTAGAACGGGAAGTTCCTAGCGGCCGCTAGTTGAACTAAATGAAAATTCTATTTGTGTCTAATTTCTATACACTTTAGCAGCCCCTGCTGGCCAGACGCCAAATTAAACAGGATACTATTGAAACTTACGCCTCCTGTCGGCCAGACGCCAAACAAAACACGATTCTATAGACTAGTGACCTCTGCCGACCAAACGCCAAACTAAAGCACAAACTAGCGACATCTAGCTTGGAATAGTCGAACGGAAAGTACCTACCGGCCGCTAGTTGAACTAAATAAAAATTCTATTTGTGTCTAATTTCTATACACTTCAGCGGCCCCTGCTAGCAAGACGCCAAATTAAACAGGATACTATGGACACTAGCGCCCCCTGTCGGTCAGACGCCAAACAAAACACGATTTTATAGACAAGCGTCCTCTGCCTACCAAACGCCAAATTAAAGTACGAACTAGCGACATCTAGCTTGGAATAGTCGAACGGAAAATACCTAGCAGCCGCAAGTTGAACTGAATAAAAATTCTATTTGTGTCTAATTCCTATACACACTAGCGGCCCCTGCCGGCCAAACGCCAAATTAAACAGGATACTATAGACACTAGCGCTTCCTGTCGGCCAGACGCCAAACAAAACACGATTCTATAGACTGGCGTCCTCTGCCGACCAAACGCCAAATTGAGGAACAAACTAGCGACATCTAGCGTGAGATAGACGAACAGAAAATACCTAGCGGCCGCAAGTTGAACTCAATGAAAATTCCTTTTGTGTCTAATTTCTATACACAGTAGCGGTTCCTGCTGACCAGACGCCAAATTAAACAGGATACTATAGACACTATCGCACCCTGTAGGCCAGACGCCAAACTTAACACGATTCTATAGATACTGGCGCCCTCTGTCGACCAAGCGCCAAATTTAAAACGATTCAATAGACAATTGCGCCCCCTGTCGGCCAGACGCCAAACAAAACACGATTCTGTAGACTAGCGAACTTTTACGACCAAACGCCAAACTAAAGCACGAACTAGCGACATCTAGCGTGGAATAGTCGAACGGAAAATACCTAGCGGCCGCAAGTTGAACTAAATAAAAATTCTATTTATGTCTAATTTCTATACACATTAGCGGCCTCTGCACGCCATACGCCAAATTAAACAACAGGATACTATAGACACCAGCGCCCCCTGTCGGCCAGAAGCCAGACTAAACATGATTCTATGAAAACCAGCGCCCTCTGCCAACTAAACCTCAAAAAAAAGCACGAATTAGCGACATCTAGTTTGGAATAGTCAAATGCAAAATACCTAGCGGTCGAAAGTTGAACTAAATAAAAATTCCATTTGTTCCTGATTTCTATACACACTAGCGGCCCCTGCCGGCCAGACGCCAAACTAAACACGATTCTATAGACTAGATTCCTCTGTCGACCAAACACCAAACTAAAGCACTCATTAGCGCCACTTAGCGGGGAATAGTAGAACGGGAAGTTCCTAGCGGCCTCAAGTTAAACTAGATGAAAATTGTATTTGTGTCTAATTTCTATACACACTGGCGGCCCTTGTTGGCCAAACGGTAAATTATACAGGATACTATAGACACTAGCGCTCCCTGTCGGTCAGACGCCAAACAAAACACGATTTTATAGACTAGCGTCCTCTGCCGACCAAACGCCAAATGAAGTTCGATTCCATAGACACTAGCGCCACCCGCCGGCCAAAGGCTCAATAAATCACGATTCTACAGGCACTATTGCCCTCTGTCGTCCAATCGCCAAATTACAACACGATTTCATAGACAGTGGCAACACCTGCCAGCCAGACGCCAAATTGAACAGGATACTATAGACACTAGCGCCCCCTGTCGGTCAGACGCCAAACAAAACACGATTTTATAGACTAGCGTCCTATGCCGACCAAACGCCAAATTAAGGAACGAACAAGCGACATCTAGCGTGGAATAGTCAAACGCAAAATACCTAGCGGCCGAAAGTTGAACTAAATAAAAATTCTATTTGTTTTCAATTTCTATACACACTAGCGGCCCCTGCCGGCTAGACGCCAAATCAAACAGGATACTATAGACACTATCGCCCTCTGTTGGCTAAACGCCAAATTAAACACGATTCTATACACACTTGCGCCCCATGTCGGCCAGACGCCAAACTAAACACGATTCTATAAACTAGATTCCTTTGTCGACCAAACACCAAACTAAAGCACCCATTAGCGCCACTTAGCCGGGAATAGTAGAACGGGAAGTTCCTAGCGGCCGCTAGTTGAACTAAATGAAAATTCTATTTGTGTCTAATTTCTATACACTTTAGCAGCCCCTGCTGGCCAGACGCCAAATTAAACAGGATACTATTGAAACTTACGCCTCCTGTCGGCCAGACGCCAAACAAAACACGATTCTATAGACTAGTGACCTCTGCCGACCAAACGCCAAACTAAAGCACAAACTAGCGACATCTAGCTTGGAATAGTCGAACGGAAAGTACCTACCGGCCGCTAGTTGAACTAAATAAAAATTCTATTTGTGTCTAATTTCTATACACTTCAGCCGCCCCTGCTAGCAAGACGCCAAATTAAACAGGATACTATGGACACTAGCGCCCCCTGTCGGTCAGACGCCAAACAAAACACGATTTTATAGACAAGCGTCCTCTGCCGACCAAACGCCAAATTAAAGTACGAACTAGCGACATCTAGCTTGGAATAGTCGAACGGAAAATACCTAGCAGCCGCAAGTTGAACTGAATAAAAATTCTATTTGTGTCTAATTCCTATACACACTAGCGGCCCCTGCCGGCCAAACGCCAAATTAAACAGGATACTATAGACACTAGCGCTTCCTGTCGGCCAGACGCCAAACAAAACACGATTCTATAGACTGGCGTCCTCTGCCGACCAAACGCCAAATTGAGGAACAAACTAGCGACATCTAGCGTGAGATAGACGAACAGAAAATACCTAGCGGCCGCAAGTTGAACTCAATGAAAATTCCTTTTGTGTCTAATTTCTATACACAGTAGCGGTTCCTGCTGACCAGACGCCAAATTAAACAGGATACTATAGACACTATCGCACCCTGTAGGCCAGACGCCAAACTTAACACGATTCTATAGATACTGGCGCCCTCTGTCGACCAAGCGCCAAATTTAAAACGATTCAATAGACAATTGCGCCCCCTGTCGGCCAGACGCCAAACAAAACACGATTCTGTAGACTAGCGAACTTTTACGACCAAACGCCAAACTAAAGCACGAACTAGCGACATCTAGCGTGGAATAGTCGAACGGAAAATACCTAGCGGCCGCAAGTTGAACTAAATAAAAATTCTATTTATGTCTAATTTCTATACACATTAGCGGCCTCTGCACGCCATACGCCAAATTAAACAGGATACTATAGACACCAGCGCTCCCTGTCGGCCAGAAGCCAGACTAAACATGATTCTATAAAAACCAGCGCCCTCTGCAACTAAACCTCAAAAAAAAGCACGAATTAGCGACATCTAGTTTGGAATAGTCAAATGCAAAATACCTAGCGGTCGAAAGTTGAACTAAATAAAAATTCCATTTGTTCCTGATTTCTATACACACTAGCGGCCCCTGCCGGCCAGACGCCAAACTAAACACGATTCTATAGACTAGATTCCTCTGTCGACCAAACACCAAACTAAAGCACTCATTAGCGCCACTTAGCGGGGAATAGTAGAACGGGAAGTTCCTAGCGGCCTCAAGTTAAACTAGATGAAAATTGTATTTGTGTCTAATTTCTATACACACATTTCTATACAGGATACTATAGACACTAGCGCTCCCTGTCGGTCAGACGCCAAACAAAACACGATTTTATAGACTAGCGTCCTCTGCCGACCAAACGCCAAATGAAGTTCGATTCCATAGACACTAGCGCCACCCGCCGGCCAAAGGCTCAATAAATCACGATTCTTCAGGCACTATTGCCCTCTGTCGACCAATCGCCAAACTACAACACGATTCCACAGACAGTAGCACCACCTGCCAGCCAGACGCCAAATTGAACTGGATACTATAGACACTAGCGCCTTCTGTTTGTCAGACGCCAAACAAAAAGTAAAGAATGTGTCCGTTAGGGTAAAAAGGGGGACATGATCTAGCTATTCGCTAGAATAATGGAAGTTCAAAAATCTCTCACACGTATATTGATAACGTTACATGTCTGTACTGGACAACGATCATAGTTATAATAATAATAAGCCGTCGACCCGGATGGATCGAACCAACCAAAAATGCTTACATATTAACTTACATTTCCTATCAATATGCTGACATCTGAAGAAATTATCTTGCAATTATAACAGGCAGTTCAATGTCCATTGCACCTCTTCGGTAAGAGAAAAAAAAATTTTTTTTTTTTGTTACTGAATACATACATAAAAATTAATAATTAATGAAAAAAAATTTTTTTTTTTTTTTTAACAATAATACAACTTAACCCTATTTTTATGAACTTCTACAATTTTGTTATCTATCTTAACTACAATATTTGGATCTTTGATATCTACCACTACATATGGACCTTTAAATATTGGCTCAGTTTTAGAACCAGCTGAATTGCGTAATAAAATCCTATCTCCTATTTTGTAATCAAAAGAATTACAACCCTTATCGTAATTTTGTTTTCGTTTAATTTTTGACTTTATTAAATTTTTTCTCGCATCTTCGCAAGCAGTTTGTAATCGAAATTTTAATTCATTTGGATAATCATCAAAATTGTAAATTGGATCAATTCCATTAGACAGATTTGACGGTTGGTGGCAACTTTTCCCAAAAACTAACTCGTATGGTGTGTATTTCGTTTCTGTGTGAACAGTATTATTATACGAAAAGCACCAGTATGGTACCCACGTGCTCCACGTATTTGGATGCTTTCTCGCGTGGATTCGCAAATATGCACCTAGATGTTTATGAGAATTTTCGAGCGCACCTAATGTTTGATGATGATAAGCTGTTGCGTTTAAATGCTTGATTTTAAGTAATTCACATGAATTTTTGAATACCGACGACATAAATTCTGTACCCTGATCGGTTACGACTTCTTTAGGAATCCCGTAACGCAAAATAAAATTATTCACAAAAGATTTCGATACGGTAACAGATTCTTTATTTTCGATTGGATAGGCTTCTACAAATTTAGTTAACCCACACTGGAGCGTTAAAATATACCTATTATTTTCTATATCTTGCTCTAATGGACCAACCAAATCTAGAAAAACTTTTTGGAATGCTGACGTCGCAGTTATGGTTACTGTCATTGGTTCCGTACGCTGTATCGAATACTTGTACCTTCGGCAATCGTCGCACATTTTTACAAAATCTTCAATGTCTCTTTTCATTTTAGACCAAAAGTAGTACTTTTGGTCTAAAATGAAATAAATAAAATAAATAACTTATCGTTATTTATTATTATTAATTCCGGAATTTTATATTTTACACAAATGTGTCTCAGGTCTCTCAGCGACGCACGTAGTGCTGACGTTGATCGAGTTTCCTGTTTAACGAATATAATATTCGACTCAATGTCATAAACAAATTTTCCTTTATTATAATAATTTTGCATTGTAATTAGTTTATTAAATTCACTTTCTGATATGGGTTTTAATTCAACTGCATCTACAGGCGGTTTCAACAGTTCCACGACTCCAGGGTGATCAGTCCTTTTGTCAAGCAAAATACTGTCGGAACTTCCTATAGTAGCATCGACCATTTTTCGGTTTTGTGCTCTAGTCACGGCATACAAACTGGCAATAGAAGTATGACTCAGTTCTTTTAGTTCTTTTGACTCAATTTGAATTCTGGACAAAGCGTCTGCTGTGACATTATCTTTACCTCTAACGTATGAAATAGAGAAATCATACTCTTCTAAAATTAATCTAAATTTTGTTAATCTACTTGATGGATTAGTCATTCCGAACAAATAAATTAAGGGTCTATGATCTGTTAGTATATGAAACTTTTTACCAAACAGATATGGTCTGAACTTTTTGACCGACCATACAATAGAAAGAAGCTCTAACTCAACAGTACAATAATTTTTCTCTGATTTATTAAGAGTTCTACTAGCATAAGCAACAGGCATACCATTAGCGTTCGATAGAACTGCTCCTAAGGCTTTACCTGAAGCATCAGTTCTTAGGATAAAATGATTATTTTCTGAAAAATCTGGGTACTGCAAGATTGGCGGATTAATTAAGACATTTTTCAATGTTTCAAAAGCTTTTTGACATTCGTCGTTCCATGAAAATTTTACTCTTTTCTTTGATAAATGATTCAAAGGTGCTGCAATTTCAGCAAAGTTTTTAATAAATTTTCGATAATAATTAGCAAATGCTACAAAACGCTTTGTTTCGTTCGCATCTTTAGGGACAGGATACTGTTGCATAACGCGGATTTTTTCCGGATCTGGTGAAATACCATTTGCTGATATCACATGACCTAAATATAAAACTTGTTTTTTCAGAAATTGACATTTATTAGGATTTACTTTTAAATTAACTTGTCTGAGACGATTCAAAACTTTAACTAAATTTTGATTGTGATTTTCTAGTGTACTACCAAAAACAATTAAGTCATCTAAATAAACAAAACAACTCTCATAATTTAAGCCTGACATGGCAATCGTCATTGCTCTAGCAAACGCACTAGGGCTAATTTTTAATCCCATTGGTAATCTAGTTAACTGATACTGTCCTCTGTCTGTCGTAAATGCTGTATACTGTCTGGATTCAGAGTCTAATTCGATTTGATGATATCCTTGTGCCAAATCTAAATGTGAAAAATACATAGCTCCACCTAATGAATCTAAAATTTCATCTATACATGGTAATGGAAATTTATCGTCTTTGATTTGTTTATTTAATAAGCGATAATCATACACCACTCTCCAACTTTTATTACCATTACTGTCTGCTTTTTTCGGAACTATTAAAAGAGCACTATTCCAACTTGATTTACTTTTTTCTACAATACCGTCCGCTAACATTTTGTCAATTTGCTTATGAATCTCTGCTTCCTGTGCGTGCGGCAACCGATACGGTTTCACGTAAACGGGCGTTGCTCCGTCTTGTAACTGGATCTTTTGTTTATAAACATTAGTTACTGTAAGTGTGTCATTGTCCAGGTGAAACACATCGTTATATTTTGCACATATTTTATGAATTGACGTTTTTTCCTCGTTACTTAACCCTTCTACATTTATTTTATTCAATAATTTATCAATACGGTCTACTGAAAATTTCCTTCTTTCAAAGTTACAAATATCAAAGTTCGATAATTTCTCAATTCTAGGTTTAAAATTTTTCAGCTTAATCTCTCTATCGGTACTATTTAATAATCTAACCGGAATCATATTTTTAACAGGTCTAACAATTAGTCCCGCTGCATATACACCTTTACAAATTTCTTGGGATACGATTACACTATCGTCATTGTTATCTACCAAAAAATGCTTTATTATTTCACACCTTGGTGGTATTGTTGTACAATAATTGAATTTTGAATCAAGAGGTATTGAAATTTTCTCACCCTTATTCCAAAATAAAAATAAGTATTTTTCGTAATCAATAATAGCTGCATGTTTCAAAAGAAAATCAGCTCCTAAAACTCCATGCATATCGCTACCACATTCATCTACAACATGAAAATCATGACTAACTTTAGTATTTCCTAATAAAAATGTAATATTTGATTTTCCTTTTGCATATGTTGAACCAGCTATACCGTTGATTTTAATTTTTTCTGAGGAATCAATATACTGGTTGTCACTCAAATGAGATGCAAAAATAATACTTACTGTAGCTCCTGAATCTAAAAATAAGTTTAACCCATTCATCCCATACTTAATAGGTACATAACTTAATCCATTTATACATAAACTTAAAATACTATCTTCCTGTTCAATTTTAGGATCGAAAAAACGTATTTACTTCATTCGATTCATTATTGTTACTATTCCTACTGGTACTACCGTTTTCTCTGTTTTCACCACTTCCTATCACGTTACATCTTTGATTATTATTATTTTGATTGTATCTATTATTACCTGATCTTTGATTTCTGTTATTATAACGACCGTTATTTCGTCCTCTAAAGTTATTATTATCACTCTGACGATTGTTTTGGTTATTGTAATTGCTATTCCGGGAATTATAATTATTATTTCTGTTAGTGTGATTGCTATTATTTCTATAACTTCCCCTGTTGTTTCCGTTTGAACGCGAATTACCCCTATACGCGTTATTTTGTCTCGAATCACTCTTGTTACGCGTATGAAAAACTTGTGATGAAGATGAAGCTTTCTTTGAAATTTCTTCATCTTTCGCGCCACTAATCGCGTCTTTCAATTTTGCATAATTTCGCGCCTTAATAACTGTTCGCAGTTCATGGTTACGTAGACCATTAGCAAACGTATTAATTGCAATTTTTTCATTAGCCACTCTTAAAATTTTGACTGCGCCACCATCTCCATCTGCTTGTGCTAATGTGAGATTGACCAGTAAATCTTCCAATGATTTTCCAAACTCATCTATTGATTTTTCTAATTGTCTCGCGCTATGTAATTCGTTTGACAACGCTGCAGCAGATTTTTTTGTTAATAAATTAGCTTTAATATCTTTAATTAAATCGGCATTAGAATTGTAATTTGATTCTAACCTTAGTTTCGCACTTTGACTAAGTTTCGTTTTTAACACAAAAGTAGTTAACAATTTTTTTCCCGCGACATTTAACAAACCGTCATACAATTCTATAGCAATAATTAATTGTTTAGTAGTATTCTCTGTATCGTCCACAGAGGGCAATAAGTTTGCTGCTGTTCTTAAACTAAATTCTTCAGCCATTTCTGCTGTTTCGACTAAATTACTATTAGAGGTAATATTAATTGATCTAGTTTCTAAAATTTGTTTAATTTCTGCAATATTTTTGTCATTTATTTGAACATAATTCTTAGCTTTCTTTGTCACATCTTCGCTATGAGTGCTTTTATTAAAATTCTGCTTTGCAAGTTCATATTCTTCTTTTAACCTATCTAATTTACTGAGTTTACTCTTAATTAAAATTATATCGTTTCTACGCTGCTGATTGTCTTTACCTAAATTTCTTAAAAATACCCTAAATTCCTCATACAAATTTTTAATATCCTCAAGATCGCTCATGGATAATAATTGACTAAAATTAACACTTATCTTTTATTCTTCAATTTTGAAATTTCCGAGACGCTTGGACACAACGTCTTGAATTTTGAACTCCTTGCGATTGCGACACATCACAGTTTACACTGCACTACACAACACTTTCTCTGCTGTTTTGGATCTCTTCTCTGATCTTCTTCTCCAAACTTTTCTTGTAACGACGAGTAAGTCGCCATATGATAAGGAACAAAAAAAGTACAAAAGCAATCAATCCCAAAACTTCAGATATGGAAAACTTCTGGCTCCAACTGGTGGTACTGCCTCCGTTATTACCGCTTTGTGCTATAATTACCTCTTCTTTTGATTGTGATGATCCCATTTCTGCTATCACTTTACTTGCACATTTAGCCACTTTCCACTCAACATTTTAATTTATTTTGGGCTGGCAGGGTCGCCATGTGAAGAATGTGTCCGTTAGGGTAAAAAGGGGGACATGATCTAGCTATTCGCTAGAATAATGGAAGTTCAAAAATCTCTCACACGTATATTGATAACGTTACATGTCTGTACTGGACAACGATCATAGTTATAATAATAATAAGCCGTCGACCCGGATGGATCGAACCAACCAAAAATGCTTACATATTAACTTACATTTACTCCCGGCCAGACGCCAAATTAAACAGGATACTATAAACAGTATCACCCTCTGTAGGCCAGACGTCAAACAAAACACGATTTTATAGACTAGCGTCCTATGCCGACCAAACGCCAAATTAAGGAACGAACTAGTGACATCTACCGTGGAATAGTCGAACAGACAAAACCTAGTGGCCGCAAGTTGAACTAAATATAAATTGTATTTGTGCTATAAATACACACCAGCGGCCCCTCCCGGCCAGACGCCAAATTAAACAGGATACTATAGACAGTATCGCCCTCTGTAGGCCAGACGCCAAACTAAACACGATTCTATATACACTGGCCTTCTCTGTCGACCAAACGCCAAATTTAAAACGATTCAATAGACAATTGCGCCCCCTGTCGGCCAGACGCCAAACAAAACACGATTCTGTAGACTAGCGAACTTTGACGACCAAACGCCAAACTAAAGCACGAATTAGCGACATCTAGCGTGGAAAAGTGAAACGGAAAATACCTAGCGGTCGCAAGTTGAACTAAATAAAAATTCTATTTGTGTCTAATTTCTATACACACTAGCGGCCCCTGCCGGCCAAACGCCAAATTAAACGGGATACTATAGACACCAGCGCCCCCTGTCGGCCAGAAGCCAAACAAAACATGATTCTATAAAAACCAGCTCCCTCTGCCAACCAAATCCCAAACTAAAGCACGAATTAGTGACATCTAGTTTGGAATAGTCAAATGCAAAATACCTAGCGGCCGAAAGTTGAACTAAATATGAATTGTATTTGTGTCTTATTTTTATACACACCAGCGGCCCCTCTTGGCCAGACGGCAAATTAAACGGGATAATATAGACACTATCGCCCACTGCCGACCATACGCCAAACTAAACTTAATTTCATAGACTAGTGTCCCCTGCCGACCAAACGCCAAATCAAGGAACGAACTAGTGACATCTAGCTTGGAATGGTCGAACAGAAAAAACCTAGTGGCCGCGAGTTGAACTAAAAATAAATTGTATTTGTGTCTAATTTCTATACACACCAGCGGCCCCTCCCGGCCATACGCCAATTTGAACAGGATACTATGGACACTATCGCACCCTGTCGGCCAGACGCCAAACAAATCACGAAAGTACCTAGCGGCCGCAAGTGGAACTAAATGAAAATTCTATTTGTGTCTAATTTCCATACACACTATCGGCCCCTACCGACCAAACGCCAAACGAAGTTCGATTCCATAGACACTAGCGCCACCCGCCGGCCAAAGGCTTAATAAATCACGATTCTACAGGCACTATTGCCCTCTGTCGACCAATCGCCAAACTACAACACGATTTCATAGACAGTAGCACCACCTGCCAGTCAGACGCCAGATTGAACAGGATAATATAGACACTAGCGCCCCCTGTCGGCCAGACGCCAAACAAAACACGATTTTATAGACTAGCGTCCTCTGCCGACCAAACGCCAAATTAAGGAACGAAATAGCGACATCTAGCGTTGAATAGTCGAACAGAGAAAACCCAGTGGTCGCAAGTTGAACTGAATATAAATTGTATTTGTGCCTAATTTCTATACACACCAGCGACCCCTCCCGGCCAGACGCCAAATTAAACAGGATACTATAGACAGTATCGCCCTCTGTAGGCCAGACGCCAAACTAAACACGATTCTATGGACACTGGCCTTCTATGTAGACCAAACGCCAAATTCAAAACGATTCAATAGATAATTGCGCCCCCTGTCGGCCAGACGCCAAACAAAACACGATTCTGTAGACTAGCGAACTTTGACTACCAAACGCCAAACTAAAGCACGAACTAGCGACATCTAGCGTGGAATAGTGGAACGGAAAATACCTAGCGGTCGCAAGTTGAACTAAATAAAAATTCTATTTGTGTCTAATTTCTATACACACTAGCGGCCGCTGCCGGCCAAACGCTAAATTAAACAGGATACTATAGACACCAGCGCCCCTGTCGGCCAGAAGCCAAACAAAACACGATTCTATAGGCTGGCGTCCTCTGCCGACCAAACGCCAAATTGAGGAACAAATTAGCGACATCTAGCGTGGAATAGACGAACAGAAAATACCTAGCGGCCGCAAGTTGAACTAAATGAAAATTCCATTTGTGTCTAATTTCTATACACAGTATCGGTTCCTGCTGACCAGACGCCAAATTGAACAGGATACTATAGACACTATCGCTCCCTGTAGGCCAGACGCCAAACTTAACACGATACTATAGACACGTTGGCGCACTCTGTCGACCAAACGCCAAATTTAAAACGATTCAATAGACAATTGCGCCCCATGTCGACCAGAAGCCAAACAAAACACGATTCTGTAGACTAGCGAACTTTGACGACCAAACGCCAAACAAAAGCACGAACTAGCGACATCTAGCGTGGAATAGTCGAACGGAAAATACCTAGCGGCCGCAAGTTGAACTGAATATAAATTCTATTCATGTCTAATTTCTATACACACTAGCGGCTTCTGCCGGCCAAACGCCAAATTAAACGGGATACTTTAGACACCAGCGCCCCCTGTCGGCCAGAAGCCAAACAAAACACGAGTCTATAGACTAGCGACCTCTGCCGAACAAACGCCAATCTAAAGCACGAACTAGCGACATCTAGCGTGGAATAGTCGAACGGAAAATACTCAGCAGCCGCAAGTGAACTGAATAAAAATTTTATTTGTGTCTAATTTCTATACACACTAGCGGCCCCTGCCGGCCAAACGCCAAATTGAACAGGATACTATAGACACTAGCGCTCCCTGTCGGTCAGACGCCAAACAAAACACGATTCTATACACTGGCGTCCTCTGCCGACCAAACGCCAAATTGAGGAACAAACTAGCGACATCTAGCGTGAGATAGACGAACAGAAAATACCTAGCGGCCGCAAGTTGAACTAAATGAAAATTCCATTTGTGTCTAATTTCTATACACAGTAGCGGTTCCTGCTGACCAGACGCCAAATTGAACAGGATACTATGGACACTATCGCCCCCTGTAGACCAGACGCAAAACTAAACACGATTCTATAGACACTGGCGCCCTCTGTCGACCAAACGCCAAATTTAAAACAATTCAATAGACAATTACGCCCCCTGTCGGCCAGACGCCAAACAAAACACGATTCTGTAGACTGGCGAACTTTGACGACCAAACGCCAAACTAAAGCACGAACTAGCGACATCTAGCGTGGAATAGTCGAACGGGAAATACCTAGCAGCCGCAAGTTGAACTAAATAAAAATTCTATTTATGTCTAATTTCTATACACAATAGCGGCCCCTGCCGGTCAAACGCCAAATTAAACAGTATACTATAGACACTAGCGCTCCCTGTCGGCTAGACGCCAAACAAAACACGATTCTATAGGCTGGCGTCCTCTGCCGACCAAACGCCAAATTGAGGAACAAACTAGCGACATCTAGCGTGGAATAGACGAACAGAAAATACCTAGCGGCCGCAAGTTGAACTAAATAAAAATTCTATTCATGTCTAATTTCTATACACACTAGCGGCCTCTGCCGGCCAAACGCCAAATTAATTAGGATACTATAGACACCAGCGACCCCTTTTGGCCAGAAGCCCAACAAAACACGACTCTATAGACTAGCGACCTCTGCCGACCAAACGCCAATCTAAAGCACGAACTAGCGACATCTAGCGTGAAATAGTCGAACGGAAAATACCTAGCAGCCGCAAGTGAACTGAATAAAAATTTTATTTGTGTCTAATTTCTATACACACTAGCCGGCCAAACGCCAAATTGAACAGGATACTATAGACACTAGCGCTTCCTGTCGGCCAGACGCCAAACAAAACACGATTCTATAGACTGGCGTCCTCTGCCGACCAAACGCCAAATTGAGGAACAAACTAGCGACATCTAGCGTGAGATAGACGAACAGAAAATACCTAGCGGCCGCAAGTTGATTTAAATGGAAATTCCATTTGTGTCTAATTTTTATACACAGTAGCGGTTCCTGCTGACCAGACGCCAAATTAAACAGGTTACTATAGACACTAGCGCTCCCTGTCGGCCATATGCCAAACAAAACATGATTCCATAGACTGGCGTCCTCTGCCGACCAAACGCCAAATTGAGGAACAAACTAGCGACATCTAGCGTGAGATAGACGAACAGAAAATACCTAGCCGCCGCAAGTTGAACTAAATGGAAATTCCATTTGTGTCTAATTTCTATACACATTAGCGGTTCCTGCTGACCAGTCACCAAATTAAACAGGATACTATAGACACTATCGCCCCCTGTAGGCCAGACGCCAAACAAAACACCATTCTGTAGACTAGCGAACTTTGACGACCAAACGCCAAACTAAAGCACGAACTAGCGACATCTAGCGAGGAATAGTCGAACGAAAAATACCTAGCGGCCGCAAGTTGAACTAAATAAAAATTGTATTTATGTCTAATTTCTATACACACTAGCGGCCTCTGCCGGCCCAACGCCAAATTAAACAGGATACTATAGACACCAGCGACCCCTGTCGGCCAGAAGCCAAACAAATCACGACTCTATAGACTAGCGACCTCTGCCGACCAAACGCCAAACTGAAGCACGAACTAGCGACATCTAGCGTGGAATAGTCGAACGGAAAATACCTAGCGGCCGCAAGTTGAACTAAATAAAAATTCTATTCATGTCTAATTTCTTTACACACTAGCGGCCTCTGCCGGCCAAACGCCAAATTAAACAGGATACTTAGACACCAGCGTTCCCTTTCGGCCAGAAGCCAAACAAAACACGAGTCTATAGACTAGCGACCTCTGCCGACCAAACGCCAATCTAAAGCACGAACTAGCGACATCTAGCGTGGAATAGTCGAACGGAAAATACCTAGCAGCCGCAAGTGAACTGAATAAAAATTTTATTTGTGTCTAATTTCTATACACAATAGCGGCCCCTGCCGGTCAAACGCCAAATTAAACAGTATACTATAGACACTAGCGCTCCCTGTGGGCTAGACGCCAAACAAAACACGATTCTATAGGCTGGCGTCCTCTGCCGACCAAACGCCAGATTGAGGAACAAACTAGCGACATCTAGCGTGGAATAGACGAACAGAAAATACCTAGCGGTCGCAAGTTGAACTAAATAAAAATTCTATTTGTGTCTAATTTCTATACACACTAGCGGCCTCTGCCGGCCAAACGCCAAATTAAACAGGATTTTATAGACACTAGCGCTCCCTGTCGGCCATACGCCAAACAAAACACGATTCCATAGACTGGCGTCCTCTGCCGACCAAACGCCAAATTGAGGAACAAACTAGCGACATCTAGCGTGAGATAGACGAACAGAAAATACCTAGCGGCCGCAAGTTGAACTAAATGGAAATTCCATTTGTGTCTAATTTCTATACACATTAGCGTTTCCTGCTGACCAGTCGCCAAATTAAACAGGATACTATAGACACTATCGTCCCCTGTAGGCCAGACGCCAAACAAAACACGATTCTGTAGACTAGCGAACTTTGACGACCAAACGTCAAACTAAAGCACGAACTAGCGACATCAAGCGTGGAATAGTCGAAAGGAAAATACCTAGCGGCCGCAAGTTGAACTAAATAAAAATTCTATTTATGTCTAATTTCTATACAAACTAGCGGCCTCTGCCGGCCAAACGCCAAATTAAACAGGATACTATAGACACCAGCGACCCCTGTCGGCCAGAAGCCAAACAAATCACGACTCTATAGACTAGCGGACCTCTGCCGACCAAACGCCAATCTAAAGCACGAACTAGCGACATCTAGCGTGGAATAGTCGAACGGAAAATACCTAGCAGCCGCAAGTGAACTGAATAAAAATTCTATTCATGTCTAATTTCTATACACACTAGCGCCCTATGCCGGCCAAACGCCAAATAAAACGGGATACTATATACACCAGCGCCCCCTGTCGGCCAGAAGCCAAACTAAACATGATTCTATAAAAACCAGCGCCCTCTGCCAACCAAACCCCAAACTAAAGCACGAATTAGCGACATCTAGTTTGGAATAGTCAAATGCAAAATACCTAGCGGCCGAAAGTTGAACTAAATATGAATTGTATTTGTGTCTTATTTATATACACACCAGCGGCCCCTCTTGGCCAGACGGCAAATTAAACAGGATAATATAGACACTATCGCCCACTGGCGGCCAGACGCCAAACTAAACATGATTCTATAGACACCAGCGCCCTCTGCCAAGCAATCGCCAAATTAATACGATTCAATAGACAATTGCGCCTTCTGCCGGCCAGACGCCAAACTAATGCACGAAATATCGACATCAAGCGTGGAACAGTCGGACGTGAAATACCTAGCGGCCACAAAATGAATTAAATCAAAATTCTATTTGTGTCTAATTTCCATACACACTAGCGGCCCCTCCTGACCAGACGCCAAATTGAACGGGATACTTTAGACACTAGCGCCCCCTGTCAGCCAGAAGCCTAACAAAACACGATTTCATAGACAGTAGCACCACCTGCCAGCCAAACGCCAAATTGAACAGGATACAATAGTTAATAGCGCCTCCTGTCGGCCAGAAGCCAAACAAAACACGATTCTATAGACTAGCGACCTCTGCCGACCAAACGCCAATCTAAAGCACGAACTAGCGACATCTAGCGTGAGATAAACCAACAGAAAATACCTAGAGGCCGCAAGTTGAACTAAATGAAAATTCTATTTGTGTCTAATTTCTATACACAGTAGCGGTTCCTGCTGACCAGACGCCAAATTAAACAGGATACTATGGACACTATCCCCCCCTGTCGGCCAGACGCAAAACTAAACACGATTCCATAGACACCAGCGCCCTCTGCCGACCAAACGCCAAATTTAAAACGATTCAATAGACAATTGCGCCTCCTGCCGGCCAGACGCCAAATTGAAGAACAAACTAGTGACATCTAGCGTGGGATAGTCGAACAGAGAATACCTAGCGACCGCAAGTTGAACTAGCGGCCCCTCCAGGCCAGAAACCATACTTAACACGATTCTATAGACACCAGCGCTCTCTGCTCGCCAAACGCCGAATTAAACACGATTCTATAGACAAATGCGTCCACTGCCGACCAGACGCCAAACGAAGTTCGAATCCATAGACACTAGACCACCCGCCGGCCAGAAGCTTAATAAAACACGATTCTACAGGCACTATATCCCTCTGTCGACCAATCGCCAAACTACAACACGATTTCATAGACAGTAGCACCCTCTGCCAGCCCGACGCCAAATTAAACCGGATACTATAGACACTAGCGCCCCCTGTCGGTCAGACGCCAAACAAAACAGGATTTTTTAGACTAGCTTCCTCTGCCGACCAAACGCCAAATTAATATGATTCAATAGACAATTGCGCCTTCTGCCAGCCAGACGCCAAACTAATGCACGAAATAGCGACATCAAGCGTGGAATAAACGTACGGCAAATAACTAGCGGCCGCAAAATGAACTAAATCAAAATTCTATTTGTGTCTTATTTCTATACACACTAGCGGCCCCTGTCGACCAAACACCAACCTAAAGCACTCATTAGCGCCAGTTAGCGTGAAATAGTAGAACGGGAAGTTCCTAGCGGCCTCAAGTTGAACCAAATGAAAATTTTATTAGTGTCTAATTTCCATACACACTAGCAGCGCCTGTTGGCCAAACGGCGAATTATACAGGATACTATTGACACTAGCGCCTCCTGTTGTCCAGACGCCAAACATAACACGATTCTATAGACTAGTGACCTCTGCCGGCCAGACGCCAAACTAAAGCACAAACTAGCGACATCTAGCGTGGAATAGTCGAACGGAATGTACCTACCGGCCGCAAGTTGAATTAAATGAAAATTCTATTTTTGTCTAATTTCTATACACACTAGCGGCCCCTGCTGGCCAGACGCCAAATTAAACAGGATACTATAGTCACTATAGCCCCCTGTAGGCCAGACGCCAAACTTAACACGATACTATAGACTAGTGACCTCTGCCGACCAAACTTCAAACTAAAGCACAAACTAGCGACATCTAGCGTGAAATAGTCGAACGGAAAGTACCTAGCGGCCGCAAGTTGAACTGAATGAGAATTCTATTTGTGTCTAATTTCTATACACACTAGCGTCTCCTCCCGGCCAGAAACCATACTTAACACGATTCTATAGACACCAGCGCTCCCTGTTGGCCAAACGCCAAACTGAACACGATTCTTCAGACAAATGCGTCCACTGCCGACCATACGCCAAACTAAACTTAATTTCATAGACTAGTGTCCCCTGCCGACCAAACGCCAAATCAAGGAAGGAACTAGTGACATCTAGCTTGGAATGGTCGAACAGAAAAAACCTAGTGGCCGCGAGTTGAACTAAAAATAAATTGTATTTGTGTCTAATTTCTATACACACCAGCGGCCCCTCCCGGCCAGACGCCAATTTGAACAGGATACTATGGACACTATCGCACCCTGTCGGCCAGACGCCAAACAAATCACGAAAGTACCTAGCGGCCGCAAGTTGAACTAAATGAAAATTCTATTTGTGTCTAATTTCCATACACACTAACGGCCCCTACCGACCAAACGCCAAACGAAGTTCGATTCCATAGACACTAGCGCCACCCGCCGGCCAAAGGCTTAATAAATCACGATTCTACAGGCACTATTGCCCTCTGTCGACCAATCGCCAAACTACAACACGATTTCATAGACAGTAGCACCACCTGCCAGCCAGACCCCAGATTGAACAGGATAATATAGACACTAGCGCCCCCTGTCGGCCAGACGCCAAACAAAACACGATTTTATAGACTAGCGTCCTCTGCCGACCAAACGCCAAATTAAGGAACGAAATAGCGACATCTAGCGTTGAATAGTCGAATAGAGAAAACCCAGTGGTCGCAAGTTGAACTGAATATAAATTGTATTTGTGCCTAATTTCTATACACACCAGCGACCCCTCCCGGCCAGACGCCAAATTAAACAGGATACTATAGACAGTATCGCCCTCTGTAGGCCAGACGCCAAACTAAACACGATTCTATGGACACTGGCCTTCTATGTAGACCAAACGCCAAATTCAAAACGATTCAATAGATAATTGCGCCCCCTGTCGGCCAGACGCCAAACAAAACACGATTCTGTAGACTAGCGAACTTTGACAACCAAACGCCAAACTAAAGCACGAACTAGCGACATCTAGCGTGGAATAGTGGAACGGAAAATACCTAGCGGTCGCAAGTTGAACTAAATAAAAATTCTATTTGTGTCTAATTTCTATACACACTAGCAGCCGCTGCCGGCCAAACGCCAAATTAAACAGGATACTATAGACACCAGCGCCCCTGTCGGCCAGAAGCCAAACAAAACACGATTCTATAGGCTGGCGTCCTCTGCCGACCAAACGCCAAATTGAGGAAAAAATTAGCGACATCTAGCGTGGAATAGACGAACAGAAAATACCTAGCGGCCGCAAGTTGAACTAAATGAAAATTTCATTTGTGTCTAATTTCTATACACAGTATCGGTTCCTGCTGACCAGACGCCAAATTGAACAGGATACTATAGACACTATCGCCCCCTGTAGGCCAGACGCCAAACTTAACACGATACTATAGACACGTTGGCGCACTCTGTCGACCAAACGCCAAATTTAAAACGATTCAATAGACAATTGCGCCCCATGTCGACCAGAAGCCAAACAAAACACGATTCTGTAAACTAGCGAACTTTGACGACCAAACGCCAAACTAAAGCACGAACTAGCGACATCTAGCGTGGAATAGTCGAACGGAAAATACCTAGCGGCCGCAAGTTGAACTAAATATAAATTCTATTCATGTCTAATTTCTATACACACTAGCGGCTTCTGCCGGCCAAACGCCAAATTAAACAGGATACTTTAGACACCAGCGCCCCCTGTCGGCCAGAAGCCAAACAAAACACGAGTCTATAGACTAGCGACCTCTGCCGAACAAACGCCAATCTAAAGCACGAACTAGCGACATCTAGCGTGGAATAGTCGAACGGAAAATACTCAGCAGCCGCAAGTGAACTGAATAAAAATTTTATTTGTGTCTAATTTCTATACACACTAGCGGCCCCTGCCGGCCAAACACCAAATTGAACAGGATACTATAGACACTAGCGCTCCCTGTCGGTCAGACGCCAAACAAAACACGATTCTATAGACTGGCGTCCTCCGCCGACCAAACGCCAAATTGAGGAACAAACTAGCGACATCTAGCGTGAGATAGACGAACAGAAAATACCTAGCGGCCGCAAGTTGAACTAAATGAAAATTCCATTTGTGTCTAATTTCTATACACAGTAGCGGTTCCTGCTGACCAGACGCCAAATTGAACAGGATACTATGGACACTATCGCCCCCTGTAGACCAGACGCAAAACTGAACACGATTCTATAGGCACTGGCGCCCTCTGTCGACCAAACGCCAAATTTAAAACAATTCAATAGACAATTACGCCCCCTGTCGGCCAGACGCCAAACAAAACACGATTCTGTAGACTGGCAAACTTTGACGACCAAACGTCAAACTAAAGCACGAACTAGCGACATCTAGCGTGGAATAGTCGAACGGGAAATACCTAGCAGCCGCAAGTTGAACTAAATAAAAATTCTATTTATGTCTAATTTCTATACACAATAGCGGCCCCTGCCGGTCAAACGCCAAATTAAACAGTATACTATAGACACTAGCGCTCCCTGTCGGCTAGACGCCAAACAAAACACGATTCTGTAGGCTGGCGTCCTCTGCCGACCAAACGCCAAATTGAGGAACAAACTAGCGACATCTAGCGTGGAATAGACGAACAGAAAATACCTAGCGGCCGCAAGTTGAACTAAATGGAAATTCCATATGTGTCTAATTTCTATACACATTAGCGGTTCCTGCTGACCAGTCGCCAAATTAAACAGCATACTATAGACAGTATCGCCCCCTGTAGGCCAGACGCCAAACAAAACTCGATTCTGTAGACTAGCGAACTTTGACGACCAAACGTCAAACTAAAGCACGAACTAGCGACATCTAGCGTGGAATAGTCGAACGGAAAATACCTAGCGGCCGCAAGTTGAACTAAATAAAAATTCTATTTATGTCTAATTTCTATACAAACTAGCGGCCTCTGCCGGCCAAACGCCAAATTAAACAGGATACTATAGACACCAGCGACCCCTGTCGGCCAGAAGCCAAACAAATCACGACTCTATAGACTAGCGACCTCTGCCGACCAAACGCCAATCTAAAGCACGAACTAGCGACATCTAGCGTGGAATAGTCGAACGGAAAATACCTAGCAGCCGCAAGTGAACTGAATAAAAATTTTATTTGTGTCTAATTTCTATACACACTAGCCGGCCAAACGCCAAATTGAACAGGATACTATAGACACTAGCGCTTCCTGTCGGCCAGACGCCAAACAAAACACGATTCTATAGACTGGCGTCCTCTGCCGACCAAACGCCAAATTGAGGAACAAACTAGCGACATCTAGCGTGAGATAGACGAACAGAAAATACCTAGCGGCCGCAAGTTGAACTAAATGGAAATTCCATTTGTGTCTAATTTCTATACACATTAGCGTTTCCTGCTGACCAGTCGCCACATTAAACAGGATACTATAGACACTATCGCCCCCTGTAGGCCAGACGCCAAACAAAACACGATTCTGTAGACTAGCGAACTTTGACGACCAAACGTCAAACTAAAGCACGAACTAGCGACATCAAGCGTGGAATAGTCGAAAGGAAAATACCTAGCGGCCGCAAGTTGAACTAAATAAAAATTCTATTTATGTCTAATTTCTATACAAACTAGCGGCCTCTGCCGGCCAAACGCCAAATTAAACAGGATACTATAGACACCAGCGACCCCTGTCGGCCAGAAGCCAAACAAATCACGACTCTATAGACTAGCGACCTCTGCCGACCAAACGCCAATCTAAAGCACGAACTAGCGACATCTAGCGTGGAATAGTCGAACGGAAAATACCTAGCAGCCGCAAGTGAACTGAATAAAAATTTTATTTTTGTCTAATTTCTATACACACTAGCGGCCCCTGCCGACCAAACGCCAAATTGAACAGTATACTATAGACACTAGCGCTCCTTGTCGGCCAGACGCCAAACAAAACACGATTCTATAGACTGGCGTCCTCTGCCGATCAAACGCCAAATTGAGGAACAAACTAGCGACATCTAGCATGAGATAGACGAATAGAAAATACCTAGCGGCCGCAAGTTGAACTAAATGAAAATTCCATTTGTGTCTAATTCCTTTACACAGTAGCGGTTCCTGCTGACCAGACGCCAAATTGAACAGGATACTATGGACACTATCGCCCCCTGTAGGCCAGACGCAAAACTAAACACGATTCTGTAGACACTGGCGTCCTCTGTCGACCAAACGCCAAATTTAAAACAATTCAATAGACAATTACGCCCCCTGTCGGCCAGACGCCAAACAAAACACGATGCAATGGACATTGAACTGCCTGTTATAATTGCAAGATAATTTCCTGTTTCAATGTGCATGGTACCTTACTTCAGATGTCAGCATATTGATAGGAAATGTAAGTTAATATGTAAGCATTTTTGGTTGGTTCGATCCATCCGGGTCGACGGCTTATTATTATTATAACTATGATCGTTGTCCAGTACAGACATGTAACGTTATCAATATACGTGTGAGAGATTTTTGAACTTCCATTATTCTAGCGAATAGAGAATTATGTTCAAATAAATGACAAAAATATTGCAGAAATTAAACAAATTTTAGAAACTAGATCAATTAATATTACCTCTAATAGTAATTTAGTCGAAACAGCAGAAATGGCTGAAGAATTTAGTTTAAGAACAGCAGCAAACTTATTGCCCTCTGTGGACGATACATAGAATACTACTAAACAATTAATTGATGCTATAGAATTGTATGACGGTTTGTTAAATGTCGCGGGAAAAAAATTGTTAACTACTTTTGTGTTAAAAACGAAACTTAGTCAAAGTGCGAAACTAAGGTTAGAATCAAATTACAATTCTAATGCCGATTTAATTAAAGATATTAAAGCTAATTTATTAACAAAAAAATCTGCTGCAGCGTTGTCAAACGAATTACATAGCGCGAGACAATTAGAAAAATCAATAGATGAGTTTGGAAAATCATTGGAAGATTTACTGGTCAATCTCACATTAGCACAAGCAGATGTAGATAGTGGCGCAGTCAAAATTTTAAGAGTGGCTAATGAAAAAATTGCAATTAATGCGTTTGCTAATGGTCTACGTAACCATGAACTGCGAACAGTTATTAAGGCGCGAAATTATGCAAAATTGAAAGACGCGATTAGTGGCGCGAAAGATGAAGAAATTTCAAAGAAACTTCATCTTCAGCACAAGTTTTTCATACGCGTAACAAGAGTGATTCGAGACAAAATAACGCGTATAGGGGTAATTCGCGTTCAAACGGAAACAACAGGGGAAGTTATAGAAATAATAGCAATCACACTAACAGAAATAATAATTATAATTCCCGGAATAGCAATTACAATAACCAAAACAATCGTCAGCGTGATAATAATAACTTTAGAGGACGAAATAACGGTCGTTATAATAACAGAAATCAGAGATCAGGTAATAATAGATACAATCAAAATAATAATAATCAAGGATGTAACGTGATAGGAAGTGGTGAAAACAGAGAAAACGGTAGTACCAGTAGGAATAGTAACAATAATGAATCAATGAAGTAAATACGTTTTTTCGATCCTAAAATTGAACAGGAAGATAGTATTTTAAGTTTATGTATAAATGGATTAAGTTATGTACCTATTAAATATGGGATGAATGGGTTAAACTTATTATTAGATTCAGGAGCTACAGTAAGTATTATTTTTGCATCTCATTTGAGTGACAACCAGTATATTGATTCCTCAGAAAAAATTAAAATCAACGGTATAGCTGGTTCAACATATACAAAAGGAAAATCAAATATTACATTTTTATTAGGAAATACTAAAGTTAGTCATGATTTTCATGTTGTAGATGAATGTGGTAGCGATATGCATGGAGTTTTAGGAGCTGATTTTCTTTTGAAACATGCAGCTATTATTGATTACGAAAAATACTTATTTTTATTTTGGAATAAGGGTGAGAAAATTTCAATACCTCTTGATTCAAAATTCAATTATTGTACAACAATACCACCAAGGTGTGAAATAATAAAGCATTTTTTGGTAGATAACAATGACGATAGTGTAATCGTATCCCAAGAAATTTGTAAAGGTGTATATGCAGCGGGACTAATTGTTAGACCTGTTAAAAATATGATTCCGGTTAGATTATTAAATAGTACCGATAGAGAGATTAAGCTGAAAAATTTTAAACCTAGAATTGAGAAATTATCGAACTTTGATATTTGTAACTTTGAAAAAAGGAAATTTTCAGTAGACCGTATTGATAAATTATTGAATAAAATAAATGTAGAAGGGTTAAGTAACGAGGAAAAAACGTCAATTCATAAAATATGTGCAAAATATGACGATGTGTTTCACCTGGACAATGACACACTTACAGTAACTAATGTTTATAAACAAAAGATCCAGTTACAAGACGGAGCAACGCCCGTTTACGTGAAACCGTATCGGTTGCCGCACGCACAGGAAGCAGAGATTCATAAGCAAATTGACAAAATGTTAGCGGACGGTATTGTAGAAAAAAGTAAATCAAGTTGGAATAGTGCTCTTTTATTAGTTCCCAAAAAAGCAGACAGTAATGGTAATAAAAGTTGGAGAGTGGTGTATGATTATCGCTTATTAAATAAACAAATCAAAGACGATAAATTTCCATTACCATGTATAGATGAAATTTTAGATTCATTAGGTGGAGCTATGTATTTTTCACATTTAGATTTGGCACAAGGATATCATCAAATCGAATTAGACTCTGAATCCAGACAGTATACAGCATTTACGACAGACAGAGGACAGTATCAGTTAACTAGATTACCAATGGGATTAAAAATTAGCCCTAGTGCGTTTGCTAGAGCAATGACGATTGCCATGTCAGGCTTAAATTATGAGAGTTGTTTTGTTTATTTAGATGACTTAATTGTTTTTGGTAGTACACTAGAAAATCACAATCAAAATTTAGTTAAAGTTTTGAATCGTCTCAGACAAGTTAATTTAAAAGTAAATCCTAATAAATGTCAATTTCTGAAAAAACAAGTTTTATATTTAGGTCATGTGATATCAGCAAATGGTATTTCACCAGATCCGGAAAAAATCCGCGTTATGCAACAGTATCCTGTCCCTAAAGATGCGAACGAAACAAAGCGTTTTGTAGCATTTGCTAATTATTATCGAAAGTTTATTAAAAACTTTGCTGAAATTGCAGCACCTTTGAATCATTTATCAAAGAAAAGAGTAAAATTTTCATGGAACGACGAATGTCAAAAAGCTTTTGAAACATTGAAAAATGTCTTAATTAATCCGCCAATCTTGCAGTACCCAGATTTTTCAGAAAATAATCATTTTATCCTAAGAACTGATGCTTCAGGTAAAGCCTTAGGAGCAGTTCTATCGAACGCTAATGGTATGCCTGTTGCTTATGCTAGTAGAACTCTTAATAAATCAGAGAAAAATTATTGTACTGTTGAGTTAGAGCTTCTTTCTATTGTATGGTCGGTCAAAAAAGTTCAGACCATATCTGTTTGGTAAAAAGTTTCATATACTAACAGATCATAGACCCTTAATTTATTTGTTCGGAATGACTAATGCATCAAGTAGATTAACAAAATTTAGATTAATTTTAGAAAAGTATGATTTCTCTATTTCATACGTTAGAGGTAAAGATAATGTCACAGCAGACGCTTTGTCCAGAATTCAAATTGAGTCAAAAGAACTAAAAGAACTGAGTCATACTTCTATTGCCAGTTTGTATGCCGTGACTAGAGCACAAAACCGAAAAATGGTCGATGCTACTATAGGAAGTTCCGACAGTATTTTGCTTGACAAAAGGACTGATCACCCTGGAGTCGTGGAACTGTTGAAACCGCCTGTAGATGCAGTTGAATTAAAACCCATATCAGAAAGTGAATTTAATAAACTAATTACAATGCAAAATTATTATAATAAAGGAAAATTTGTCTATGACATTGAGTCGAATATTATATTCGTTAAACAGGAAACTCGATCAACGTCAGCACTACGTGCGTCGCTGAGAGACCTGAGACACATTTGTGTAAAATATAAAATTCCGGAATTAATAATAATAAATAACGATAAATGCGCAGTACTAGTACAAGAAATAAAAAATAATGTTAAAGAATTCAAAGAAAAAGATATAAAATTGTCAAGTATCAAAAAATGTCAATAAATTTGTAGCAGAGAAATGCAACAATTAATATTAAACGATTTCCACATGTTACCTACGGGAGGTCATGCAGGTATAAACCGCATGTACAATAACGTGAAAAAGTACTACTTTTGGTCTAAAATGAAAAGAGATATTGAAGATTTTGTAAAAAAGTGCGACGATTGCCGAAGGTACAAGTATTCGATACAGCGTACGGAACCAATGACAGTAACCATAACTGCGACGTCAGCATTCCAAAAAGTTTTTCTAGATTTGGTTGGTCCATTAGAGCAAGATATAGAAAATAATAGGTATATTTTAACGCTCCAGTGTGGGTTAACTAAATTTGTAGAAGCCTATCCAATCGAAAATAAAGAATCTGTTACCGTATCGAAATCTTTTGTGAATAATTTTATTTTGCGTTACGGGATTCCTAAAGAAGTCGTAACCGATCAGAGTACAGAATTTATGTCGTCGGTAATCAAAAATTCATGTGAATTACTTAAAATCAAGCATTTAAACGCAACAGCTTATCATCATCAAACATTAGGTGCGCTCGAAAATTCTCATAAACATCTAGGTGCATATTTGCGAATCCACGCGAGAAAGCATCCAAATACGTGGAGCACGTGGGTACCATACTGGTGCTTTTCGTATAATAATACTGTTCACACAGAAACGAAATACACACCATACGAGTTAGTTTTTGGGAAAAGTTGCCACCAACCGTCAAATCTGTCTAATGGAATTGATCCAATTTACAATTTTGATGATTATCCAAATGAATTAAAATTTCGATTACAAACTGCTTGCGAAGATGCGAGAAAAAATTTAATAAAGTCAAAAATTAAACGAAAACAAAATTACGATAAGGGTTGTAATTCTTTTGATTACAAAATAGGAGATAGGATTTTATTACGCAATTCAGCTGGTTCTAAAACTGAGCCAATATTTAAAGGTCCATATGTAGTGGTAGATATCAAAGATCCAAATATTGTAGTTAAGATAGATAACAAAATTGTAGAAGTTCATAAAAATAGGGTTAAGTTGTATTATTGTTAAAAAAAAAAAAATTTTTTTTTCTCTTACCGAAGAGGTGCAATGGACATTGAACTGCCTGTTATAATTGCAAGATAATTTCCTGTTTCAATGTGCATGGTACCTTACTTCAGATGTCAGCATATTGATAGGAAATGTAAGTTAATATGTAAGCATTTTTGGTTGGTTCGATCCATCCGGGTCGACGGCTTATTATTATTATAACTATGATCGTTGTCCAGTACAGACATGTAACGTTATCAATATACGTGTGAGAGATTTTTGAACTTCCATTATTCTAGCGAATAGCTAGATCATGTCCCCCTTTCTACCCTAACGGACACATTCTTCACAACACACTAGCGGCGCCTGCCGGCCAAACGCCAAATTAAACAGGATACTATAGACACTAGTGCCTCCTGTCGGCCAGACGCCAAACAAAACACGATTCTATAGACTTGCGAACTCTTTCGACCAAACGCCAAACTAAAGCACGAACTAGCGACATCTAGCGTGGAATAGTCGAACGGAGAATACCTAGCGGCCGCAAGTTGAACTAAATGAAAATTCTATTTGTGTCTAATTTCTATACACACTAGCGGCCCCTCCAGGCCACACGCCAAATTAAGCAGGATATCATAGATATTACCACCCCCTGTCGGCCAGACGCCAAACTGAACACGAAAGTACCTAGCGGCCGCAAGTTGAACTAAATTAAAATTTTATTTCTGTCTAAGTTCTATACACACTAGCGGCCCCTGCCGGGCAGACGCCAAACTCAATATTATTCTATAGAGACCAGCGTCCTCTGCCAACCAATCGCCAAATTAATACGATTAAATAGACAATTGCGCCTTCTGCCGGCCAGACGCCAAACTAAAGCGACATCAAGCGTGTAATAGTCGGACGGAAAATAACTAGCAGCCGCAAGTTGAATTGAATAAAAATTTATTTGTGTCTAATTTCTCTACACACTGGCGGACCCTCCCGACAAGACGCCAAATTAAACACGACTCTCTAGACACTATCGCCCTCTGTCGTCCATTTATACAATCAAAACACGATCATGTGGACACTAGCTCCCCCTGTCGGCCAGACGCGAAACAAATTACGATTTTATAGACTAGCGTCCTCTGCCGACCAAACGCCAAATTAAGAAACGAACTAGCGACATTTAGCGTGGAATAGTCGAACAGGAAATACCTAGCGGCCGCAAGCTGAACTAAATGAAAATTCTATTTGTGTCTAATTTCTATACACACTAGCGACCCCTGCCGGCCAGACGCCAAATTAAGCGGGATATCATAGAAATTAGCGATCCCTGACGGCTAGAAGCCAAACAAAACACGAAAGTACCTAGCGGCCGCAAGTTGAACTAAATGAAAATCCTATTCGTGTCTAATTTCTATACACACTAGCGGCCATTACCGGCCAGACGTAAAATTAAACAGGATACTACAGACTCTATCGCACCCTGTCGGCCAGACGCCAAACAAATCACGATTCTATAGACTAGTGACCTCTGCCGACCAAACGCCCAACTAAAGCACAAACTAGCGACATCTAGCGTGGAATAGTCGAACGGAAAGTACCTAGGGCCCGCAAGTTGAACTGAATAAGAATTCTATTTGTGTCCAATTTCTATACACACTAGCGTCTCCTCCCGGCCAGAAACCATACTTAACACGATTCTACAGACACCAGCGCTCTCTGCTGGCTAATCGCTAAATTAAACACGATTCTATAGACAAATGCGTCCACTGCCGACCAGACGCCAAACTAAACACAATTTCATAGACTAGTGTCCCCTGCCGACCAAACGCCAAATTAAACACGATTCTATAGACACCAGCGCCCTCTGCCGACCAAACGCCAAATTAAGAAAAGAAATAGTGACATCTAGCGTGGAATAGTCGATCAGAAAATACCTAGCGGCCGCAAGCTGAACTAAATAAAAATTCTATTTGTGTCTAATTTCTATACACACTAGCAGCCCCTGCCAGCCAGACGTCAAATTAAACAGGATACTACAGACACTATCACACCCTGTCGGTCAGACGCCAAACTAAATACGATTCTATAAACACCAGCGCCCTCTGCCAACCACAGCCCAAACTATAGCACGAATTAGCGACATCTAGCGTGGAATAGTCAGACGCAAAATAGCTAGCGGCCGCAAGTTGAACTAAATAAAAATTCTATTAATGTCTAATTTCTATAAACACTAGCGGTCTCTGCCGGCCAAACGCCAAATTAAACAGAATACAATAGACACCAGCGCACCCTGTCGGCCAGAAGCCAAACAAAACACGATTCTATAGACTAGCGACCTCTGCCGACCAAACGCCAATCTAAAGCACGAACTAGCGACATCTAGCGTGGAATAGTCGAACGGAAAATACCTAGCCGCTGCAAGTTGAACTGAATAAAAATTCTATTTGTGTCTAATTTCTTTATACACTAGCGGCTCCTCCCGGCTAGACGCCAAATTGACCAGGATACTTTGGACACTAGCGCCCCCTGTCGGCCAAAAGCCAAACAAAACAAGAAAGTACCTAGCGACCGCAAGATGAACTGAATAAAAATTCTATTTGTGTCTAATTTCTATACACATTAGCGGCCCCTGCTGGCCAGGCGCCAAATAAAACAGGATACTATAGACACTAGCGCCCCCTGTCGGCCAGACGCGAAACAAATTACGATTTTATAGACTAGCGTCCTCTGCCGACCAAACGCCAAATTAAGGTACGAACTAGCGACATCTAGCGTGGAATACTCGAACAGAAAAAACCTAGAGGCCGCAAGTTGAACTAAATATAAATTGTATTTGTGTCTAATTTCTATACACACCAGCGGCCCCTACCGGCCAGACGCCAGATTGAACAGTATACTATAGACACTAGCTTCCCCTGTCGGCCAGAAGCCAAACAAAACACGAAAGTACCTAGCGGCCGCAAATTGAACTAAATGAATATTCTATTTGTGTCTAATTTCCATACACAATAGCGGCTCCTACCGGCCAGACACCAAATTAAACAGGATTCTATAGACACCAGCGCCATCTGTCAAATAAACGCCAAATTTAAAACGATTCAATGGACACCAGCGCCTTCTGTCGGCCAGAAGCCGAACTAAACACGATTTTATAGACTAGCGACTTCTGCCGACCAAACTCCAATCTAAAGCACTAACTAGCGACATCTAGCGTGGAAAAGTCGAACAGAAAATACCTAGCGGCCGCAAGTTTAACTGAATAAAAATTCTATTTGTGTCTAATTTCCATACACAATAGCGGCCCCTGCCGGCCAGACGTCGAATTAAACAGGATACTATAGACACTATGGCACCCTGTCGGCCAGATGCCAAACTAAACACGATTCTATAAACACCAGCGCCCTCTGCCAACCAAACACCAAACTAAAGCACGAATAAGCGACATCTAGTGTGGAATAGTCAAACGCAAAATACCTAGCGGCCGCAAGTTGAACTAGATTGAAACTTTATTTGTGTCTTATTTCAATACACACTAGCGGCCCCTGCCAGGCATATGCCAAATTAAACAGGATAATATAGACTAGTGAGCTCTGCTGGCCAGACGCCGGAATAAAGCACGAAATGCGACATCTAGCGTGGAATAGTCGAATGGAATGTACCTACCGGCCGCTAGTTGAACTAAATTTAAATTCTATTTGTGTCTAATTTCTATACACTTTAGCGGCCCCTGCAGGCCAGACGCCAAATTGAACAGGATACTATTGACACTATCGCTCCCTGTCGGCCAGACGCCAAACTGAACATGATTCTATGAAGACTAGCGCCCTCTGCCAACCAATCGCCAAATTAATACGATTCAATAGACAATTGCGCCTTCTGCCGGTCAGACGCCAAACTAATGCACGAAATAGCGACTCAAGCCTGGAATAGTCGAACGGAAAAAACCTAGCGGCGGCAAGTTGAACTAAATAAAAATTCTATTTGTGTCTAATTTCTATACACACTAGAGGCCCCTGCCGGCCAAACTCCAAACTAAACACGATTCTATAGACACCAGCGCCCTCTGCCGACCAATCGCCAAATTAAGAAACGAACTGCGACATCTAGCGTGGAATAGTCGAACGGAATGTACCTACCGGCCGCTAGTTGAACTAAATAAAAATTCTATTTGTGTCTAATTTCTATACACACTGGCGGCCCCTCCAGGCCAGACGCCAAATTGAGCAGGATATCATAGACATTACCACCCCCTGTCGGCCAGACGCCAAACTAAACACGAAAGTACCTAGCAGACGCAAGTTGAACTAAATGAAAATTCTATTTGTGTCTAATTTTCATACACACTAGCGGCCCCTGCCGGCCAAACGCCAAATTAAACAGGATACTATAAACACTTGCTCCCCATGTCGGTCAGACGCCCAACAAAACACGATTCTATGGACTAGATTCCTATGTCGATCAAACACCAAACTAAAGCACTCATTAGCGCCACTTAGCGTGGAATAGTAGAACGGGAAGTTCCTAGCGGCCTCAAGGTGAACTAAATGAAAATTTTATTTGTGTCTAATTTCTATACACACTAGCGGCCCCTGTTGGCCAAACGGCAAATTATACAGGATACTATTGACACTAGCGCCTCCTGTTGTCCAGACGCCAAACAAAACACGATCCTATGGACTAGTGACCTCTGCCGGCCAGACGCCAAACTGAAGCACGAACTGCGACATCTAGCGTGGAATAGTCGAAAGAAATGTACCTACCGGCCGCTAGTTGAACTAAATAAAAATTCTATTTGTGTCTAATTTCTATACACACTGGCGGCCCCTCCAGGCCAGACGCCAAATTAAGCAGGATATCATAGGCATTACCACCCCCTGTCGGCCAGACGCCAAACTAAACACGAAAGTACCTAGCAGACGCAAGTTGAACTAAATGAAAATTTTATTTGTGTCTAATTTTTATACACACTAGCGGCCCCTGCCGGCCAAACGCCAAATTAAACAGGATACTATAAACACTTGCGCCCCCTGTCGGTCAGACGCCAAACAAAACACGATTCTATAGACTAGATTCCTATGTCGATCAAACACCAGACTAAAGCACTCATTAGCGCCACTTAGCGTGGAATAGTAGAACGGGAAGTTCCTAGCGGCCTCAAGGTGAAATAAATGAAAATTTTATTTGTGTCTAATTTCTATACACACTAGCGGCCCCTGTTGGCCTAACGGCAAATTATACAGGATACTATTGACACTAGCGCCTCCTGTTGTCCAGACGCCAAACAAAACACGATCCTATGGACTAGTGACCTCTGCCGGCCAGACGCCAAACTGATCCACGAACTACGACATCTAGCGTGGAATAGTCGAAAGAAATGTACCTACCGGCCGCTAGTTGAACTAAATAAAAATTCTATTTGTGTCTAATTTCTATACACACTGGCGGCCTCTCCAGGCCATACGCCAAATTAAGCAGGATATCATAGACATTACCACCCCCTGTCGGCCAGACGCCAAACTAAACACGAAAGTACCTAGCAGACGCAATTTGAACTAAATGAAAATTTTATTTGTGTCTAATTTCTATACACACTAGCGGCCCCTGCCGGCCAAACGCCAAATTAAACAGGATACTATAAACACTTGCGCCCCCTGTCGGTCAGACGCCAAACAAAACACGATTCTATAGACTAGATTCCTATGTCGATCAAACACCAAACTAAAGCACTCATTAGCGCCACTTAGCGTGGAATAGTAGAACGGGAAGTTCCTAGCGGCCTCAAGTTGAACTAAATGAAAATTTTATTTGTGTCTAATTTCTATACACACTAGCGGCCCCTGTTGGCCAAACGCCAAATTAAACAGGATACTATTGACACTAGCGCCTCCTGTCGGCCAGACGCCAAACATAACAAGATTCTATAGACTATTGACCTCTGCCGACCAAACGCCAAACTAAAGTACGTAGCGGCCGCAAGTTGAACTAAATAAGAATTCTATTTTTGTCCAATTTCTATACACACAAGCGTCTCCTCCCGGCCAGAAACCATACTTAACACGATTCTATAGACACCAGCGCTCTCTGTTGGCCAAACGCCAAATCAAACGCGATTCTATAGACAAATGCGTCCACTGTCAACCGGACGCCAAACTAAACACAATTTCATAGACTAGTGTCCCCTGCCGACCAAACAAAACACGATTTTATAGACTAGCGTCCTATGCCGACCAAACGCCAAATTAAGGAACGAACTAGCGACATCTAGAGTGGAATAGTCGAACGGAAAATACCTAGCGGCCGCAAGTTCAACTGAATAAAAATTCTATTTGTGTTTAATTTCTATACACATTAGCGGCCCCTGCTGGCCAGACGCCAAAGTAAACAGGATACTATAGACACTAGCGCCCCCTGTCGGCCAGACGCCAAACAAATCACGATTTTATAGACTAGCGTCCTATGCCGACCAAACGCCAAACTGAAGCACGAACTAGCGACATCTAGAGTGGAATAGTCGAACGGAAAATACCTAGCGGCCGCAAGTTGAACTGAATAAAAATTCTATTTGTGTTTAATTTCTATACACATTAGCGGCCCCTGCTGGCCAGACGCCAAAGTAAACAGGATACTATAGACACTAGCGCCCCCTGTCGGCCAGACGCCAAACAAATCACGATTTTATAGACTAGCGTCCTATGCCGACCAAACGCCAAACTGAAGCACGAACTAGCGACATCTAGCGTGGAATAGTCGAACAGAAAATACCTAGCGGCCGCAAGCTAAAATAAATAAAAATACTATTTTTGTCTTATTTCTATATACACTAGCGGCCCCTTCCGGCTAGACGCCAAATTGACCAGGATACTCAAGACACTAGCGCCTTCTGTCGGCCAGACGCCAAACTCAACACGATTCTATAGATACTGGCACTCTCTGTCGACCAAACGCCAAATTTAAAATGATTCAATAGACAATTGCGCCCCCTGTCGGCCAGACGCCAAACACAACACGATTCTGTAGACTAGCGAACTTTGACGACCAAACGCCAAACTAAAGCACAAACTAGCGACATCTAGCGTGGAATAGTCGAACGGAAGGTACCTAGCGGCCGCAAGTTGAACTAAATGAGAATTCTATTTGTGTCCAATTTCTATACACACTAGCGTCTCCTCCTGGCCAGAAACCATACTTAACACGATTCTATAGACACCAGCGCTCTCTGCTGGCCAAACGCCAAATTTAACACGATTCTATAAACAAATGCGTCCAATGCCGACCAGACGCCAAACTAAACACAATTTCATAGACTAGTGTCACCTACCGACCAAACGCCAAACGATATTCTATTCCATAGACACTAGCGCCACCTGCCGGCCAAAGGCTTGATAAATCACTATTCTACAGGCACTATTGCCCTCTTTCGACCAATCGCCAAACTACAACACGATTTCATAGACAGTAGCACCACCTGCCAGCCAGACGCCAAATAAAACAGGATACTATATACACTAGCGCCCCCTGTCGGCCAGACGCCAAACAAAACACGAAAGCCGCAAGTTGAAATGAATGAAAATTCTATTTGTGTCTAATTTCTATACACACTAGCGGCTCCTCCCGGCCAGACGCCAAATTAAGCAGGATATTTTAGACATTAGCGCCCCTGTCGGCCAGACGCCAAACTGAACACGAAAGTACCTAGCGGCCGCAAGTTGAACTAAATTAAAATTTTATTTGTGTATAAAATCTATACACACTAGTGGCCCCTGCCGGGCAGACGCCAAACCAAACAGGATAATATAGACACTATCGCCCTCTGTCGGCCAGACGCCAAACTAAACATGATTCTATAGAGACCAGCGTCCTCTGCCAACCAATCGCCAGATTAATACGATTCAATAGACAATTCCGCCTTCTGCCGGCCAGACGCCAAACTAATGCACGAAATAGCGACATCAAGCGTGGAATAGTCGGACGGAAAATAACTAGCGGTCGCAAATTGAACTGAATAAAAATTCTATCTGTGTCTTATTTCTTTACACACTGGCGGACCCTCCCGACAAGACACCAAATTAAATACGACTCTCTAGACACTATCGCCCTCTGTCGTCCTTTAATACAAATAAAACACAATCATGTGGACACTAGCTCCCCCTGTCTGCCAGACGCCAAACAAAATACGATTCTATAGACTAGCGTCCTCTGCCGACCAAACGCCAAATTAAGGAACAAACTAGCGACAACTAGCGTGGAATAAGCGAAGAGAAAATAACTAGCGGCCGCAAAATGAACTAAATCAAAATTCTATTTGTGTCTAATTTCTATACACACTAGCGGCCCCTGCCGGCCAAACGCCAAATCAAACAGGATACTATAAACACTTGTGTCCCCTGTCGGCCAGACGCCAAACAAAACACGATTCTATAGATTAGTGACCTCTGCCGGCCAGACGCCAAACTGAAGCACGAACTGCGACATCTAGCGTGGAATAGTCGAACGGAATGTACCTACCGGTCGCTAGTTGAACTGAATAAAAATTCTATTTGTGTCTAATTTCTATACACACTAGCGTCTCCTTCCAGCCAGAAACCATACTTAACACGATTCTATAGACACCAGCGCTCTCTGCTGGCCAAACGCCAAAATAAACACGATTCTAGAGACAAATTCATCCACTGCCGACCAGACGCCAAACTAAATACTATTTCATAGACTAGTGTCCCCTGCCGACCAAACGCCAAACGAAGTTCGATTCCATAGTTACTAGCGCCACCCGCCAGCCAAAGGCTTAATGAATCACGATTCTACAGGCACTATTGCCCTCTTTCGACCAATCGCCAAACTACAAAACGATTTCATAGACAGTAGCACCCCCTGCCAGCCAGATGCCAAATTAAACAGGTTACAATAGACACTAGCGCCTCCTGTCGGTCAGACGCCAAACAAAACACGATTCCATAGACTAGCGTCCTATGCCGACCAAACGCCAAATTAGGGAACGAACTAGCGACATCTAGCGTGGAATGGATGAACAGAAAAGACCTAGTCGCCGCAAGTTGAACTAAATATAAATTGTATTTGTGTCTAATTTCTATACACACTAGCGGCCCCTCCCGGCCAGACGCCAAATTGAACAGGATACTATAGACCCTAGCGCCCTCTGTCGGCCAGAAGCCAAACAAAACACGATTTCATAGAATAGCGTCCTCTGCCGACCAAACGCCAAATCAAGGAACGAACTAGCGACATCTAGCGTGGAATAGTCGAACAGAAAATAGCTAGCGGCCGCAAGTTGAACTCAATAAAAATTCTATTTGTGTCCAATTTCTATACACACTAGCGGCCTCTGCCGGCCAAACGCCAAATTAAACAGGATACTATAGACACTTGTGCCTTCTGTCGGCCAGACGCCAAACAAAACACGATTCAATAGACTTGCGAACTCTTTCGACCAACCGCCAAACTAAAGCACGAACTAGCGACATCTAGCGTGGAATAGTCGAACGGAAAACACTTAGCGGCCGCAAGTTGAACTAAATAAAAATTCTATTTGTGTCTAATTTCTATACACACTAGCGGCCCCTCCAGGCCAGACGCCAAATTAAGCAGGATATCATAGACATTACCACCCCCTGTTGTCCAGACGCCAAAGTAAACACGACAGTACCTAGCAGACGCAAGTTGAACTAAATGAAAATTCTATTTGTGTCTGATTTCTATACACACTAGCGGCCCCAGCCGGCCAGACGGCAAATTAAACAGGATACTATAGACACTATCGCACCCTGTCGGCCAGACTCCAAACTAAACATGATTCTATAAACACCAGGGCCCTCTGCCAACCCAACCCCAAACTAAAGCACGAATTAGCGACATCTAGCTTGGAATAGTCTGACGCAAAATACCTAGAGGCCGAAAGTTGAACTGAATAAAAATTCTATTTGTTTTTAATTTCCATACACACTAACGGCCCCTGCAGGCCAGACGCCAAATCAAACAGGATACTATAAACACTATCGTCCTCTGTTGGCTAAACGCCAAATTAAACATGATTCTATAGACACTTGCGCCCCCTGTCGGCCAGACGCCAAACTAAACACGATTCTATAGACAAGATTCCTGTGTCGACCAATCACCAACCTAAAGCACTCATTATCGCAAATTAGCGTGGAATAGTAGAACGGGAAGTTCCTAGCGGCCTCAAGTTGAACTAAATGAGAATTTATTTGTGTCTAATTCCTATACATACTAGCGGCACCTGCTGGCCAGACGCCAAATTAAACAGGATACTATTGACACTAGCGCCTCCTGTCGGCCAGACGCCAAACAAAACACGATTCTATAGACTAGTGACCTCTGCCCACCAAACGCCAAATTAAGGAACGGAATAGCGACATCTAGCGTGGAATAGTCGAACAGAAAAAACCCAGTGGCCGCAAGTTGAACTAAATATAAATTGTATTTGTGTCTAATTTCCATACATACCAGCGGCCCCTCCCGGCTAGACGCCAAATTGAACAGGATACTATAGATACTAGCGCCCCCTGTCGACCAGAAGCGAAACAAAACACGAAAGTACCTAGCAGCCACAAGTTGAACTAAATGGAAATTCTATTTGTGTCCAATTTCCATACACACTAGCGGCCCCTGCCGACCAAACGCCAACCGAAGTTCGATTCTATAGACACTAGCACCACCCGCCGGCCAAAGGCTCAATAAATCACGATTCTACAGGCACTATTGCCCTCTCTCGACCAATCGGCAAACTACAACACGATTTCATAGACAGTAGCACCACCGGCCAGCCAGACGCCAAATTGAATAGGAAACTATAGACACTATCGCACCCTGTCGGCCAGACGCCAAACAAAACACGATTCTGTGAACTAGCGAACTTTGATGACCAAACGTCAAATTAAGGAACGAAATAGCGACATCTAGCGTGGAATAATCGTACAGAAAAAACTCAGTGGCCGCAAGTTGAACTAAATATCAATTGTATTTGTGTCTAATTTCTATACACACCAGCGGCCCCTCCCAGCCAGACGCCAAATTAAACAGGATACTATAGACACTATCGCCCCCTGTAGGCCAGACGCCAAACAAAACACGATTCTGTAGACTAGCGAACTTTGACGACCAAACGCCAAGCTAAAGCACGAACTAGCGACATGTAGCGTGGAATAGTCGAACGGAAAATACCTAGCGGCCGCAAGTTGAACTAAATATAAATTGTATTTGTGTCTAATTTCTATACACACCAGTGGCCTCTCCCGGCCAGACGCCAATTTGATCAGGATACTATACACACTATCGCACCCTGTCGGCCAGAAGCCAAACAAAACACGAAAGTACCTAGCGGCCGCAAGTTGAACTCAATAAAAATTCTATTTCTGTCCAATTTCTATACACACTAATGGCCCCTGCCGGCCAAACGCCAAATTAAACAGGATACTATAGACACTAGTGCCTCCTGTCGGCCAGTCGCCAAACAAAACACGATTCTATAGACTTGCGAACTCTTTCGACCAAACGCCAAACTAAAGCACGAACTAGCGACATCTAGCGTGGAATAGTCGAACGGAGAATACCTAGCGGCCGCAAGTTGAACTAAATAAAAATTCTATTTGTTTTTGATTTCCATACACACTAACGGCCCATGCCGGCCAGACGACAAATCAGACAGGATTTTATAGACACTATCGCCCTCTGTTGGCTAAACGCCAAATTAAACACGATTCTATACACACTTGCGCCCCCTGTCGGTCAGACGCCAAACTAAACATGATTCTATAGACACCAGCGCCCTCTGCCAACCAATCGCCAAATTAATACGATTCAATAGACAATTGCGCCTTCTGCCGGCCAGACACCAAACTAATGCACGAAATATCGACATCAAGCGTGGAATAGTCGGACGGGAAATACCTAGCGGCCGCAAAATGAACTAAATCAAAATTCTATTTGTGTCTAATTTCCATACACACTAGCGGCCCCTCCCGGCCAGACGCCAAATTGAACGGGATACTTTAGACACTAGCGCCCCCTGTCAGCCAGAAGCCGAACAAAACACGATTTTATAGACTAACGTCCTCTGCCGACCAAACGCCGATTTAAGGAACGAACTAGCGAGATCTAGCGTGGAATAGTCGAACAGAAAATACCTAGCGACCGCAAGTTGAACTCAATGAAAATTCTATTTGTGTCTAATTTCCATACACACTAGCGGCCCCTGCTGACCAAACGCCAAATTAAACAGGATACTATAGACACTAGCGCTTCCTGTCGGCCAGACGCCAAACAAAACACGATCCTATAGACTAGTGACCTCTGCCGGCCAGACGCCAAACTAAAGCACAAACTAGCGACATCTAGCGTGGAATAGTCAAACGGAATGTACCTACCGGCCGCAAGTTGAATTGAATAAAAATTCTATTTGTGTCTAATTTCCATACACACTAGCAGCCCCTGCCGGCCAAACGCCAAATTAAACAGGATACTATAGACACTAGCGCTTCCTGTCGGCCAGACGCCAAACAAAACACGATCCTATAGACTAGTGACCTCTGTCGGCCAGACGCCAAACTAAAGCACGAACTGCGACATCTAGCGTGGAATAGTCGAACGGAATGTACCTACCGGCCGCTAGTTGAACTAAATAAAAATTCTATTTGTGTCTAATTTCTATACACTTCAGCGGCCCCTGCTAGCAAGACGCCAAATTAAACAGGATACTATGGACACTAGCGCCCCCTGTCGGTCAGACGCCAAACAAAACACGATTTTATAGACAAGCGTCCTCTGCCGACCAAACGCCAAACTAAAGCACGAACTAGCGACATCTAGCGTGGAATAGTCGAACGGAATGTACCTAGCGGCCGCAAGTTGAACTGAATGAGAATTCTATTTGTGTCTAATTTCTATACACACTAGCGTTTCCTGCTGACCAGTCGCCAAATTAAACAGGATACTATAGACACTATCGCCCCCTGTAGGCCAGACGCCAAACAAAACACGATTCTGTAGACTAGCGAACTTTGACGACCAAACGTCAAACTAAAGCACGAACTAGCGACATCAAGCGTGGAATAGTCGAAAGGAAAATACCTAGCGGCCGCAAGTTGAACTAAATAAAAATTCTATTTGTGTCTAATTTCTATACAATTTAGCGGCCCCTGCTGGCCAGACGCCAAATTAAACAGGATACTATTGACACTCGCGCCTCCTGTCGGCCAGACGCCAAACAAAACACGATTCTATAGACTAGTGACCTCTGCCGACCAAACTCCAAACTAAAGCACAAACTAGCGACATCTAGCGTGAAATAGTCGAACGGAAAGTACCTAGCGGCCGCAAGTTGAACTGAATGAGAATTCTATTTGTGTCTAATTTCTATACACACTAGCGTCTCCTCCCGGCCAGAAACCATACTTAACACGATTCTATGGACACCAGCGCTCTCTGCTGGCCAAATGCCAACCTGAACACGATTCTATAGACAAATGCGTCCCCTGCCGACCAAATGCCAAACGAAGTTCGATTCCATAGACACTAGTACCATCCGCTGGCCAAAGGCTCAATAAATCACGATTCTACAGGCACAATCGCCCTCTGTCGACCAATCGCCAAACTATAACACGATTTCATAGACAGTAGCACCACCTGCCAGCCAGACGCCAAATTGAACCGGATACTATATACAATAGCGCCCCCTGTCGGCCAGAAGCCAAACAAAACACGATTCTATAGACTAGCGACTTCTGCCGACCAAACGCCAATCTAAAGCACGAACTAGCGACATCTAGCGTGAGATAGACGAACAGAAAATACCTAGAGGCCGCAAGTTGAACTAAATGAAAATTCTATTTGTGTCTAATTTCCATACACAGTAGCGGTTCCTGCTGACCAGACGCCAAATTAAACAGGATACTATGGACACTATCGCCCCCTGTCGGCCAGACGCAAAACTGAACACGATTCCATAGACACCAGCGCCCTCTGCCGACCAAACGCCAAATTTAAAACGATTCAATAGACAATTGCGCCTCCTGCCGGCCAGACGCCAAACTGAGGATCAAACTAGCGACATCTAGCGTGGAATAGTCGAACAGAGAATAACTAGCGACCGCAAGTTAACTAGCGGCCCCTCTAGGCCAGAAACCATAGTTAACACGATTCTATAGACACCAGCGCTCTCTGCTGGCCAAACGCCAAATTAAACATGATTCTATAGACAAATGCGTCCACTGCCAACCAGACGCCAAACGAAGTTCGATTCCATAGACACTAGACCACCCGCCGGCCAGAGGCTTGAAAAAACACGATTCTACAGGCACTATTTCCCTCTGTCGACCAATCGATAAACTACAACACGATTTCATGGACAGTAGCACCCACTGCCAGCCAGACGCCAAATTAAACCGGATACTATAGACACTAGCGCCCCCTGTCGGTCAGACGCCAAACAAAACAATATTTTATAGACTAGCGTCCTCTGCCGACCAAAAGCCAAATTAATATGATTCAATAGACAATTGCGCCTTCTCCCAGCCAGACGCCAAACTAATGCACGAAATAGCGACATCAAGCGAGGAATAGTCGGACGGAAAATCCCTAGCGGCGGCAAGTTGAACTAAATAAAAATTCTATCTGTGTCTAATTTCTATACACACTAGCGGCCCCTGCCAGCCAAACGCCAAACTAAAGAGGATACTATACACACTATCGCCCTCTGTCGGCCAGACGCCAAACAAAATACGATTCTATAGACTTGCGACCTCTGCCGACCAAACGCCAAATTAAGGAACGAAATAGCGACATCTAGCGTTGAATAGTCGAGCAGAAAAAACCCAGTGGCCGCAAGTTGAACTGAATATAAATTGTATTTGTGCCTAATTTCTATACACACTAGCGGCCCCTCCCGGCCACACGCCAAATTAAACAGGATACTATAGAGAGTATCGCCCTCTGTAGGCCAGACGCCAAACTAAACACGATTCTATAGACACTGGCCTTCTCTGTCGACCAAACGCCAAATTCAAATCGATTCAATATACAATTGCGCCCCCTGTCGGCCAGACGCCAAACGAAACACGATTCTGTAGACTAGCGAACTTTAACGACCAAACGCCAAACTAAAGCACGAACTAGCGACATCTAGCGTGGAATAGTGGAACGGAAAATACCTAGCGGTCGCAAGTTGAACTGAATAAAAATTCTATTTGTGTCTAATTCCTATACACACTAGCGGCCCCTGCCGGCCAAACGCCAAATTAAACAGGATACTATAGACACTAGCGCTTCCTGTCGGCCAGACGCCAAACAAAACACGATTCTATAGACTGGCGTCCTCTGCCGACCAAACGCCAAATCGAGGAACAAACTAGCGACATCTAGCGTGAGATAGACGAACAGAAAATACCTAGCGGCCGCAAGTTGAACTAAATATGAATTGTATTTGTGTCTAATTTATATACACACTAGCGGCCCCTCCAGGCCAGACGCCAAATTAAGCAGGATATCATAGACATTAGCGTCCCCTGTCGGCCAGACGCCAAACTAAACATGATTCTATAGACACCAGCGCCCTCTGCCAACCCATCGCCAAATTAATACGATTCAATACACAATTGCGCCTTCTGCCGGCCAGACGCCAAACTAATGCACGAAATATCGACATCAAGCGTGGAATAGTCCGACGAGAAATACCTAGCGGCCGCAAAATGAACTAAATCAAAATTCTATTTGTGTCTAATTTCTATACACACTAGCGTCTCCTCCCGGCCAGACGCCAAATTAAACAGGATACTATAGACAGTATCACCCTCTGTAGGCCAGACGCCAAACAAAACACGATTTTATAGACTAGCGTCCTATGCCGACCAAACGCCAAATTAAGGAACGAACTAGCGACATCTACCGTGGAATAGTCGAACAGAAAAAACCTAGTGGCCGCAAGTTGAACTAAATATAAATTGTATTTGTGTCTAATTTCTTTACACACCAGCGGCCCCTCCCGGCCAGACGCCAAATTAAACAGGATACTATTGACAGTATCGCCCTCTGTAGGCCAGACGCCAAACTAAACACGATTCTATATACACTGGCCTTCTCTGTGGATCAAACGCCAAATTTAAAACGATTCAATAGACAATTGCGCCCCCTGTCGGCCTGACGCCAAACAAAACACGATTCTGTAGACTAGCGAACTTTGACGACCAAACGCCAAACTAAAACACAAACTAGCGACATCTAGCGTGGAAAAGTGGAACGGAAAATACCTAGCGGTCGCAAGTTGAACTAGATAAAAATTCTATTTGTGTCTAATTTCTATACACACTAGCGGCCCCTGCCGGCCAAACGTCAAATTAAACAGGATACTATAGACACCAGCGCCCCCTGTCTGCCAGAAGCCAAACAAAACACGATTCTATAGGCTGGCGTCCTCTGCCGATCAAACGCCAAATTGAGGAACAAACTAGCGACATCTAGCGTGGACTAGACGAACAGAAAATACCTAGCGGCCGCAAGTTGAACTAAATGAAAATTCCATTTGTGTCTAATTTCTATACACAGTAGCGGTTCCTGCCAAATTAATACCATTCAATAGACAATTGCGCCTTCTGCCGGCCAGACGCCAAACTAATGCACGAAATATCGACATCAAGCGTGGAATAGTCGGACGGGAAATACCTAGCGGCTGCAAAAAGAACTAAATCAAAATTCTATTTGTGTCTAATTTCCATACACACTAGCGGCCCCTCCCGGCCAGACGTCAAATTGAACGGGATACTTTAGACACTAGCGCCCCCTGTCGGTCAGACGCCAAACAAAACACGATTTTACAGACTAGCGTCCTCTGCCGACCAAACGCCAAATTAAGGAACGAACTAGCGACATCTAGCGTGGGATAGTCGAACAGAAAATACCTAGCGACCGCAAGTTGAACTAAATAAAAATTCTATTCATGTCTAATTTCTATACACACTAGCGCCCTCTGCCGGCCAAACGCCAAATTAAACGGGATACTATATACACCAGCGCCCCCTGTCGGCCAGAAGCCAAACTAAACATGATTCTATAAGAACCAGCGCCCTCTGCCAACCAAACCCCAAACTAAAGCACAAATTAGCGACATCTAGTTTGGAATAGTCAAATGCAAAATACCTAGCGGCCGAAAGTTGAACTAAATATGAATTGTATTTGTGTCTTATTTATATACACACCAGCGGCCCCTCTTGGCCAGACGGCAAATTAAACAGGATAATATAGACACCATTGCCCACTGGCGGCCAGACGCCAAACTAAACATGATTCTATAGACACCAGCGCCTTCTGCCAAGCAATCGCCAAATTAATACGATTCAATAGACAATTGCGCCTTCTGCCGGCCAGACGCCAAACTAATTCACGAAATATTCGACATCAAGCGTGGAATAGTCGGACGGGAAATATCTAGCGGCCACAAAATGAACTAAATCAAAATTCTATTTGTGTCTAATTTCTATACACACTAGCGGCCCCTGCTGGCCAAACGAGAAACTGAACAGGATAGAATAGACACTAGTGCCCCCTGTCGGCCAGACGCCAAACTAAACACGATTTTATAGACTAGCGTCCTCTGCCGACCAAACGCTAAATTAAGGAACGAACTAGCGACATCTAGCGTGGAATAGTCGAACAGAAAATACCTAGCGGCCGCAAGTTGAACTCAATGAAAATTCTATTTGTGTCCAATTTCTATACACACTAGCGGCCCCTGCTGGCCAAACGCCAAATTGAACAGGATACTATAGACACTAGTGCCCCCTGTCGGCCAGAAGCCAAACAACACACGATTTTATAGACTAGCGTCCTCTGCCGACCAAACGCCAAATTAAGGAACGAATTAGCGACATCTAGCGTGGAATAGTCGAACAGAAAATACCTAGCGGCCGCAAGTTGAACTCAATAAAAATTTTATTTGTGTCCAATTTCTATACACATCAGCGGCCCCTGCTGGCCAAACGCCAAATTAAACAGGATACTTTAGACACTAGTGCCCTCTGTCGGCCAGACGCCAAACTAAACAAGAAAGTACCTAGCAGCCGCAAAAAGAACTAAATGAATATTGTATTTGTGTCTAATTTCTATACACACTAGCGGCCTCTCTTGGCCAGACGCCAAATTAAACAGGATAATATAGACACAATCGCCCGCTGTCGGCCAGACGCCGAACCAAACATGATTCTATAGACACCAGCGCCCTCTGCCAACCAATCGCCAAATTAATACGATTCAATAGACAATTGCACCTTCTGCCGGCCAGACGCCAGATTAATGCACGAAATATCGACATCAAGCGTGGAATAGTCGGACGGGAAATACCTAGCGGCCGCAAAATGAACTAAATCGAAATTCTTCTTGTGTCTAATTTCCATAAACACTAGTGGCCCCTCCTGACCAGACGCCAGATTAAACAGGATACTATAGACACTAGTGCCCTCTGTCGGCCAGACGCCAAACTAAACACGAAAGTACCTAGCAGCCCCAAGTTGAACTAAATAAAAATTTTATTTGTGTCTAGTTTCTATACACTTTAGCGACCCCTGCTGGCCAGACGCCAAATTAAACAGGATACCATTGACACTAGCCCCTCCTGTCGGCCAGACGCCAAACAAAACACGATTCTATAGACTAGTGACCTCTGCCGACCAAACGCCAAACTGAAGCACAAACTAGCGACATCTAGCGTGGAATAGTCGAACGGAAAGTACCTAGGGGCCGCAAGTTGAACTGAATAAGAATTCTATTTGTGTCCAATTTCTATACACACTAGCGTCTCCTCCCGGCCAGAAACCATACTTAACACGATTCCATAGACAATAGCGCTCTCTACTGGCCAAACGCCAAACTAAACACGATTCTATAGACAAATGCGTCCACTGCCGACCAGACGCCAAACTAAACTTAATTTCATAAACTAGTGTCCCCTGCCGACCAAACGCCAAACGAAGTTCGATTCCATAGACACTAGCGCCACCCGCCGGCCAAAGGCTTAATAAATCACGATTCTACAGGCACTATTGCCCTCTGTCGTCCAATCGCCAAATCACAACACGATTTCATAGACAGTGGCAACACCTGCCAGCCAGACGCCAAATTGAACAGGATACTATAGACACTAGCGCCCCCTGTCGGTCAGACGCCAAACAAAACACGATTTTATAGACTAGCGTCCTATGCCGACCAAACGCCAAATTAAGGAACGAACAAGCGACATCTAGCGTGGAATAGTCAAACGCAAAATACCTAGCGGCCGAAAGTTGAACTAAATAAAAATTCTATTTGTTTTCAATTTCTATACACACTAGCGGCCCCTGCCGGCTAGACGCCAAATCAAACAGGATACTATAGACACTATCGCCCTCTGTTGGCTAAACGCCAAATTAAACACGATTCTATACACACTTGCGCCCCATGTCGGCCAGACGCCAAACTAAACACGATTCTATAGACTAGATTCCTTTGTCGACCAAACACCAAACTAAAGCACTCATTAGCGCCACTTAGCCGGGAATAGTAGAACGGGAAGTTCCTAGCGGCCGCTAGTTGAACTAAATGAAAATTCTATTTGTGTCTAATTTCTATACACTTTAGCAGCCCCTGCTGGCCAGACGCCAAATTAAACAGGATACTATTGAAACTTACGCCTCCTGTCGGCCAGACGCCAAACAAAACACGATTCTATAGACTAGTGACCTCTGCCGACCAAACGCCAAACTAAAGCACAAACTAGCGACATCTAGCTTGGAATAGTCGAACGGAAAGTACCTACCGGCCGCTAGTTGAACTAAATAAAAATTCTATTTGTGTCTAATTTCTATACACTTCAGCGGCCCCTGCTAGCAAGACGCCAAATTAAACAGGATACTATGGACACTAGCGCCCCCTGTCGGTCAGACGCCAAACAAAACACGATTTTATAGACAAGCGTCCTCTGCCTACCAAACGCCAAATTAAAGTACGAACTAGCGACATCTAGCTTGGAATAGTCGAACGGAAAATACCTAGCAGCCGCAAGTTGAACTGAATAAAAATTCTATTTGTGTCTAATTCCTATACACACTAGCGGCCCCTGCCGGCCAAACGCCAAATTAAACAGGATACTATAGACACTAGCGCTTCCTGTCGGCCAGACGCCAAACAAAACACGATTCTATAGACTGGCGTCCTCTGCCGACCAAACGCCAAATTGAGGAACAAACTAGCGACATCTAGCGTGAGATAGACGAACAGAAAATACCTAGCGGCCGCAAGTTGAACTCAATGAAAATTCCTTTTGTGTCTAATTTCTATACACAGTAGCGGTTCCTGCTGACCAGACGCCAAATTAAACAGGATACTATAGACACTATCGCACCCTGTAGGCCAGACGCCAAACTTAACACGATTCTATAGATACTGGCGCCCTCTGTCGACCAAGCGCCAAATTTAAAACGATTCAATAGACAATTGCGCCCCCTGTCGGCCAGACGCCAAACAAAACACGATTCTGTAGACTAGCGAACTTTTACGACCAAACGCCAAACTAAAGCACGAACTAGCGACATCTAGCGTGGAATAGTCGAACGGAAAATACCTAGCGGCCGCAAGTTGAACTAAATAAAAATTCTATTTATGTCTAATTTCTATACACATTAGCGGCCTCTGCACGCCATACGCCAAATTAAACAACAGGATACTATAGACACCAGCGCCCCCTGTCGGCCAGAAGCCAGACTAAACATGATTCTATGAAAACCAGCGCCCTCTGCCAACTAAACCTCAAAAAAAAGCACGAATTAGCGACATCTAGTTTGGAATAGTCAAATGCAAAATACCTAGCGGTCGAAAGTTGAACTAAATAAAAATTCCATTTGTTCCTGATTTCTATACACACTAGCGGCCCCTGCCGGCCAGACGCCAAACTAAACACGATTCTATAGACTAGATTCCTCTGTCGACCAAACACCAAACTAAAGCACTCATTAGCGCCACTTAGCGGGGAATAGTAGAACGGGAAGTTCCTAGCGGCCTCAAGTTAAACTAGATGAAAATTGTATTTGTGTCTAATTTCTATACACACTGGCGGCCCTTGTTGGCCAAACGGTAAATTATACAGGATACTATAGACACTAGCGCTCCCTGTCGGTCAGACGCCAAACGAAACACGATTTTATAGACTAGCGTCCTCTGCCGACCAAACGCCAAATGAAGTTCGATTCCATAGACACTAGCGCCACCCGCCGGCCAAAGGCTCAATAAATCACGATTCTACAGGCACTATTGCCCTCTGTCGTCCAATCGCCAAATTACAACACGATTTCATAGACAGTGGCAACACCTGCCAGCCAGACGCCAAATTGAACAGGATACTATAGACACTAGCGCCCCCTGTCGGTCAGACGCCAAACAAAACACGATTTTATAGACTAGCGTCCTATGCCGACCAAACGCCAAGTTAAGGAACGAACAAGCGACATCTAGCGTGGAATAGTCAAACGCAAAATACCTAGCGGCCGAAAGTTGAACTAAATAAAAATTCTATTTGTTTTCAATTTCTATACACACTAGCGGCCCCTGCCGGCTAGACGCCAAATCAAACAGGATACTATAGACACTATCGCCCTCTGTTGGCTAAACGCCAAATTAAACACGATTCTATACACACTTGCGCCCCATGTCGGCCAGACGCCAAACTAAACACGATTCTATAAACTAGATTCCTTTGTCGACCAAACACCAAACTAAAGCACCCATTAGCGCCACTTAGCCGGGAATAGTAGAACGGGAAGTTCCTAGCGGCCGCTAGTTGAACTAAATGAAAATTCTATTTGTGTCTAATTTCTATACACTTTAGCAGCCCCTGCTGGCCAGACGCCAAATTAAACAGGATACTATTGAAACTTACGCCTCCTGTCGGCCAGACGCCAAACAAAACACGATTCTATAGACTAGTGACCTCTGCCGACCAAACGCCAAACTAAAGCACAAACTAGCGACATCTAGCTTGGAATAGTCGAACGGAAAGTACCTACCGGCCGCTAGTTGAACTAAATAAAAATTCTATTTGTGTCTAATTTCTATACACTTCAGCCGCCCCTGCTAGCAAGACGCCAAATTAAACAGGATACTATGGACACTAGCGCCCCCTGTCGGTCAGACGCCAAACAAAACACGATTTTATAGACAAGCGTCCTCTGCCGACCAAACGCCAAATTAAAGTACGAACTAGCGACATCTAGCTTGGAATAGTCGAACGGAAAATACCTAGCAGCCGCAAGTTGAACTGAATAAAAATTCTATTTGTGTCTAATTCCTATACACACTAGCGGCCCCTGCCGGCCAAACGCCAAATTAAACAGGATACTATAGACACTAGCGCTTCCTGTCGGCCAGACGCCAAACAAAACACGATTCTATAGACTGGCGTCCTCTGCCGACCAAACGCCAAATTGAGGAACAAACTAGCGACATCTAGCGTGAGATAGACGAACAGAAAATACCTAGCGGCCGCAAGTTGAACTCAATGAAAATTCCTTTTGTGTCTAATTTCTATACACAGTAGCGGTTCCTGCTGACCAGACGCCAAATTAAACAGGATACTATAGACACTATCGCACCCTGTAGGCCAGACGCCAAACTTAACACGATTCTATAGATACTGGCGCCCTCTGTCGACCAAGCGCCAAATTTAAAACGATTCAATAGACAATTGCGCCCCCTGTCGGCCAGACGCCAAACAAAACACGATTCTGTAGACTAGCGAACTTTTACGACCAAACGCCAAACTAAAGCACGAACTAGCGACATCTAGCGTGGAATAGTCGAACGGAAAATACCTAGCGGCCGCAAGTTGAACTAAATAAAAATTCTATTTATGTCTAATTTCTATACACATTAGCGGCCTCTGCACGCCATACGCCAAATTAAACAGGATACTATAGACACCAGCGCTCCCTGTCGGCCAGAAGCCAGACTAAACATGATTCTATAAAAACCAGCGCCCTCTGCCAACTAAACCTCAAAAAAAAGCACGAATTAGCGACATCTAGTTTGGAATAGTCAAATGCAAAATACCTAGCGGTCGAAAGTTGAACTAAATAAAAATTCCATTTGTTCCTGATTTCTATACACACTAGCGGCCCCTGCCGGCCAGACGCCAAACTAAACACGATTCTATAGACTAGATTCCTCTGTCGACCAAACACCAAACTAAAGCACTCATTAGCGCCACTTAGCGGGGAATAGTAGAACGGGAAGTTCCTAGCGGCCTCAAGTTAAACTAGATGAAAATTGTATTTGTGTCTAATTTCTATACACACATTTCTATACAGGATACTATAGACACTAGCGCTCCCTGTCGGTCAGACGCCAAACAAAACACGATTTTATAGACTAGCGTCCTCTGCCGACCAAACGCCAAATGAAGTTCGATTCCATAGACACTAGCGCCACCCGCCGGCCAAAGGCTCAATAAATCACGATTCTTCAGGCACTATTGCCCTCTGTCGACCAATCGCCAAACTACAACACGATTCCACAGACAGTAGCACCACCTGCCAGCCAGACGCCAAATTGAACTGGATACTATAGACACTAGCGCCTTCTGTTTGTCAGACGCCAAACAAAAAGTAAAGAATGTGTCCGTTAGGGTAAAAAGGGGGACATGATCTAGCTATTCGCTAGAATAATGGAAGTTCAAAAATCTCTCACACGTATATTGATAACGTTACATGTCTGTACTGGACAACGATCATAGTTATAATAATAATAAGCCGTCGACCCGGATGGATCGAACCAACCAAAAATGCTTACATATTAACTTACATTTCCTATCAATATGCTGACATCTGAAGAAATTATCTTGCAATTATAACAGGCAGTTCAATGTCCATTGCACCTCTTCGGTAAGAGAAAAAAAAATTTTTTTTTTTTGTTACTGAATACATACATAAAAATTAATAATTAATGAAAAAAAATTTTTTTTTTTTTTTTAACAATAATACAACTTAACCCTATTTTTATGAACTTCTACAATTTTGTTATCTATCTTAACTACAATATTTGGATCTTTGATATCTACCACTACATATGGACCTTTAAATATTGGCTCAGTTTTAGAACCAGCTGAATTGCGTAATAAAATCCTATCTCCTATTTTGTAATCAAAAGAATTACAACCCTTATCGTAATTTTGTTTTCGTTTAATTTTTGACTTTATTAAATTTTTTCTCGCATCTTCGCAAGCAGTTTGTAATCGAAATTTTAATTCATTTGGATAATCATCAAAATTGTAAATTGGATCAATTCCATTAGCAGATTTGACGGTTGGTGGCAACTTTTCCCAAAAACTAACTCGTATGGTGTGTATTTCGTTTCTGTGTGAACAGTATTATTATACGAAAAGCACCAGTATGGTACCCACGTGCTCCACGTATTTGGATGCTTTCTCGCGTGGATTCGCAAATATGCACCTAGATGTTTATGAGAATTTTCGAACGCACCTAATGTTTGATGATGATAAGCTGTTGCGTTTAAATGCTTGATTTTAAGTAATTCACATGAATTTTTGATTACCGACGACATAAATTCTGTACCCTGATCGGTTACGACTTCTTTAGGAATCCCGTAACGCAAAATAAAATTATTCACAAAAGATTTCGATACGGTAACAGATTCTTTATTTTCGATTGGATAGGCTTCTACAAATTTAGTTAACCCACACTGGAGCGTTAAAATATACCTATTATTTTCTATATCTTGCTCTAATGGACCAACCAAATCTAGAAAAACTTTTTGGAATGCTGACGTCGCAGTTATGGTTACTGTCATTGGTTCCGTACGCTGTATCGAATACTTGTACCTTCGGCAATCGTCGCACATTTTTACAAAATCTTCAATGTCTCTTTTCATTTTAGACCAAAAGTAGTACTTTTTCACGTTATTGTACATGCGGTTTATACCTGCATGACCTCCCGTAGGTAACATGTGGAAATCGTTTAATATTAATTGTTGCATTTCTCTGCATTGCATTTATTGACATTTTTTGATACTTAACAATTTTATATCTTTTTCTTTGAATTCTTTAACATTATTTTTTATTTCTTGTACTAGTACTGCGCATTTATCGTTATTTATTATTATTAATTCCGGAATTTTATATTTTACACAAATGTGTCTCAGGTCTCTCAGCGACGCACGTAGTGCTGACGTTGATCGAGTTTCCTGTTTAACGAATATAATATTCGACTCAATGTCATAAACAAATTTTCCTTTATTATAATAATTTTGCATTGTAATTAGTTTATTAAATTCACTTTCTGATATGGGTTTTATCAACTGCATCTACAGGCGGTTTCAACAGTTCCACGACTCCAGGGTGATCAGTCCTTTTGTCAAGCAAAATACTGTCGGAACTTCCTATAGTAGCATCGACCATTTTTCGGTTTTGTGCTCTAGTCACGGCATACAAACTGGCAATAGAAGTATGACTCAGTTCTTTTAGTTCTTTTGACTCAATTTGAATTCTGGACAAAGCGTCTGCTGTGACATTATCTTTACCTCTAACGTATGAAATAGAGAAATCATACTCTTCTAAAATTAATCTAAATTTTGTTAATCTACTTGATGGATTAGTCATTCCGAACAAATAAATTAAGGGTCTATGATCTGTTAGTATATGAAACTTTTTACCAAACAGATATGGTCTGAACTTTTTTGACCGACCATACAATAGAAAGAAGCTCTAACTCAACAGTACAATAATTTTTCTCTGATTTATTAAGAGTTCTACTAGCATAAGCAACAGGCATACCATTAGCGTTCGATAGAACTGCTCCTAAGGCTTTACCTGAAGCATCAGTTCTTATGATAAAATGATTATTTTCTGAAAAATCTGGGTACTGCAAGATTGGCGGATTAATTAAGACATTTTTCAATGTTTCAAAAGCTTTTTGACATTCGTCGTTCCATGAAAATTTTACTCTTTTCTTTGATAAATGATTCAAAGGTGCTGCAATTTCAGCAAAGTTTTTAATAAATTTTCGATAATAATTAGCAAATGCTACAAAACGCTTTGTTTCGTTCGCATCTTTAGGGACAGGATACTGTTGCATAACGCGGATTTTTTCCGGATCTGGTGAAATACCATTTGCTGATATCACATGACCTAAATATAAAACTTGTTTTTTCAGAAATTGACATTTATTAGGATTTACTTTTAAATTAACTTGTCTGAGACGATTCAAAACTTTAACTAAATTTTGATTGTGATTTTCTAGTGTACTACCAAAAACAATTAAGTCATCTAAATAAACAAAACAACTCTCATAATTTAAGCCTGACATGGCAATCGTCATTGCTCTAGCAAACGCACTAGGGCTAATTTTTAATCCCATTGGTAATCTAGTTAACTGATACTGTCCTCTGTCTGTCGTAAATGCTGTATACTGTCTGGATTCAGAGTCTAATTCGATTTGATGATATCCTTGTGCCAAATCTAAATGTGAAAAATACATAGCTCCACCTAATGAATCTAAAATTTCATCTATACATAGTAATGGAAATTTATCGTCTTTGATTTGTTTATTTAATAAGCGATAATCATACACCACTCTCCACTTTTATTACCATTACTGTCTGCTTTTTTCGGAACTAATAAAAGAGCACTATTCCAACTTGATTTACTTTTTTCTACAATACCGTCCGCTAACATTTTGTCAATTTGCTTATGAATCTCTGCTTTCTGTGCGTGCGGCAACCGATACGGTTTCACGTAAACGGGCGTTGCTCCGTCTTGTAACTGGATCTTTTGTTTATAAACATTAGTTACTGTAAGTGTGTCATTGTCCAGGTGAAACACATCGTCATATTTTGCACATATTTTATGAATTGACGTTTTTACCTCGTTACTTAACCCTTCTACATTTATTTTATTCAATAATTTATCAATACGGTCTACTGAAAATTTACTTTTTTCAAAGTTACAAATATCAAAGTTCGATAATTTCTCAATTCTAGGTTTAAAATTTTTCAGCTTAATCTCTCTATCGGTACTATTTAATAATCTAACCGGAATCATATTTTTAACAGGTCTAACAATTAGTCCCGCTGCATATACACCTTTACAAATTTCTTGGGATACGATTACACTATCGTCATTGTTATCTACCAAAAAATGCTTTATTATTTCACACCTTGGTGGTATTGTTGTACAATAATTGAATTTTGAATCAAGAGGTATTGAAATTTTCTCACCCTTATTCCAAAATAGAAATAAGTATTTTTCGTAATCAATAATAGCTGCATGTTTCAAAAGAAAATCAGCTCCTAAAACTCCATGCATATCGCTACCACATTCATCTACAACATGAAAATCATGACTAACTTTAGTATTTCCTAATAAAAATGTAATATTTGTTTTTCCTTTTGCATATGTTGAACCAGCTATACCGTTGATTTTAATTTTTTCTGAGGAATCAATATACTGGTTGTCACTCAAATGAGATGCAAAAATAATACTTACTGTAGCTCCTGAATCTAATAATAAGTTTAACCCATTCATCCCATACTTAATAGGTACATAACTTAATCCATTTTTACATAAACTTAAAATACTATCTTCCTGTTCAATTTTAGGATCGAAAAAACGTATTTACTTCATTCGATTCATTATTGTTACTATTCCTACTGGTACTACCGTTTTCTCTGTTTTCACCACTTCCTATCACGTTACATCTTTGATTATTATTATTTTGATTGTATCTATTATTACCTGATCTTTGATTTCTGTTATTATAACGACCGTTATTTCGTCCTCTAAAGTTATTATTATCACGCTGACGATTGTTTTGGTTATTGTAATTGCTATTCCGGGAATTATAATTATTATTTCTGTTAGTGTGATTGCTATTATTTCTATAACTTCCCCTGTTGTTTCCGTTTGAACGCGAATTACCCCTATACGCGTTATTTTGTCTCGAATCACTCTTGTTACGCGTATGAAAAACTTGTGATGAAGATGAAGCTTTCTTTGAAATTTCTTCATCTTTCGCGCCACTAATCGCGTCTTTCAATTTTGCATAATTTCGCGCCTTAATAACTGTTCGCAATTCATGGTTACGTAGACCATTAGCAAACGTATTAATTGCAATTTTTTCATTAGCCACTCTTAAAATTTTGACTGCGCCACCATCTCCATCTGCTTGTGCTAATGTGAGATTGACCAGTAATCTTCCAATGATTTTCCAAACTCATCTATTGATTTTTCTAATTGTCTCGCGCTATGTAATTCGTTTGACAACGCTGCAGCAGATTTTTTTGTTAATAAATTAGCTTTAATATCTTTAATTAAATCGGCATTAGAATTGTAATTTGATTCTAACCTTAGTTTCGCACTTTGACTAAGTTTCGTTTTTAACACAAAAGTAGTTAACAATTTTTTTCCCGCGACATTTAACAAACCGTCATACAATTCTATAGCATTAATTAATTGTTTAGTAGTATTCTCTGTATCGTCCACAGAGGGCAATAAGTTTGCTGCTGTTCTTAAACTAAATTCTTCAGCCATTTCTGCTGTTTCGACTAAATTACTATTAGAGGTAATATTAATTGATCTAGTTTCTAAAATTTGTTTAATTTCTGCAATATTTTTGTCATTTATTTGAACATAATTCTCAGCTTTCTTTGTCACATCTTCGCTATGAGTGCTTTTATTAAAATTCTGCTTTGCAAGTTCATATTCTTCTTTTAACCTATCTAATTTACTGAGTTTACTCTTAATTAAAATTATATCGTTTCTACGCTGCTGATTGTCTTTACCTAAATTTCTTAAAAATACCCTAAATTCCTCATACAAATTTTTAATATACTCAAGATCGCTCATGGATAATAATTGACTAAAATTAACACTAATCTTTTATTCTTCAATTTTGAAATTTCCGAGACGCTTGGACACAACGTCTTGAATTTTGAACTCCTTGCGATTGCGACACATCACAGTTTACACTGCACTACACAACACTTTCTCTGCTGTTTTGGATCTCTTCTCTGATCTTCTTCTCCAAACTTTTCTTGCAACGACGAGTAAGTCGCCATATGATAAGGAACAAAAAAAGTACAAAAGCAATCAATCCCAAAACTTCAGATATGGAAAACTTCTGGCTCCAACTGGTGGTACTGCCTCCGCTATTACCGCTTTGTGCTTTAATTACCTCTTCTTTTGATTGTGATGATCCCATTTCTGCTATCACTTTACTTGCACATTTAGCCACTTTCCACTCAACATTTTAATTTATTTTGGGCTGGCAGGATCGCCATGTGAAGAATGTGTCCGTTAGGGTAAAAAGGGGGACATGATCTAGCTATTCGCTAGAATAATGGAAGTTCAAAAATCTCTCACACGTATATTGATAACGTTACATGTCTGTACTGGACAACGATCATAGTTATAATAATAATAAGCCGTCGACCCGGATGGATCGAACCAACTAAAAATGCTTACATATTAACTTACATTTCCTATCAATATGCTGACATCTGAAGTAAGGTACCATGCACATTGAAACAGGAAATTATCTTGCAATTATAACAGGCAGTTCAATGTCCATTGCATAGCGACATCTAGTTTGGAATAGTCAAATGCAAAATACCTAGCGGCCGAAAGTTGAACTAAATAAAAATTCTATTTGTTTTTAATTTCTATACACACTAGCGGCCCCTGTCGGCCAGACGCCAAATCAAACAGGATACTATAGACACTATCGCCCTCTGTTGACTAAACGCCAAATTGAACACGATTCTATACACACTTGCGCCCCCTGTCGACCAGACGCCAAACTAAACACGATTCTATAGACTAGATTCCTCTGTCGACCAAACACCAAACTAAAGCACTCATTAGCGCCACTTAGCGGGGAATAGTAGAACGAGAAGTTCCTAGCGGCCTCAAGTTAAACTAGATGAAAATTTTATTCGTGTCTAATTTCTATACACACTGGCGGCCCTTGTTTCCCAAACGGCAAATTATACAGGATACAATTGACACTAGCGCCTCCTGTCGTCCAGACACCAAAGAAAATACGATCCTATAGACTAGTGACCTCTGCCGGCCAGACGCCAAACTAAAGCACGAACTGCGACATCTAGCGTGGAATAGTCGAACGGAATGTACCTACCGGCCGCTAGTTGAACTAAATAGAAATTCTATTTGTGTCTAATTTCTATACACTTTAGCGGCCCCTGCTGGCCAGACGCCAAATTAAACAGGATACTATAGACACCAGCGCCCTCTGCCAACCAATCGCTAAATTAATACGAGTCAATAGACAATTGCGCTTTCTGCCGGCCAGACCCCAAACTAATGCACGAAATATCGACATCAAGCGTGGAATAGTCGGACGGGAAATACCTAGCAGCCGCAAAATGAACTAAATCGAAATCCTATTTGTGTCTAATTTCCATACACGCTAGCGGCCCCTCCCGGCCAGACGCCAAATTGAACGGGATACTTTAGACACTAGCGCCCCCTGTCAGCCGGGAGCCAAACAAAACACGATTTCATAGACTAGCGTCCTCTGCCGACCAAACGCCAAATTAAGGAACGAACTAGCGACATCTAGAGTGGAATAGTCGAACAGAAAATACCTAGCGGCCGCAATTTGAACTCAATAAAAATTCTATTTGTGTTTAATTTCTATACACATTAGCGGCACCTGCTGGCCAGACGCCAAATTAAACAGGATACTATAGACACTAGTGCCCCCTGTCGGCCAGACGCCAAACAAAACACGATTCTATAGACACCAGCGCCCTCTGCCAACCAAACGCCAAATTAAGAAACGAACTAGCGACATCTAGCGTGGAATAGTCAGACGCAAAATACCTAGCGGCCGAAAGTTGAACTAAATGAAAATTGTATTTGTTTTCAATTTCTATACACACTAGCGGCCCCTGCCATCCAGTCGCCAAATCAATCAGGATACTATAGACACTATTGCCCTCTGTCGGCCGGACGCTAAATTGAGGAACAAACTAGCGACATCTAGCGTGGAATAGTCGAACAGAAAATACCTAGCGGCCGAAAGTTGAACTAGATAAAAATTTTATTTGTGACTAATTTCTATACACACTAGCGGCCCCTCCAGGCCAGACGCTAAATTGAGCAGGATATCAAAGGAATCAGCGATATCTGTCGGCCAGACGCCAAACTAAACACGATTCTGTAGACTAGCGAACTTTGACGACCAAACGCCAAACTAAAGCACGAACTAGCGACATCTAGCGTAGAATAGTCGAACGGAAAATACCTAGCGGCCGCAAGTTGAACTAAATAAAAATTCTATTTATGTCTAATTTCTATACACACTAGCGGCCTCTGCCGGCCAAACGCCAAATTAAACGTGATACTATAGACACCAGCGCTCCCTGTCGGCCAGAAGCCAAACAAAACATGATTCTATAAAAACCAGCGCCCTCTGCCAACCAAATCCCACACTAAAGCACGAATTAGCGACATCTAGTTTGGAATAGTCAAATGCAAAATACCTAGCGGCCGAAAGTTGAACTAAATATGAATTGTATTTGTGTCTTATTTATATACACACCAGCGGCCCCTCTTGGCCAGACGGCAAATTAAACGGGATAATATAGACACTATCGCCCACTGGCGGCCAGACGCCAAACTAAACATGATTCTATAGACACCAGCGCCCTCTGCCAAGCAATCGCCAAATTAATACGATTCAATAGACAATTGCGCCTTCTGCCGGCCAGACGCCAAACTAATGCACGAAATATCGACATCAAGCGTGGAATAGTCGGACGGGAAATACCTAGCGGCCGCAAAATGAACTAAATCAAAATTCTATTTGTGTCTAATTTCCATACACACTAGCGGCCCCTCCCGGCCAGACGCCAAATTGAACGGGATACTTTAGACACTAGCGCCCCCTGTCAGCCAGAAGCCAAACAAAACACAATTTTATAGACTAGCGTCCTCTGCCGACCAAACGCCAAATTAAGGAACGTACTAGCGACATCTAGCGTGGGATAGTCGAACGGAAAATACCTAGCGGCCGCAAGTTGAACTAAATAAAAATTCTATTCATGTCTAATTCCTATACACACTAGCGCCCTATGCCGGCCAAACGCCAAATAAAACGGGATACTATATACCAGCGCCCCCTGTCGGCCAGAAGCCAAACTAAACATGATTCTATAAAAACCAGCGCCCTCTGCCAACCAAACCCCAAACTAAAGCACCAATTAGCGACATCTAGTTTGGAATATTCAAATGCAAAATACCTAGCGGCCGAAAGTTGAACTAAATATGAAAGGTATTTGTGTCTTATTTATATACACACCAGCGGCCCCTCTTGGCCAGACGGCAAATTAAACAGGATAATATAGACACTATCGCCCACTGGCGGCCAGACGCCAAACTGAACATGATTCTATAGACACCAGCGCCCTCTGCCAAGCAATCGCCAAATTAATACGATTCAATAGACAATTGCGCCTTCTGCCAGCCAGACGCCAAACTAATGCACGAAATATCGACATCAAGCGTGAAATAGTCGGACGTGAAATACCTAGCGGCCACAAAATGAACTAAATCAAAATTCTATTTGTGTCTAATTTCCATACACTTTAGCGGCCCCTCCTGACCAGACGCCAAATTGAACGGGATACTTTAGACACTAGCGCCCCCTGTCAGCCAGAAGCCTAACAAAACACGATTTTATAGACTAGCGTCCTCTGCCGACCAAACGCTAAATTGAGGAACGAACTAGCGACATCTAGCGTGGAATAGTCGAACAGAAAATACCTAGTGGCCGCAAGTTGAACTCAATAAAAATTCTATATGTGTCCAATTTCTATACACACTAGCGGCCCCTGCTGGCCAAACGCCAAATTAAACAGGATACTATAGACACTAGTGCCCCCTGTCGGCCAGACGCCAAACTAAACACGAAAGTACCTAGCAGCCCCAAGTTGAACTAAATGAAAATTGTATTTGTGTCTAATTACTATACACACTAGCAGCCCCTGCTGGCCAGACGTCAAATTAAACTGGATACTACAGACACTATCGCACTCTGTAGGCCAGACGCCAAACTAAACACGATTCTATAAACACCAGCGCCCTTTGCCAACCAAACCCCAAACTGAAGCACGAATTAGCGACATCTAGCGTAGAATAGTCAGACGCAAAATACCTAGCGGTCGAAAGTTGAACTAAATGAAAATTCTATTTGTTTTTAATTTCCATACACACTAACGGCCTCTGCCGGCCAGACGCCGAATCAAACAGGATACTATAGACACTATAGCCCTCTGTTGGCTAAACGCCAAATTAAACACGATTCTATAGACACTTGCGCCCCCTGTCGAACAATCACCAACCTAAAGCCCTCATAAGCGCCACTTAGCGTGGAATAGTCGAACGGAATGTACCTACCGGCCGCTAGTTGAACTAAATAAAAATTTCATTTGTGTCTAATTTCTATACACTTTAGCGGCCCCTGCTGGCCAGACGCCAAATTAAACAGGATACTATTGACACTAGCGCCTCCTGTCGGCCAGACACCGAACAAAACACGATTCTATAGACTAGTGACCTCTGCCGACCAAACGCCAAACTAAAGCACGATCTAGCGACATCTAGCGTGGAATAGTCGAACGGAAAGTACCTAGGGGCCGCAAGCTGAACCGAATAAGAATTCTATTTGTGTCCAATTTCTATACACACTAGCGTCTCCTCCCGGCCAGAAACCATACTTAACACGATTCTATAGACACCAGCGCTCTCTGCTGGCCAAACGCCAAACTAAACACGATTCTATAGACAAAAGCGTCCACTGCCGACCAGACGCCAAACTTGACTTAATTTCATAGACTAGTGTCCCCTGCCGACCAAACGCCAAACGAAGTTCGGTTCCATACACACTAGCGCCACCCGCCGGCCAAAGGCTTAATAAATCACGATTCTACAGGCACTATTGCCCTCTGTCGACCAATCGCCAAATTACAACACGATTTCATAGACAGTAGCAACAACTGCCAGCCAGACGCCAAATTTAACAGGATACTATAGACACTAGCGCCCCCTGTCGGTCAGACACCAAACAAAACACGATTTCATAGACTAGCGTCCTATGCCGTCCAAACGCCAAATTAAGGAACGAACTAGCGACATCAAGCGTGGAATAGTCAAACGCAAAATACCTAACGGCCGAAAGTTGAACTAAATAAAAATTCTATTTGTTTTTAATTTCTATACACACTAGCGGCCCCTGCCGGCCAGACGCCAAATCAAACAGGATACTATAGACACTATCGCCCTCTGTTGGCTAAACGCCAAATTTAACTTGATTCTATACGCACTTGCGCCTCATGTCGGCCAGACGCCAAACTAAACACGATTCTATAGACTAGTGACCTCTGCCGACAAAACGCCAAACTAAAGCACAAACTAGCGACATCTCGCTTGGAATAGTCGAACGGAAAGTACCTACCGGCCGCTAGTTGAACTAAATAGAAATTCTATTTGTGTCTAATTTCTATACACTTCAGCGGCCCCTGCTGGCCAGACGCCAAATTAAACAGGATACTATAGACACTAGCGCCCCCTGTCAGTCAGACGCCAAACAAAACACGATTTTCTAGACTAGCGTCCTATGCCGACCAAACGCCAAATTAAGGAACGAACTAGCGACATCAAGCGTGAAATAGTCAAACGCAAAATACCTAGCGGCCGAAAGTTGAACTAAATAAAAATTCTATTTGTTTTTAATTTCTATACACACTAGCGGCCTTTGCCGGCCAGACGCCAAATCAAACAGGATACCATAGACACTATCGTCCTCTGTTGGCTAAACGCCAAATTGAACACGATTCTATACATACTTGCGCCTCATGTCGGCCAGACGCCAAACTAAACACGATTCTATAGACTAGATTCCTCTGTCGACCAAACACCAAACTAAAGCACTCATTAGCGCCACTTAGCCGGGAATAGTAGAACGAGAAGTTCCTAGCGGCCGCTAGTTGAACTAAATGAAAATTCTATTTGTGTCTAATTTCTATACACTTTAGCACCACCTGCCAGCCAGACGCCAAATTAAACAGGATACTATGGACACTATCGCCCCCTGTAGGCCAGACGCCAAACTAAACACGATTCTATAGACACTGGCACCCTCTCCCGACCAAACGCCAGATTAAGGAACGAACTAGCGACATCTAGCTTGGAATGGACGAACAGAAAAAACCTAGTGGCCGCAAGTTGAACCAAATATAAATTGTATTTGTGTCTAATTTCTATACACACCAGCGGCCACTCCCGGCCTGACGACAATTTGAACAGGATACTATAGACACTATCGCACCCTGTCGGCCAGACGCCAAACAAATTACGATTTTATAGACTAGCGTCCTCTGCCGACCAAACGCCAAATTAAAGAACGAAATAGAGACATCTAGCGTGGAATAGTCGAACAGAAAAACCCAGTGGCCGCAAGTTGAACTAAATATAAATTGTATGTGTGTCTAATTTCTATAAACACAAGCAGCCCCTCCAGGCCAGACGCCAAATCAAACAGGATACTATAGACACTATCCCCCTCTGTTGGCTAAACGCCAAATAAAACACGATTCTATACACACTTGCGCCCCCTGTCGGCCAGACGCCAAACTAAACACGATTCTATAGACTAGATTCCTCTGTCGACCAAACACCAAACTAAAGCAATCATTAGCGCCACTTAGTGGGGACTAGTAGAACGGGAAGTTCCTAGCGGCGTCAAGTTAAACTAGATGAAAATTTTATTTGTGTCTAATTTCTATACACACTGGCGGCCCTTGTTGACCGAACGGCAAATTATACAGGATACTATAGACACTAGCGCCCCCTGTCGGTCAGACGTCAAACAAAACACGATTTTATAGACTAGCGTCCTATGCCGACCAAACGCCAAATTAAGGAACGAACTAGCGACATCTACCGTGGAATAGTCGAACAGAAAAAACCTAGTGGCCGCAAGTTGAACTAAATAGAAATTGTATTTGTGTCTTATTTCTATACACACCAGCGGCCCCTCCCGGCCAGACGCCAAATTAAACAGGATACTATAGACAGTATCGCCCTCTGTAGGCCAGACGATTCTATATACACTGGCCTTCTCTGTGGACCAAACGCCAAATTTAAAACGATTCAATAGACAATTGCGCCCCCTGTCGGCCAGACGTCAAACAAAACACGATTCTGTAGACTAGCGAACTTTGACGACCAAACGCCAAACTAAAACACGAACTAGCGACATCTAGCGTGGAAAAGTGGAACGGAAAATACCTAGCGGGCGCAAGTTGAACTACATAAAAATTCTATTTGTGTCTAATTTCTATACACACTAGCGGCCCCTGCCGGCCAAACGTCAAATTAAACAGGATACTATAGACACCAGCGCTTCCTGTCTGCCAAAAGCCAAACAAAACACGATTCTATAGGCTGGCGTCCTCTGCCGATCAAACGCCAAATTGAGGAACAAACTAGCGACATCTAGCGTGGAATAGACGAACAGAAAATACCTAGCGGCCGCAAGTTGAACTAAATGAAAATTCCATTTGTGTCTAATTTCTATACACAGTAGCGGTTCCTGCTGACCAGACGCCAAATTAATACCATTCAATAGACAATTGCGCTTTCTGCCGGCCAGACGCCAAACTAATGCACGAAATATCGACATCAAGCGTGGAATAGTCGGACGGGAAATACCTAGCGGCCGCAAAAAGAACTAAATCAAAATTCTATTTTTGTCTAATTTCCATACACAGTAGCGGCCCCTCCCGGCCAGACGTCAAATTGAACGGGATACTTTAGACACTAGCGCCCCCTGTCGGTCAGACGCCAAACAAAAAAAGATTTTACAGACTAGCGTCCTCTGCCGACCAAACGCCAAATCAAGGAACGAACTAGCGACATCTAGCGTGGGATAGTCGAACAGAAAATACCTAGCGGCCGCAAGTTGAACTAAATTAAAATTCTATTCATGTCTAATTTCTATACACACTAGCGCCCTCTGCCGGCCAAACGCCAAATTAAACGGGATACTATATACACCAGCGCCCCCTGTCGGCCAGAAGCCAAACTAAACATGTTGCTATAAAAACCAGCGCCCTCTGCCAACCAAACCCCAAACTTAAGCACAAATTAGCGACATCTAGTTTGGAATAGTCAAATGCAAAATACCTAGCGGCCGAAAGTTGAACTAAATATGAATTGTATTTGTGTCTTATTTATATACACACCAGCGGTCCCTCTTGGCCAGACGGCAAATTAAACAGGATAATATAGACACTATTGCCCACTGGCGGCCAGACGCCAAACTAAACATGATTCTATAGACACCAGCGCCTTCTGCCAAGCAATCGCCAAATTAATACGATTCAATAGACAATTGCGCCTTCTGCCGGCCAGACGCCAAACTAATTCACGAAATATCGACATCAAGCGTGGAATAGTAGGACGGGAAATATCTAGCGGCCACAAAATGAACTAAATCAAAATTCTATTTGTGTCTAATTTCCATACACACTAGCGGCCCCTCCTGACCAGACGCCAAATTGAACGGGATACTTTAGACACTAGCGCCCCCTGTCAGCCAGAAGCCTAACAGAAGAAGATTTTATAGACCAGCGTCCTCTGCCGACCAAACGCTAAATTAAGGAACGAACTAGCGACATCTAGCGTGGAATAGTCGAACAGAAAATACCTAGCGGCCGCAATTTGAACTAAATATGAATTGTATTTGTGTCTTACTTATATACACACCAGCGGCCTCTCTTGGCCAGACGCCAAATTAAACAGGATAATATAGACACAATCGCACGCTGCCGGCCGGACGCCAAACCAAACATGATTCTATAGACACCAGCGCCCTCTGCCAACCAATCGCCAAATTAATACGATTCAATAGACAATTGCACCTTCTGCCGGCCAGACGCCAGATTAATGCACGAAATATCGACATCAAGCGTGGAATAGTCGGACGGGAAATACCTAGCGGCCGAAAAATGAACTAAATCGAAATTCTTCTTGTGTCTAATTTCCATAAACACTAGCGGCCCCTTCCGGCCAGACGCCAAATTGAACGGGATACTTTAGACACTAGCGCCCCTTGTCAGCCAGAAGCCAAACAAAACACGATTTTATAGACTAGCGTCCTCTGCCGACCAAACGCCAAATTAAGGAACGAACTAGCGACATCTAGCGTGGAATAGTCGAACAGAAAATACCTAGCGGCCGCAAGTTGAACTCAATAAAAATTTTATTTGTGTCCAATTTCTATACACACTAGTGCCCCCTGTCGGCCAGACGCCAAACTAAACAAGAAAGTACCTAGCAGCCGCAAATTGAACTAAATGAATATTGTATTTGTGTCTAATTTCTATACACACTAGCAGCCCCTGCTGGCCAGACGTCAAATTAAACACGATTCTATAAACACCAGCGCCCTCTGCCAACCAAACCCCAAACTGAATTACGAATTAGCGACATCTAGCGTGGAATAGTCAGACGCAAAATACCTAGCGGTCGAAAGTTGAACTAAATGAAAATTCTATTTGTTTTTAATTTCCATACACACTAACGGCCCCTGCCGGCCAGACGCCAAATCAAACAGGATACTATAGACACTATAGCCCTCTGTTGGCTAAACGCCAAATTAAACACGATTCTATAGACACTTGCGCCCTCTGTCGACCAAGCACCAACCTAAAGCACTCATTAGCGCCACTTAGCGTGGAATAGTAGAACGGGAAGTTCCTAGCGGCCTCAAGTTGAACTAAATAAAAATTCTATCTGTGTCTAATTTCTATACACTTTAGCGGCCCCTGCTGGCCAGACGCCAAATTAAACAGGATACTATGGACACTAGCGCCTCCTGTCGGCCAGACGCCAAACAAAACACGATTCTATAGACTAGTGACTTCTGCCGACCAAACGCCAAACTAAAGCACAAACTAGCGACATCTAGCGTGGAACAGTCGAACGGATAGTACCTAGAGGCCGCAAGTTGAACTGAATAAGAATTCTATTTGTGTCCAATTTCTATACACACTAGCGTCTCCTTCCGGCCAGAAACCATACTTAACACGATTCTATAGACACCAGCGCTCTCTGCTGGCCAAATGCCAAACTAAACACGATTCTATAGACAAATGCATCCACTGCCGACCAAACGCCAAACGAAGTTCGATCCCATAGACACTAGCGCCACCCGCCGGCCAAAGGCTCAATAAATCACGATTCTACAGGCACTATTGCCCTCTGTCGACCAATCGCCAAATTACAACACGATTTCATGAACAGTAGCACCACCTGCCAGCCAGACGCCAAATTGAACAGGATACTATAGACACTAGCGCCCTCTGTTGGCTAAACGCCAAATTAAACACGATTCTATACACACTAGATTCCTCTGTCGACCAAACTCCAAACTAAAACACTTATTAGCGCCACTCAGCCTGGAATAGTAGAACGGGAAGTTCCTAGCGGCCTCAAGTTAAACTAGATGAAAATTTTATTTGTGTCTAATTTCTATACACACTGGCGGCCCTTGTTGGCCAAACGGCAAATTATACAGGATACAATTGACACTAGCGCCTCCTGTCGTCCAGACGCCAAACAAAATACGATCCTATAGACTAGTGACCTCTGCCGGTCAGACGCCAAACTAAAGCACGAAAGCAGAAAAACCTAGCGGCCGAAATTTGAACTAAATATGAATTGTATTTGTGTCTTATTTATATACACATCAGCGGTCCCTCTTGGCCAGACGCAAATTAAACAGGATAATATAGACACTATCGCCCACTGTCGGCCAGACGCCAAACTAAACATGATTCTATAGACACCAGCGCCCTCTGACAAGAAATCGCCAATTTAATACGATAGACAATTGCGCCTTCTGCCGGCCAGACGCAAAACTAATGCAAGAAATATCAACATCAAGCGTGGAAAAGTCGGACGGGAAATACCTAGCGGCCACAAAATGAACTAAATCAAAATTCTATTTGTGTCTAATTTCCATACACACTAGCGGCCCCTCCTGACCAGACGCCAGATTAAACCGGATACTTTAGACACTAGCGCCCCCTGTCAGCCAGAAGCCTAACAAAACACGATTTCATAGACTAGCGTCCTCTGCCGACCAAACGCTAAATTAAGAAACGAACTAGCGACATCTAGCGTGGAATAGTCGAACAGAAAATACCTAGCGGCCGCAAGTTGAACTCAATAAAAATTCTATTTGTGTCCAATTTCTATACACACTAGCGGCCCCTGCTGGCCAAACGCCAAATTAAACAGGATACTATAGACACTAGTGCCCCCTGTCGTCCAGACGCCAAACTAAACACGAAAGTACCTAGCAGCCCCAAGTTGACTTAAATAAAAATTTTATTTGTGTCTAATTTCTATACACTTTAGCGGCCCCTGCTGGCCAGACGCCAAATTAAACAGGATACCATTGACACTAGCCCCTCCTGTCGGCCAGACGCCAAACAAAACACGATTCTATAGACTAGTGACCTCTGCCGACCAAACGCCAAACTAAAGCACAAACTAGCGACATCTAGCGTGGAATAGTCGAACGGAAAGTACCTAGGGGCCGCAAGTTGAACTGAATAAGAATTCTATTTGTGTTCAATTTCTATAAACACTAGCGTCTCCTCCCGGCCAGAAACCATACTTAACACGATTCTATAGACACCAGCGCTCTCTGCTGGCCAAAAGCCAAACTAAACACGATTCTATAGACAAATGCGTCCACTGCCGACCAGACGCCAAACTAAACTTAATTTCATAGACTAGTGTCCCCTGCCGACCAAACGCCAAACGAAGTTCGATTTCATAGACACTAGCGCCACCCGCCAGCCAAAGGCTTAATAAATCACGATTCTACAGGCACTATTGCCCTCTGTCGTCCAATCGCCAAATTACAACACGATTCCATAGACAGTGGCAACACCTGCCAGCCAGACGCCAAATTGAACAGGATACTATAGACACTAGCGCCCCCTGTCGGTCAGACGCCAAACAAAACACGATTTTATAGACTAGCGTCCTATGCCGACCAAACGCCAAATTAAGGAACGAACAAGCGACATCTAGCGTGGAATAGTCAAACGCAAAATACCTAGCGGCCGAAAGTTGAACTAAATAAAAATTCTATTTGTTTTTAATTTCAATACACACTAGCGGCCCCTGCCGGCTAGACGCCAAATCAAACAGGATACTATAGACACTATCGCCCTCTGTTGGCTAAACGCCAAATTAAACACGATTCTATACACACTTGCGCCCCATGTCGGCCAGACGCCAAACTAAACACGATTCTATAGACTAGATTCCTTTGTCGACCAAACACCAAACTAAAGCACTCATTAGCGCCACTTAGCCGGGAATAGTAGAACGGGAAGTTCCTAGCGGCCGCTAGTTGAACTAAATGAAAATTCTATTTGTGTCTAATTTCTATACACTTTAGCAGCCCCTGCTGGCCAGACGCCAAATTAAACAGGATACTATTGAAACTAACGCCTCCTGTCGGCCAGACGCCAAACAAAACACGATTCTATAGACTAGTGACCTCTGCCGACCAAACGCCAAACTAAAGCACAAACTAGCGACATCTAGCTTGGAATAGTCGAACGGAAAGTACCTACCGGCCGCTAGTTGAACTAAATAAAAATTCTATTTGTGTCTAATTTCCATACACTTCAGCGGCCCCTGCTAGCAAGACGCCAAATTAAACAGGATACTATATACACTAGCGCCCCCTGTCGGTCAGACTCCAAACAAAACACGATTTTATAGACAAGCGTCCTCTGCCGACCAAACGCCAAATTAAAGTACGAACTAGCGACATCTAGCTTGGAATAGTCGAACGGAAAATACCTAGCAGCCGCAAGTTGAAATGAATAAAAATTCTATTTGTGTCTAATTCCTATACACACTAGCGGCCCCTGCCGGCCAAACGCCAAATTGAGGAACAAACTAGCGACATCTAGCGTGAGATAGACGAACAGAAAATACCTAGCGGCCGCAAGTTGTACTCAATGAAAATTCCTTTTGTGTCTAATTTCTATACACAGTAGCGGTTCCTGCTGACCAGACGCCAAATTAAACAGGATACTATAGACACTATCGCACCCTGTAGGCCAGACGCCAAACTAAACACGATTCTATAGATACTGGCGCCCTCTGTCGACCAAGCGCCAAATTTAAAACGATTCAATAGACAATTGCGCCCCCTGTCGGCCAGACGCCAAACAAAACACGATTCTGTAGACTAGCGAACTTTTACGACCAAACGCCAAACTAAAGCACGAAATAGCGACATCTAGCGTGGAATAGTCGAACGGAAAATACCTAGCGGCCGCAAGTTGAACTAAATAAAAATTCTATTTATGTCTAATTTCTATACACATTAGCGGCCTCTGCCCGCCATACGCCAAATTAAACAGGATACTATAGACACCAGCGCCCCCTGTCGGCCAGAAGCCAGACTAAACATGATTCTATAAAAACCAGCGCCCTCTGCCAACTAAACCTCAAAAAAAAGCACGAATTAGCGACATCTAGTTTGGAATAGTCAAATGCAAAATACCTAGCGGTCGAAAGTTGAACTAAATAAAAATTCTATTTGTTTCTGATTTCTATACACACTAGCGGCCCCTGCCGGCCAGACGCCAAACTAAACACGATTCTATAGACTAGATTCCTCTGTCGACCAAACACCAAACTAAAGCACTCATTAGCGCCACTTAGCGGGGAATAGTAGAACGGGAAGTTCCTAGCGGCCTCAAGTTAAACTAGTTGAAAATTGTATTTGTGTCTAATTTCTATACACACTAGCGGCCCCTGTTGGCCAAACGGCAAATTATACAGGATACTATTGACACTAGCGCCTCCTGTTGTCCAGACGCCAAACAAAACACGATCCTATAGACTAGTGACCTCTGCCGGCCAGACGCCAAACTGAAGCACGAACTGCGACATCTAGCGTGGAATAGTCGAACGGCAAGTACCTAGCGGCCGCAAGTTGAACTAAATAAGAATTCTATTTGTGTCCAATTTCTATACACACTAGCGTCTCCTCCCGGCCACAAACCATAATAAACACGATTCTATAGACACCAGTTCTCTATGCTGACCAAACGCCAAATTAAACACGATCCTATAGACAAATGCGTCCACTGCCGACCAGACGCCAAACTGAACACAATTCGATAGACTAGTGTCCCCTGCCGACCAAACGCCAAACGACGTTCGATTCCATAGACACTAGCGCCACCCGCCAGCCAAAGGCTAAATAAATCACGATTCTACAGGCACTATTGCCCTCTTCCGACCAATCGCCAAACTACAACACGATTCCATAGACAGTAGCACCACCTGCCAGCCAGACACCAAATTAAACAGGATAGTGTCTAACTAGCGCCCCCTGTCAGCCAGAAGCCAAACAAAACAAGAAAGTACCTAGCGACCGCAAGATGAACTGAATAAAAATTCTATTCTTGTCTAATTTCTATACACATTAGCGCCCCCTGTCAACCAGACGCCACACAAAACACGATTATATAGACTGGCGTCCTTTCCGGACCAAACTCCAAATTGAGGAACAAACTAGTGACATCTAGCGTGGAATAGACGAACAGGAAATACCTAGCGGCGGCAAGTTGAACTAAATAAAAATTCTATTTGTGTCTAATTTCTATACACACTAGCGGCCCCTGCCGGCCAAACGCCAAATTAAACAGGATACTATAGACACTAGTGCCCCCTTTTGGCCAGACGCCAAACATAATACGATTCTATAGACATCAGTGCCCTCTGCCGACCAAACGCCAAATTAGGAAACGAACTAGCGACATCCAGCGTGGAATAGTCGAACAGAAAATACCTAGCGGCTGCAAGTTGAACTAAATGAAGATTCTATTTGTGTCTAATTTCTATACACACTAGCGGCCCCTGCCGACCAAACGCCAAACAAAACACGAAAGTACCTAGCGGCCGCAAGTTGAAATAAATTAAAATTTTATTTGTGTCTAAGTTCTATACACACTAGCGGCCCCTGCCGGGCAGACCCCAAACTAAACATGATTCTATAGAGACCAGCGTCCTCTGCCAACCAATCACCAAATTAATACGATTCAATAGACAATTGCGCCTTCTGCCGGCCAGACGCCAAACTAATGCACGAAATAGCGACATCAAGCGTGGAATAGTCGGACGGAAAATAACTAGCAGCCGCAAGTTGAATTGAATAAAAATTCTATCTGTGTCTAATTTCTCTACACACTGGCGAACCCTCCTGACAAGACGCCAAATTAAACACGACTCTCTAGACACTATCGCGCTCTGTCGTCCATTTATGCAAATAAAACACGATCATGTGGACACTAGCTCCCCCTGTCTGCCAGACTCCAAACAAAACACGATTCTATAGACTAGCGTCCTCTGCCGACCAAACGCCAAATTAAGGAACAAACTAGCGACATCTAGCATGGAATAAGCGAACAGAAAATACCTAGCGGCCGCAAGTTGAACTCAATAAAAATTCTATTTGTGTCCAATTTCTATACACACTAGCACTCCTCCCGGCCAGAAACCATACTTAACACGATTCTATAGACACCAGCGGTCTCTGCTGGCCAAACGCCAAATTAAACACGATTCCATAGACAAATGCGTCCACTGCCGACCAGACGCCAAACTAAACACAATTTCATAGACTAGTGTCCCCTGCCGACCAAACGCCAAAAGAAGTTCGATTCCATAGACACTAGACCACCCGCCGACCAAAGGCTTAATAAAACACGATTCTACAGGCACTATTCCCCTCTGTCGACCAATCGCCAAACTACAACACGATTCTATAGACACTTGCGTAATCTGTCGGCCAGACGCCAAACTAAACACGATTCTATGGACTAGATTCCTCTGTCGACCAAACACCAAAATAAAGCACTCATTAGCGCCACTTAACTAACTAAATGAAAATTTTATTTGTGTCTAATTTCTATACACACTAGCGGCCCCTGTTGGCCAAACGGCAAATTATACAGGATACTATTGACACTATCGCCCTCTGTCGTCCATTTATACAAATAAAACACGATCATGTGGACACTAGCTCCCCCTCTCTGCCAGACTCCAAACAAAACACGATTCTATGGTCTAGCGTCCTTTGCTGACCAAACGCCAAATTGAGTAACAAACTAGCGACATCTAGCATGGAATAAGCGAACAGAAAATACATAGCGGCCGCAAAATGGACTAAATCAAAATTCTATTTGTGTCTAATTTCTATACACACTAGCGGCCCCGCCAGCCAAACGCCAAATTAAACAGGATACTATAGACACTAGTGCCCCCTGTCGGCAAGACGCCAAACAAAACACGATTCTATAGACACCAGTGCCCTCTGCCGACCAAACGCCAAATTAAGAAACGAACTAGCGACATCTAACGTGGAATAGTCGAACAGAAAATACCTAGCGGCCGCAAGTTCAACTAAATGAAGATTCTATTTGTGTCTAATATCTATACACACTAGCGGCCCCTGCCGGCCAAACGCCAAATTAAGCAGGATATTATAGACATTAGCGCCCCCTGTCGGTCAAACGCCAAACTAAACACGATTCTATAGACACCAGCGCCCTCTGCCAGCCAAACGCCAAATTAAACAGAATACTATAGACACCAGCGCCCCCTGTCGGCCAAAAGCCAAACAAAACACGATTCTATAGACTAGCGACCTCTGCCGACCAAACACCAATCTGGAGCACGAACTAGCGACATCTAGCGTGGAATAGTCGAACGGAAAATACCTAGCGACCGCAAGATGTACTGAATGAAAATTCTATTTGTGTCTAATTTCTATATACACTAGCGGCCCCTGCTGGCCAGACGCCAAATTGACCAGGATACTTTAGATACTAGCGCCCCCTGTCGGCCAGAAGCCAAACAAAACACGATTCTATAGACTGGCGTCCTCTCCAGACCAAACTCCAAATTGAGGAACAAACTAGTGACATCTAGCGTGGAATAGACGAAAAGAAAATAACTAGCGGCCGCAAGTTGAACTAAATAAAAATTCTATTTGTGTTTAATTTCTATACACACTAGCGGCCCCTGCCGGCCAAACGAGAAACTGAACAGGATAGAAGAGACACTAGTGCCCCCTGTCGGCTAGACGCCAAACAAAACACGATTCTATAGACACCAGTGCCCTCTGCCGACCAAACGCCAAATTAAGAAACGAACTAGCAACATCTACCGTGGAATAGTCGAACAGAAAATACCTAGCGGCCGCAAGTTGAACTATATGAAGATTCTATTTGTGTCTAATTTCTATACCCACTAGCGGCTCCTGCCGGCCAAACGCCAAATTAAGCAGTGTATTATAGAAATTAGCGCCCCCTGTCGGCCAGACGCCAAACTAAACACGATTATATAGACACTTGCGCCCCCTGTCGGCCAGACGCCAAACAAAACACGATTCTATGGACTAGATTCCTCTGTCGACCAAACACCAAAATAAAGCACTCATTAGCGCCACTTAACTAACTAAATGAAAATTTTATTTGTGTCTAATTTCTATACACACTAGCGGCCCCTGTTGGCCAAACGGCAAATTATACAGGATACTATTGACACTATCGCCCTCTGTCGTCCATTTATACAAATAAAACACGATCATGTGGACACTAGCTCCCCCTCTCTGCCAGACTCCAAACAAAACACGATTCTATGGTCTAGCGTCCTTTGCTGACCAAACGCCAAATTGAGTAACAAACTAGCGACATCTAGCATGGAATAAGCGAACAGAAAATACATAGCGGCCGCAAAATGAACTCAATAAAAATTCTATTTGTGTCCAATTTCTATACACACTAGCACTCCTCCCGGCCAGAAACCATACTTAACACGATTCTATAGACACCAGCGGTCTCTGCTGGCCAAACGCCAAATTAAACACGATTCTATAGACAAATGCGTCCACTGCCGACCAGACGCCAAACTAAACACAATTTCATAGACTAGTGTCCCCTGCCGACCAAACGCCAAAAGAAGTTCGATTCCATAGACACTAGACCACCCGCCGACCAAAGGCTTAATAAAACACGATTCTACAGGCACTATTCCCCTCTGTCGACCAATCGCCAAACTACAACACGATTCTATAGACACTTGCGTAATCTGTCGGCCAGACGCCAAACTAAACACGATTCTATGGACTAGATTCCTCTGTCGACCAAACACCAAAATAAAGCACTCATTAGCGCCACTTAACTAACTAAATGAAAATTTTATTTGTGTCTAATTTCTATACACACTAGCGGCCCCTGTTGGCCAAACGGCAAATTATACAGGATACTATTGACACTATCGCCCTCTGTCGTCCATTTATACAAATAAAACACGATCATGTGGACACTAGCTCCCCCTCTCTGCCAGACTCCAAACAAAACACGATTCTATGGTCTAGCGTCCTTTGCTGACCAAACGCCAAATTGAGTAACAAACTAGCGACATCTAGCATGGAATAAGCGAACAGAAAATACATAGCGGCCGCAAAATGGACTAAATCAAAATTCTATTTGTGTCTAATTTCTATACACACTAGCGGCCCCGCCAGCCAAACGCCAAATTAAACAGGATACTATAGACACTAGTGCCCCCTGTCGGCAAGACGCCAAACAAAACACGATTCTATAGACACCAGCGCCCTCTGCCGACCAAACGCCAAATTAAGAAACGAACTAGCGACATCTAACGTGGAATAGTCGAACAGAAAATACCTAGCGGCCGCAAGTTCAACTAAATGAAGATTCTATTTGTGTCTAATATCTATACACACTAGCGTCCCCTACCGGCCAAACGCCAAATTAAGCAGGATATTATAGACATTAGCGCCCCCTGTCGGTCAAACGCCAAACTAAACACGATTCTATAGACACCAGCGCCCTCTGCCAGCCAAACGCCAAATTAAACAGAATACTATAGACACCAGCGCCCCCTGTCGGCCAAAAGCCAAACAAAACACGATTCTATAGACTAGCGACCTCTGCCGACCAAACACCAATCTGAAGCACGAACTAGCGACATCTAGCGTGGAATAGTCGAACGGAAAATACCTAGCGACCGCAAGATGTACTGAATGAAAATTCTATTTGTGTCTAATTTCTATATACACTAGCGGCCCCTGCTGGCCAGACGCCAAATTGACCAGGATACTTTAGATACTAGCGCCCCCTGTCGGCCAGAAGCCAAACAAAACACGATTCTATAGACTGGCGTCCTCTCCAGACCAAACTCCAAATTGAGGAACAAACTAGTGACATCTAGCGTGGAATAGACGAAAAGAAAATAACTAGCGGCCGCAAGTTGAACTAAATAAAAATTCTATTTGTGTTTAATTTCTATACACACTAGCGGCCCCTGCCGGCCAAACGAGAAACTGAACAGGATAGAAGAGACACTAGTGCCCCCTGTCGGCCAGACGCCAAACAAAACACGATTCTATAGACACCAGTGCCCTCTGCCGACCAAACGCCAAATTAAGAAACGAACTAGCAACATCTACCGTGGAATAGTCGAACAGAAAATACCTAGCGGCCGCAAGTTGAACTATATGAAGATTCTATTTGTGTCTAATTTCTATACCCACTAGCGGCTCCTGCCGGCCAAACGCCAAATTAAGCAGTGTATTATAGAAATTAGCGCCCCCTGTCGGCCAGACGCCAAACTAAATACGATTATATAGACACTTGCGCCCCCTGTCGGCCAGACGCCAAACAAAACACGATTCTATAGACTAGTGACCTCTGCCGGCCAGACGCCAAACTGAAGCACGAACTGTGACATCTAGCGTGGAATAGTCGAACGGAATGTACGTAGCGGCCGAATGTTGAACTAAATAAGAATTCTATTTGTGTCCAATTTCTATACACACTAGCGTCTCCTTCCGGCCAGAAACCATACTTAACACGATTCTATAGACACCAGCGCTCTCTGCTGGCCAAACGCCAAATTAAACACGATTCTATAGACAAATGCGTCCACTGCCGACCAGACGTCAAACTAAACACTATTTCATAGACTAGTGTCCCTTGCCGACCAAACGCCAAACGAAGTTCGATTCCATAGACACTAGCGCCACCCGCCAGCCAAAGGCTCAATAAATCACGATTCTACAGGCACTATTGCCCTCTTTTGACCAATCGACAAACTACAACACGATTTCATAGACAGTAGCACCCCCTGCCAGCCAGACGCCAAATTAAACAGGATACTATAGACACTAGCGCCTCCTGTCGGTCAGACGCCAAACAAAACACGATTTGTTAGACTAGCGTCCTATGCCGACCAAACGCCAAATTAAGGAACGAACTAGCGACATCTAGCGTGGAATTGTCGAACAGAAAAAACCTAGTGGCCGCAAGTTGAACTAAATATAAATTGTATTTGTGTCTAATTTCTTTACACACCAGCGGCCCCTCCCGGCCAGACGCCAAATTGTACAGGATACTATAGACACTAGCGTTCCCTGTCGGCCAGAAGCCAAACAAAACACGATTTTATAGACTTGCGACCTCTGCCGACCAAACGCCAAACTTAAGCCCGAACTAGCAACATCTAGCGTGGAATATTCAAACGGAAAATAACTAGCGGCCGCAAGTTGAACTAAATAAAAATTCTCTTTGTTTCTAATTTCTATACACACTAGCAGCCCCTCCAGGCCAGACGCCAAATTAAGCAGGATATCATAGACATTAGCGATATCTGTCGGCCAGAAGCCAAACAAAACACGATTCTATAGACTAGTGACCTCTGCCGACCAAACGCCCAACTAAAGCACAAACTAGCGACATCTAGCGTGGAATAGTCGAACGGAAAGTACGTAGCGGCCGCAAGTTGAACTGAATAAGAATTCTATTTGTGTCCAATTTCTATACACACTAGCGTCTCCTTCCGGCCAGAAACCATACTTAACACGATTCTATAGACACCAGCGCTCTCTGCTGGCCAAACGCCAAATTAAACACGATTCTACAGACAAATGCGTCCACTAGCGACCAGACGCCAAACTAAACAATATTTCATAGACTAGTGTCCCCTGCCGACCAAACGCCAAACGAAGTTCGATTCTATAGACACTAGCGCCACCCGCCAGCCAAAGGCTTGATAAATCACGATTCTACAAGCACACCCAACTCAATAAAAATTTTATTGTGTCTAATTTCTATACACACTTGCGGCCCCTGCCGGCCAAACGCCAAATTTGACAGGATACTATAGACACTAGTGCCCCCTGTCGGCCAGACGCCGAACAAAACACGATTCTATAGACTTGCGACCTTGGCCGACCAAACGCCAAACTTAAGCCCGAACTAGCGACATCTAGCGTGGAATATTCGAACGGAAAATACCTAGTGGCCGCAAGTTGAACTGAATAAAAATTCTATTTGTGTTTAATTTCTATACACACTAGCGGCTCCTCCAGGCCAGACACCAAATTAAGCAGGATATCATAGACATTAGCGATCCCTGTAGGCCAGACGCCAAACTAAACACGAAAGTACCTAGCAGCCGCAAAATGAACTTAATGAAAATTCTATTCGTGTCTAATTTCTATACTTACTAGCAGCACCTGCCGGCCAGACGTCAAATTAAACAGGATACTATAGACACTATCGCACCCTGTCGGCCAGACGCCAAACAAAACACGATTCTATAGACTAGTGACCTTTGCCGGCCAGACGCCAAACTGAAGCACGAACTGTGACATCTAGCGTGGAATAGTCGAACGGAATGTACGTAGCGGCCGAATGTTGAACTAAATAAGAATTCTATTTGTGTCCAATTTCTATACACACTAGCGTCTCCTTCCGGCCAGAAACCATACTTAACACGATTCTATAGACACCAGCGCTCTCTGCTGGCCAAACGCCAAATTAAACACGATTCTATAGACAAATGCGTCCACTGCCGACCAGACGTCAAACTAAACACTATTTCATAGACTAGTGTCCCTTGCCGACCAAACGCCAAACGAAGTTCGATTCCATAGACACTAGCGCCACCCGCCAGCCAAAGGCTCAATAAATCACGATTCTACAGGCACTATTGCCCTCTTTTGACCAATCGACAAACTACAACACGATTTCATAGACAGTAGCACCCCCTGCCAGCCAGACACCAAATTAAACAGGATACTATAGACACTAGCGCCTCCTGTCGGTCAGACGCCAAACAAAACACGATTTGTTAGACTAGCGTCCTATGCCGACCAAACGCCAAATTAAGGAACGAACTAGCGACATCTAGCGTGGAATTGTCGAACAGAAAAAACCTAGTGGCCGCAAGTTGAACTAAATATAAATTGTATTTGTGTCTAATTTCTTTACACACCAGCGGCCCCTCCCGGCCAGACGCCAAATTGTACAGGATACTATAGACACTAGCGTTCCCTGTCGGCCAGAAGCCAAACAAAACACGATTTTATAGACTTGCGACCTCTGCCGACCAAACGCCAAACTTAAGCCCGAACTAGCAACATCTAGCGTGGAATATTCAAACGGAAAATAACTAGCGGCCGCAAGTTGAACTAAATAAAAATTCTCTTTGTTTCTAATTTCTATACACACTAGCAGCCCCTCCAGGCCAGACGCCAAATTAAGCAGGATATCATAGACATTAGCGATATCTGTCGGCCAGAAGCCAAACAAAACACGATTCTATAGACTAGTGACCTCTGCCGACCAAACGCCCAACTAAAGCACAAACTAGCGACATCTAGCGTGGAATAGTCGAACGGAAAGTACGTAGCGGCCGCAAGTTGAACTGAATAAGAATTCTATTTGTGTCCAATTTCTATACACACTAGCGTCTCCTTCCGGCCAGAAACCATACTTAACACGATTCTATAGACACCAGCGCTCTCTGCTGGCCAAACGCCAAATTAAACACGATTCTACAGACAAATGCGTCCACTAGCGACCAGACGCCAAACTAAACAATATTTCATAGACTAGTGTCCCCTGCCGACCAAACGCCAAACGAAGTTCGATTCTATAGACACTAGCGCCACCCGCCAGCCAAAGGCTTGATAAATCACGATTCTACAAGCACACCCAACTCAATAAAAATTTTATTGTGTCTAATTTCTATACACACTTGCGGCCCCTGCCGGCCAAACGCCAAATTTGACAGGATACTATAGACACTAGTGCTCCCTGTCGGCCAGACGCCGAACAAAACACGATTCTATAGACTTGCGACCTTGGCCGACCAAACGCCAAACTTAAGCCCGAACTAGCGACATCTAGCGTGGAATATTCGAACGGAAAATACCTAGTGGCCGCAAGTTGAACTGAATAAAAATTCTATTTGTGTTTAATTTCTATACACACTTGCGGCCCCTGCCGGCCAAACGCCAAATTTGACAGGATACTATAGACACTAGTGCCCCCTGTCGGCCAGACGCCGAACAAAACACGATTCTATAGACTTGCGACCTTGGCCGACCAAACGCCAAACTTAAGCCCGAACTAGCGACATCTAGCGTGGAATATTCGAACGGAAAATACCTAGTGGCCGCAAGTTGAACTGAATAAAAATTCTATTTGTGTTTAATTTCTATACACACTAGCGGCTCCTCCAGGCCAGACACCAAATTAAGCAGGATATCATAGACATTAGCGATCCCTGTAGGCCAGACGCCAAACTAAACACGAAAGTACCTAGCAGCCGCAAAATGAACTTAATGAAAATTCTATTCGTGTCTAATTTCTATACTTACTATCAGCACCTGCCGGCCAGACGTCAAATTAAACAGGATACTATAGACACTATCGCACCCTGTCGGCCAGACGCCAAACAAAACACGATTCTATAGACTAGTGACCTCTGCCGGCCAGACGCCAAACTGAAGCACGAACTGTGACATCTAGAGTGGAATAGTCGAACGGAATGTACGTAGCGGCCGAATGTTGAACTAAATAAGAATTCTATTTGTGTCCAATTTCTATACACACTAGCGTCTCCTTCCGGCCAGAAACCATACTTAACACGATTCTATAGACACCAGCGCTCTCTGCTGGCCAAACGCCAAATTAAACACGATTCTATAGACAAATGCGTCCACTGCCGACCAGACGTCAAACTAAACACTATTTCATAGACTAGTGTCCCTTGCCGACCAAACGCCAAACGAAGTTCGATTCCATAGACACTAGCGCCACCCGCCAGCCAAAGGCTCAATAAATCACGATTCTACAGGCACTATTGCCCTCTTTTGACCAATCGACAAACTACAACACGATTTCATAGACAGTAGCACCCCCTGCCAGCCAGACACCAAATTAAACAGGATACTATAGACACTAGCGCCTCCTGTCGGTCAGACGCCAAACAAAACACGATTTGTTAGACTAGCGTCCTATGCCGACCAAACGCCAAATTAAGGAACGAACTAGCGACATCTAGCGTGGAATTGTCGAACAGAAAAAACCTAGTGGCCGCAAGTTGAACTAAATATAAATTGTATTTGTGTCTAATTTCTTTACACACCAGCGGCCCCTCCCGGCCAGACGCCAAATTGTACAGGATACTATAGACACTAGCGTTCCCTGTCGGCCAGAAGCCAAACAAAACACGATTTTATAGACTTGCGACCTCTGCCGACCAAACGCCAAACTTAAGCCCGAACTAGCAACATCTAGCGTGGAATATTCAAACGGAAAATAACTAGCGGCCGCAAGTTGAACTAAATAAAAATTCTCTTTGTTTCTAATTTCTATACACACTAGCAGCCCCTCCAGGCCAGACGCCAAATTAAGCAGGATATCATAGACATTAGCGATATCTGTCGGCCAGAAGCCAAACAAAACACGATTCTATAGACTAGTGACCTCTGCCGACCAAACGCCCAACTAAAGCACAAACTAGCGACATCTAGCGTGGAATAGTCGAACGGAAAGTACGTAGCGGCCGCAAGTTGAACTGAATAAGAATTCTATTTGTGTCCAATTTCTATACACACTAGCGTCTCCTTCCGGCCAGAAACCATACTTGACACGATTCTATAGACACCAGCGCTCTCTGCTGGCCAAACGCCAAATTAAACACGATTCCATAGACAAATGCGTCCACTGCCGACCAAACGCCAAACTAAACAATATTTCATAGACTAGTGTCCCCTGCCGACCAAACGCCAAACGAAGTTCGATTCCATAGACACTAGCGCCACCCGCCAGCCAAAGGCTTGATAAATCACGATTCTACAGGCACACCCAACTCAATAAAAATTTTATTGTGTCTAATTTCTATACACACTTGCGGCCCCTGCCGGCCAAACGCCAAATTTAACAGGATACTATAGACACTAGTGCCCCCTGTCGGCCAGACGCCGAACAAAACACGATTCTATAGACTTGCGACCTTGGCCGACCAAACGCCAAACTTAAGCCCGAACTAGCGACATCTAGCGTGGAATATTCGAACGGAAAATACCTAGTGGCCGCAAGTTGAACTGAATAAAAATTCTATTTGTGTTTAATTTCTATACACACTTGCGGCCCCTGCCGGCCAAACGCCAAATTTGACAGGATACTATAGACACTAGTGCCCCCTGTCGGCCAGACGCCGAACAAAACACGATTCTATAGACTTGCGACCTTGGCCGACCAAACGCCAAACTTAAGCCCGAACTAGCGACATCTATCGTGGAATATTCGAACGGAAAATACCTAGTGGCCGCAAGTTGAACTGAATAAAAATTCTATTTGTGTTTAATTTCTATACACACTAGCGGCTCCTTCAGGCCAGACGCCAAATTAAGCAGAATATCATAGACATTAGCGATCCCTGTAGGCCAGACGCCAAACTAAACACGAAAGTACCTAGCAGCCGCAAAATGAACTTAATGAAAATTCTATTCGTGTCTAATTTCTATACTTACTAGCAGCACCTGCCGGCCAGACGTCAAATTAAACAGGATACTATAGACACTATCGCACCCTGTCGGCCAGACGCCAAACTAAACACGATTCTATAAACACCAGCACCCTCTGCCAACCAAACCCCAAACTAAAGCACGAATTAGCGACATCTTGCGTGGAAAAGTCAGACGCAAATTACCTAGCGGCCGAAAGTTGAACTGAATGAAAATTCGATTTGTTTTTAAATTCTATACACACTAGCGGCCCCTGCCGGCCAGACGCCAAATTAAACAGGATACTGTAGACACTATCGCCCTCTGTTGGCTAAACGCCAAAGTAAACACGACTCTATAGACTTTTGCGCCCCCTGTCGGCCAGACGCCAAACTAAACACGATTCTTTAGACTAGATTCCTCTGTCGACCAAACACCAAACTAAAGCACTCATTAGCGCCACTTAGCGTGGAATAGTAGAACGGGAAGTTCCTAGCGGCCTCAAGTTGAACTAAATGAAAATTTTATTTGTGTCTGATTTCTATACACACTAGCGGCCCCTGTTGGCCGAACGGCAAATTATACAGGATACGATGGACACTAGCGCCTCCTGTCGTCCAGACGCTAAACAAAACACGATCCCATAGACTAGTGAGCTCTGCCGGCCAGACGCCAAACTAAAGCACGAACTGCGACATCTAGCGTGGAACAGTCGAACGGAATGTACCTAGCGGCCACTAGTTGAACTAAATAAAAATTCTATTTGTGTCTAATTTCTATACACTTTAGCGGCCCCTGCTGGCCAGACGCCAAATTAAACAGGATACTATTGACACTAGTGCCTCCTGTCGGCCAGACGCCAAACAAAACACGATTCTATAGACTAGTGACCCCTGCCGACCAAACGCCAAACTAAAGCACAAACTAGCGACATCTAGCTTGGAATAAGCGAACAGAAAATACCTAGCGGCCGCAAGTTGAACTCAATAAAAATTCTATTTGTGTCCAATTTCTATACACACTAGCACTCCTCCCGGCCAGAAACCATACTTAACACGATTCTATAGACACCAGCGGTCTCTGCTGGCCAAACGCCGAATTAAACACGATTCTATAGACAAATGCGTCCACTGCCGACCAGACGTCAAACTAAACACTATTTCATAGACTAGTGTCCCTTGCCGACCAAACGCCAAACGAAGTTCGATTCCATAGACACTAGCGCCACCCGCCAGCCAAAGGCTCAATAAATCACGATTCTACAGGCACTATTGCCCTCTTTTGACCAATCGACAAACTACAACACGATTTCATAGACAGTAGCACCCCCTGCCAGCCAGACGCCAAATTAAACAGGATACTATAGACACTAGCGCCTCCTGTCGGTCAGACGCCAAACAAAACACGATTTGTTAGACTAGCGTCCTATGCCGACCAAACGCCAAATTAAGGAACGAACTAGCGACATCTAGCGTGGAATTGTCGAACAGAAAAAACCTAGTGGCCGCAAGTTGAACTAAATATAAATTGTATTTGTGTCTAATTTCTTTACACACCAGCGGCCCCTCCCGGCCAGACGCCAAATTGTACAGGATACTATAGACACTAGCGTTCCCTGTCGGCCAGAAGCCAAACAAAACACGAAAGTACCTAGCAGCCGCAAGTTGAACTGAATGAAAATCCTGTTTTTGTCTAATTTCTATACACTCTAGCGGCCCCTGCCGGCCAGACGTCAAATTAAACACGATTCTAAAAACACCAGCGTCCTTTGCCAACCAAAGCCCAAACTAGAGCACGAATTAGCGACATCTAGCGTGAAATAGTCAGACGCAAAAAACCTAGTGGCCGCAAGTTGAACTAAATATAAATTGTATTTGTGTCTAATTTCTATACAAACCAGCGACCCCTCCCAGCCAGACGCCAAATTGAACAGGATACTATAGACACTATCACACCCTGTCGGCCAGACGCCAAACAAAACACGATTTTATAGACTTGCGACCTCTGCCGACCAAACGCCAAACTTAAGCCCGAACTAGCAACATCTAGCGTGGAATATTCAAACGGAAAATAACTAGCGGCCGCAAGTTGAACTAAATAAAAATTCTCTTTGTTTCTAATTTCTATACACACTAGCAGCCCATCCAGGCCAGACGCCAAATTAAGCAGGATATCATAGACATTAGCGATATCTGTCGGCCAGAAGCCAAAGAAAACACGATTCTATAGACTAGTGACCTCTGCCGACCAAACGCCCAACTAAAGCACAAACTAGCGACATCTAGCGTGGAATAGTCGAACGGAAAATACGTAGCGGCCGCAAGTTGAACTGAATAAGAATTCTATTTGTGTCCAATTTCTATACACACTAGCGTCTCCTTCCGGCCAGAAACCATACTTAACACGATTCTATAGACACCAGCGCTCTCTGCTGGCCAAACGCCAAGTTAAACACGATTCTACAGACAAATGCGTCCACTAGCGACCAGACGCCAAACTAAACAATATTTCATAGACTAGTGTCCCCTGCCGACCAAACGCCAAACGAAGTTCGATTCTATAGACACTAGCGCCACCCGCCAGCCAAAGGCTTGATAAATCACGATTCTACAAGCACACCCAACTCAATAAAAATTTTATTGTGTCTAATTTCTATACACACTTGCGGCCCCTGCCGGCCAAACGCCAAATTTGACAGGATACTATAGACACTAGTGCCCCCTGTCGGCCAGACGCCGAACAAAACACGATTCTATAGACTTGCGACCTTGGCCGACCAAACGCCAAACTTAAGCCCGAACTAGCGACATCTAGCGTGGAATATTCGAACGGAAAATACCTAGTGGCCGCAAGTTGAACTGAATAAAAATTCTATTTGTGTTTAATTTCTATACACACTAGCGGCTCCTCCAGGCCAGACACCAAATTAAGCAGGATATCATAGACATTAGCGATCCCTGTGGGCCAGACGCCAAACTAAACACGAAAGTACCTAGCAGCCGCAAAATGAACTTAATGAAAATTCTATTCGTGTCTAATTTCTATACTTACTAGCAGCACCTGCCGGCCAGACGTCAAATTAAACAGGATACTATAGACACTATCGCACCCTGTCGGCCAGACGCCAAACTAAACACGATTCTATAAACACCAGCACCCTCTGCCAACCAAACCCCAAACTAAAGCACGAATTAGCGACATCTTGCGTGGAAAAGTCAGACGCAAATTACCTAGCGGCCGAAAGTTGAACTGAATGAAAATTCTATTTGTTTTTAAATTCTATACACACTAGCGGCCCCTGCCGGCCAGACGCCAAATTAAACAGGATACTATAGACACTATCGCCCTCTGTTGGCTAAACGCCAAAGTAAACACGACTCTATAGACTTTTGCGCCCCCTGTCGGCCAGACGCCAAACTAAACACGATTCAATAGACTAGATTCCTCTGTCGACCAAACACCAAACTAAAGCACTCATTAGCGCCACTTAGCGTGGAATAGTAGAACGGGAAGTTCCTAGCGGCCTCAAGTTGAACTAAATGAAAATTTTATTTGTGTCTGATTTCTATACACACTAGCGGCCCCTGTTGGCCGAACGGCAAATCATACAGGATACTATAGACACTAGTGCCCCCTGTCGGCCAGACGCCGAACAAAACACGATTCTATAGACTTGCGATTTCTGCCGACCAAACGCCAAACTTAAGCCCGAACTAGCAACATCTAGCGTGGAATATTCAAACGGAAAATAACTAGCGGCCGCAAGTTGAACTAAATAAAAATTCTCTTTGTTTCTAATTTCTATACACACTAGCAGCCCCTCCAGGCCAGACGCCAAATTAAGCAGGATATCATAGACATTAGCGATATCTGTCGGCCAGAAGCCAAACAAAACACGATTCTATAGACTAGTGACCTCTGCCTACCAAACGCCCAACTAAAGCACAAACTAGCGACATCTAGCGTGGAATAGTCGAACGGAAAGTACGTAGCGGCCGCAAGTTGAACTGAATAAGAATTCTATTTGTGTCCAATTTCTATACACACTAGCGTCTCCTTCCGGCCAGAAACCATACTTAACACGATTCTATAGACACCAGCGCTCTCTGCTGGCCAAACGCCAAATTAAACACGATTCTATAGACAAATGCGTCCACTGCCGACCAAACGCCAAACTAAACAATATTTCATAGACTAGTGTCCCCTGCCGACCAAACGCCAAACGAAGTTCGATTCCATAGACACTAGCGCCACCCGCCAGCCAAAGGCTTGATAAATCACGATTCTACAGGCACACCCAACTCAATAAAAATTTTATTGTGTCTAATTTCTATACACACTTGCGGCCCTTGCCGGCCAAACGCCAAATTTAACAGGATACTATAGACACTATCGCACCCTGTCGGCCAGACGCCAAACTAAACACGATTCTATAAACACCAGCACCCTCTGCCAACCAAACCCCAAACTAAAGCACGAATTAGCGACATCTTGCGTGGAAAAGTCAGACGCAAATTACCTAGCGGCCGAAAGTTGAACTGAATGAAAATTCGATTTGTTTTTGAATTCTATACACACTAGCGGCCCCTGCCGGCCAGACGCCAAATTAAACAGGTTACTATAGACACTATCGCCCTCTGTTGGCTAAACGCCAAAGTAAACACGACTCTATAGACTTTTGCGCCCCCTGTCGGCCAGACGCCAAACTAAACACGATTCTTTAGACTAGATTCCTCTGTCGACCAAACACCAAACTAAAGCACTCATTAGCGCCACTTAGCGTGGAATAGTAGAACGGGAAGTTCCTAGCGGCCTCAAGTTGAACTAAATGAAAATTTTATTTGTGTCTGATTTCTATACACACTAGCGGCCCCTGTTGGCCGAACGGCAAATTATACAGGATACTATTGACACTAGCGCCTCCTGTCGTCCAGACGCTAAACAAAACACGATCCTATAGACTAGTGAGCTCTGCCGGCCAGACGCCAAACTAAAGCACGAACTGCGACATCTAGCGTGGAATAGTCGAACGGAATGTACCTAGCGGCCGCTAGTTGAACTAAATAAAAATTCTATTTGTGTCTAATTTCTATACACTTTAGCGGCTCCTGCTGGCCAGACGCCAAATTAAACAGGATACTATGGACACTAGTGCCTCCTGTCGGCCAGACGCCAAACAGAACACGATTCTATAGACTAGTGACCCCTGCCGACCAAACGCCAAACTAAAGCACAAACTAGCGACATCTAGCGTGGAATAGTCGAACGGAAAGTACCTAGCGGATGCAAGTTAAACTGAATAAGAACTCTATTTGTGTCCAATTTCCATACACACTAGCGTCTCCTTCAAGCCAGAAACCATACTTAACACGATTCTATAGACACCAGCGCTCTCTGCTGGCCAAACTCCAAATTGAACACGATTCTATAGACAAATGCGTCCACTGCCGACCAGAGGCCAAACTAAACACAAATACATAGACTAGTGTCCCCTGCCGACAAAACGCCAAACGATGTTCGAGTCCATAGACACTAGAGCCACCCGCCGGCCAAAGGCTTAATGAATCACGATTCTACGGGCACTATTGCCCTCTGTCGACCAATCGCCAAACTACAACACGATTTCATAGACAGTAGCACCACCTGCCAGCCAGACGCCAAATTAAAAAGTATACTATGGACACTAGCGCCCCCTTGTCGGTCAGACGCCAAACAAAACACAATTTTATAGACTAGCGTCCTCTGCCAACCAAACACCAAATTACGGAACGAATTAGCGACATCTAGCGTGGAATAGTCGAACAGAAAATACCTAGTGGCCGCAAGTTGAACTGAATATAAATTGTATTTGTGTCTAATTTCTATACACACTAGCGGCCCTTGCCGGCCAGACGCCAAATTAAACAGGATATATAGACACTATCGCCCCCTGTCGGCCAGACGCCAAACTAAACACGATTCTATAGACTTGCGACCTCTTTCGACCAAATGCCAAACTAAAGCACGAACTAGCTACATCTAGCGTGGAATAGTCAAACGCAAAATACCTAGCGGCCGAAAGTTGAACTAAAAAAAAATTCTATTTGATCTCAATTTCTAAACACACTATCGCACCCTGCCGGCCAGACGCCAAATCAAACAGGATACTATAGACACTATCGCCCTATGTTGGCTAAACCCCAAACTAAACACGATTCTATACACACTTGCGCCCCCTGTCGGCCAGACGCCAAACAAAACACGATTCTATAGACTAGATTCCTCTGTCGACCAAACACCAAACTAAAGCACTCATTAGCGCCACTTAGCGGGGAATAGTAGAACGGGAAGTTCCTAGCGGCCTCAAGTTAAACTAGATGAAAATTTTATTTGTGTCTAATTTCTATACACACTGGCGGCCCTTGTTGGCCAAACGGCAAATTATACAGGATACAATTGACACTAGCGCCCCCTGTCGTCCAGACGCCGAACAAAACACGATTCTATAGACTAGTGACCATTGCCGACCAAACGCCAAACTAAAGCACAAACTAGCGACTCTAGTGTGAAATAGTCGAACGGAAAGTACCTAGCGGCCGCAATTTGAACTAAATATGAATTCTATTTTTGTCCAATTTCTATACACACTAGAGTCTCCTTCCAGCCAGAAACCATACTTGACACGATTCTATAGACAACAGCGCTCTCTGCTGGCCAAACGCCAAATCAAACACGATTCTATAGACAAATGCGTCTTCTGCCGACCAAACGCCAAACGAAGTTCGATTCCATAGACACTAGACCACCCGCCGGCCAAAGGCGTAATAAAACACGATTCTACAGGCACTATTTCCCTCTGTTAACCAATCGCCAAACTACAACACGATTCCATAGACAGTAGCACCCCTGCCAGCCAGACGCCAAATTAAACAGGATACTATAGACACTAGCGCCCCCTGTCTGTCAGACGCCAAACAAAACACGATTTTATAGACTAGCGTCCTCTGCCGACCAAACGCCAAATTGAACGAGATACTATAGACACTAGCGCCCCCTGTCGGCCAAAAGCCAAACAAAACACGATTCTATAGACTTGCGACCTCTGCCGACCAAACGCCAATCTAAAACACGAACTAGCGACATCTAGCGTGGAATAGTCGAACGGAAAATACCTAGCCGCCGCAAGTTGAACTGAATAAAAATTCTATCTGTGTCTAATTTCTATATACACTAGCGCCCCCTGTCGGCCAGAAGCCAAAAAAAACAAGAAAGTACCTAGCAACCGCAAGATGAACTGAATAAAAATTCTATTTGTGTCTAATTTCTATACACATTAGCGACCCCTTCTGGCCAGACGCCAAATTAAACAGGATACTATAGACACTAGCGCCCCCTGTCGGCCAGACGCCAAACAAAACACGATTATATAGACTGGCGTCCTCTCCGGACCAAACTCCAAATTGAGGAACAAACTAGTGACATCTAGCGTGGAATAGACGAAAAGAAAATACCTAGCGGCCGCAAGTTGAACTAAATAAAAATTCTATTTGTGTCTAATTTCTATACACACTAGCGGCTCCTGCCGGCCAAACGAGAAACTGAACAGGATAGAATAGACACTAGTGCCCCCTGTCGGCCAGACGCCAAACAAAACACGATTCTATAGACACCAGTGCCCTCTGCCGACCAAACGCCAAATTAAGAAACGAACTAGCAACATCTATCGTGGAATAGTCGAACAGAAAATACCTAGCGGCCGCAAGTTGAACTATATGAAGATTCTATTTGTGTCTAATTTCTATACCCACTAGCGGCTCCTGCCGGCCAAACGCCAAATTAAGCAGGGTATTATAGAAATTAGCGCCTCCTGTCGGCCAGACGCCAAACTAAACACGATTCTATAGACACTAGTGCCCCCTGTCGGCCAGACGCCGAACAAAACACGATTCTATAGACTTGCGATTTCTGCCGACCAAACGCCAAACTTAAGCCCGAACTAGCAACATCTAGCGTGGAATATTCAAACGGAAAATAACTAGCGGCCGCAAGTTGAACTAAATAAAAATTCTCTTTGTTTCTAATTTCTATACACACTAGCAGCCCCTCCAGGCCAGACGCCAAATTAAGCAGGATATCATAGACATTAGCGATATCTGTCGGCCAGAAGCCAAACAAAACACGATTCTATAGACTAGTGACCTCTGCCTACCAAACGCCCAACTAAAGCACAAACTAGCGACATCTAGCGTGGAATAGTCGAACGGAAAGTACGTAGCGGCCGCAAGTTGAACTGAATAAGAATTCTATTTGTGTCCAATTTCTATACACACTAGCGTCTCCTTCCGGCCAGAAACCATACTTAACACGATTCTATAGACACCAGCGCTCTCTGCTGGCCAAACGCCAAATTAAACACGATTCTATAGACAAATGCGTCCACTGCCGACCAAACGCCAAACTAAACAATATTTCATAGACTAGTGTCCCCTGCCGACCAAACGCCAAACGAAGTTCGATTCCATAGACACTAGCGCCACCCGCCAGCCAAAGGCTTGATAAATCACGATTCTACAGGCACACCCAACTCAATAAAAATTTTATTGTGTCTAATTTCTATACACACTTGCGGCCCTTGCCGGCCAAACGCCAAATTTAACAGGATACTATAGACACTATCGCACCCTGTCGGCCAGACGCCAAACTAAACACGATTCTATAAACACCAGCACCCTCTGCCAACCAAACCCCAAACTAAAGCACGAATTAGCGACATCTTGCGTGGAAAAGTCAGACGCAAATTACCTAGCGGCCGAAAGTTGAACTGAATGAAAATTCGATTTGTTTTTGAATTCTATACACACTAGCGGCCCCTGCCGGCCAGACGCCAAATTAAACAGGTTACTATAGACACTATCGCCCTCTGTTGGCTAAACGCCAAAGTAAACACGACTCTATAGACTTTTGCGCCCCCTGTCGGCCAGACGCCAAACTAAACACGATTCTTTAGACTAGATTCCTCTGTCGACCAAACACCAAACTAAAGCACTCATTAGCGCCACTTAGCGTGGAATAGTAGAACGGGAAGTTCCTAGCGGCCTCAAGTTGAACTAAATGAAAATTTTATTTGTGTCTGATTTCTATACACACTAGCGGCCCCTGTTGGCCGAACGGCAAATTATACAGGATACTATTGACACTAGCGCCTCCTGTCGTCCAGACGCTAAACAAAACACGATCCTATAGACTAGTGAGCTCTGCCGGCCAGACGCCAAACTAAAGCACGAACTGCGACATCTAGCGTGGAATAGTCGAACGGAATGTACCTAGCGGCCGCTAGTTGAACTAAATAAAAATTCTATTTGTGTCTAATTTCTATACACTTTAGCGGCTCCTGCTGGCCAGACGCCAAATTAAACAGGATACTATGGACACTAGTGCCTCCTGTCGGCCAGACGCCAAACAGAACACGATTCTATAGACTAGTGACCCCTGCCGACCAAACGCCAAACTAAAGCACAAACTAGCGACATCTAGCGTGGAATAGTCGAACGGAAAGTACCTAGCGGATGCAAGTTAAACTGAATAAGAACTCTATTTGTGTCCAATTTCCATACACACTAGCGTCTCCTTCAAGCCAGAAACCATACTTAACACGATTCTATAGACACCAGCGCTCTCTGCTGGCCAAACTCCAAATTGAACACGATTCTATAGACAAATGCGTCCACTGCCGACCAGAGGCCAAACTAAACACAAATACATAGACTAGTGTCCCCTGCCGACAAAACGCCAAACGATGTTCGAGTCCATAGACACTAGAGCCACCCGCCGGCCAAAGGCTTAATGAATCACGATTCTACGGGCACTATTGCCCTCTGTCGACCAATCGCCAAACTACAACACGATTTCATAGACAGTAGCACCACCTGCCAGCCAGACGCCAAATTAAAAAGTATACTATGGACACTAGCGCCCCCTTGTCGGTCAGACGCCAAACAAAACACAATTTTATAGACTAGCGTCCTCTGCCAACCAAACACCAAATTACGGAACGAATTAGCGACATCTAGCGTGGAATAGTCGAACAGAAAATACCTAGTGGCCGCAAGTTGAACTGAATATAAATTGTATTTGTGTCTAATTTCTATACACACTAGCGGCCCTTGCCGGCCAGACGCCAAATTAAACAGGATATATAGACACTATCGCCCCCTGTCGGCCAGACGCCAAACTAAACACGATTCTATAGACTTGCGACCTCTTTCGACCAAATGCCAAACTAAAGCACGAACTAGCTACATCTAGCGTGGAATAGTCAAACGCAAAATACCTAGCGGCCGAAAGTTGAACTAAAAAAAAATTCTATTTGATCTCAATTTCTAAACACACTATCGCACCCTGCCGGCCAGACGCCAAATCAAACAGGATACTATAGACACTATCGCCCTCTGTTGGCTAAACGCCAAAGTAAACACGACTCTATAGACTTTTGCGCCCCCTGTCGGCCAGACGCCAAACTAAACACGATTCTTTAGACTAGATTCCTCTGTCGACCAAACACCAAACTAAAGCACTCATTAGCGCCACTTAGCGTGGAATAGTAGAACGGGAAGTTCCTAGCGGCCTCAAGTTGAACTAAATGAAAATTTTATTTGTGTCTGATTTCTATACACACTAGCGGCCCCTGTTGGCCGAACGGCAAATTATACAGGATACTATTGACACTAGCGCCTCCTGTCGTCCAGACGCTAAACAAAACACGATCCTATAGACTAGTGAGCTCTGCCGGCCAGACGCCAAACTAAAGCACGAACTGCGACATCTAGCGTGGAATAGTCGAACGGAATGTACCTAGCGGCCGCTAGTTGAACTAAATAAAAATTCTATTTGTGTCTAATTTCTATACACTTTAGCGGCTCCTGCTGGCCAGACGCCAAATTAAACAGGATACTATGGACACTAGTGCCTCCTGTCGGCCAGACGCCAAACAGAACACGATTCTATAGACTAGTGACCCCTGCCGACCAAACGCCAAACTAAAGCACAAACTAGCGACATCTAGCGTGGAATAGTCGAACGGAAAGTACCTAGCGGATGCAAGTTAAACTGAATAAGAACTCTATTTGTGTCCAATTTCCATACACACTAGCGTCTCCTTCAAGCCAGAAACCATACTTAACACGATTCTATAGACACCAGCGCTCTCTGCTGGCCAAACTCCAAATTGAACACGATTCTATAGACAAATGCGTCCACTGCCGACCAGAGGCCAAACTAAACACAAATACATAGACTAGTGTCCCCTGCCGACAAAACGCCAAACGATGTTCGAGTCCATAGACACTAGAGCCACCCGCCGGCCAAAGGCTTAATGAATCACGATTCTACGGGCACTATTGCCCTCTGTCGACCAATCGCCAAACTACAACACGATTTCATAGACAGTAGCACCACCTGCCAGCCAGACGCCAAATTAAAAAGTATACTATGGACACTAGCGCCCCCTTGTCGGTCAGACGCCAAACAAAACACAATTTTATAGACTAGCGTCCTCTGCCAACCAAACACCAAATTACGGAACGAATTAGCGACATCTAGCGTGGAATAGTCGAACAGAAAATACCTAGTGGCCGCAAGTTGAACTGAATATAAATTGTATTTGTGTCTAATTTCTATACACACTAGCGGCCCTTGCCGGCCAGACGCCAAATTAAACAGGATATATAGACACTATCGCCCCCTGTCGGCCAGACGCCAAACTAAACACGATTCTATAGACTTGCGACCTCTTTCGACCAAATGCCAAACTAAAGCACGAACTAGCTACATCTAGCGTGGAATAGTCAAACGCAAAATACCTAGCGGCCGAAAGTTGAACTAAAAAAAAATTCTATTTGATCTCAATTTCTAAACACACTATCGCACCCTGCCGGCCAGACGCCAAATCAAACAGGATACTATAGACACTATCGCCCTATGTTGGCTAAACCCCAAACTAAACACGATTCTATACACACTTGCGCCCCCTGTCGGCCAGACGCCAAACTAAACACGATTCTATAGACTAGATTCCTCTGTCGACCAAACACCAAACTAAAGCACTCATTAGCGCCACTTAGCGGGGAATAGTAGAACGGGAAGTTCCTAGCGGCCTCAAGTTAAACTAGATGAAAATTTTATTTGTGTCTAATTTCTATACACACTGGCGGCCCTTGTTGGCCAAACGGCAAATTATACAGGATACAATTGACACTAGCGCCCCCTGTCGTCCAGACGCCGAACAAAACACGATTCTATAGACTAGTGACCATTGCCGACCAAACGCCAAACTAAAGCACAAACTAGCGACTCTAGTGTGAAATAGTCGAACGGAAAGTACCTAGCGGCCGCAATTTGAACTAAATATGAATTCTATTTTTGTCCAATTTCTATACACACTAGAGTCTCCTTCCAGCCAGAAACCATACTTGACACGATTCTATAGACAACAGCGCTCTCTGCTGGCCAAACGCCAAATCAAACACGATTCTATAGACAAATGCGTCTTCTGCCGACCAAACGCCAAACGAAGTTCGATTCCATAGACACTAGACCACCCGCCGGCCAAAGGCGTAATAAAACACGATTCTACAGGCACTATTTCCCTCTGTTAACCAATCGCCAAACTACAACACGATTCCATAGACAGTAGCACCCCTGCCAGCCAGACGCCAAATTAAACAGGATACTATAGACACTAGCGCCCCCTGTCTGTCAGACGCCAAACAAAACACGATTTTATAGACTAGCGTCCTCTGCCGACCAAACGCCAAATTGAACGAGATACTATAGACACTAGCGCCCCCTGTCGGCCAAAAGCCAAACAAAACACGATTCTATAGACTTGCGACCTCTGCCGACCAAACGCCAATCTAAAACACGAACTAGCGACATCTAGCGTGGAATAGTCGAACGGAAAATACCTAGCCGCCGCAAGTTGAACTGAATAAAAATTCTATCTGTGTCTAATTTCTATATACACTAGCGCCCCCTGTCGGCCAGAAGCCAAAAAAAACAAGAAAGTACCTAGCAACCGCAAGATGAACTGAATAAAAATTCTATTTGTGTCTAATTTCTATACACATTAGCGACCCCTTCTGGCCAGACGCCAAATTAAACAGGATACTATAGACACTAGCGCCCCCTGTCGGCCAGACGCCAAACAAAACACGATTATATAGACTGGCGTCCTCTCCGGACCAAACTCCAAATTGAGGAACAAACTAGTGACATCTAGCGTGGAATAGACGAAAAGAAAATACCTAGCGGCCGCAAGTTGAACTAAATAAAAATTCTATTTGTGTCTAATTTCTATACACACTAGCGGCTCCTGCCGGCCAAACGAGAAACTGAACAGGATAGAATAGACACTAGTGCCCCCTGTCGGCCAGACGCCAAACAAAACACGATTCTATAGACACCAGTGCCCTCTGCCGACCAAACGCCAAATTAAGAAACGAACTAGCAACATCTATCGTGGAATAGTCGAACAGAAAATACCTAGCGGCCGCAAGTTGAACTATATGAAGATTCTATTTGTGTCTAATTTCTATACCCACTAGCGGCTCCTGCCGGCCAAACGCCAAATTAAGCAGGGTATTATAGAAATTAGCGCCTCCTGTCGGCCAGACGCCAAACTAAACACGATTCTATAGACACTTGCGCCCCTTGTCGGCCAGACGCCAAACTGAACACGATTCTATAGACTAGATTCCTCTGTCGACCAAACACCAAACTAAAGCACTCATTAGCGACACTTAACGTGGAATAGTAGAACGGGAAGTTTCTAGCGGCCTCAAGTTGAACTAAATGAAAATCTTATTTGTGTCTAATTTCTATACACACTAGCGGCCCCTGTTGGCCAAACGGCAAATTATACAGGATACTATGGACACTAGCGCCTCCTGTCGTCCAGACGCTAAACAAAACACGATCCTATAGACTAGTGAGCTCTGCCGGCCAGACGCCAAACTAAAGCACGAACTGCGACATCTAGCGTGGAATAGTCGAACGGAATGTACCTAGCGGCCGCTAGTTGAACTAAATAAAAATTCTATTTGTGTCTAATTTCTATACACTTTAGCGGCTCCTGCTGGCCAGACGCCAAATTAAACAGGATACTATGGACACTAGTGCCTCCTGTCGGCCAGACGCCAAACAGAACACGATTCTATAGACTAGTGACCCCTGCCGACCAAACGCCAAACTAAAGCACAAACTAGCGACATCTAGCGTGGAATAGTCGAACGGAAAGTACCTAGCGGATGCAAGTTAAACTGAATAAGAACTCTATTTGTGTCCAATTTCCATACACACTAGCATCTCCTTCAAGCCAGAAACCATACTTAACACGATTCTATAGACACCAGCGCTCTCTGCTGGCCAAACGTCAAATTAAACACGATTCTATAAACAAATGCGTCCACTGCCGACCACACGCCAAACTAAAGAAAATTTCATAGACTGGTGTCCACTACCGATCAAACGCCAAACGATGTTCTATTCCATAGACACTAGCCCCACCTGCCGGCCAAAGGCTTAATAAATCACAATTCTACAGGCACTATTGCCCTTTTCCGAACAATCGCCAAACGACAACACGATTTCATAGACAGTAGCACCAACTTCCAGTCAGACGCCAAATTAAACAGGATACTATAGACACTAGCGCCCCCTCCCGGCCAGACACCAAATTGAACGGGATACTTCAGACACTAGCGCCTCCTGTCGGCCAGGAGCCAAAAAAACACGATTTCATAGACTAGCGTCCTCTGCCGACCAAACGCCAAATTAAGGAACGAACTAGCGACATCTAGCGTGGAATAGTCGAACAGAAAATACCTAGCGGCCGCAAGTTGAACTCAATAAAAATTCTATTTGTGTCCAATTTCTATACACACTAGCGCCCCCTGTCGGCCAGACTGCAAACTAAACACGAAAGTACCTAGCAAACGCAAGTTGAACTGAATGAAAATTCTATTTGTGTCTGATTTCTATACACACTAGCGGCCCCTGCTGGCCAGACGTCAAATTAAACAGGATACTATAGACACTATCGCACCCTGTCGGCCAGACTCCAAACAAAACATGATTCTATAAACACCAGCGCCCTCTGCCAACCAAACTCCAAACTAAAGCACGAATTAGCGACATCTAGCTTGGAATAGTCAGACGCAAAATACCTAGCGGCCGAAAGTTGAACTAAATAAAAATTCTATTTGTTTTTAATTTCCATACACACTTAAGGCCCCTGCCGGCCAGACGCCAAATCAAACAGGATACTATAGACCTAAAACACTCATTAGCGACACTTAGCGTGGAATTGTAGAACGGTAAGTTCCTAGCGGCCTCAAGTTGAACTAAATGAAAATTTCATTTGTGTCTAATTTCGATACACACTAGCAGCCCCTGTTGGCCAAACGGCGAATTATACAAGATACTATTGACACTAGCGCCTCCTGTTGTCCAGACGCCAAACATAACACGATCCTATAGATTAGTGACCTCTGCCGAACAAACGCCAAACTAAAGCACAAATTAGCGACATCTAGCGTGGAATAGTCGAACGGAAAGTACCTAGCGTCCGCAAGTTGAACTGAATGAGAATTCTATTTGTGTCCAATTTCTATACACACTAGCGTCTACTCTCAGCTAGAAACCATACTTAACATGATTCTATAGACACCAGCGCTCTCTGCTGGCCAAACGACAAATTAAACACGATTCTATAAACAAATGCGTCCACTGCCGACCAGACGCCAAACTAAACACAATTTCATAAACTAGTGTCCCCTACCGACCAAACGCCAAACGATATTCTATTCCATAGACACTAGCGCCACCTGCCGGCCAAAGGCTTCATAAATCACTATTCTACAGGCACTATTGCCCTCTTCCGACCAATCGCCAAACTACAACACGATTTCATAGACAGTAGCACCACCTGCCAGCCAGACGCCAAATTAAACAGGATACTATAGACACTAGCGCCCCTTGTCGGTCAGACTCCAAACAAAACACGATTATATAGACTAGCGTTTCATGCCGACAAAACGCCAAATTAAGGAACGGACTAGCGACATCTAGCGTGGAATAGTTGAAAAGGAAAAACCTAGTGGCCGCAGGTTGAACTGAATATAAATTGTATTTGTGTATAATTTCTATACACACCAGCGGCCCCTGCCGGCCAGACGCCAAATTAAACAGGATACTATTGACACTAGCGCCTCCTGTCGGCCAGACGCCAAACAAAACACGTTTCTATAGACTAGTGACCTCTGACGACCAAACGCCAAATTAAAGCACAAACTAGCGACATCTAGCGTGGAATAATCGAACGGAAAGTACGTAGCGGCCGCAAGTTGAACTAAATAAGAATTATATTTTTGTCCGATTTCTATACACACTAGCGGCCCCTCCCGGCCAGAAACCATACTTCACACGATTCTATAGACAACAGCGCTCTCTGCGGGCCAAACGCCAAATTAACCACGATTCTATTGACAAATGCGTCCACTGCCGACCAGACGCCAAACTAAACACAATTTCATATACTAGTGTCCCCTGCCGACCAAACGCCAAACGAAGTTCGATTCCATAGACACTAGACCACCCGCCGGCCAAAGGCGTAATAAAACACGATTCTACATGCACTATTCCCCTCTGTCAACCAATCGCCAAACTACAACACGATTTCATAGACAGTAGCACCCCCTGCCAGCCAGACGCCAATTTAAACAGGATACTATAGACACTAGCGCCCCCTGTCTGTCAGACGCAAAACAAAACACGATTTTATAGACTAGCGTCCTCTGCCGACTAAACGCCAAATTAAGGTACGAACTAGCGACATCTAGCGTGGAATAGTCGAACAGAAAAACCTAGCGGCCCAAGTTGAACTAAATATGAATTGTATTTGTGTCTAATTTCCATACACAACATCGGCCTCTCCCGGCCAGACGCCAAATTAAACAGGATACTATAGACACTAGCGTCCCCTGTCGGCCAGAACCAAACAAAACACGAAAGTACCTAGCGACCGTAAGTTGAAATAAATGAAAATTCTAATTGTGTCTAATTTCTATACACACTAGCGGCTCCTCCCGGCCAGACGCCAAATTAAGCAGGATATTTTAGACATTAGCGCCCCTGTCGGCCAGACGCCAAACTGAACACGAAAGTACCTAGCGGCCGCAAGTTGAACTAAATTAAAATTTTATTTGTGTATAAAATCTATACACATTAGCGGCCCCTGCCGGGCAGACGCCAAACTAAACACGATTCTCTAGACTAGATTCCTGTGTCGACCAAACACCAACCTAAAGCACTCATTAGCGCTACTTAGCGTGGAATAGTAGAACGGGAAGTTCCTAGCGACCTCAAGTTGAACTAAATGAAAATTTTATTGTTGTCTTATTTCTATACACACTAGCGGCCCCTGTTGGCCAAACGGCGAATTATACAGGATACTATTAACACTAGCGCCTCCTGTTGTCCAGACGCCAAACATAACACGATCCTATAGACTAGTGACCTCTGCCGGCCAGACGCCAAACTAAAGCACCAACTGCGACATCTAGCGTGAAATAGTCGAACGGAATGTACCTACCGGCCGCTAGTTGAACTAAATAAAAACTCTATTTGTGTCTAATTTCTATACACTTTAGCGGCCCCTGCTGGCCAGACGCCAAACAAAACACGATTCTATAGACAAGTGACCTCTGCCGACCAAACGCCAAACTAAAGCACAAACTAGCGACATCTAGTGTGGGATAGTCGAACGGAAAGTACCTAGCGGCCGCAATTTGAACTGAATAAGAATTCTATTTGTGTCCAATTCCTATACACACTAGCGTCTCCTCCCGGCCAGAAACCATACTCAACACGATTCTATAGACACCAGCGCTCTCTGCTGGCCAAACGCCAAACTAAACACGAATCTATAGAAAAATGCGTCCACTGCCGACCAGACGCCAAACTAAACTTAATTTCATAGACTAGTGTCCCCTGCCGACCAAACGCCAAACGAAGTTCGATTCCATAGACACTAGCACCACCCGCCGGCCGAAGGCTTAATAAATCACGATTCTACAGGCACTATTGCCCTCTGTCGACCAATCGCCAAACTACAACACGATTTCATAGACAGTAGCACCACCTGCCAGCCAGACGCCAAATTGAACAGGATACTATAGACACTAGCGCCCCCTTTCGGTCAGACGCCAAACAAAACACGATTTTACAGACTAGCGTCCTATGCTGATCAAACGCCAAATTAAGGAACGAACTAGCGACATCTAGCGTGGAATAGTTGAACAGAAAAAATCTAGTGGCCGCAAGTTTAACTAAATATAAATTGTATTTGTGTCTAATTTCTATACACACCAGCGGCCCCTCCCGGCCAGACGCCAATTTGACCAGGATACTATAGACACTATCGCACCCTGTCGGCCAGACGCCAAACAAAACACGATTTTATAGACTAGCGTCCTCTGCCGACCAAACGCCAAATTAAGGAACGAAATAGCTGCAATGGACATTGAACTGCCTGTTATAATTGCAAGATAATTTCCTGTTTCAATGTGCATGGTACCTTACTTCAGATGTCAGCATATTGATAGGAAATGTAAGTTAATATGTAAGCATTTTTGGTTAGTTCGATCCATCCGGGTCGACGGCTTATTATTATTATAACTATGATCGTTGTCCAGTACAGACGTGTAACGTTATCAATATACGTGTGAGAGATTTTTGAACTTCCATTATTCTAGCGAATAGCTTGATCATGTCCCCCTTTTTACCCTAACGGACACATTCTTCACATGGCGATCCTGCCAGCCCAAAATAAATTAAAATGTTGAGTGGAAAGTGGCTAAATGTGCAAGTAAAGTGATAGCAGAAAGGGGATCATCACAATCAAAAGAAGAGGTAATTATAGCACAAAGCGGTAATAGCGGAGGCAGTACCACCAGTTGGAGCCAGAAGTTTTCCATATCTGAAGTTTTGGGATTGATTGCTTTTGTACTTTTTTTGTTCCTTATCATATGGCGACTTACTCGTCGTTGCAAGAAAAGTTTGGAGAAGAAGATCAGAGAAGAGATCCAAAACAGCAGAGAAAGTGTTGTGTAGTGCAGTGTAAACTGTGATGTGTCGCAATCGCAAGGAGTTCAAAATTCAAGACGTCCAAGCGTCTCGGAAATTTCAAAATTGAAGAATAAAAGATAAGTGTTAATTTTAGTCAATTATTATCCATGAGCGATCTTGAGGATATTAAAAATTTGTATGAGGAATTTAGGGTATTTTTAAGAAATTTAGGTAAAGACAATCAGCAGCGTAGAAACGATATAATTTTAATTAAGAGTAAACTCAGTAAATTAGATAGGTTAAAAGAAGAATATGAACTTGCAAAGCAGAATTTTAATAAAAGCACTCATAGCGAAGATGTGACAAAGAAAGCTAAGAATTATTTTCAAATAAATGACAAAAATATTGCAGAAATTAAACAAATTTTAGAAACTAGATCAATTAATATTACCTCTAATAGTAATTTAGTCGAAACAGCAGAAATGGCTGAAGAATTTAGTTTAAGAACAGCAGCAAACTTATTGCCCTCTGTGGACGATACAGAGAATACTACTAAACAATTAATTGATGCTATAGAATTGTATGACGGTTTGTTAAATGTCGCGGGAAAAAAATTGTTAACTACTTTTGTGTTAAAAACGAAACTTAGTCAAAGTGCGAAACTAAGGTTAGAATCAAATTACAATTCTAATGCCGATTTAATTAAAGATATTAAAGCTAATTTATTAACAAAAAAATCTGCTGCAGCGTTGTCAAACGATTTACATAGCGCGAGACAATTAGAAAAATCAATAGATGAGTTTGGAAAATCATTGGAAGATTTACTGGTCAATCTCACATTAGCACAAGCAGATGGAGATAGTGGCGCAGTCAAAATTTTAAGAGTGGCTAATGAAAAAATTGCAATTAATGCGTTTGCTAATGGTCTACGTAACCATGAACTGCGAACAGTTATTAAGGCGCGAAATTATGCAAAATTGAAAGACGCGATTAGTGGCGCGAAAGATGAAGAAATTTCAAAGAAAGCTTCATCTTCAGCACAAGTTTTTCATACGCGTAACAAGAGTGATTCGAGACAAAATAACGCGTATAGGGGTAATTCGCGTTCCAACGAAAACAACAGGGGAAGTTATAGAAATAATAGCAATCACACTAACAGAAATAATAATTATAATTCCCGGAATAGCAATTACAATAACCAAAACAATCGTCAGCGTGATAATAATAACTTTAGAGGACGAAATAACGGTCGTTATAATAACAGAAATCAGAGATCAGGTAATAATAGATACAATCAAAATAATAATAATCAAGGATGTAACGTGATAGGAAGTGGTGAAAACAGAGAAAACGGTAGTACCAGTAGGAATAGTAACAATAATGAATCGAATGAAGTAAATACGTTTTTTCGATCCTAAAATTGAACAGGAAGATAGTATTTTAAGTTTATGTATAAATGGATTAAGTTATGTACCTATTAAGTATGGGATGAATGGGTTAAACTTATTATTAGATTCAGGAGCTACAGTAAGTATTATTTTTGCATCTCATTTGAGTGACAACCAGTATATTGATTCCTCAGAAAAAATTAAAATCAACGGTATAGCTGGTTCAACATATGCAAAAGGAAAAACAAATATTACATTTTTATTAGGAAATACTAAAGTTAGTCATGATTTTCATGTTGTAGATGAATGTGGTAGCGATATGCATGGAGTTTTAGGAGCTGATTTTCTTTTGAAACATGCAGCTATTATTGATTACGAAAAATACTTATTTTTATTTTGGAATAAGGGTGAGAAAATTTCAATACCTCTTGATTCAAAATTCAATTATTGTACAACAATACCACCAAGGTGTGAAATAATAAAGCATTTTTTGGTAGATAACAATGACGATAGTGTAATCGTATCCCAAGAAATTTGTAAAGGTGTATATGCAGCGGGACTAATTGTTAGACCTGTTAAAAATATGATTCCGGTTAGATTATTAAATAGTACCGATAGAGAGATTAAGCTGAAAAATTTTAAACCTAGAATTGAGAAATTATCGAACTTTGATATTTGTAACTTTGAAAAAAGTAAATTTTCAGTAGACCGTATTGATAAATTATTGAATAAAATAAATGTAGAAGGGTTAAGTAACGAGGAAAAAACGTCAATTCATAAAATATGTGCAAAATATGACGATGTGTTTCACCTGGACAATGACACACTTACAGTAACTAATGTTTATAAACAAAAGATCCAGTTACAAGACGGAGCAACGCCCGTTTACGTGAAACCGTATCGGTTGCCGCACGCACAGAAAGCAGAGATTCATAAGCAAATTGACAAAATGTTAGCGGACGGTATTGTAGAAAAAAGTAAATCAAGTTGGAATAGTGCTCTTTTATTAGTTCCGAAAAAAGCAGACAGTAATGGTAATAAAAGTTGGAGAGTGGTGTATGATTATCGCTTATTAAATAAACAAATCAAAGACGATAAATTCCCATTACCATGTATAGATGAAATTTTAGATTCATTAGGTGGAGCTATGTATTTTTCACATTTAGATTTGGCACAAGGATATCATCAAATCGAATTAGACTCTGAATCCAGACAGTATACAGCATTTACGACAGACAGAGGACAGTATCAGTTAACTAGATTACCAATGGGATTAAAAATTAGCCCTAGTGCGTTTGCTAGAGCAATGACGATTGCCATGTCAGGCTTAAATTATGAGAGTTGTTTTGTTTATTTAGATGACTTAATTGTTTTTGGTAGTACACTAGAAAATCACAATCAAAATTTAGTTAAAGTTTTGAATCGTCTCAGACAAGTTAATTTAAAAGTAAATCCTAATAAATGTCAATTTCTGAAAAAACAAGTTTCATATTTAGGTCATGTGATATCAGCAAATGGTATTTCACCAGATCCGGAAAAAATCCGCGTTATGCAACAGTATCCTGTCCCTAAAGATGCGAACGAAACAAAGCGTTTTGTAGCATTTGCTAATTATTATCGAAAATTTATTAAAAACTTTGCTGAAATTGCAGCACCTTTGAATCATTTATCAAAGAAAAGAGTAAAATTTTCATGGAACGACGAATGTCAAAAAGCTTTTGAAACATTGAAAAATGTCTTAATTAATCCGCCAATCTTGCAGTACCCAGATTTTTCAGAAAATAATCATTTTATCCTAAGAACTGATGCTTCAGGTAAAGCCTTAGGAGCAGTTCTATCGAACGCTAATGGTATGCCTGTTGCTTATGCTAGTAGAACTCTTAATAAATCAGAGAAAAATTATTGTACTGTTGAGTTAGAGCTTCTTTCTATTGTATGGTCGGTCAAAAAGTTCAGACCATATCTGTTTGGTAAAAAGTTTCATATACTAACAGATCATAGACCCTTAATTTATTTGTTCGGAATGACTAATCCATCAAGTAGATTAACAAAATTTAGATTAATTTTAGAAGAGTATGATTTCTCTATTTCATACGTTAGAGGTAAAGATAATGTCACAGCAGACGCTTTGTCCAGAATTCAAATTGAGTCAAAAGAACTAAAAGAACTGAGTCCTACTTCTATTGCCAGTTTGTATGCCGTGACTAGAGCACAAAACCGAAAAATGGTCGATGCTACTATAGGAAGTTCCGACAGTATTTTGCTTGACAAAAGGACTGATCACCCTGGAGTCGTGGAACTGTTGAAACCGCCTGTAGATGCAGTTGAATTAAAACCCATATCAGAAAGTGAATTTAATAAACTAATTACAATGCAAAATTATTATAATAAAGGAAAATTTGTCTATGACATTGAGTCGAATATTATATTCGTTAAACAGGAAACTCGATCAACGTCAGCACTACGTGCGTCGCTGAGAGACCTGAGACACATTTGTGTAAAATATAAAATTCCGGAATTAATAATAATAAATAACGATAAATGCGCAGTACTAGTACAAGAAATAAAAAATAATGTTAAAGAATTCAAAGAAAAAGATATAAAATTGTCAATTATCAAAAAATGTCAAAAAATTTGTAGCAGAGAAATGCAACAATTAATATTAAACGATTTCCACATGTTACCTACGGGAGGTCATGCAGGTATAAACCGCATGTACAATAACGTGAAAAAGTACTACTTTTGGTCTAAAATGAAAAGAGACATTGAAGATTTTGTAAAAAAGTGCGAGGATTGCCAAAGGTACAAGTATTCGATACAGCGTACGGAAACAATGACAGTAACCACAACTGCGACGTCAGCATTCCAAAAAGTTTTTCTAGATTTGGTTGGTCCATTAGAGCAAGATATAGAAAATAATAGGTATATTTTAACGCTCCAGTGTGAGTTAACTAAATTTGTAGAAGCCTATCCAATCGAAAATAAAGAATCTGTTACCGTATCGAAATCTTTTGTGAATAATTTTATTTTGCGTTACGGGATTCCTAAAGAAGTCGTAACCGATCAGGGTACAGAATTTATGTCGTCGGTATTCAAAAATTCATGTGAATTACTTAAAATCAAGCATTTAAACGCAACAGCTTATCATCATCAAACATTAGGTGCGCTCGAAAATTCTCATAAACATCTAGGTGCATATTTGCGAATCCACGCGAGAAAGCATCCAAATACGTGGAGCACGTGGGTACCATACTGGTGCTTTTCGTATAATAATACTGTTCACACAGAAACGAAATACACACCATACGAGTTAGTTTTTGGGAAAAGTTGCCACCAACCGTCAAATCTGTCTAATGGAATTGATCCAATTTACAATTTTGATGATTATCCAAATGAATTAAAATTTCGATTACAAACTGCTTGCGAAGATGCGAGAAAAAATTTAATAAAGTCAAAAATTGAACGAAAACAAAATTATAATAAGGGTTGTAATTCTTTTGATTACAAAATAGGAGATAGGATTTTATTACGCAATTCAGCTGGTTCTAAAACTGAGCCAATATTTAAAGGTCCATATGTAGTGGTAGATATCAAAGATCCAAATATTGTAGTTAAGATAGATAACAAAATTGTAGAAGTTCATAAAAATAGGGTTAAGTTGTATTATTGTTAAAAAAAAAAATTTTTTTTTCATTAATTATTTATTTTTATGTATGTATTCAGTAAAAAAAAAAAAAAAATTTTTTTTCTCTTACCGAAGAGGTGCAATGGACATTGAACTGCCTGTTATAATTGCAAGATAATTTCCTGTTTCAATGTGCATGGTACCTTACTTCAGATGTCAGCATATTGATAGGAAATGTAAGTTAATATGTAAGCATTTTTGGTTGGTTCGATCCATCCGGGTCGACGGCTTATTATTATTATAACTATGATCGTTGTCCAGTACAGACATGTAACGTTATCAATATACGTGTGAGAGATTTTTGAACTTCCATTATTCTAGCGAATAGCTAGATCATGTCCCCCTTTTTACCCTAACGGACACATTCTTCACAAGGGGCCACTAGTGTGTATAGAAATTAGACACAAATAGAATTTTTATTTAGTTCAGCTTGCGGCCGCTAGGTATTTTCTGTTCGACTATTCCACGCTAGATGTCGCTAGTTCGTTTCTTAATTTGGCGTTTGGTCGCAGAGGGCGCTGGTGTCTATAGAATCGTGTTTCGTTTGGCGTCTGGCCGACAGGGGGCGCTAATGTCTATAATATCCTGCTTAATTTGGTGTTTGGCCAGCAGGGGCCGCTAGTGTGTATAGATATTAGACACAAATAGAATCTTCATTTAGTTAAACTTTCGGCCGCTAGGTACTTTCGTGTTGTGGTTGGCTTCTGGCCGACAGGGGGCGCTAACGTCTTTGATATCCTGCTTAATTTGGCGTCTGGCCTGGAGGGGATGCTAGTGTGTATAGAAATTAGCCACAAATAGAATTCTTATTTAGGTCAACTTGCGGCCGCTACGTACTTTCGGTTCGACTATTCCACGCTAGATGTCGCCAATTTGTGCTTTAGTTTGGCGTTTGGTCGGCAGAGGTCAGTAGTCTATAGAATCGTGTTTTGTTTGGCTTTTGGCCGACAGGGGGCACTAGTGTCCACAGTATCCTGTTTGATTTGGCGTTTGGCTGGCAGGGGCCGCTAGTGTGTATAGAAATTAGACACAAATAGAGTTTTTATTGAGTTCAACTTGCGGCCGCTATGTATTTTCTGTTCGACTATTTCACGCTAGATGTCGCTAGTTCGTTTCTTAATTTGGCGTTTGGTCGGCAGAGGACTTTAGTCTATGAAATCGTGTTTTGTTTGGCTTCTAGCCGACAAGGGGTGCTAGTGTCAAAAGTATCCCGTTCAATTTGGCGTCTGGCCGGGAGATGCCGCTAGTTTGTAAAGAAATTAGACTCAAATAGAATTTCGATTTAGTTCATTTTGTGGCCGCTAGGTATTTTCTGTTCGCTTATTCCACGCTAGATGTCGCTAGTTTGTTCCTCAATTTGGCGATTGGTAGGCAGAGGACGCTAGTCTATAGAATCGTGTTTTGTTTGGCGTCTTGCCGACAGCAGGCGCTAGTGTCAATTGTATCCTGTTTAATTTGGCGTCTGGCCAGCAAAGGCCGCTAAAGTGTATAGAAATTAGACACAAATAGAATTTTCATTTAGTTCATTTAGCGGCCGGTAGGTACATTCCGTTCGACTATTCCACGCTAGATGTCGCAGCTCGTGCTTCAGTTTGGCGTCTGGTCGGCAGAGGTCACTAGTCTATAAGATCGTGTTTTGTTTGGCGTCTGGACAACAGGAGGCGCTAGTGTCAATAGTATCCTGTATAATTTGGCGTTTGGCCGGCAGGGGCCGCTAGTGTGTATAGAAATGCGACACAAATAAAATTTTTATTGAGTTCAACTTGCGGCCGCTAGGTATTTTCTGTTCGAATATTCCACGCTAGATGTCGTTAGTTCGTTCCTCAATTTGACGTTTGGTCGGCAGAGGACGCTAGTCTATAGAATCGTGTTTTGTTTGGCGTCTAGCAGACAGGGGGCGCTAGTGTCTACATGATCGTGTTTTATTTCTATGAATGGACGACAGAGGGCGATAGTGTCTAGAGAGTCGTGTTTAATTTGGCGTCTTGTCGGAAGGGTCCGCCAGTTCGAATAGAAATTAGACACAGATAGAAATCTTATTCAGTTCAACTTACGGCCGCTAGTTATTTCCCGTCCGACAATTCCACGCTTGATGTCGCTAGTTTGTGCTTTAGTTTGGCGTTTGCTCGGCAGAGGTCACTAGTCTATAGAATCGTGTTTTGTTTGGCGTCTGGACAACAGGAAGCGCTAGTGTCAATAGTATCCTGTATAATTTGCCGTTTGGCCAACATGGGCCGCTAGTGTGTATAGAAATTAGACACAAATAAAATTTTCATTTAGTTCAACTTGAGGCCGCTAGGAACTTCCCGTTCTACTATTCAACGCTAAATGGCGATAATAAGTGCTTTAGTTTGGCGTCTGGCCGACAGGCGGCGCAAGTGTCTATAGAATCGAGTATAATTTGGCGTTTAGCCAACAGAGGGCGATAGTGTCTATAGTATCCTGTTTGATTTGGCGTCTGGCCGGCAGGGGCCGTTAGTGTGTATAGAAATTAGACACAAATAGAATTTCCATTCAGTTCAACTTGCGGCTGCTAGGTACTTTCGTGTTTAGTTTGGCCTCTGGCCGACAGTGGGCGCTAATGTCTATAATACCCTGCTTAATTTGGCGTTTGGGCGGCAGGAGCCGCTAGTGGGTATAGAATTTAGACACAAATAGAATCTTCATTTAGTTCAACTTGCGGCCGCTAGGTATTTTCTGTTCGACTATTCCACGCTAGATGTCGCTAGTTCGTTTCCTAATTTGGCGTTTGGTCGGCAGAAGGCGCTGGTGTCTATAGAATCGTGTTTTGTTTGGCGTCTGGCCGACAGGGGGCACTAGTGTCTATAGCATCCTATTTAGTTTGGCGTCTGGCCGGGAGGGGCCGCTAGTGTGTGAAGAATTTAGACACAAATAGAATTTGGATTTAGTCTATTTTGCGGCCGCTAGGTATTTTCTGTTCGATTATTCCACGCTAGATGTCGCTAGTTTGTTCCTCAATTTGGCGTTTGGTCGGCAGAGGACGCTAGTCTATAGAATCGTGTTTTGTTTGGCGTCTGGCATACAGAAGGCGCTGGTGTCTATGGTAACCTGTTTAATTTCGCGTTTGGCTGGCAGAGGCCGTTAGTGTGTATAGAAATTAGACAAAAATAGAATTTTCATTTAGTTCAACTTGCGGCCGCTAGGTTCTTTCGTGTTTTGTTTGGCTTCTGGCCGACAGGGATCGCTAATGTCCATGATATCCTGCTTAATTTGGCGTCTGGCCTGGAGGGGCCTCTAGTGTGTATAGAAATTAGACACAAATAGAATTTTCATTTAGTTCAACTTGCGGCTGCTAGGTACTTTCGTGTTTAGTTTGGCCTCTGGCCGACAGGGCGCGCTAATGTCTATAATACCCTGCTTAATTTGGCGTTTGGGCGGCAGGAGCCGCTAGTGGGTATACAAATTAGACACAAATAGAATCTTCATTTAGTTCAACTTGCGGCCGCTAGGTATTTTCTGTTCGACTATTCCACGCTAGATGTCGCTAGTTCGTTTCCTAATTTGGCGTTTGGTCGGCAGAAGGCGCTGGTGTCTATAGAATCGTGTTTTGTTTGGCGTCTGGCCGACAGGGGGCACTAGTGTCTATAGCATCCTGTTTAGTTAGGCGTCTGGCTGGCAGAGGCCGCTAGTGTGTATAGAAATTAGACACAAATAGAATTTGGATTTAGTTCATTTTGCGGCCGTTAGGTATTTTCTGTTCGCTTATTCCACGCTAGATGTCGCTAATTTGTTCCTCAATTTGGCGTTTGGTCGGCAGAGGACGCTAGTCTATAGAATCGTGTTTTGTTTGGCGTCTGGCATACAGAAGGCGCTGGTGTCTATAGTAACCTGTTTAATTTCGCGTTTGGCCGGCAGAGGCCGCTAGTGTGTATAGAAATTAGACACAAATAGAATTTTTATTTAGTTCAACTTGCCGCCGCTAGGTATTTTCTGTTCGTCTATTCCACGCTAGATGTCACTAGTTTGTTCCTCAATTTGGAGTTTGCCCGGAGAGGACGCCAGTCTATAGAATCGTAATTTGTTTGGCGTCTGGCCGACAGGGGGCGCTAGAGTCTATAGTATCCTGTTTTATTTGGCGTCTGGCCCGCAGGGGCCGCTAATGTGTATAGAATTTAGACACAAATAGAATTTTTATTCAGTTCATCTTGCGGTTGCTAGGTACTTTCTTGTTTTGTTTGGCTTCTGGCCGACAGGGGGCGCTAGTGTCTGAAGTATCCTGGTCAATTTGGCTCTAGCCGGGAGGGTCCGCTATTGTATATAGAAATTAGACACAAATAGAATTTTTATTTAGTTCAACTTGCGGCGGCGAGGTATTTTCCGTTCGACTATTCCACGCTAGATGTCGCTAGTTCGTGCTTCAGATTGGCGTTTGGTCGGCAGAGATCGCTAGTCTATAGAATCGTGTTTTGTTTGGCTTCTGGTTGACAGGGTGCGGTAGTGTCAGTAGTATCCTGTTTAATTTGATGTCTGGCTGGCAGGGGCCGCTAGTGTGTATAGAAATTAGACACAAATAGAATTTTCATTTAGTTCAACTTGCGGCCGCTAGGTACTTTCGTGTTTTGTTTGGCTTCTGGCCGACAGGGATCGCTAATGTCCATGATATCCTGCTTAATTTGGCGTCTGGCCTGGAGGGGCCACTAGTGTGTATAGACATTAGACACATATAGGATTTTTATTTAGTTCAGCTTGCGGCCGCTACGTATTTTCTGTTCGACTATTCCACGCTAGATGTCGCTAGTTCGTTTCTTAATTTGGCGTTTGGTCGACAGATGGCGCTGGTGTCTATAGAATCGTGTTCCGTTTGGCGTCTGGCAGACAGGGGGCGCTAATGTCTATAATATCCTGCTAAATTGGGCGTTTGGTCAGCAGGGGCCGCTAGTGTGTATAGATATTGGACACAAATAGAATATTCATTCAGTTAAACTTGCGGCCGCTAGGTATTTTCTGTTCGACTATTCCACGCTAGATGTCGCTAGTTCGTTTCTTAATTTGGCGTTTGGTCGGCAGAGGACGCTAGTCTATAGAATCGTGTTTTGTTTGGCGTCTGGCCGACAGGGGGCACTAGTGTCTATAGTATCCTGTTTAATTTGGCGATTGGCTGGCGGGGCCGCTAGTGTGTATAGAAATTAGACACAAATAAAATTTTGATTTAATTCATTTTGCGGCCGCTAGGTATTATCTGTCCGCTTATTCCATGCTAGATGTCGCTAGTTTGTTCCTCAATTTGGCGTTTGGTCGGCAGAGGACGCTAGTCTATAGAATCGTGTTTTGTTTGGAGTCTGGCAAACAGGGGGAGCTAGTGTCCACATGATCGTGTTTTATTTGTATAAATGGACGACAGAGGGCGATAGTGTCTAGAGAGTCGTGTTTAATTTGGCGTCTTGTCGGGAGGGTCCTCCAGTGTGTAGAGAAATTAGACACAGATAGAATTTTTATTCAATTCAACTTGCGGCTGCTAGTTATTTTCCGTCCGACTATTCCACGCTTGATGTCACTATTTCGTGCATTAGTTTGGCGTCTGGCGGGCAGAGGGCGCAATTGTCTATTGAATCCTATTAATTTGGCGATTGGTTGGCAGAGGACGCTGGTCTCTATAGAATCATGTTTAGTTTGGCGTCTGCCTGGCAGGGGCCGCTAGTGTGTATAGGACTTAGACACAAGTAAAATTTCAATTTAGTTCAACTTGCGGCCGCTAGGTACTTTCGTGTTTTGTTTGGCTTCTGGCTGACAGGGGGCGCTTATGTCTATAGTATCCTGTTCAATTTGGCGTCTGGCCAGGAGAAGCCGCTGGTGTGTATAGAAATTAGACACAAATACAATTTATATTTAGTTCAACTTGCGGCCAATAGGAATCGAACTTCGTTGGCGTTTGGTCGGCAGGGGACACTAGTCTATGAAATAGTGTTTAGTTTGGCGTCTGGTCGGCAGTGGACGCATTTGTCTATAGAATCATGTTTAATTTGGTGTTTGGCCAGCAGAGAGCGCTGGTGTCTATAGAATCGTGTTAAGTATGGTTTCTGGCTGGAAGGAGACGCTAGTGTGTATAGAAATTGGACACAAATAGAATTCTTATTTAGTTCAACTTGCGGCCGCTACGTACTTTCCGTTCGACTATTCCACGCTAGATGTCGCTAGTTTGTGCTTCAGTGGGGCGTTTGGTCGGCAGAGGTCACTAGTCTATAGAATCGTGTTTTAACTGGCGTCTTGCCAACAGGGGGCGCTGATGTCTATGATATTCTGCTTAATTTGGCGTCTGGCCTTGAGGGGCCGCTAGTATGTATAGAAATTAGACACAAATAGAATTTTTATTTAGTTCAACTAGCGGCTGGTAGGTACATTCCGTTCGAGTATTCCACGCTAGATGTCGCAGTTCGTGCTTCAGTTTGGCGTCTGGCCGGCAGAGGTCACTAGTCTATAGAATCGTGTTTTGTTTGGCGGCTGGCCGACAGGGGGCACTAGTGTCTACAGTATCCTGTTTGATTTGGCGTTTGGCCAGCAGGGGCCGCTAGTGTGTATAGAAATTAGACACAAATAGTTTTTATTGAGTTCAACTTGCGGCCGCTATGTATTTTCTGTTCGACTATTTCACGCTAGATGTCGCTAGTTCGTTTTTTAATTTGACGTTTGGTCGGCAGAGGACTCTAGTCTATGAAATCGTGTTTTGTTTGGCTTCTGGCCGACAGGGGGCGCTAGTGTCAAAAGTATTCCGTTCAATTTGGCGTCTGGCCGGGAGGGGCCGCTAGTTTGTGAAGAAATTAGACATAAATAGAATTTTAATTTAGTTCATTTTGCGGCCGCTAGGTATTTTCTGTTCGCTTATTCCACGCTAGATGTCGTTAGTTTGTTCCTCAATTTGGCGATTGTTAGGCAGAGGACGCTAGTCTATAGAATCGTGTTTTGTTTGGCGTCTAGCAGACAGGGGGCGCTAGTGTCTACATGATCGTGTTTTATTTGTATGAATGGACGACAGAGGGCGATAGTGTATAGAGAGTCGTGTTTAATTTGGCGTCTTGTCGGAAGGGTCCGCCAGTTCGTATAGAAATTAGACACAGATAGAAATCTTATTCAGTTCAACTTACGGCCGCTAGTTATTTCCCGTCCGACAATTCCACGCTTCATGTCGCTAGTTTGTGCTTTAGTTTGGCGTTTGGTCGGCAGAGGTCACTAGTCTAAAGAATCGTGTTTTGTTTGGCGTCTGGACAACAGGAGGCGCTAGTGTCAATAGTATCCTGTATAATTTGCCGTTTGGCCAATATGGGCCGCTAGTGTGTATACAAATTAGACGCGAATAAAATTTTCACTTAGTTCAACTTGAGGCCGCTAGGAACTTCCCGTTCTACTATACCACGCTAAGTGGCGCTAATGAGTGCTTTAGTTTGGCGTCTGGCCGACAGGGGGCGCAAGTGTCTATAGAATCGAGTATAATTTGGCGTTTAGCCAACAGAGGGCTATAGGGTCTATAGTATCCTGTTTGATTTGGCGTCTGGCCAGCAGGGGCCACTAGTGTGTATAGAAATTAGACACAAATAGAATTCTCATTTAGTTCAACTTGCGGCTGCTAGGTACTTTCGTGTTTAGTTTGGCCTCTGGCCGACAGGGCGCGCTAATGTCTATAATACCCTGCTTAATTTGGCGTTTGGGCGGCAGGAGCCGCTAGTGGGTATACAAATTAGACACAAATAGAAACTTCATTTAGTTCAACTTGCGGCCGCTAGGTATTTTCTGTTCGACTATTCCACGCTAGATGTCGCTAGTTCGTTTCCTAATTTGGCGTTTGGTCGGCAGAAGGCGCTGGTGTCTATAGAATCGTGTTTTGTTTGGCGTCTGGCCGACAGGGGGCACTAGTGTCTATAGCATCCTGTTTAGTTAGGCGTCTGGCCGGCAGAGGCCTCTAGTGTGTATAGAAATTAGACACAAATAGAATTTGGATTTAGTTCATTTTGCGGCCGTTAGGTATTTTCTGTTCGCTTATTCCACGCTAGATGTCGCTAATTTGTTCCTCAATTTGGCGTTTGGTCGGCAGAGGACGCTAGTCTATAGAATCGTGTTTTGTTTGGCGTCTGGCATACAGAAGGCGCTGGTGTCTATAGTAACCTGTTTAATTTCGCGTTTGGCCGGCAGAGGCCGCTAGTGTGTATAGAAATTAGACACAAATAGAATTTTTATTTAGTTCAACTTGCCGCCGCTAGGTATTTTCTGTTCGTCTATTCCACGCTAGATGTCACTAGTTTGTTCCTCAATTTGGAGTTTGCCCGGAGAGGACGCCAGTCTATAGAATCGTGTTTTGTTTGGCGTCTGGCCGACAGGGGGCGCTAGAGTCTATAGTAACCTGTTTTATTTGGCGTCTGGCCCGCAGGGGCCGCTAATGTGTATAGAATTTAGACACAAATAGAATTTTTATTCAGTTCATCTTGCGGTTGCTAGGTACTTTCTTGTTTTGTTTGGCTTCTGGCCGACAGGGGGCGCTAGTGTCTAAAGTATCCTGGTCAATTTGGCTCTAGCCGGAAGGGGCCGCTAGTGTATATAGAAATTAGACACAAATAGAATTTTTATTTAGTTAAACTTGCGGCCGCTAGGTATTTTCTGTTCGACTATTCCACGCTAGATGTCGCTAGTTCGTTTCTTAATTTGGCGTTTGGTCGGCAGAGGGCGCTGGTGTCTATAGAATCGTGTTTTGTTTGGCGTCTGGCCGACAGGGGGCACTAGTGTCTATAGTATCCTGTTTAATTTGGCGATTGGCTGGCGGGGCCGCTAGTGTGTATAGAAATTAGACACAAATAAAATTTTGATTTAATTCATTTTGCGGCCGCTAGGTATTATCTGTCCGCTTATTCCATGCTAGATGTCGCTAGTTTGTTCCTCAATTTGGCGTTTGGTCGGCAGAGGACGCTAGTCTATAGAATCGTGTTTTGTTTGGAGTCTGGCAAACAGGGGGAGCTAGTGTCCACATGATCGTGTTTTATTTGTATAAATGGACGACAGAGGACGATAGTTTCTAGAGAGTCGTGTTTAATTTGGCGTCTTGTCGGGAGGGTCCTCCAGTGTGTAGAGAAATTAGACACAGATAGAATTTTTATTCAATTCAACTTGCGGCTGCTAGTTATTTTCCGTCCGACTATTCCACGCTTGATGTCGCTATTTCGTGCATTAGTTTGGCGTCTGGCCGGCAGAAGGCGCAATTGTCTATTGAATCCTATTAATTTGGCGATTGGTTGGCAGAGGACGCTGGTCTCTATAGAATCATGTTTAGTTTGGCGTCTGCCTGGCAGGGGCCGCTAGTGTGTATAGGACTTAGACACAAGTAAAATTTCAATTTAGTTCAACTTGCGGCCGCTAGGTACTTTCGTGTTTTGTTTTGCTTCTGGCTGACAGGGGGCGCTTATGTCTATAGTATCCTGTTCAATTTGGCGTCTGGCCGGGAGAAGCCGCTGGTGTGTATAGAAATTAGACACAAATACAATTTATATTTAGTTCAACTTGCGGCCAATAGGAATCGAACTTCGTTGGCGTTTGGTCGGCAGGGGACACTAGTCTATGAAATAGTGTTTAGTTTGGCGTCTGGTCGGCAGTGGACGCATTTGTCTATTTAATCATGTTTAATTTGGTGTTTGGCCAGCAGAGAGCGCTGGTGTCTATAGAATCGTGTTAAGTATGGTTTCTGGCTGGAAGGAGACGCTAGTGTGTATAGAAATTGGACACAAATAGAATTCTTATTTAGTTCAACTTGCGGCCGCTACGTACTTTCCGTTCGACTATTCCACGCTAGATGTCGCTAGTTTGTGCTTCAGTGGGGCGTTTGGTCGGCAGAGGTCACTAGTCTATAGAATCGTGTTTTAACTGGCGTCTTGCCAACAGGGGGCGCTGATGTCTATGATATTCTGCTTAATTTGGTGTCTGGCCTTGAGGGGCCGCTAGTATGTATAGAAATTAGACACAAATAGAACTTTTATTTAGTTCAACTAGCGGCCGGTAGGTACATTCCGTTCGAGTATTCCACGCTAGATGTCGCAGTTCGTGCTTCAGTTTGGCGTCTGGCCGGCAGAGGTCACTAGTCTATAGAATCGTGTTTTGTTTGGCGGCTGGCCGACAGGGGGCACTAGTGTCTACAGTATCCTGTTTGATTTGGCGTTTGGCCAGCAGGGGCCGCTAGTGTGTATAGAAATTAGACACAAATAGTTTTTATTGAGTTCAACTTGCGGCCGCTATGTATTTTCTGTTCGACTATTTCACGCTAGATGTCGCTAGTTCGTTTTTTAATTTGGCGTTTGGTCGGCAGAGGACTCTAGTCTATGAAATCGTGTTTTGTTTGGCTTCTAGCCGACAGGGGGCGCTAGTGTCAAAAGTATTCCGTTCAATTTGGCGTCTGGCCGGGAGGGGCCGCTAGTTTGTGAAGAAATTAGACATAAATAGAATTTTAATTTAGTTCAACTTGCGGCCGCTAGGTATTTTCTGTTCGAATATTCCACGCTAGATGTCGTTAGTTCGTTCCTCAATTTGACGTTTGGTCGGCAGAGGACGCTAGTCTATAGAATCGTGTTTTGTTTGGCGTCTAGCAGACAGGGGGCGCTAGTGTCTACATGATCGTGTTTTATTTCTATGAATGGACGACAGAGGGCGATAGTGTCTAGAGAGTCGTGTTTAATTTGGCGTCTTGTCGGAAGGGTCCGCCAGTTCGATTAGAAATTAGACACAGATAGAAATCTTATTCAGTTCAACTTACGGCCGCTAGTTATTTCCCGTCCGACAATTCCACGCTTGAAGTCGCTAGTTTGTGCTTTAGTTTGGCGTTTGCTCGGCAGAGGTCACTAGTCTATAGAATCGTGTTTTGTTTGGCGTCTGGACAACAGGAAGCGCTAGTGTCAATAGTATCCTGTATAATTTGCCGTTTGGCCAACATGGGCCGCTAGTGTGTATAGAAATTAGACACAAATAAAATTTTCATTCAGTTCAACTTGAGGCCGCTAGGAACTTCCCGTTCTACTATTCAACGCTAAATGGCGATAATGAGTGCTTTAGTTTGGCGTCTGGCCGACAGGGGGCGCAAGTGTCTATAGAATCGAGTATAATTTGGCGTTTAGCCAACAGAGGGCGATAGTGTCTATGGTATCCTGTTTGATTTGGCGTCTGGCCGGCAGGGGCCGTTAGTGTGTATAGGAATTAGACACAAATAGGATTTCCATTCAGTTCAACTTGCGGCTGCTAGGTACTTTCGTGTTTAGTTTGGCCTCTGGCCGACAGTGGGCGCTAATGTCTATAATACCCTGCTTAATTTGGCGTTTGGGCGGCAGGAGCCGCTAGTGGGTATAGAATTTAGACACAAATAGAATCTTCATTTAGTTCAACTTGCGGCCGCTAGGTATTTTCTGTTCGACTATTCCACGCTAGATGTCGCTAGTTCGTTTCCTAATTTGGCGTTTGGTCGGCAGAAGGCGCTGGTGTCTATAGAATCGTGTTTTGTTTGGCGTCTGGCCGACAGGGGGCACTAGTGTCTATAGCATCCTATTTAGTTTGGCGTCTGGCCGGGAGGGGCCGCTAGTGTGTGAAGAATTTAGACACAAATAGAATTTGGATTTAGTTCATTTTGCGGCCGCTAGGTATTTTCTGTTCGATTATTCCACGCTAGATGTCGCTAGTTTGTTCCTCAATTTGGCGTTTGGTCGGCAGAGGACGCTAGTCTATAGAATCGTGTTTTGTTCGGCGTCTGGCATACAGAAGGCGCTGGTGTCTATGGTAACCTGTTTAATTTCGCGTTTGGCTGGCAGAGGCCGCTAGTGTGTATAGAAATTAGACAAAAATAGAATTTTCATTTAGTTCAACTTGCGGCCGCTAGGTTCTTTCGTGTTTTGTTTGGCTTCTGGCCGACAGGGATCGCTAATGTCCATGATATCCTGCTTAATTTGGCGTCTGGCCTGGAGGGGCCACTAGTGTGTATAGAAATTAGACACAAATAGAATTTATATTTAGATCAGCTTGCGGCCGCTAGGTTTTTTCTGTTCGACTATTCCACGCTAGATGTCGCTAGTTCGTTTCTTAATTTGGCGTTTGGTCGTCAGAGGGCGCTGGTGTCTATAGAATCGTGTTTCGTTTGGCGCTAGTGCCTATAGTATCCTGTTCAATTTGGCGTCTGGCCAGCAGGGGCCGCTGAAGTGTATAGAAATTAGACACAAATAGAATTTTTATTTAGTTCAACTAGCTGCCGGTAGGTACATTTCGTTCGACTATTCCACGCTAGATGTCGCAGTTCGTGCTTAAGTTTGGCGTCTGGTCGGCAGAGGTCACTAGTCTATAGGATCGTGTTTTGTTTGGCGTCTGGACAACAGGAGGCGCTAGTGTCAATAGTATCCTGTATAATTTGCTGTTTGGCCAACAGGGGCCGATAGTGTGTATAGAAATTACACACAGATAAAATTTTCATTTAGTTCAACTTGAGGCCGCTATTATCTTCCCGTTCTACTATTCCACGTTAAGTGGCGCTAATGAGTGCTTTAGTTTGGTGTTTGGTCGACAGAGGAATCTAGTCTATAAAATCGTGTTTAGTTTGGCGTCTGGCCGACAGGGGGCGCAAGTGTCTATAGAATCGTGTTAAGTTTGGCGTTTGGCCGGATGGGGCCGCTAGTGTGTATATAAATTAGACACAAATAGAATCTTCATTTAGTTCAACTTGCGGCCGCTAGGTATTTTCTGTTCGACTATACCACGCTACATGTCGCTAGTTCGTTTCTCAATTTGGCGTTTGGTCGGCAGAGGGCGCTGATATCTATAGAATCGTATTTTGTTGGGCGTCTGGCCGACAGGGGGCACTAGTGTCTATAGTATCCTGTTTAATTTGGCGTATAGAAATTAGACACAAATAGAATCTTCATTTAGTTCAACTTGCGGCAGCTAGGTATTTTCTGTTCGACTATACCACGCTAGATGTCGCTAGTTCGTTTCTTAATTTGGCGTTTGGTCGGCAGAGGGCGCTGATGTCTATAGAATCGTATTTTGTTTGGCGTCTGGCCGACAGGGGGCACTAGTGTCTATAGTATCCTGTTTAATTTGGCGTTTGGCTGGCAGGGGCCGCTAGTGTGTATAGAAATTAGACACAAATAGAATTTTTATTCAGTTCATCTTGCGGCCGCTAGGTACTTTCGTGTTTTGCTTGGCTTCTGGCCGATAGGGGGCGCTAGTGTCTATAGTATCCTGTTCAATTTGGCGTCTGGCCGGGGGAGGCCGCTGGTGTGTATAGAAATTAGACACAAATACAATTTATATTTAGTTCAACTTGCGGCCGCTAGGTTTTTTCTGTTCGACTATTACACGCTAGATGTCGCTAGTTCGTTCCTTGATTTGGCGTTTAGTCGGCATGGGACGCTAGTCTATGAAATCGTGTTTTGTTTAGCGATTGGTCGAAAGAGGGCAATAGTGCCTGTAGAATCGTGATTTATTAAGCCTTTGGCTGGCGGGTGGCGCTAGTGTCTATGGAATCGAACTTCGTTTGGCGTTTGGTCGGCAGGGGACACTAGTCTATGAAATAGTGTTTAGTTTGGCGTCTGGTCAGCAGTGGACCCATTTGTCTATAGAATCATGTTTAATTTGGCGTTTGGCCAGCAGAGAGCGCTGGTGTCTATAGAATCGTGTTAAGTATGGTTTCTGGCTGGAAAGAGACGCTAGTGTGTATAGAAATTGGACACAAATAGAATTCTTATTTAGTTCAACTTGCGGCCGCTACGTACTTTCCGTTCGACTACTCCACGCTAGATGTCGCTAGTTCGTGCTTTGAATTTGAGCTATTGCAACGGAATTCGACATTTCAAAGGGTACCCCTGTGGAATAGAAATGGAGAAAAATCTTTTGACTCCGATTTCAACCAAATTCCGTACATGGGGGTTGAATTATATGGGGTTTCGACGAAAATTGTCAGTTTTCAGGAAAAAAAATTTTGACAAGGGGAGAATCCGGGAAAATCCATGAAAATTAAATTTTCGTAGAAACGTTATTTCCAATCTAAAAAATAATACTTTTTCTAGAATCTCCGGCAACGAATATATGATATTTGATCTTTTTTCCAATACTTTTAGACGAACCCATATTTTCAAGATTTTGCCGCAAAACCGAGAAATTTCCTGAATATTGTTGTCATCCCTGAGTATAAAATTGAATAAATTCGAAACTATGAGAGTTATCATGCTATTTATGGTATCAATCGATTAAGAAAACTTCAATGTCTGTCCTCAATTCCATTGCAATTCCACATTCTCCAACATACGCGTATTATACAGGGTGAAATTTGAGACAAATTTTTTTCTCAAAAAAATCCACATAAAAATTCATATTATCTACACATGAGCAGCTGAAACGTGGTAATAAGGAAAAATCGAAAGGAGACCTTAGGTGCTATCATAGGAAAAATATACCTCTTCTCCCTTTATTATACAAGGCGAGTTATAGAGCTTTGAATTTGAGCTATTGCAACGGAATTCGACATTTCAAAGGGTACCCCTGTGGAATAGAAATGGAGAAAAATCTTTTGACTCCGATTTCAACCAAATTTTGTACATGGGGGTTAAATGATATAGGGATTCGACAAGAGTTGTCAGTTTCCGGAAAAAAAAAATTTGACAAGGGGAAAATCCGTGAAAATCCATGAAAATTGAGTTTTCGTAGAAACGATATTTCTGATCTGAAAACTAATAATTTTTCTGGAATCTCCGGCGACGAATACATGATATTTGATCATTTTCCCCATACTTTTGGACGAACCCATATTTTCAATATTTTGGCACCAAACCGAGAAATTTTCGGAATATTGTTGTCATCCCTGATTATAAAATTGAATAAATTCTAAACTTTGAGAGGTATCATGGTATTCATGGCATCAATCGATTAAGAAAATCTTCATTTCACTTATTGGTATCATCGCAATTCTTCGTTCCCATACATACGCGTATTATACAGGGTGAAAATCGAAACAAATTTTTTTCTCAAAAAATTCCACATAAAAAATCATATTATCTACACATGAGCAGCTGGAACGTGGTAATGAGGAGAAATCGAAAAAATACCATAGGTACTATCATAGAAAAAATATACCTCTTTTCCCTTGGTTATACAAGGCGATTTAGAGAGCTTTGACTTTGAGCTTTTGCAACGGAATTCGACATTTCAAAGTGTTTTTTTACCCCTGTGGAATGAAAATGGAGAAAAAAATCTTTTGACTCCGATTTCAACCAAATTTTGTACATGGGGGTTAAATGATATAGGGATTCGACAAGAGTTGTCAATTTTCGGAAAAAAAATTTGACAAGGGGAAAATCCGTGGAAATCAAGCGTCTGATTGTCCTCCCATTAATAGCGAACCGTGCCACTTTTTTGATGACGCTAGCTGGCGAAAATAATCACATAGATGGATGGAGAATCAAATTTGGAGAAAAAAATTTAGTACCCTGATTATAAAATTGAATAAATTCGAAACTATGGGTGTTATCGTGGTATTTATGGCGTCAATCGATGTAGTTATGTTCATTATATATATATATATATATATATATATATATATATATATATATATATATATATATATATAATAAATATATGTATTCATATATAGAGGGAAATATAAAATTCATATTCCAAATATATTCAACTTCGATATATTCCGAGGAGGAGGAGCCGCGATGTCGCGGCCGCTTCTAACTAGTTCACCCGTTTAAAGGGAACGTGAGCTGGGTTTAGACCGTCGTGAGACAGGTTAGTTTTACCCTACTGATGACTCGTCGTTGCGATAGTAATCCTGCTCAGTACGAGAGGAACCGCAGGTTCGGACATTTGGTTGACGCACTTACTCGAGCGGGTCATGGTGCGAAGCTACCATCCGTGGGATTATGCCTGAACGCCTCTAAGGCCGTATCCTTTCTAGTCAAAGGTGGCAACGATATCTCTTGGAGTTCCGAGAGTCGAAAGGCTCAAAACAATGTGACTTTACTAGGCGATCGTAGCTTTGTTGCGGTCGTCGCACGAGCCCTATATCTATAAAAGATCATTTGTCGACGGTGGGATCGATCCTTGCTATGTACGACACGATCTTTTAATAGACGAATATGGGTAAAACAATCATTTCGATGTTGGAACTCGGAATTGTCTGTAGACGACTTACGTACCTGGCAGGGTGTTGTACCTGGTAGAGCAGTTTCCACGCTGCGATCTATTGAGACTCAGCCCTTAGCTTGGGGATTCGTCTTGTCGATTAGACGAGGCCCCTTTTTTTGCAATTTCTTTTTATAAATATTGCCGTTTTCTCTTATATACTACACGCGCACAACAACAATACTAACGACATATTAACAAATTATATTGTTAATATTGTTAATAGTAGAGAGTTGTTGTTGTTGTTGTTGTTGTTGTTGTATTCGGGAAACGGCATTTTTTATAAGTAAAATTTCCTAAAAGTTTTTAGTTTTCGACTTATATATATATATATATATATATATATTATATATATATATATAATATATATATATATAATATATATATATATAATATATATATATATATAAAATATATATTAGAGCAGTTTTTATTGGATATAACACATGCCGTTTTCGATAATACAACAACAACAATAATAATAATAAACAACATCAACATATATACTCTATATTGTTATTATTGTTAATAGTTGTATTTCGGAAGCGGCATTTTTTATAAGTAAATTTTCATAAAGCTTCTTTTTTTGGAAACAATTTAATGTCATTTTTTCAAGGCTTTCAAGCAATATTATTATGTATCCAAAACTCGAGACGTGTTTTCTCATGATATATTTTAGATAGAATTCCATTTTTCACACACTTCTTTTCGTTTCAACTTTCTATATACATCTTTTACCGTTAATATTACATTTTCTTATATTGTTACGGCTTCTATTTTATTCATTGATTCATAACACAATTTTTCGGTTAAACTTTTTATATAAGTTTTTTTAGGGATTCGTAAGCTCATTTGTCGGACCGATGGTTCCTATTTCCATTACACATTCATTTTTCCGTTAAGATTATTTTTCTGTGGGAATTTTATTGTTACTATTTTCACAACACTTTTATATAAAACACCTCGGACGGATGTAGACATCCAAAACATCTATCTCCATACAATTTTCACAATTCATATTTTTTGACATTATTAATATTTTCATACAACTTTTATATAATCCACATCCAAAACAACTCTTTCAATTTTCACAGTTAATTTTGTTCATCAAGTTCCTATATCGAGAGCAATCTAATTTCATAATACTTGTTATTCATCATTATTACTATTTTCATAAAACTTTCATATAACACACCTCGAACCGCTTCTACATACAAAACATCTCCATTCAATTTTCACAATTCATCTTTTTCGACGAGTTCCTATATCCTGCCGCCCAGACACCAAACTTAACACGAATCTATAGACACTAGCGCCCTCTGCCGGAGAGACGCCAAACTTAACACGGTTTTATAGACACTAGCGCCCTCTGCCGGCCAGACGACAAACTAAACACGAACTTTTTCTAATCCAACTTTCACAATACATCTATTTCATACAACTTTTATATGTTACACCTCGAACGGTTTCTATTTTCATAAAACTTTAAACTAACTTACCCTAACCTAACCTAACCTAACCTAACCTAACCTAACCTAAACTAACCTAACCTAACCTAACCTAACCTAACCTAACCTAACCTAACCTAACCTAACCTAACCTAACCTAACCTAACCTAACCTAACCTAACCTAACCTAACCTAACCTAACCTAACCTAACCTAACCTAACCTAACCTAACGTTTTTTTTAGTGTGGATGGAAAAATCTTCATAATACCCATCAGAAGGTGTCCCAGGTGTGCATCGCTTCACACAACCGAAACTAACATACATCTATTTCTTTATTTTTGGACAAGTACCTATTATATCGAGCGGAATATAAATTCACAATACTTTTTTCCCTTTGTTTCACTATTTTTATACAACTTTTATATGTTACACCCCGAACGGCTTCTACATACTAAACACCTTCATTCAATTTTCACAATTCATCTTTTTCGACAAGTTCCTATATCGAGCGGAATCTAATTTCGTAATACTTTGCTTTTCATAATTATTACTATTTTCATACAACTTTTATTTAATACACCTCGTACGTTCATACATCGAGCGGCCATCTAATTTCATAATACTTTTTTTCTTTATCGTTAATATTTTCATAACACTTTTATATAATATACCTCGAACGGCTTCTACATAAAAAAAATTTCCATTCAATTTACACAATTCAACTTTTTCGACAAGTTCCTATATCCTGCCGACCAGACACCAAACTTAATACGGTTTTATAGACACTAGCGCCCTCTGCCGGCCAGACGACAAACTGAACACGGTTTTATAGACATTAGCGCCCTCTGCCGGAGAGACGACAAACTAAACACCTTTTTATAGACACTAGCGCCCTCTGCCGGAGAGACGACAAACTAAACACCTTTTTATAGACACTAGCGCCCTCTGCCGGCCAGTCACCGAACTTAACACGGTTTAATAGACACTAGCGCCCTCTGCCGGCCAGAAGACAAACTAAACACCGTTTTATAGACACTAGCGCCCTCTGCCGGCCAGTCACCGAACTTAGCTAATTTCGTAATACTTTGCTTTTCATAATTATTACTATTTTCATACAACTTTTATATAATACACCTCGTACGTTCATACATCGAGCGGCGATCTAATTTCATAATACTTTTTTTCTTTATCGTTAATATTTTCATAACACTTTTATGTCATACACCTCGGACGACTTCTACATACAAAACATCTCCATTCAACTTCACAAATCATCTTTCTCGACAAGTTCCTATATCGAGCGGAATTTAATTTCATAATACTTGTTTTTCATTATTTTATATAATACACCTCGTACGTTCATACATCGAGCGGCCATCTAATTTCATAATACTTTTTTCCGTTATTGTTAATATTTTCATAACACTATAATATAATATACCTCGAACGGCTTCTACATAAAAAAAATTTCCATTCAATTTACACAATTCAACTTTTTCGACAAGTTCCTATATCCTGCCGACCAGACACCAAACTTAATACGGTTTTATAGACACTAGCGCCCTCTGCCGGCCAGACGACAAACTGAACACGGTTTTATAGACATTAGCGCCCTCTGCCGGAGAGACGACAAACTAAACACCTTTTTATAGACACTAGCGCCCTCTGCCGGCCAGTTACCGAACTTAACACGGTTTAATAGACACTAGCGCCCTCTGCCGGCCAGAAGACAAACCAAACACAGTTTTATAGACACTAGCGCCCTCTGCCGGAGAGACGACAAACTAAACACCTATTTATAGACACTAGCGCCCTCTGCCGGCCAGTCACCGAACTTAACACGGTTTAATAGACACTAGCGCCCTCTGCCGGCCAGAAGACAAACTAAACACCGTTTTATAGACACTAGCGCCCTCTGCCGGCCAGTCACCGAACTTAGCTAATTTCGTAATACTTTGCTTTTCATAATTATTACTATTTTCATACAACTTTTATATAATACACCTCGGACGACTTCTACATACAAAACATCTCCATTCAACTTCACATATCATCTTTCTCGACAAGTTCCTATATCGAGCGGAATTAAATTTCATAATACTTGTTTTTCATTATTATTTCTATTTTCATACAACTTTTATATAATACACCTCGTACGTTAGTCACCGAACTTAACACTGTTTTATAGACACTAGCGCCCTCTGCCGGAGAGACGACAAACTGAACACGGTTTTATAGATACTAGCGCCCTCTGCCGGCCAGTTACCGAACTTAACACGGTTTAATAGACACTAGCGCCCTCTGCCGGCCAGAAGACAAACCAAACACAGTTTTATAGACACTAGCGCCCTCTGCCGGAGAGACGACAAACTAAACACCTTTTTATAGACACTAGCGCCCTCTGCCGGCCAGTCACCGAACTTAACACGGTTTAATAGACACTAGCGCCCTCTGCCGGCCAGAAGACAAACTAAACACCGTTTTATAGACACTAGCGCCCTCTGCCGGCCAGTCACCGAACTTAGCTAATTTCGTAATACTTTGCTTTTCATAATTATTACTATTTTCATACAACTTTTATATAATACACCTCGTACGTTCATACATCGAGCGGCGATCTAATTTCATAATACTTTTTTTCTTTATCGTTAATATTTTCATAACACTTTTATGTCATACACCTCGGACGACTTCTACATACAAAACATCTCCATTCAACTTCACAAATCATCTTTCTCGACAAGTTCCTATATCGAGCGGAATTTAATTTCATAATACTTGTTTTTCATTATTTTATATAATACACATCGTACGTTCATACATCGAGCGGCCATCTAATTTCATAATACTTTTTTCCGTTATTGTTAATATTTTCATAACACTTTTATATAATATACCTCGAACGGCTTCTACATAAAAAAAATTTCCATTCAATTTACACAATTCAACTTTTTCGACAAGTTCCTATATCCTGCCGACCAGACACCAAACTTAATACGGTTTTATAGACACTAGCGCCCTCTGCCGGCCAGTCACCGAACTTAACACTGTTTTATAGACACTAGCGCCCTCTGCCGGAGAGACGACAAACTGAACACGGTTTTATAGATACTAGCGCCCTCTGCCGGCCAGTTACCGAACTTAACACGGTTTAATAGACACTAGCGCCCTCTGCCGGCCAGAAGACAAACCAAACACAGTTTTATAGACACTAGCGCCCTCTGTCGGCCAGAAGACAAACTAAACACCGTTTTATAGACACTAGCGCCCTCTGCCGGCCAGTCACCGAACTTAACACGGTTTAATAGACACTAGCGCCCTCTGCCGGCCAGAAGACAAACTAAACACCGTTTTATAGACACTAGCGCCCTCTGCCGGCCAGTCACCGAACTTAGCTAATTTCGTAATACTTTGCTTTTCATAATTATTACTATTTTCATACAACTTTTATATAATACACCTCGTACGTTCATACATCGAGCGGCGATCTAATTTCATAATACTTTTTTTCTTTATCGTTAATATTTTCATAACACTTTTATGTCATACACCTCGGACGACTTCTACATACAAAACATCTCCATTCAACTTCACAAATCATCTTTCTCGACAAGTTCCTATATCGAGCGGAATTTAATTTCATAATACTTGTTTTTCATTATTTTATATAATACACCTCGTACGTTCATACATCGAGCGGCCATCTAATTTCATAATACTTTTTTCCGTTATTGTTAATATTTTCATAACACTATAATATAATATACCTCGAACGGCTTCTACATAAAAAAAATTTCCATTCAATTTACACAATTCAACTTTTTCGACAAGTTCCTATATCCTGCCGACCAGACACCAAACTTAATACGGTTTTATAGACACTAGCGCCCTCTGCCGGCCAGTCACCGAACTTAACACTGTTTTATAGACACTAGCGCCCTCTGCCGGAGAGACGACAAACTGAACACGGTTTTATAGATACTAGCGCCCTCTGCCGGCCAGTTACCGAACTTAACACGGTTTAATAGACACTAGCGCCCTCTGCCGGCCAGAAGACAAACCAAACACAGTTTTATAGACACTAGCGCCCTCTGCCGGAGAGACGACAAACTAAACACCTATTTATAGACACTAGCGCCCTCTGCCGGCCAGTCACCGAACTTAACACGGTTTAATAGACACTAGCGCCCTCTGCCGGCCAGAAGACAAACTAAACACCGTTTTATAGACACTAGCGCCCTCTGCCGGCCAGTCACCGAACTTAGCTAATTTCGTAATACTTTGCTTTTCATAATTATTACTATTTTCATACAACTTTTATATAATACACCTCGGACGACTTCTACATACAAAACATCTCCATTCAACTTCACATATCATCTTTCTCGACAAGTTCCTATATCGAGCGGAATTAAATTTCATAATACTTGTTTTTCATTATTATTTCTATTTTCATACAACTTTTATATAATACACCTCGTACGTTCATTTATCGAGCGGCGATCTAATTTCATAATACTTTTTTTCTTTATCGTTAATATTTTCATAACACTTTTATGTCATACACCTCGGACGACTTCTACATACAAAACATCTCCATTCAACTTCACAAATCATCTTTCTCGACAAGTTCCTATATCGAGCGGAATTTAATTTCATAATACTTGTTTTTCATTATTATTTCTATTTTCATACAACTTTTATATAATACACCTCGTACGTTCATACATCGAGCGGCGATCTAATTTCATAATACTTTTTTTCTTTATCGTTAATATTTTCATAACACTTTTATATAATATACCTCGAACGGCTTCTACATAAAAAAAATTTCCATTCAATTTACACAATTCATCTTTTTCGACAAGTTCCTATATCGAGCGGAATCTAATTTCGTAATACTTTGCTTTTCATAATTATTACTATTTTCATACAACTTTTATATAATACACCTCGTACGTTCATACATCGAGCGGCCATCTAATTTCATAATACTTTTTTTCCTTATTGTTAATATTTTCATAACACTTTTAGGTGATAGATACACCTCGGACGGCTTTTAAATACAAAACATCTCCACTCAATTTTCACAAATCATCTTTCTCGACAAATTGCTATATCGAGCGGAATTTAATTTCATAATACTTGTTTTTCATTATTATTTCTATTTTCATACAACTTTTATATAATACACCTCGTACGTTCATACATCGAGCGGCGATCTAATTTCATAATACTTTTTTTCTTTATCGTTAATATTTTCATAACACTTTTATGTGATAGATACACCTCGGACGGCTTTTAAATACAAAACATCTCCACTCAATTTTCACAAATCATCTTTCTCGACAAATTGCTATATCGAGCGGAATTTAATTTCATAATACTTGTTTTTCATTATTATTTCTATTTTCATACAACTTTTATATAATACACCTCGTACGTTCATACATCGAGCGGCGATCTAATTTCATAATACTTTTTTTCTTTATCGTTAATATTTTCATAACACTTTTATGTCATACACCTCGGACGACTTCTACATACAAAACATCTCCATTCAACTTCACAAATCATCTTTCTCGACAAGTTCCTATATCGAGCGGAATTTAATTTCATAATACTTGTTTTTCATTATTATTTCTATTTTCATACAACTTTTATATAATACACCTCGTACGTTCATACATCGAGCGGCGATCTAATTTCATAATACTTTTTTTCTTTATCGTTAATATTTTCATAACACTTTTATGTCATACACCTCGGACGACTTCTACATACAAAACATCTCCATTCAACTTCACAAATCATCTTTCTCGACAAGTTCCTATATCGAGCGGAATTTAATTTCATAATACTTGTTTTTTATTATTATTTCTATTTTCATACAACTTTTATATAATACACCTCGTACGTTCATACATCGAGCGGCCATCTAATTTCATAATACTTTTTTTCCTTATTGTTAATATTTTCATAACACTTTTATGTGATAGATACACCTCGGACGGCTTTTAAATACAAAACATCTCCACTCAATTTTCACAAATCATCTTTTTCGACAAGTTGCTATATCGAGCGGAATTTAATTTCATAATACTTGTTTTTCATTATTATTTCTATTTTCATACAACTTTTATATAATACACCTCGTACGTTCATACATCGAGCGGCGATCTAATTTCATAATACTTTTTTTCCTTATGGTTAATATTTTCATAACATTTTTATGTCATACACCTCGGACGACTTCTACATACAAAACATCTCCATTCAACTTCACAAATCATCTTTCTCGACAAGTTCCTATATCGAGCGGAATTTAATTTCATAATACTTGTTTTTCATTATTATTTCTATTTTCATACAACTTTTATATAATACACCTCGTACGTTCATACATCGAGCGGCGATCTAATTTCATAATACTTTTTTTCCTTATTGTTAATATTTTCATAACACTTTTATGTGATAGATACACCTCGGACGGCTTCTAAATACAAAACATGTAATTTCATAATACTTCTTTTTAATATTCACAATACATCTTTTATATATTTTCACTATACATCTTTATTAATGTTAATGTAGAAGGCGTACCGTTGTACAGCGCACATATATGTGTGGTGTATCGAAGTTGACGTCTCGTTAAATTTTAATAAACTCGTTATAATTTACGTAAAGACGTTGTTTCGGTCATTCCACATCGGTGGATTATATAGTTTTCTGAAAGGGTCCCCGTTCTCCTCCAATATATTAACGTATATTGCTAGCGGTTCCCTTTTTAGATATTATATCAATTTATCCACAAATTAAATATCTATTGCGAGATCGCGAATTTAGCTAGCGTTCTATCGTGAGCGATTCATAATGCGATCGTCTATGAAAAATATATATTATATTACACTTTTATATATATAATACACAATATTTGCGATAACTCTCATTATTCCGTGCGAGAATAAAAATTTCGTTCATTATTACCTAATGTATAAACCATGTCGCTTACAATCTAGCGAAGGGTAGAGATAATGTCGAAATTGTAGCCCGGTCGACGTAATCATCTAATTTTTCTCATTTCGATTAAATTTAGATAGATTTATAGTCGATTCGGTGAAATTTTATAAAATAAGAAAAAATATAAATAAAGCGTGGCGCTGAAAATTATATATTTTCAATAATAAGCGCAGCAAACACGCAAAAGAAAAAGTAAATAACAATGTGTTTATACACGAATATAGATGATTATTATATTATGTATAAATATAAAGTATATATGTAATATAAAAAACATCATCATAATTTATCCTCTTTTGGATATTGTTATTAAAACTTTTTCGATAATAGTTTTTTATTATAAAATATATATATATATATATAATAATAATAGTAATAATATATATTATATATATTATAAAACACAGTTCCCTGGTTGATCCTGCCAGTAGTCATATGCTTGTCTCAAAGATTAAGCCATGCATGTCTCAGTACAAGCCAAATTAAGGTGAAACCGCGAAAGGCTCATTAAATCAGTTATGGTTCCTTAGATCGTACCCACATTTACTTGGATAACTGTGGTAATTCTAGAGCTAATACATGCAAACAGAGTTCCGACCGGAGACGGAAGGAGCGCTTTTATTAGATCAAAACCAATCGGTGGCGGGCTTGCTCGTCATCGTACAATTTGGTGACTCTGAATAACTTTTCGCTGATCGCACGGTCTCGCACCGGCGACGCATCTTTCAAATGTCTGCCTTATCAACTGTCGATGGTAGGTTCTGCGCCTACCATGGTTGTAACGGGTAACGGGGAATCAGGGTTCGATTCCGGAGAGGGAGCCTGAGAAACGGCTACCACATCCAAGGAAGGCAGCAGGCGCGCAAATTACCCACTCCCGGCACGGGGAGGTAGTGACGAAAAATAACGATACGGGACTCATCCGAGGCCCCGTAATCGGAATGAGTACACTCTAAACCCTTTAACGAGGATCAATTGGAGGGCAAGTCTGGTGCCAGCAGCCGCGGTAATTCCAGCTCCAATAGCGTATATTAAAGTTGTTGCGGTTAAAAAGCTCGTAGTCGAATCTGTGTCCCACGCCGCTGGTTCATCGTACGCGGTGTTAACTGGCGTGTCGTGGGACGTCCTGCCGGTGGGCTTAGCTCGCAAGGGCGGCCCAACTCAATCCCGCCGCGGTGCTCTTGACTGAGTGTCGAGGTGGGCCGGCACGTTTACTTTGAACAAATTAGAGTGCTTAAAGCAGGCCAAAATTTTGCCTGAATACTGTGTGCATGGAATAATGGAATAGGACCTCGGTTCTATTTTGTTGGTTTTCGGAACCCCGAGGTAATGATTAATAGGAACGGATGGGGGCATTCGTATTGCGACGTTAGAGGTGAAATTCTTGGATCGTCGCAAGACGGACAGAAGCGAAAGCATTTGCCAAAAACGCTTTCATTGATCAAGAACGAAAGTTAGAGGTTCGAAGGCGATCAGATACCGCCCTAGTTCTAACCATAAACGATGCCAGCTAGCGATCCGCCGACGTTCCTCCGATGACTCGGCGGGCAGCTTCCGGGAAACCAAAGCTTTTGGGTTCCGGGGGAAGTATGGTTGCAAAGCTGAAACTTAAAGGAATTGACGGAAGGGCACCACCAGGAGTGGAGCCTGCGGCTTAATTTGACTCAACACGGGAAACCTCACCAGGCCCGGACACCGGAAGGATTGACAGATTGAGAGCTCTTTCTTGATTCGGTGGGTGGTGGTGCATGGCCGTTCTTAGTTGGTGGAGCGATTTGTCTGGTTAATTCCGATAACGAACGAGACTCTAGCCTGCTAACTAGGCGTATTTCGACATCCCAAAGGCCCGTCGGTATTGAGTTTCGGCTCTTGCCGTTCGCGGTTTTTACTGTCGGCGTACAAATAATTCTTCTTAGAGGGACAGGCGGCTTCTAGCCGCACGAGATTGAGCAATAACAGGTCTGTGATGCCCTTAGATGTTCTGGGCCGCCGGACGAATAGAATATGAGAAAACGACATAATAATAAAATGATTACCCTGAACGGTGAATCACTTGGCTCGTGGGTCGATGAAGAACGCAGCTAATTGCGCGTCAACTTGTGAACTGCAGGACACATGAACATCGACATTTCGAACGCACATTGCGGTCCTCGGATACTCGTTCCCGGACCACTCCTGACTGAGGGTCGTATCAATTTAAAAGACTGCTTAGAATTTAAAATTTTTCTATTTATTAAAGAAAAATAATGCCTAAGCGTGTTGGATGTGAAACAATAACGCACACTAATTAAGAAAAAACACATGCACATACAAACTTGTGCGTATTTTTTTTTGTATTTGTGCGGCATCCTAAAGTGCGAAAAGCAGCGTAAATTTTTATAGAAAAAGTTACGCAATTTTTGAACACAACCCGCTATACCATAAATTAATCGTGTATTTATATGAAATACATAAAATTTGTTTGGTAGAGAGTTATATTTATATATAATATATATATATTATACATATATACGACGTATATATAGTCGATAAATAAGTGTGTGTGTATATATAATATATTTATGAAAAAATGATAACGCGGTCGTCGTGTCCGAGAGAAATAATAAAGTTTCGAAGACTGGACGTCTGACCAGTGTTTTATTTATATCATTTATACACACGGTATATCGACAAAATATATGAATTATATATATTAAAAATATTATATATGTATAAAGGCTGGTGGTGTGTTGCTGATGCTGATGCTGATGCTGATGCTGATGCTGATGCTGATGCTGCTGCTGCTGCTGCCGACTCTTTAAATAAAAACAAATAATGTTATATTTCATATGAGAGATGATATTATTATTAAACACACGTTTTTTTTTATGATAGTTTGGCGAATTGTATTTAAATATTATAAGAGATATATTATAAATATATCGACCTCAGAGCAGGTGAGATTACCCGCTGAATTTAAGCATATTACTAAGCGGAGGAAAAGAAACTAACTAGGATTCCCTCAGTAGCTGCGAGCGAACAGGGAAAAGCCCAGCACCGAATCCCGTGGTCGATATCGGCCACCGGGAAATGTGGTGTTAGGGAGGATCCGTTTATCACGAGATCGTGCGGCGCGTCCAAGTCCTTCTTGAACGGGGCCACAGCCCATAGAGGGTGCCAGGCCCGTAGCGACCGTTGCCGATTGCGTGAGGATCTCTCCTGAGAGTCGGGTTGCTTGAGAGTGCAGCCCTAAGTGGGTGGTAAACTCCATCTAAGGCTAAATATGACCACGAGACCGATAGCGAACAAGTACCGTGAGGGAAAGTTGAAAAGCACTTTGAAGAGAGAGTTCAAGAGTACGTGAAACCGTTCAGGGGTAAACCTGAGAAACCCGAAAGGTCGAAAGAGGAAATTCATTCGCGTTTCGATAATTGAAGTTGAACGTTTGTATGACGGATATTGTTTGTGTTTCGGCATATTACAATAAATCGCGTTTTACGTTTTTCTAATCGATATCGAACGCGTGCACTTTTCCTCTAGTAGGACGTCGTGATCCGTTGGGTGTCTGTCTAAGACTCGAGGTGGTAGACCACTTGATTTTATTCGAATTCATGGGGACCCTCGATGTTCCGACAGACTCGCTCGACGGTAGAAATATGGCGCGGGGCCGCTAGATTAATTAGCGTTCGGCCCGTAGCAAGAGCGTTTCGTGTTTGACGGTAATCGGACATAATGCCGATTCTGTCCCGGAACGACTGTTGGTTACGGTGTTCTCGAACAGACCTCGTTTTGAAACGCCGATCAACGACGCTATCGATTTGGGTAATTTCAGGACCCGTCTTGAAACACGGACCAAGGAGTCTAGCATGTGCGCGAGTCATTGGGAAATAACTAAACCTAAAGGCGTAATGAAAGTAAAGGTTTACCTCGCGTAGACCAAGGGAGGATAAGCGATTTGCAAATAAAAATTGTAAACGCTTCGCACTCCCGGGGCGTCTCGTTCTCATTACGAGAAGAGGCGCACCAAGAGCGTACACGCTGGGACCCGAAAGATGGTGAACTATGCCTGGTCAGGACGAAGTCAGGGGAAACCCTGATGGAGGTCCGTAGCGATTCTGACGTGCAAATCGATCGTCGGAACTGGGTATAGGGGCGAAAGACTAATCGAACCATCTAGTAGCTGGTTCCCTCCGAAGTTTCCCTCAGGATAGCTGGCGCTCGTAGCGTACGAGTTTCATCCGGTAAAGCGAATGATTAGAGGCATTGGGGTCGAAACGACCTCAACCTATTCTCAAACTTTAAATGGGTGAGATCTCCGGCTTGCTCGAACTTATGAAGCCGCGAGACTCGAATCAGAGTGCCAAGTGGGCCATTTTTGGTAAGCAGAACTGGCGCTGTGGGATGAACCAAACGTCGAGTTAAAGCGCCAAAATCGACGCTTATGGGATACCATGAAAGGCGTTGGTAACTTAAGACAGCAGGACGGTGGCCATGGAAGTCGGAATCCGCCAAGGAGTGTGTAACAACTCACCTGCCGAAGTTACTAGCCCTGAAAATGGATGGCGCTGAAGCGTCGTGCTTATACTCGACCGTCAGCGGCATGTGCGGTTCGCGTTTTGCGCGCGACCATGAAGCTCTGACGAGTAGGAGGGTCGCGGCGGTGTGCGCAGAAGGATTGGCCGTGAGGCCGTCTGGAGCCGCCGTCGGTGCAGATCTTGGTGGTAGTAGCAAATACTCCAGCGAGGCCCTGGAGGACTGACGTGGAGAAGGGTTTCGTGTGAACAGCCGTTGCACACGAGTCAGTCGATCCTAAGCCCTAGGCGAAAGCCGATGTTGATGTGGTGTAGCTTTATTTACTTACGTAAAAAGTTTGTACACACCCATCGGGCGAAAGGGAATCCGGTTCCTATTCCGGAACCCGGCAGCGGAACCGTCAAAAAGTCGGGCCCTCGCAAGAGAGTTCGTCGGGGTAACCCAAAAGGACCTGGAGACGCCGTCGGGAGATCCGGGAAGAGTTTTCTTTTCTGCATAAGCGTTCGAGTTCCATGGAATCCTCTAGCAGGGAGATATGGTTTGGAACGCGAAGAGCACCGCAGTTGCAGCGGTGTCCGGATCTTCCCCTCGGACCTTGAAAATCCAGGAGAGGGCCACGTGGAGGCTCGCGCCGGTTCGTACCCATATCCGCAGCAGGTCTCCAAGGTGAAGAGCCTCTAGTCGATAGAATAATGTAGGTAAGGGAAGTCGGCAAATTGGATCCGTAACTTCGGGATAAGGATTGGCTCTGAGGATCGGGGCGTGTCGGGCTTGGCGAGGAAGTGGGTCACGGCTGACGTGCCGGGCCTGGGCGAGGTGAAGTAATTGGAGCATCTCTCTTTCCTTCCTGGTTGGAGTTTGTGATAATTATGAATCCGAGTTCGGTCCCGTGCCTTGGCCTCCCGCGGAACCGTCTTGCTGCGAGGTTCCATATTACCTTAATCGGTATTTGGATATCCTCTTCGGCCGCCATTCAACGGTCAGCTCAGAACTGGCACGGACTAGGGGAATCCGACTGTCTAATTAAAACAAAGCATTGCGATGGCCCCAACGGGTGTTGACTCAATGTGATTTCTGCCCAGTGCTCTGAATGTCAAAGTGAAGAAATTCAAGCAAGCGCGGGTAAACGGCGGGAGTAACTATGACTCTCTTAGCATCATCGCACGGCAAATGATCGAGAGGCTGGAAAACGGATATTCCGGAAATGGTCTTCATCAAGGTGACTGCTCCACAGAAAGTGGTAGCTGGGTCAACAACCCTCCGCCCTACTGGTCAGGGTCAGATTTTAAAAGAGCTGTGCAACTTCGAGGCAATCTCCTTCCTACTAAGGGCATCCCGTCCAATCCACTACATGAGAGAAAATGTAGGATGGGATGTGATCGTAACGAGTCACTTAGCCATGTTTTACAAAAATGTCCTGCGTCACATTGGCAAAGAATAAGGCGGCATGACCAGCTCGTTACGCTAACGCGAAAAATTGCCGAGAAGAAAGGATGGGTAGTAGAAGTTGAACCCCACATTAGATGCATCGACGGCGCATTAAAGAAACCCGATCTCGTGCTCCAGATGGGTTCAAGAGCAATAGTGTGCGACATTGCCGTCAGCTGGGAGGGACCTAGCTCCCTTTCCCTAGCCGCTCTGAATAAGAGCGCCATTTATAGCGAGCCACGCTTCCTAAGTGCCATGACATCCCGATACCCTGGGAAACATATCGTCGTGGCCCCTCTAGTCGTGGGAGCGCGTGGAATCTGGTGTCGAGATAATAATATCATTTCTAGTATTCTCGGCTTTTCTAAGCAAGACATCAGATCTTACATTACCAAAACTATTATTGGCAGCCTCTCCATTCATCGCTATTTTATGGCTCAATCTTAAATAGGCTGATGAAACATATTCCCGGAATAAGAAGCCTCTATATGATTTTCGCCCGAAGGTGTACTACCATTAGTTATAGGTAGATTTAATATTTTATATATTATATTATATTTTATTTTACAGAACATCCACCTTCGGCTATCGAGGACCACTGTGCACTTCCAGACCTGGTACTTGGGAACAGGGACTGGGGGTGTCGTGGTTTCCATTCATTAGCGCACCAGCCAACTACTGCTGGGAAATACAATGTCTTGGCCTCGCTTTGGAAAGGAGTCCGTCCTGGAAAGTGGCGCGGACTATGAAAACGAAATATTGGCGGGGCAGGTTAATTCCTAAGGCCCCATGTCGTGCTGTTGTGGCCACCGAGGCCCACCCTTATTGATTTAAGGGTCCAGGGTGAACCAGGGTGGCACGTAGTCCCCACTGAAGGGACTGGCAAATGGAAGAGGCGGGGTTTAGGACCTTGTATGCGACAGGCCACTTTGACTGCATGATGACAAGTGTTGAGAACTGGCTCTGTCCAGGTCCGTAAAAAGACACACATTTCTGATAGCCAAATGCCTCGTCATCTAATTAGTGACGCGCATGAATGGATTAACGAGATTCCCACTGTCCCTACCCACTCCACTTTTTATCCGAACTCGGTAGAGAACGGACACGTTTGCTTCAGTGGCGTTAATCGACGGTGATCTCAAATATCCTTATTTCATGCCGCGTGCACGTGACGAAGTGATGAACAGTGTTTTTATTGTATTGCGTGGTAAGTAAAAAGAAAAAAAAGAAAGAAACTTTATCTCAAATAATCTTTATTTCAAACCGTGTGCACGTGATAAAGTGATGAACATTTTTATTATTTTATGTTGTAAGTAAAAAGAAAGAAAAAAAAAAACTTTTTACCTCTATATTCTCGGCTCCAAACTGCGCGCACGTGTTAAAGTGCTGAACAGTATTTATATTATATTACATTATTTGTAAGTAGAAAAAAAAAAAAAAAAAAAAAAAAAAAAAACTTTTATCTCTTAAATTCTCGGCTTCAAATCGCGTGCACGTGTTAAAGTGCTGGACAATATTTATATTATATTTAGTTTAAATTAGTATACAGGAACAATATATGAACAATGGATATAACCGAAAGTGATTTTTCGGAAACGAGCGGGAAAAATGACATGACGGGAACGCTGAGCGAACCCGTACTTAAATATAAAAAATCGACTAAGAGAACACCAAAGCAAAAAAAAAAGACAGGAAACTGACTCAGAAGAAGAAGAAGAAGAGGAAGCAGGACAAACAAGACCACAACAGGAAACAAGTATGACAGATATAATGAAAAGGACGAAGACATTGACCAAAACAGTAGAACAGGCCATAACCAGAAGCTCACCAGAGTCCAAGGGAAAGATCAGCTTTACCAAAAAAGACCAACTGACTGTACGGGAAGCAATGGCCGAAATGCAACAACTGGTTCATACACTCATAGCTGTTGCATATGACCAAGAAGTAACGATCAACAGACTAAAGACTAACACGGACAAAGACAAAAATAACGACAAACTAGACATGATCTTGAATAAAGTAAACGACCTAGAGAGCAGACTGAACAAAGTGTCAACCCCAACACCTCCACAACCTAAAGCCACCCACCAAAACCTCCCGACTCAACCCACAACAAGGACATACGCCTCGCTGGTTGCACAAGCACCACAACCACAGACTTGGAACTCCCCCCCGAAAACACCGAGAGTTTTCGAGACCCTGGTCAAAAACGACACAGAGGACCCTCAGAGAGCTCTCGATATTGTTAAAAAAATTGTCAAACCAACTGACATAGAGACCATAAGAAGAACTAAAACCGGAATAATCCTTATAAACAAAGACAAAGACACACAAACAAAAATAAAAGAAAAACTAGACAACAACACAAATCTAAAGACAAAAGCAATGACGACGCAACAGGACCCGATAGTACTCATCACAGGCGTACAAAAAGGAACAAAAGCCGAAGATCTACTTCAAGACATACTAAACGAGAACGAGGACTTACAACGACAATTCGGGAATAGAATTAAAACAGAGTGCAAGAGACTCGGAGGTAGACCATGTCGCAATCCTTACAAGGAAAATATACTGCTTCAGTGCCCAACCGACATCTTCAGAGCCATTATGACAAAAGGACACATATACATAGACCTGACGAAACTCTACACACAAGAACACATCCCGGTGACCCTATGCTTCAAATGCAGCAGATACGGACACTCGGCCAAATACTGCACTGACCAAAAATACACCTGCTACCGGTGCGGAGACGCACACGACCCAAAAACATGTACAACGACAGACGTTAATTGCCACAATTGCAGACTGCTTAGATTACCACAAACAAGACACGAAGCAAGAGACAGAAACTGCCCAATTTACATAAAAAAACTGAACGAGACAAGACGCAACATTAACTACTAAAACACACACACACACACACACACACACACACACACACAAAACAAAAGACAAACTAGAAACTCACAAACACAAAACACACAACAACATAGATGACAATAAAATTTTTACAGCATAATAGCGGAAAGGGTAAAAGAGCGACAGACCAGCTGCTACAAACATGTAACGAACAAGACATCGACATAATCCTAATACAAGAGCCATTCCACGACATAAAGCCACCTCCTAACTACATAATAACGAGACACAATAAACATAGCAAAACATGTACAATCACAAAGGCCGTGTACAAACCGATTACGATCACCTCTATGACTGACGAGAATACCACAACCATCCAAATACAATTACAAGACACAACAATACACATCATCAATATATACGACGAGCCAGGGGGCAATAGAAATAAAAGACTAGATAGACACAGAAGGAAAATAGAGGAAATAAAAAACCCCTTTATACTGGCAGGAGACTTCAACGCCAAAAACACCGGATGGGGAGGAGACATAAATGACGACAGAGGAGAGGACATACTGGACTGGATAACTTCGAGAACTTACTTTATAAATAACACACATGACAGCCCACCGACATTTATTAGCAACAGAGGGAAAAGCTGGGTAGACTTGACTATTACAAAGGAAATAACCTTAACGGACTGGATCGTACATAACGAGGAGACACTCAGCGACCACGCATATATAACATACAACATAAGACAAAACATGAGATATGATCGACAAAAAACAAACAAGACAAAATATGACTTTAACAACACAGATAACGAGAAAATTAAAAGAATCACGGATAATCTTGACTGGACCCTGCTCCACGACGTAGAAAGTACAGCGCAAAAATACCAAAACAACTACGTTAAAATCATGGAAAACGGGCTAAAAAAAGAAAAAAGGAAAAAAAGAAAAAAAACTCAAATATGGTGGACCCAAGAGCTGACCAGACTAAGACAGAAAACGAACAAGAAACGAAAACAATATCAACAAGAACAAAACACAATAGAAAGAGCAATTAAACTAAACATATACAGAGAACAAAGAAGAATATACAAAAAAGAGATAAAAAGAAATAAAATAAACTCACTACGCCAATTTCTCACCGACAATGACCCGGATAATCCATGGGAAACAGCATATAGAATACTAAGAGCAGGGACCACAACCGACTACTCACTCAAAACGATAGAAAAACAGGACGGAACGTGGACAACTACAAGAGAGGAGACAATAATGACTTTACACGAAATGTACTTCCCCCCAGACGACATACAAAACGACACCCCACTACAAACCGAAAAAAGAAAAAATATGAACAGAGACTTTACGACACCCGAAGACCCGATCTTTACAGAACAAGAGGTACAGTGGACAGTAGCAATAATGAAAAACAAAAAAGCGACATCAAATGACAATATACCAAAAGAAATAATAAACCTAACAAACGAATACAACGTCAAAGAACTAACATCACTATATAACGCATGCCTACAAGAAGGACACTTTCCTAACATTTGGAAGACCGCAGACATGGTGTGGTTACCAAAAAAGAACGGCTCCAAAAGACCAATCTGCCTGCTACCAACACTAGGGAAAATTCTCGACAAAATGACAGCAAAAAGACTAACTTACTACCTAGAACAGACAAACAATATTGACGAGAGGCAATACGGTTTCAGAGAGGGACGGACAACCACAGAAGCCATTGACAAAATAATCACAAAAATAAGACACAACAAAGACCACAAAATACATACGTTGGTCATAACATTAGACATGAGCAACGCGTTTAACACAGCCTGGACACCACAAGTGGTAGACATACTAAGACAAAAAAATACACCACGAAACATCGCTAAACTATGCACCGACTTCCTTAAGCACAGACACATACGAACCGAAAACATAGAAACCGACACACACAGAGGATGCCCACAAGGCTCCAGCCTCGGACCGGCTCTCTGGAATCTAATTATGGAGGACTGGTTCAGGTACTTAGACGAGACAGGAGGACTAGACATAGACGACATGATTCAAGCCTTTGCGGACGACCAAATAATCCTACTGACGGGAACCTCACTAAACGTTCTAGAGCGGAAATGGAGGAGCATCTGGGCCGCTTGCACAAAATGGGCTGAAAACCAAAAACTGACTTACAACAAAGATAAGACAGAAATTATGTTCATACCCTACAAAACAACGAGACAACCGAGACTAAAAATGGACGGACGTACAGTACAAATTAAAGACAACATAGAATATTTAGGACTGACAATTGACACAGGACTGCTATTCTTGGACCACATCAAAAAAGTTAGAAAAAAAACCTCTGACATAGCGAGTAAACTGATAGCAGTCACGGGAAGAAAATGGTGACGAAAACCGTTAATACTTCGACACATATACGAACACGCAATAAAACCTATGGTACTTTACGCCTCAGAAATATGGGGACATAGATACAAAGACTCCAGAATAATTAGACAACTAAGAGCAACAGAAAGACCCTACTTACTAGCTATAACAAAAGCATACAGGACAACACCCACCTCGGCCCTGCATGTGCTTGCGGGGGTAACCCCCCTACAGGCGGACGCCGGGGCGAGATGGGAAACGTACATCAGACGAAAACCGCTACTAAACACGCTTCATACCTACACAACTGACAAACCACATCCGACCAGAAGACCACTACAACTACGTTTAACAGACGAGACACAAGAAGAACAAACTTCACAACTACACATCTACACTGACGCTAGCAAAAAAGACGAGAGTTCAACCATAGGAATCTACATAAAAAACACCATACAAAAATACTATAAAATAAAGGTAACCACTACATGCGACATCAACACGCTCGAGATGTACGCTATATACATGGGAACAACAATACTACTCGAACTA